>NC_141144.1:8039771-8639771 GCF_053477565.2 Lygodium microphyllum | reverse complement strand
GACAGGACATGAAGGATTCAAACCGGAGTTACATGTGAAAGTCTACTACAAACAGGGATGAAGATGGTGATTCTTGGCATTAATAATGGAAGAAATGGAGGGCTCCAGCCAAAATAGCAGGACGTGATCAAGATTTCAGCCAAAAACTGGGGTAAGTGGACAAACTAATGGTTACAGGACATTTTGACTGTGGTTACTTTTGAGAAGGAAGGGTTTCTTCTTCTCTTTCCTCATTCCTTCAAGCTGCCATACAAACTGCCATGGACATTTCTTCTCAGATCTTCTTCCCACGACCTCTAATGCTCAAATGGCTTATGTAAGAGTGTAGTATGGGTCTTAAGCTACCTATGGAGTACCTACATGCCTCATATCCACCACGTTTTCATCATGTGATGTAAGAGGATGTACAATAGCAGTTTGCGCTGTTTTTACACCCCCCCTTCGTGATCAGCAAACGTGAGGCAACCAGAGCTTGTACTCTTCATGGGATGATTAAATGGAGTGCAACTATGAGTATACATCATCTTCTACTTGATCTTTCACTCCTTTTGGAAGATGGGAGCTTTCTCAAACCCTAGGTATGGAGTTTTATGACAGTTTTGGACAGCACTCAAATTTCTCAGATTTCTTCATCAAGATCAAAGGGTTTTTGCTCTATTATACTCCCTGAGGCTTCTACATACATCCTAGTACCAACATTGATTGATCTTGAAGCTTGAAGCTTTGATGGAGCTTGGATATGGAGATTGCAAACTCTATGTATAACAGTTTGGGACAGCATTAAAGATTCCTGAAATTTTTAAAGCAATTCATGGGGCTTTTGTAGGCAAAGCATCTCTGAAGCTTCCTCAACCATTTCTCCTCAAGAATCCATCAACATTGGACCGATATTGAAGAGATTGAAGCCAATGGAGGTCTAGGTGTTCAATGGACAGCATGAAGCTTTTATGCCATTAAATTTTGGCATTCCCTCTCAAATTTCGGGATCTCTTGGACACATTGAAGCCCTCTCTATTACCTATTGCAACCTACTTCAAGTAGAGAAGGTAATTGGTCTTCATCAACCCTCATTTGGAGCATTCATGGAGTCATGGAGCTTTCATGGGATTAATGAAGCTGAAGCTTATCAAGGAAGGGATTATCCTTGAATATTGAAGATCTCTTGGACTGATTTTAGACGGATTATCAAGCTCAGCTCACCTATGTCAAGCATTATGGATTGAAGGTCATTCCATCAACAATGCTCTTCTCCAATCAATTAAATGAGGTACTCTAATCACTCTTAATTTCTCTTTCCATCCAATTGCTGATCTCATTTCCAATTGCTGAAGAGAAATAAGAGGATTAATGAAGCTTTCATTCATAGCTTAATGCATTACATGAAGCCTATAGGTTATGTCAGTCATTGTCTTTGCTAAACCTTTTCAATTTACTGAAATGGCCATCTCTAAATGTCTCAAACTCTTCCATAATGAATGAGCATTACCCATCTACTTTCATTCATTGAAATCAGTAATTTCTTGAGCTTCATTACTCAATCTTTATTGCCTAACCCTGACATGAAATTCATTGCCTATTTTGCCTCTTGATCATAAGAAAATCATTACCCAATTGGTAAGTGAGAAAAGCTTTGTAAGCAGTGAGTCACTGCTGAGGTAAATACCTCTCCATTTCTCATTTACATTTCAGCCTTTTCAATTCCAATCTTGCATATCATGAAAAGGGCAAATGAAAGGCAATTGTATTTCCTTCCTATTCCATGCATATCATACTGATTTTTAGAGCTAGAATTCACTTGCCATGTACTTGCCCACGAGGAAAAGTGGATGCCGAGCGAGTCGGTAGGACAAAAGAGAGGTGACCCTCCCCTACTGACGAGGACCCTGAAGGGGAGCGCAACCCGGCCCGAGAGGGAACTTTGCAAACCCCTCGGGTCTCGGATCCCACGTATTTTCAAGTCTAGGTGCAGGTACAAATCTCAAAGGCACTTGAAATCAGCCTACAGCATGAGTTATGGGCAGTGAGTTCTTGAGATATTGGCAAATGTATGGTATGGCAAATGTATGAAGACATATGGCTACAGTAAAATGTATGCATCCTATGGTAAAGACACTATGGTTCAGCATTAAAGTTTGGAACAGAGTATGTATACATACCCTCATTAAAGATTGCAGTCTACATTGAGTTAGACAGCCATTTTACTGGTTACAGAGGTCATTTTCAGTATGGGCAGACGTATGAGACTCTCCTAAAGGGTTATGAAGTTGGTACATGCTTGGTATTGATGGTACAAGCCATTAATTGACTAGAACAGGGTATTCACTGCCTGCAGGAATTTTCAGACAGCAACAGAAAATCCCTTACAGAAATTTCTGTACTCATCCATTTTCTGCACTTGATAGATCATGGGATAGAGGGCTCTTCAAGCTTTGAACAGAGCCAGAGACCTCGTAATTTGGAGCTCTAGAAGTAAAGATAATCAAGTTTTTCTACTGCAGGAAATTCAGGATAGAAATCAACCCATGGCTAGGAATAAGAAGAGAGACCCTGTTTTGGATACTATCAATGAAGAATTGAAGGAATATCAACAGGAAAGGGATGAACATCAACAGGAAAGGGGTGAACATGACACTTCTCAAGATGCCATTTACTGAATGCATTATGAGAACGATGAGGTCGATGCAAGTTCCATCCACTCCCCTACCAATCAACCCATAGAGACGTCTCATATCTCAATGAATTCAAACAGTTTTCAACAATTGTCAAATGACATAAAGGATATGAAATCAGGTTTTGAGGGTATGAGGTTGGGTATTGACAAACTTGTAGCACTTCTTGGTGAGAAAATGTTGCCTACAGCTGGTCTTAATATCCCACATCCTCATAGGGCTGAAGAAACACCTAAACCACTTACTCCTAAGGTGGTAGGTCAATTTGAAGTTGGAGAGTCATCTAAAGCTAAGGATTTTGTTCAACCCACTTCACTTCAGCCACAATTCCATCAACAAAAGGGTCACTTTCAGCCACATGGGCAGGATCTTCAAGAAAGAGTACAAACAAACTCAAAGCATGATGACGACATCCATGGGTGCAACTCTTTCTACAAGCAATTTTACCCTCAAGCAAATGTTGGTGGCTATGAGCAAGGGCATGTTAATTCAGCCCCAAACTCTTATGGGCAGCCACATGGACATGTGAATTCAGCCGCAAATGCTTTTGGACAGCCACAACATAATTTCTCTACTCAAGTGCAGCCCAATAGGCCAAGTCCCATGTTAAATCATGGTTGGAATCAGCAAAATAATGGGCAGCAACCACCTTTCAACTCACCTATGCATGGACAACCTCCCAATGTGAGCAACACATACTTTCAGCCTCAAGGACATTGTTTCCAGCCACAAAGTCATGGTATGCATTATGGACAGCAAACTCCTTATGCGCAAGGGTATGGAAATAATGAATATCCTAGGCAAGGACCTTTTGGCAATTCTTCAAGGAGAAAATAATTATCTCAAACTTCAAGGGAGAGAACCCTTCACCCACGGAGTTGGAGGAGTGGTTTGACAAGTTAGAGATGTATTTTTCCCTTTACCCAAGGCCCGAGAATGCCAAAGTAAAATTTGCAGCTCTTCATCTAGAAGGCTATGCTCACACTTGGTGGAGATATATGGCGAGGATGGGACATGACTTCTTGTCTTGGGATGCATTGAAAAATGCTATGATTGAAGTCTTTGTTTCTCCTATTGAAAAAGAGCGGTTAGAGAAAAAGTGGTATGCACTTGAGCAACGTGGTCTCTCGGTTAGAGAGTACTCAAATCTGTTTTTGAACCTCTCGATGTATGTTCATGGGGTTTCCGATAGTGCCAAGTTGAATAAATACATATTTGGTTTGGAACCTATTCTTTCTTCTGAAGTTGGAGCCATGAATCCTACATCCCTACAAGCTGCCATTCAATTGGCTGAACGTTATGGGCAGAAATATAAGGGTTTTCAGCCAAAAACAGGGCATTCTTTTCAGCCTACGCAGTTCCCAAGGACATCAGGCCATTATGGGCATGCTAAAACTGATTTTCAGCATATTGGGAAGCCATCAAATACTTTCAGCAATACCTACAGCAAGATACCCACTTTTCCTACTGTGTTTGGGTCAAAACAAAGCAGTAATTTCAGACCTAATGCTGAAAATAGATTTGATGGAAAGAGGACTGATATAAATGCCAAAACTTCAGCCCCTACTCAAGGCAAACATGTATCGAATGACAAGCTTAAAGATATGTATGCTAAAGGTCTATGCTACAAATGTGGAGAGAAATGGTCACCCGATCATAAGTCCAAATGCAAGGCCAAAAATATGAAGATTAGCATGATCATCGAGGATGATTCCGATGTTGAATCTATTGAAGGAAGCTTGGCTCAGCTTGATGTCACAACAACTCAAGAAGAGGCGCATGAAAATGAAGAGAATGGCCATGATGAGTTCTATGATCCGATGGATGGGTTTCCTTTCGACCCGGGTGGTCATTATTTGGATGATTCATGGACTGATTTACATCCATCGCTATGTGCCATATCAAGTGATGCATGGAGTGGTTCAAGAGGGGATAATACCCTACGCCTTAAAGGTCAAATCAAGGGAAAGACCGCTCATATACTTATAGATATGGGAAGTACACATAGCTTCATTAATGCTAAGTCACTCAATGGGCTGAAATTGAATACGCATGAAATGCCTACATCACTCAAAATCCAAGTGGCAAATGGAAATTTTGAGATGAGCAATCAATGCTGTCCAAATGTACCTATCACCCTTTCCCCATTGTGCACTACATCAGTGAGCCTAATTGCATTAGAAATGGGTCCCATTGATATAATACTTGGCTGCAACTGGCTGAAATCTTTGGGCAGATTTACCATGGATCTCAACAACATGGAAATGGAGTTTAAATGGTGTGGACAACAAGTAACACTACATGGAGCTGAAAAGAAAAGAATGGAGATGATCAGCCCCAAGAAAGTTAAGAAAGAGATAAATGCAAAGGCATGTATGTTCACCATTCTTCTTTCCAAGATTGAAGAGGATCAGCCCTCTTCTCCTACCAACAATATGGACCCATGTCTTTGTAATTTGCTGAAAGAATATGATGATATTTTTCAGCCACCTACCTCTCTTCCTCCCAAAAGAGAAGTAGATCATCCCATTGACTTGCTGCCCAATACAAAGCCCATCAACAAACCACCATATCGCCTCTCCAAAGTGGAAAGAGAAGAGGTAGAACGCCAAGTCAAAGAGCTTTTGGAAATGGGTCTCATTAAGGCAAGCCAATCACCTTTTGCTTCTCCAGTCCTTCTTGTGAAGAAGAAAGATGGCTCCTTTCGAATGTGCATTGATTACCGCGATCTCAACAAGGTCACTATCAAGAATAGGTATCCAATACCTAGAATAGATGATCTCTTAGATGAATTGAAGGATGCCAAGGTGTTCTCTAAAATTGACTTGAGATCAGGATATCATCAAATACGCATGAAGGAAGGGGATGAATTCAAAACAGCCTTCAGGACGGAGAGGGGTCTTTATCAGTTTATGGTTATGCCTTTTGGGTTATCAAATGCTCCAGCCACATTCCAGTCTCTCATGAATAAGATACTTCAGCCATTGCTCTTTAAAATAGTCTTGGTATTCTTTGATGACATTTTGATCTATAGCAAGAATAAAGAAGACCATTTGCAGCATATAAAAAAGAGGTCTTTGACATATTGAGGATACACAAACTGTTTGCCAAGGCCACTAAATGCTCTTTTATGACAAAGGAAGTGGAGTACTTGGGTCATATAGTGGGAGAAGATGGAATCAAAGTGGATCCTAAGAAGGTTCAGTGCGTCAAAGAATGGCCTACACCAACCAATGCCACTTCATTAAGAGGTTTCCTTGGTTTGTCATCCTTTTACCGACGGTTTATGAAGAACTATGCTCATGTTGCAGCTCCTCTTACCGATCGGCTGAAAAAGGAGGCCTTCTTTTGGGATGAGATCGCTGACAAGAGCTTTAATGAGCTGAAAGAATTGCTTGTTTCAGCACCCATACTAGTTTGCCCTGACTTCTCCAAGACTTTTACCATTTATGCAGATGCCAGTGGTAGAGGTTTGGGAGCAGTTTTGGTACAGGAGCATGGTGTCATTGCATTTGAGAGCAGAAAATTTGATGACAAAGAGAGAGAGATGCATGTTTATGAGCAGGAGATGCTTGCTATTTTACATGCAATCAAGAAATGGCACCACTACCTCTATGGGACACACTTCAAAGTCAAAAGCGATCATAGGGTCTTGAGATATTTTCTCTCACAGCCCAATCTTTCTCCCAAGCAAAAGAGATGGTTGACCACTTTGCAATCATATGATTTTGAAATATCATACATGGCTGGCAAGGATAATGTGGTGGCTGATGCGTTATCAAGAATGTGGGCATGGAGTCTATCTACTGTGTCTATCATCTATAAGGATTGGATTGAAGACATTCAAGAGGAATATGTGCTTGATGAGCATGCTGCCCATATTTTACAGAAATTACAGCAAGGGTGTGATGCTGAATTTCCTAATTTTAAAGTGCATAATGGCCTCTTATGGTTTAAGGGTAAAGTGTACTTGATTCCCAGCAGTAAATTCAAGCTGAAAGTGCTTCAAGAGATGCATTCATTGCCAATGGCTGGTCACTTGGGCCTTTTCAAGACGTTTGATAGAGTTTATCAAAGCTTCTATTGGAAAGGTCTATGGAAAGATGTTAAAGAGTATGTATCTCAGTGCTTGGAGTGTCAGCAAAATAAGGATTCCACTCTATTACCAGCTGGCTTACTTCAGCCTTTACCCATACCTACAGGAAAATGGACAGATATTTCCATGGATTTCATAACGGGATTGCCTACTACCAGTCATGGATGGAATAGTATCTATGTGGTAGTTGATAGATTGACCAAATCAGCCCACTTTATCCCAACTAAAGTCCAATATTCAGCAAGGCAAGTCGCCGAGCAATTTATGGAAGGTGTGTTCAAACTACATGGTATGCCTATGAGAATAGTATCAGACCGTGATTCGAAATTTATGGGCAACTTCTCGAAAAGTCTATTCTCCTCTATGGGTACTTTCCTCACTCCTAGCACGGCCTATCACCCTCAGACTAATGGGCAAACGGAGAGAGTTAATCATTGGGTGGAAGTGTACCTTAGGCATTATTGTCATGACACACAAGCTTCATGGGATCGTTGGATCCACCTTGCTGAATTTTGCTATAATAACACGCACCACATGAGCATTGGGATGTCTCCGTTTGAAGCTCTTTATGGGTATAAAGTCCAACTTCCATCAGTTTTATTCCATGAAGACATCAACCCACAAGCAAAGGAAGAGTTGGAAAGAATGGAGTTGCTCATGAGGCAATGCAAGGATAGCATAAGGAAAGCACAAGACGTAATGAAGGTCTATGCTGATGAGAAAAGAAGACATTTAGACTTCAAGGTTGGAGATTGGGTATTTCTCAAAGTGCCAAGACGCATTATACTTCATTAAAGGGTGGGAATAACAAGCTTGCTCATAGGTTTTATGGGCCATATTTGATTTTGGACAAAATTAGAGAGCTTGCTTATAAACTTCAGCTACCATCCTCCACTAGAATACATGATGTATTCCATATTTCAATGCTGAAGAAGTATGTTGGGCCCGATGTACAAGTATTGGAAGAGTTACCACCATTGGATGAGGCAGGAGTGATCATATATGAACCTGAAAGCATTATTGGAAAGAGAGAGAAAGTTCTCAGAAATCGTACTCTCATTGAGTATCTCATTAAGTGGAAGAATTTGCCCATTGAAGAGTCTTCTTGGCAACCATCCACTTATGTCAGTAACTTTCCTTGGTTATTACAGGATGATATATGATGCAGTATGCAGTGACTGTACAGAGACAGCTTGCTGTATGAAATTTCTGCAGACAATAAAACTGTCCTGACTTCATCAAAATTTGATTCTGATGTTATGGGGTGATGCTTGGGAGTGTATACTTCGTTTCCACACCTCATACGCCTTATTTGGACCAATATATCAAAAGTTATGGCAGTTTTAGTGAATCAGCCCTGTTTGGACAGCAGCCAGTTTTCTCACAGTTTGGCATGCAAAAGGTCTTCCTTTCATGGACAGTGCTTTCTTATCATTTGGAAGATGAATGGGCATGATTACTATCATCCTTGACTTGGATTTAGGCCATTACTTCTTGGTTTTGAGGACAAAACCATCTTCAGGACGGGATGGTTTGTCATGAAGGAAAAATACAACATTAATATTTGCACCTTGGATTAATTCCAGCCTTTGTAAATTTAGCCCTAGCCTATGTGTACATGTGTGAACAGCCCTTGAGTTTGGAAGAGGGTTAGAATAAAAGGGACTAGAGGCCAAAGGCAAGACATCTTTTGATCATTCAATAATCTTGGCTTTACCATTTTCTTGGAGCTAGCTTCTTCTTAGCCTATGAAGCACTCAGCCATGGCCATCATGTATTCTTGAATCCCCAACCATTAATACATGATGAGGATGTCTTGGTGCAATAGATTTGTTAATTCTTTGTTGTAGCTTAGTTAATTTTCAATTTCTGTTAGATTTCATTCCATGGTTGATTGCTTTCATTACACCTTTGAGGTTGAGCGGGCATCCGCCTGCAACTATGCTAGATGAGGAATGGCTTAAGCTTGATGAGTTATGCAAGTCCACTATTGTATTATCTCTCACAAAACAGGTTCATTACAATGTCTTTGAGGAAGAACATAGTGCATGGCAGTTGTGGGATAAAATCAAGAATCTCTATGACAAGAAAAGTCCAGCGAGTCAGATGTATTGGCTAAAGCAGCTTATGGATTTGCGCATGAAGGAGAATGTGACTATGTCTGCTCACTTGAGCCAGTTCCATGCTATACTCAAGAACTTGACTTCACAGGACATCACTTTTGCAGAGGATGTCACTCCTCTTTTCTTGCTTGGTACTCTTAATGAGTCATGGGATGTATTTCACACTGCATTATGTGCCTCTATTGCTACCTTGAAATTATCTGATGTTGAGAGTGCTCTTCTGTAGGAAGAGGTTAACCGTAAGAATTTGGATGCCTCTCGTGTGTCGCATGCTATGACAGTTAGAGGCAGAAATGATGGATATGGAAAGCATGGCAGTGGCAGTGGCAATGGCCATGGACGGGATTTTCAGAAATCTCGATCCGTCTCGTGGGAAGTCACGTAGCAAATCTCGTGGCAGGAATGGAGATGTTACTTGTCGCCATTGTGGAAAAAATGAACATATTATGCCACAATGCCATGAACTGCGCAATGAAAGGCGCAAAGATAAGGGGAAAGACAAAGTGCAGGATAAGTCTTCTAATCGCAGCAGCATAGTGCCTGCAAAGTCCAGTGTTAAAATTGAAGAGATCAATGTTATGCAGCCTGAGCATGTTGATGATGATGATTATATTCTTACAGCTTCTTCTAGTGCGTTGCATATGACAGAGATACACTCTATGTATGCACAGTGTTGGCTCTTAGACTCAGGTGCGTCCTTTCATGTGACACCTTGTCGGGAGTGGTTTCATTCATACCGTACTGTTTTAGGTTCTGTGCGCTTGGGTGATGACAGCTCTCTTGATATTGTGGGCATTGGTGATGTTAGGCTACAGTTTTCTTTTGGCAGCAGTTTTGTTATGTAGGATGTACGTCATGTACTTGCTTTGACACGCAATCTTATGTCAAGTGGACAGCTTGATGACGCAGGTTATCATGTATCTTTTGGAGACTCTGCATGGAAGATCACTCATGGTAGACTTGTGATTACGAGAGGTGCCAAGGCTGGTAGCCTCTATCCCTTGATTGTATCAGCTTCTTCCCTTGATCATGTTTTGTATGTGGGTTCTATCCCACATGTATCTCTTTGGCATGCCCGTTTGGGCCATATATCTTTGAAGGGAATGAAAATGCTTTTTGGTTTGCAGTACTTACTGCCCCTTGATTATGCATGTTTTGATTCATGTGAGCATTGTCTTTATGGTAGGCAGACTAGGTCTACACATAAAAATTCTGGTAGGCCACGCATGAGTGAGCCCTTGGCATTGGTACATTCGGATGTCTGTGGGCCCATGCCCTTGGCATTGGTACATTCGGATGTCTGTGGGCCCATGCCTTGTCAATCTATTGGTGGTGCCAAGTATTTTGTTACTTTCATAGATGATTTTTCACAGATGTTTGGGCTTATCCCATTAAGCTGAAATCCGATGTCTTGGTTGTGTTTTAGAGATGGCTTGCATTGGTTGAGAACCAGTCTTGGTATAGGCTAAAATGCCTAAGGACAGATAATGGGGGTGAGTATGTCTCACATGCTTTTGAGCAGTTATGTGATGAGAGGGGTATTAAGCGTCAGTTGACCACCCCCTACACCCCCTCCCAGAATGGTTTGGCTAAGCGGATGAATAGAACCATCCAGGAGCGTGTACGTAGTATGCTTAGCCATGCGGGCCTACCACAGAGCTTTTGGGTTGAGGCAATTAGTACAGCTGTGCATATCATAAACAGATCACCTTCTAGTGGTTTGGGTTTCCAGGTTGCTGAGGAGGTATGGATTGGAAAACCTCCCTCTTATGCGCATCTTCGTGTCTTTGGATGTGAGGCATTTTGCCATGTGCCCAGGGACAAGAGAAGTAAGCTGGATCCTAAGAGTGTCAAATGTATTTTCCTTGGTTATGGGGATGCAGGCGAGATGGGTTACCGGCTCTAGGATCCGCAGGTGCGAAAAGTCATCTACAGTCATGATGTAGTCTTCCATGAAGACAAGATACATAGACAGCCTGAGAGAGTTGTTGAGATCTGCAGGGTCATATTTCAGGAGGAGCCGAGAGCTCCCGCACAGCTAGTTGGACAGCCTACAGCTGCAGCAGATGCTCATGGTCAGGGTATTGGACAGGCAGCTGGGCAGGCAGCAGAGCCTACTATGAGACGGTCTACTAGAGACAGACGTCCACCTGATAGATTTCAGCCCTCGATGCATTATGTCTTGGTTACAGATGAAAGAGAGCCTTTCACTTATGATGAGGCTATGCGCAGGGGTGACAGTCACTCCTGGGAGAGGGCTATGCAGTCTGAGATAGACTCCTTGCATAAGAACGAGACTTGGAATTTGGTTTCCTTGCCTAAGGGCAAGAAGGCTTTGCCATGCAAGTGGGTGTACAAGCTGAAAAGTACCCCTGGACACCCCAAGCCAGCATACAAGGCTAGATTGGTAGCAAAGGGTTTTAACTAGGAGCATGGTGTGGACTTTGATGAGGTCTTTTCTCCTATGGTTAAGATGACCACCCTGCGCTTAGTCTTGGCTTTGGTTGCTCAGCTTGACTTAGATTTATACTAGATGGATGTCAATACGACTTTCTTACATGGGGACTTGCATGATGAGATTTATATGGAGCAGCCTAAGGGCTTTGCAAAACCTGGGAGCACCTGGTGTGCAAATTGAAGAAAAGTATTTATGGATTGAAACAGGCACCTAGGGAGTGGTATCATAAGTTTGATGCTTTTATGCAGTCACAAGGCTATAGCAGGAGTGCTATGGATCTGTGTCTTTACACAAAGAAAGCTTGTGATGGTTCTTTATTGATTTTGGCACTCTATGTGGACGATATACTGATAGCAGGGAAAGCTCATGATGAGCTAGATGCTCTTAAGGCTTAGCTCAAGAAGAGCTTTGAGATGAAAGATCTGGGACAGGCCACTCACACACTTGGTATGCGCATTAGACACGACAGGCATCAGGGACTCCTCTACTTGTCACACAGAGGGAGTACATTCATAAAGTCCTTGAGCGCTTCCGCATGCAGGACGTAAAGCCTATTGGCTGTCCATTGCCTATTAGCAGACAGATGAGCAGATGGCCGAGATGGCCAAGATTCCCTATGCATACGCAGTGTGCAGTCTTATGTATGCCATGATAGCCACTCGTCCAGATATTGCCTTTGCAATTGGTGTTGTGGCACGCTATATGGCTACACCTGGCAAGAAGCATTGGGATGCCGTGAAGGGTATCATGAGGTACCTGAAGGGCACTACAAATATATGCATATGCTATGGCAACCAAGATACAGGAGTCGTGGGGTACACTGACTCTGATTATACAGGACATGCAGATAGTAGGAAGTCCACTTCTGGCTATGTATTCACATATGCTGGAGGTGCTGTTTCTTGGATGTTCAGGGTGTAGAAATGCACGGCCCTTTCTACTACAGAGAGTATGTTGCAGCTACTGAGGCTTGCAAGGAGGCCATTTGGTTGGGTCGTTTGGTTGCTGACCTTGGTATTGATGCTATCCCTACACTGCATTCGGATTCTATGAGTACTATTCAGTTAGCCAAGAATCCGGTCTTCCATGCGAAGACGAAATACATTGAGATGAGGTATCACTTCATTCGTGGGGTTGTTAAGGATAAGTCTGTTGATCTTGTCAAGATCTCAACTGACCAGAATCCTCCAGATCTGCTCACAAAAAGTCTCTCTACAGAGCGCTTTGCCTTCTTCAGGAGGTTGATGGGCGTGGGATGAGATGACGTCTTTCCTCATCTTGTTGTACATGTGTACATGTTGTACTGCCTTTTTTCTTTTTCTTTTCACTCCTCACTAGTGCAAATTCACCTTTAAGTGGGAGGTTGTTGGGGGTAAAGGCACCTCCGCCTAGCTGCCCGTGTATTACTACACTGACAATCACCGCCACTGCACACTGCAGGTGGTGGGCGCCCGTCACCGTCACTTTATTCTTTATTCTTTTAGTGACAATTTGAATAAAGGAAGGCCTGGTCACACATTGTGACTGTTGGAGTTCCCATTTCTTGTCTCTCTCCTTCTTGCTCTTGCTCTCCCGCCATAGCTCTCGAGTACAAGCTTCGATCCTTGTCACCTTTCAAATCTGGACATTTCCGCTAGTCTTTGTCCTTGTTTAATTGTTCCTTCAATTTCAATAGGTAATAGGCTCTTGTGATGATGGGTTTCCTCCCATACCTCAACCTTGTCCCCTACCCAAAGTCATGACTAGGAATGGTCTAAAATCCATCAATATTGGATACTCCTCTTTGTCACAAGTAACATAAGGATTTATATAGGTTTCTTCATCCAATGACTCTTCTACAAAGTGCACAAGGGCATCACTAGGCAAATGAATGATGATGGGTTGAGGTGGTTTGGGTATTCATATTGGACTAGTTTCAATCCTAGGGATTGGTGGCCTTTGTTTGTTAGATGTTGGCAATGCTAGTAGAGCTCCCCTTCCATAATTGAGATGCATGTTTATGGGATAGAATGATTGAGGATAGGGTTGCGGATATGGCAATCTCTAAGGCAACTTGCCAATGAATAGCTTCATGCCCTTAGCTACCACAATTTGCATAAGTGCAAGGTCTTGGATCTGGATATTCTAATGGAAGATGATTGTCCCCATAGTGTATGCATTGTACATATAGCCTTATGGGGCATCTTATTGTCTCTTGAAGTTGTGCAAGTTCTAGGTTGAAGCCGTCCATTTTCCATGTGAGGTCAATGCCCTTCCCTTTGTTAAAAGTGTCTAAGATAGACTACTCGCTACAGATTGTGGATCTCTCACTGTAAATAGTGATGATATGTGCTAGCTGAATAGCTTTTGAGTTCCTTTCCTTTAGCAAGTCATCTATGTGTATTTCCTCCTCAAAAACCCTTGCTAACACATCGCTTTACAAACTTGAATTACTACTAGTGCCTTATAGGGTTCTTAATTTTGAAATATATTAATGAACATGGTTAAAGACTCTTCATTGGTTGCCTCGATGTTGGGATTCTCTTATAGAGACTTCAGATATGGGTGAGATTTGTTCTTTGTCTTTTTTATTGTTGGCATTCATCAGTTTGATGAGTAAATTATCTACATAGCTTTCTTTCGATAATCTCTTGATGGAGAGGTCCTTAAACATGTCAAAATCATTTTGTTTAATATTATCTAGGCTTGTAAACTAAGTTCAACCTTTTTCCCCTAGACATAGTCCGAATTCCCATGCTCATTGACTAGAGTCATGGAGGTTGTTAGCCTCACTTACCTACTCAAATTGCTCCACAAAGTTGTAGATCATCTCTTGCCCAATACTTTTCAATTTTTTTTTGTCATAATAGGTGGTTTAGTTTGGCTTCATGTAGTGGATGTTATACCAAGACAAGCTAGGAGATTGAAGTTGCCAATGTGATGCCACTTCGCTCAAAGGTTGAGGTGTTTAGCACAATCAAGAGCTTGCTCAAGGTGAGTTCTACCTCCTCCAAGCCTCTCTCCCTGTCAATGTTTCCTCCAACTCTTACCCTCATGGCAATTGCTAGGATTCCATGGACCTAATTCAACTCTATGTCTCTTCGCAATCTATTCACCCATTGTTCTTGTGTTTAATTGGAAACTTGCTACAATAGTTCCTTCCCCAACTGTCTCTCTTCTTCCAAAACTATGATTATCACTTGCGATGTTCTTCCATGATGTAATATTCTAGTTACTTGATTGTATTTCATGATTAATTGCTAAATATGCAAGGGGACATGAATAGGCTCGAAACCTAAACCATTTGCATTTACATTCGAGGTAGACATGGTCATTGTCTCATCCTCTGTGCAAGTAAGGTTTCAATGAGATGGAAGAGATTGGATAAGGTGGCCGTAGCTCCTAATGAAGATACCTCTTGCCTTTAAGATTCATCACAACTTGTTTCAAAAATTGGCATGGTTTTTGTGCATTACTCCTTCCTTACAACCAATTAGTTACTAGGTTAAGTGTATGATCATGTGGTTTCATATTCCATGTGTCCTTTTTTCATTAATTCAAGTTTCTTTTTGTCCCTTTCCAATTTGGTCATGTGTTCTATTTAACATCAAACAATTTTTCCTTTAATGCAAATGGTAGTGCACAATGCACAATCAGGCTTTCCACTTTTATCAAGCAGCATGAATGCTTGCAATGCAATTTCTTATGATGTTGGTGCTCAATTAGATCTATTCCTTGCAGCCCAGTGCAATGTACAAACAAGCATAAAACCATATCATATTATTTCCTATTCGATGATTAAAACAATTCAAACTATTACTTACTGTGACTTTGCAGTTCCCTTAATGTGTGTGTCTAGCTCTTTAGGTTAGGTGATCACTCTTAATTCTTCATGCAAGTCTACCCCTTTTCCATCTTCTCTACTCTCAACTCAAGTTTTCTTAAGATTGTTTGAATGATCTGTGTAAGAGTTTTAAATTTGGGTCAAGTCTCACAACAAGCTTCAAAGGTCTTTTCCAAGGATTTGCTATTCAAGAAAATGGATTTCTCTTATTATCTGCCCATATGGTTGAGTTGCAAGAGTTCATACGCAGTGGTGTCTAACTTTGAATCATAGGTATGGCGAGTGGCAATCGATTGGTTGAGGAGTATCTATGCCCCCTAATTCTAGTAAGCATTTTTCAACTATAGATTGTATTATTGACACCTTGCACTACCCAAGACTCATAGTTGGGATTGCAATCCATCCTTCTAGGATCTCAATTCAAGGTTCACACTTCTCGTGCTACCTTGGCATGTGATGTTCAAGCTCTTACTTCAAGAGTGGCTAGGGTGATGTGTGCCCTTGTTATCTTGTCTAGGCTATCCTTCAAGGTTGTCACTTGTAGTGTATCTCCGATGTCTGAATCAATTATAATAGGTCTCTAATTGTGTCAAGGATGCAAGCGGCTAATTCCTAGGGCAAAGTAACATTAAATGACAAGGTTATCATTTTTCTCTTTTGATACAAGCGGGTTATTTCCTTTTTGAGCCTAGGTGTGGCTCTTCCCCCATGGTCCGCAAGTGGTTAGCTTCTGCTGCGCGCAATCCCCCAATTGTCACTTAGCGATTACTTGAGATACATTTATGACAGTATTCCTTGGTCAGTCTGTGTGGATACAATCCCTATGCAACTGTATTGAGGGCAAGCTCAATGTCCTTCTGCCTACATGACACAACCATGTGGTTTAGTCCAATTGGTTTAGAGTCAACGGCTCACTCTTGAGCAGGGATTCCAGTCTCTTGTTGTTGTAGTTCCCTTCTTGGGCACCTACTTGCGTTCGGCAAAGAATGTCACACAAGATAGTCTACGATCAGTGCAGTGAATAGTCAATGTTGGTCATCTCAACAAGGCATTTCTAAACAATTTCCACATCATGAGACACATGTGCGAGTTCAACCCCTTGCAACTCATGGATCAATCCCACATGGCTCAAGCGATGTTGCCGCTGGAAGGGACTGCCCTTTGTGGGGACTCCATGCCTCAAGCCTTATATGTGTACACTAGGATTTGGGTCAAATATTCATTTATCTAGCTCCAAACTAGACTTATGTGAAGTTGCCTGCGTGACCTCTCTTGAATGGTTGTAGTCTTGTTTTTCACTAGTTTCGTCCTTGGTGACCTTTCAATGGTTGCAATCTTGCTTTTGACTAGTTTTTCTCCTTGACGGGGGTGCACTGACACTAGGGTTTGGTTGGTCTGAAGCAAGAGTAGGCTCTATTTTGAGCACGGGATTTGAATGGGTTCTTAGAGGCTAAGTTTGGATGCCTTGCATGCAGAGGTCAATCAAGGTGTAGACTAGTGCAAGGACATGTAAGCTTTGCGTGGTTGACGAGGGTTCACTTACCTATTGGATATCCAATCTAAGGTGGCCAGTTTGGGTGCTAATATAAGACTCGCTTATTGTGGAAAGATACAAGTTGAATACCAATTGATTCGAGTAACAATAGAATTCAAGAAAGGAAGCTTGGACTAGACAAGATAGCTGAACTTTGAAAATACATTGTAGAAAGCTAGACAAGACAATCCAATGCAATAAACAAGGTTAGGGCTCCAATTTGCTTTGTTAACTGCTTGACTGTTGTTCTATTGAATTTCTTGTACAATGTTGTGCTAACATTACAATAGGCCACTCTTATTCTCCCAAGCATTATGTTCAAGGCTAGGATATCCCCTTTGATTGAGTTGAAAACTCCACTTTGGATTTCAATACTCTTCTAGAATTGATCAAGGTTTCTGAATGCTGATCAAGGATCCTAAATGCCTTTACATGCTAGATGATGCAAGACCAAGTTTGAAATATCCTTATTCAATTAAACGGGCTTCCTCCTAGTTCATTTGCTTCTTTGAATTTACAATATCACAGGAATTAGGTGATGTTTCTTTTGAACCCAAGGCCTTGGCAACTAAGTGAGTCTTCCGGAGTCGATAGCCTCGAGTGTGGTGTTCCAAAGGCCCTAGTTGATCCAAATTTATTGGAAGAGAGTTTGAGAGGGCGTTCTAGGAGTGCTAGGTGTGCTAGGTTCAAGTGTTTAATTGAAGTGTTTGTCTCAAGCATTGGTGTTTGAATGCGGGGTCTGACAATGATTGAGATCTGCAAGATAGCCAAGTGATGCATGTGATTTTGGGTCAAGTGATGGAGTCAACGATGATGGGGAGATCAAAATCAAGCCGTGATGTCGATTGAGAGATGGGTGTTAGGGCGATCGCAAGAGAAGGCAATGATGGTGATCCAAAATTGAGCTGTGATGGTGACAGGTATACCATAATGGAACGGAATCCCCACAAAACTGAACGGCGATGGCGATGGCGATGAAAAGAGGTGAGTGTTATGGCAATCTAGGAAACAAGTTGTGATGAAGATCCACAATTGAGTGATTGAAGATGACTATTGTGGCAATCGACAATTGAGCGATGGTGGAAATATGAAAAGACAACTGAGATGGCGATTACAAGAGATGGCTATGGCGATCCAAAGAGACAATGGGAAATGGAGATCATAATGGAACAAGCACATGCCTCCTCAGATAGGATCGAATCCCTCAAAGCCTTGAATCAAATCCCAAAAGCTTGATCACGTTGGCATTTTTTCTAGCACTCGAATGGTTTCAAGGGGTTCGATTCGGCCGTCGATTCCAACTCCGATGAGGTGTTCGATTGCAAGTCTAGACAAGCGTTCGATTCTCCAAACGAGGCAAGGCGTTTGCTCACAAAGACACGCCGATTGGCGTTCTAGTCAAAGCTCTTGATTATAGCTTTAAAAGAGACAAGAGATTGATTGCAACTCCCCATCAAGCAAATCAAGTTCTCCAGCATTCGATTAGTGAGTGAGCCGACTCAAAGCATTTGATGTTAACTTGGGCTGTAGCGTTGAGTTCAAGGCATCATCGGCCAAATCTAGTCATTCGATTTGAATTGATTGCAAGGTGGGCATCGGACATGGGCTCAAAGACATTCAATTAGCATTTGGATCAAGCCTTCTTGCCATCAAATCAATACTTCTTGCCACGAACTTGGGTTTGTTGGCTATGTAAGCTACCAATCGACTTCGATTCAATTATGCCCTCAATTGAACCGACTCAAATTGGAAGAATGCTTGAAGAGAGAATAATTGACTCTCCCAAGCCTCTTGTCATTCAATGATAAGTCTCTCACCCAATGCTACAAGGCATTAACACAAAAGCGTTCGACTCTATCATTCAAGGCCTTCGGCTCCCCAAGCCTAGTTGATCGAAGCATTCAACTTCCAAGCTTCCTAATATGATAAATGGTAAGGATTCTTGGGCACAAATTGATTTGATTCTAGGTATTCCAATCTCTTTCCATCAATTAGTGTTCTCAACTTTCTTCTCTATTTCTACTCCTTCCTTGATCACTTAGGCTACAATATGCTTTTGGTTGCTTGTCTCCCCCCCCCCCCCGAGCGCAAACCAAACATGGAAAAAACAACAAGAGCAGGTCGGGTCAACGTGAACTTGCACATGTTTTCCTGTTGCCCCAAGACATCTCTAGCAGCCCCTAGTTCAACATGTGTATGCTTTGTGACATCAGCCATTTTGTGGTAAAACACTCATGTCCATGTTAGCAATCTTGTGGTAGAATACTCATGTATTTGGGCAAGCATTTGAGTGAACTCTGATCACCTACTCCCTGCATGTAACAAACTATGTGCAGTCATATAAGCTGGAATCTTTCCAATTCTTGAACTGAATGTCTTTGTGGAACTCAGGGTGCTGGTTATTGATGTTGATATGGTGCTAAATGATTAGTGGTAGGCCCATGGATGTTCATGAGCATTGACTGCTCAATCTTGGCTTATATGAGGCTGGTTTGACAGTTTGTTTACTAGCTATAGCCTAACTAAATGTTGGAAAGTGTATAAGGATTGACATTCACATGCCTGTATATTGAGTTTTAGTGAGTATGGCACATATCTAAGATATCATTGAGTTGTTTACAAAGTGAGAATGCCTCAATAATGACAAAGAATTGATTGGTGTTATGTCACAGACTGCTTGTTGGACAGCTTATTTATAGAATGGTTATGCAAAAATAATGTTACAAGAGTATGATATCTTTCCTAGATGTCATGTCAGATGTCTAGAGACGCAAAGCAGGTTACTAAGCTGATATACTACTGGTATAGTAGCAGAGATACTAGTGCAATCACTCTAAATTGGAACTGTCATAGTTGAGAAAAAGAATATTTATGTTATGTTGAGAAATATACAATCGCACTCCTATGATAGCCTCTTTGTATGGAGTAGTAAGGCAAGGAACATGCAACAACCTAGAAGAGTTGTCTTGTATCCCATAGGCATAGTGAGGAAAAGTGGTGCCATCCTGCCACTATAAAAGAGTGTACTTGATAATCATTTGAATGCAATACTATTGTACTTTGTACTTTCAGTCTATGTCTATGTCTATTGTATTTTGTACTTTCAGTCTATGTCTATGTTTATTCAATATTGTGTTTATTATGAGTCCAAGCTAATCTATCTTGGAACCTAATTCACTTGAGTAATACTCTCAGTCATCATACCTCTAATCTATGAGTTTTTCATGTTGGATATGAAGACTAATACATCTATTGCAACTCACCTTAATTATATGGAAAGTTTGCTAACTCAACTTGTAGGGATTAACTTAAAAAAGGAAGAAGATATATGCATTGGAGTCTTGTTCAAGATTCTTCCTCCAAAATTTGGTAATGCCTCCACCACATTAATTAAGATGCTAGATCCCAAGCTGGTAGACATCAAATCATCACTTCTTGAAGTAGAGAAAAAGCTCAAAGGTAAAGAGGAAGCAAGCACTTCAAAGGAAGAACATGTGCTTTATGTTAATAACAAGTACAAAGGGAAGAAAGATATTGTTTGTGACTTTTGTAAAAGAACTAGGCACATTGAAAAATTTTATCACGTGCTAGGAAGAAGAAGACCAAGAAGAAGAAGAAGAAGAAAGAAGAAAAAGAAGACACTCAAGAGTAGAAGGGCAAGTCTCGTTAGTCCTTCTATTCTCACTATTCAGACCAACTTTTTAAGCCTTGCATGTACTTGCACCAATCATAATCCTTGTAATCCTTATATAACCCATGCACTACAACGTCTACACACTTAGTGAGACCTTGTAATAACCTCTAGCTTTATTTAGTTGGTTTTTCCATGTCTGAACTTAGCAAGATACTACTCATGAAAGCCTCTGTATACTCAGCATTTTTATGGTTGTGATTGAGGAGGGGTGTTGAGAAATATGCAATCACACTCCTATGATAGCCTCTTTGTATGGAGCAGTAAGGCAAGGAACATACAACAGCCTAAAAGAGTTGTCTTGTATTCCATAGCCATAGTGAGGAAAAGTGGTACCATCCTGCAACTATAAAAGAGTGTACTAAACAATCATTTGAATACAATGCTATTGTACTTTATAGTTTTAGTCTATGTCTTTGTCTACTCAAGATTGTGTTTATGAGTCCAAGATAATCTATCTTGGAACCTAATTCACTTGAGTAATACTCTCAGTCATCATGTCTCTAATCTATGAGTTCTAGCCACCATAGATAAACCATTGCTCAAGATCCATGTTTTTAACATGTTATGCAACTGAGATTCGTGGATACCTTTGATGTATTGATGGCTGCTTGATGATTGAAATGAGGTGAATTGGATTGAGTACAAAATGTATGAGTATTGCTTGAGTGTTATGCAAGCATTGACTCATTAAAAAGACTATCAATTGTGTGCAAGGGATTAGGCATTGATAGTTAGAATACATCGCTAAGTACATAGAGCTGTAACCATGGCAAATGATGATAGGACTAACAACATCACTCAGATAGTGGGTGAAAAACTGGACAATAACAACTATACTATATGGAAATTTTGTATGGAGAATTTTGTGATGTGAAAATATTATTGGGATCTAGTGACTGGTGAAGAAGCTGAACCTAAGCTTCCAGAACGTGATTCCATGGCTGAACAATAGAGAGCACATCCTACATGGCTTGAACATGCTCGTAGAGTTCTGCACTGGCTTTCATTATGTATCTCTAATACAATGGTCATGCAGATTATGAATTGTAATACATCAAAAGATGCATGGGATATTTTGATGCAGTACTATGGTATTACCAATAGTGCACGCAAAATTCAATTGAAGCAGAAATGTAATACCATGGATAGGAAAGGACGATCCATACATGATTATATAACAAAAATAAAGACCATTGCTAATCAGCTAGCATCTATTAGAGCTAAGGCTGATGATGAGGATCTAGTTGCACTTACATTGAATGGCCTTGGACCAAAGTATAAGTCATTTAATACATCCGTATCGATACGGTCACAAATGACTAAGTTCAATGAGCTGGTTGCCTTACTTGTTCATGAAGAGGTTAAAACTTGGTCTAGCTATAGGTTCAAGTAACTCCAAAGGGAGAGATGTGATTTTTTATTCGAATCAAAGGGGTCATGGAAAAGGGTTTTCTTGTGCACAAGGAACTCAATAGAATGCATTCCAAAATGTAAATAATTAGCATGGGCAGAATACTAGAGATTGTGGATACTCTTAAGTGAGGTCAAGATCCAACTCTAGAGGCAAAGGATCATGGTAGTCATAGACTATGCATGAAAATGCAAAGAAGGATAAGGATTTTCATTATTGTGGAAAGTATGGCCACATTGCCAAGGAATGTTGGAAGAAGTAAGTCAATCAGAAAGGCAAACAGCAGGGTCATTATGCTTCATCTAGTCATGTTGAGGATGCTTATACTGACAGGTTGTTTGCTATGACATATGTTCATAAACGTGCTACGAAAGAGAATAATTCAGATGACGTTTGGTACATTGACTTTGGGGCATCCAATCATATGACACCACATGGGGCATGGTTTATTGGCATGGTTCCAGGTAAGCATGGGTATGTTTGTACTAGGGATAATACTTAGCATAGTATTAAGCATAAGGGTGTGGTACCCTTGGTAGTTCATGATGGCTAGATTAAAAGTTTGCATGATGTATTACATGTACCCTCTATTACAAAGAATCTTCTATCAGTTGGTCATATGATAGACCAGAACTTATAGGTTTGCTTTAGTAAGCATGGCTACTTTATAGAGAAATTTGGCTATGGCTGCAAATTAATTGCTTGAGGAAAAAGACATGGTCAAACATTTACACTGGATGCTACATTATCTCAACTAAAGTTAGCCATGCTTGCACATGGTTAGGTATTATTAAGGACCTTGAAATTCGACACAAGAGGATTGTTCACATGAATATTCAAAGGCTAGACTATGCAAAGAAAGTAGTTGGTCACCGGTTTTGCCAAGGTTTGCATATACTAAGTTAGTTCATGTCTATGATGCATGTCAATTTGGCAAACAAGCATGGTTTCCCTTTATGAAACATGTACAAAATAGCTCTAGGCCACTATAGCTGATACACTATGATATATAGGGACCACCCATAATGCATCTCTTGGATGACATTTGTAGATTATTTTAACATATATACATGGGTGTATATCATTAAGCATAAAGATGAGGTGTTTGTTATTTTTAAGGACTTTAGGCAGTAGGTTGAAAAGGAATTTGATTGCCCTATTTCATGTCTAAGATCTGACAATGGCAATGAATATGTATTTAATGAGTTTAATAGATACCTAGCAAAGAATGGCATTCACAAGTAACTCACATGCAGTTATACTCCTCATGAGAATGGAGTGGCTAAAAGAAGGGGGCTTGATGGTCCACGAAAAAGATGAAAGGTGTGGCCAACAGGTAATGCCTAAATTTCTTTATGGTGAACACCATGGCTAGCCCTTCCCTTTCTGTAGTGGAGTAGTTCATTTCTGTTTCGGTGAGCTGCCTGCTGGCAAAGCTCACAAGGTAATCAAGACCATGTTCACCAGGCTGGCATAGAATGGCTCCGATAGCAAACTTAGAGGCATCTATGTATACATGGAATGCTACACTCCATTCTGGGGCTCGCAAGATTGGTGCAGTGATGATGAGAGCCTTCTTTAACTGTTCATATGCATGTTGGCATTCCTCAGTCCATTCAAATACAATCAGCAGCTTGTACAATGGTCTAGCAATCAGCGTGTAGTTCAATACAAAGCGTCGGTAGTATCCTGTGTGGCCTAAGAAACACTGGACGCCCTTGTAGTTGGTGGGTGGTGGGAGGTCGACAATGGCCCTGACTTTTGAAAAGTCAGTGGCAATGCCATTTTGTGACACTACATGCCCTAGGATGCATCCGTGCTTCACCCGGAACTGGCACTTCAAGGGGTTCAGCGAGAGTTTGTATAACCGACTAGAAATCACGTCAAGAAAATGAAGAAAGACATAGAAGCATTCCAATTATTCGTCGAGGATAACTTCAAGGTTAACATAGAAGCAACAGTTGATAGCATAAACAAAGCTAGGAATTTTGAGCAAGCCACCATCCGTAAGAAAAATGCAACTGTGACAAGATACAACAACCCATACGAACACCCAGCAAGATGTAAAAAGTATTATTTTTTGAAGAGAAGAGACCTCATTTAACATACCAAAAGAAATGTCACGAATGTTCAAAATCACAATCAGTGACTCGAACTACATATGCATACATATTCTCCTTTCGATATCCTCCATGTATTTAAACAACACAAAAACTTATCTATAAATGTACTTTGCTTCGAAACATGATGCATGACTAAATACCATTAGTAAAATTGCTACATAACAAACATGCAATAATCATGTAGAAAAGCAAGTGGCTTTTTCATCCAGTTTTGGAGATTTTATGCAAAAATAAGGATTGGCAAAATTGCGTATGTCACGATTGTAGTTTACACGCAGGAAACAACACTTTGAATGAGGAGGAGTGATTTGAAAGAATTTTTGAGTAGGTGTCTTGGAGTTTTACCCCCCTTTCGGAGCCAACAGAATCATCGGATTGCATCTTGGAAGCTTTAAATTGTTGAATTTTCCAAGATCCCTTTCATAAAGAGCTCTTCTTCTTAGCCACAACCCTTATTCTTCAATTTAGCTATAAGTACTAGGCACAAGGAGCCGTTGAGGGTAGCCGGAGCAAGAGAGGAGAGGATCTTCTTAGGAGTATAGAGCAAGAGGGAGTGGGGCAAGAGAAGTGTGAGCATGGGAATTTCTCATCAAGAAGGCAAGGAGGATACTCTATGAGCTCTCGAATTCAATTCCTCCGTCCCTTCTATCTTATCCCCCTATGGAATCAAGAATCTTCTCGATTTCTCAAAAATCTTCGTGATTACTTCCCCCCCCCCCCCCCTCTCGTCAGTCAAAAATTCCATCAATCTAATTACCCCCCATCTTCTTTGCCAAATTTCCCTTTTTTTGCAAATCTCGTGATAAAAGACCATGGCCCAAAGAAGAAAGCTACGAAGGTTGTGGAAGGAGGAGCTGCCAATAACGCTATAGACACAATTACTATAAATGAAATGACGAGTACGAGGATTACAAACAAAGCCACAAATACCATCAACCAAGCACCCATCATGGATCCTCATACACTATTTTTCTTAAATAAAAATAGCTAGTAGGCCTTTATTCCATGAATAGACAATAGAAGCTGCATGCGTAAAATAAGATTTTATTCAATTCCTACATATAATTTCTTTGATCAATTCTTAACTGCGAATTCCAAGGGATAACTTAGGTATGCTGTACAAGATAAACCTAAGCAAGTACAAGGAATGTACTTTGTCCCTAAAGGATTTAATATTCTAGACTTTTGTGTTGATCCTCGGTATATAAGAGACCTTGAGATGCAATTGCCAAATGATATTGTTCATAATTAAACTAACCAAGATTTTCTTTTATTGTGGGGAAAGATCCACAAAACTCCAAGGAAGTTATCCTCAAGTATAGAATTATTACTTAAATTCAATCCAAACTAATCCCCAAGGAAGAGGAAGTCCACGAAGACTATTGGAAGGTATTGCCAATTATGCTAATTTGTCTCAAAGTTATTTTGCCACTTATGCTGAATTGTCTCGAATTTATTTTGCCACTTATGCTAAATTATCTCAAAGTTATCTTACCCCTTATATTGATTTGTCTCGAAGCTATTTTGCCACTTATGCTAAATTGTCTTGAAGTTATTTTGTCACTTATGCTAAATTGTCTCGAAGTTATTTTACCACTTATGCTAATTTGCCTCGATGTTATTATTTTTGGAAAGAAAAGATTTGTCTTGGAAATAAACTTGTTTAGGGTATCTTGCCACTTATGCTGATTTGTCTTGAAGTTATTTAGCCACTTATACTGAATTGTCTTGAAGTTATCTTGTCACTTATGCTGATTTGTCTCGAAGTTATTTTGCCACTTATGCTAATTTGCCTTGATGTTATTATTTTTGAAAAGAAAAATTTTGTATTGGAAATAAACTTGTTAAAAAGCTTATGTATAATGCATTTGAAATAAGATGTTTGTGATTGTAAGCTAGATACTGATATTTCCTAAAATCATTAGGCTAAAAGATGGATAAGTGAGTACAGATCACCGACTGAGGCTGTATTCCGGTGAACATAGAACGCCGACTGAGACAGTGTTCTTGATGGCACTAGAACTCCCCAAGGCTAGTGTGAATAAAACCTACTCCAATGGGATTTCCTTTTTTTGTTTTGCGTTAGTGAGTTTAGACCAATCATGATGCGAAAGGTCTTGTTGTAGGGAGCTCTAGTCGCGGCAAGAGGAGGTGAGGATACCAGGGGGCTCTGGTCATAAACTCCTTAGGCTCTTATGAACTACCAACTATCCTTCGATTTTCAGACTGTCTGGAAGTTCCAATACTAGTTGGGGAATGAAACTTTGAGAGAATAATACATTCGAACAAGAAAATATTTGTAAAATGTCAATTTTTAAAAAAGAACTATTAAGAAGGAATTGCTTTACATTGTTTTTGTGTTGTGAATTAAGGGCGTGTAATGAATTAGTACCAGGAGATAATTTAAAGAAGTTGTTTTTATATGTTGAACATAAAGAGGTAGGTAATTAGATAACTAAAACTACTCTCTTGAGGGAAGTGGGAGAATGGACCCCTGATGGATCTAGACTTATGGTTGGGTGGTCTCGTTAAGCCGAGAGCTTTCCTAATAAGGAGCAAAAATTGCACTTGATGGACTATTAAAAATCAGAAAGCTTGATGTGCATCACTTTAGAATCCACTAATACTAATTAGCTGCTAGTAATAGATTTAATGAGAAAAACTTACGTCAATCCTTGTGGGAGCGGTCGGAACTTCCATTGTGGGGTGGACTCAAGCGAGACTAGTTAGCAAACTCCAAGGGTTTTATCAAAGTCCTAGACGACACTTCCTAGGACATCTCTTGATGGGTGTACCGCTAAGAAAACCTCAGGTGGCACTTTATAGTTGGTATTAGAGCTCATATTGATGTAGGATACGACATAAGTAAATAAAACTAGTTATATTTACAACATAAAATATCTTTTCCCTTAAGTAGTGGTCTTCTCTTGTTGATATATGTTCTTGATTTCTGGCAGAAGGATAAACCTTGGGAATGATTCATGATTTTCTAAGTTATGTTTATGTCAACAACGCACTCCTCTAGCTTTAGTTGGAGAAACCAGATGATGCAAATATTAGATCAAATATATAATCCTTTACCCCTGTATTACGAAAGGCAATTGATGTTAAGCGGATGGTATTGTTACATTGATGCAAACCATCTTCCTTACCTCTAGAATAATTTAAAGAGATTAAGGTGGATGGAAGCCCTTAAGGTTGCCAAGATTTATCTCTTCTATGTGAGGCCAGAGTAAACTCAAACATGTTTACTAGAGGGTGACATGTCAAACTAAACCGATACATCTATGAGGATGTTACATGGTTATAGGACACTCTAGTTGCCATAACTACAAGAAAGATGGATTACATTATCTTCATCTGAAATATAGATTTTTGGATATTTATTCTTAGAATCCTAATTATTATGTGATGGATGTATTGCAATGCCATGCCTACATTGTGGTAGAAAAATATTTTCCAAGAATAATATGAGCTCCTGAACTACTTGAATAATGTATTCCCTTCTTGTAGACGTAAATAAATTTTTTTGTCCATCCGTTTGTCTCCTTGATAAATCAAAAATAGTAGATAGATTTTTTTTCTTGATTTAAAAACTCTCTTTTGAAGTATAAACCTTGATCATTGTCAGAAGGACAAGTAGTACATAAATTTCCTCCTAAATTAATGAGGTAGAGTAAGCAAGTGAACTTTTTTTTTTTGAATATGGTTGGAAAGAAATTTGATTATAAAAGTGCATAATTCTCAGAGTGTCACCTCAAATCTCAATACTATAGAAGCCCAAGAGAAGAAATTTTTTCTCAAGCAGTTCAAGCCACCAGAGTTTGATGGTAAAGGAAGGGACATTCCAACTGAAGCAGAAACATGGATAGAATCTATGGAGGACTATTTTAATGCTCCAGGGACTGCACCGTCAAATCAAGCCATGATCGCCAAGCTAAGACTCATAGGAGATGCCCATCTTTGGTGGAAACAATGGTGCAAGAACCAAAGAACGCCCAAAGGTGCTATCACTTGGGACAAAATTAAGGATGCAGTACATGGGAGATATCTTCTGCCCACATATCAAGCCCAGAAGGTGAACGGGTTCTTCACTCTAAAGTAGTTAAGCCTAAGTCCAGAAGCCTACTACTCCAAATTCGTAACGCTTCTAAAATATGCACCTGCAATCAATGTTTCATAGTAAGTATCCAAATTTTTCAATGGTCTAAATCCTCCCCTAAATATGCATCTTGAATCAATAAGACCATTGGATTTACAAGATGCATTAATTTGAGCAACTCCAATAGTTTGGAGATTGAACATTGGAGATTGAACAAAGGCCAAGAAATGCAAAAATTTGGAATAGAAACATTCAAAATATAAGGGCAACTTCCAAGGTTATGCAAAAAGAGCCCAAGGAAAGTACCAACCAAACGAAAAAAAGAAGGCCAAATCAAATGTTATGGGAAGCTTTATACCCACAAGAAGGAGCAATGAGACTCCAAGATGTTTCCATTGCAAGGAACCATGACATTTTAAGAGGCAGTGCCCGAAGCACTTTTGCAGGCAAAGCGAAGATGCTAGGGGAAAGGTCATTGGAATAAACCTAAAGGATATTATTAATTATAAAGATCCCACAATGCAATCCGATATGGAAAGAGCTAGAGTACATGCCACTCTCAATAAGAAGGGTCCAAATCGCCAATTCTCATTAATTCAAACACCAATAGATTATCAAGGTAAACCCTTTCGAATTTTAGTTGACTATGGAAGTATCCACTCTTTCATATCACCAAAATGCACAAAAAGGCTAGGCATAAACACTATTCTCACACCTAGAATACTTGTGGAATTAGCAAATGGAAAATAAGTTCTATCAACACAATAAACTAGCTAGGTAGAATTTAGATTGGGTGGCAATTCTTCCAAAATGAACTTCCGAATTATAAACTTCGGGGCTTATGAGTGTTTGCTAATGGATTGTCTAATTCTAAATAATGCCCATATCCATTGCGCAAAGGGCCAAATCACATTCCAAGTCTCAAAGGGAGAACAAGTAACCGCTCAGGGAGAAGCAAGAAACCCTAAGGTTTAGCTGGCCTCCCAAATAGTAAGGGGACTGAAGAAAGGATTACCCATCTATCTAATTAAACTCAACAAGGCTGCGCAGGATAGTAAAGCCCACGATCAACCATCTTGGCTAAAAGAATATGTGGATGTTTTTCCAAAAGACTTGACAGAGCTCCCACCAAAAGGGAAATCATGAAATTCAACTTATTCCAAGCGCTGCCCCTGTCGCCAAACAACCTTACCGAATGTCGATTCTTGAAGCCATTGAGCTGAAAGAACAATCAAGTAGCTATTAGACCATGGATACATCCAACCAAGTAATTCACCATGGGGAGCCACAGTTTTATTTCAAAAAAAGAAAGACAAAACACTTCGCCATTGTATTGATTACTTTGGATTAAACTAGGTGACAGTGAAAAAAAAATATCCAATTCCTAGGATAGACGAGTTGCTTGATC
Organism: Lygodium microphyllum; assembly: GCF_053477565.2. Classification (NCBI taxonomy): domain Eukaryota; kingdom Viridiplantae; phylum Streptophyta; class Polypodiopsida; order Schizaeales; family Lygodiaceae; genus Lygodium; species Lygodium microphyllum. Next base: position 8,610,330 of record NC_141144.1, on the reverse strand, counting down.
GACTCCAGGGAGCAAAGATCTTCTCAAAGATCGATCTCAGATCGGGATATTATCATATAAGAATTAGGGAGGAAGATATCCCTAACACAAGGTACGGTCATTAAGAGTTTATTGTCATGTCGTTCGGGTTAACAAATGCTCTTGCCACCTTCAATAGGTTGATGCAAGTCATTTTTCGACCCTACCTTGACGACTTCGTCCTCGTCTTCTTTGATGATATCCTAATGTATTCCAAGAATGAAGAAGACCATGAACCACAACTATGAACAATTCTTGAAACAATGAGAGTCCACAAATTGTATGCTAAAAAGAAGAAATGTGTTTTCTTCAAGAATTAGATTGAATATCTATGGTTCATAGTATTGGCAGATGGCATTTCAATGATCTTTCCAAGGTCCAAGATATACAAGATTGGCCACCCTCAACAATGATCAAGGAAGTGCAAGCTTTCTAGGGCTAACAGGTTGGTATAGAGTCTTCATTAAAGACTATGCCTCAATCACTGCATCTCTCACCAACCTTCTCAAAAAGCAGGTCTCCATTACATGGATGTCCAACGAACAATCTAGCTTTGAGAAGCTTCAGAAAAGTTTTGTAACCATCCCTATCCTAAGGCTACTCAACCTTAGCAAAGAGTTCGAAGTCTGTAATGAAAGCAATCAACCATGGAATGAAATCTAACTGAAATTGAAAATTAACTAAGCTACAACAGAGAATTAACAAATCTATTGCACCAAGACATCCTCATCATGTATTAATGGTTGGGAATTCAAGAATACATGACGGCCATGGCTGAGTGCTTCAAAGGCTAAAAAGAAGCTAACTCCAAGAAAATGGTAAAGCTAAGATTATTGAATGATCAAAAGATGTCTTGCCTTTGGCCTCTAGTCCCCTTTTATTCTAACCCTCTTTCCAAACTTAAGGGCTGTTCACACATGTACACATAGGCTAGGGCTGAATTTACAAAGGCTGGAATTAATCCAAGGTGCAAATATTAATGTTGTATTTTCCTTCATGACAAACCATCCCGTCCTGAAGATGGTTTTGTCCTCAAAACCAAGAAGTAATGGACTAAATCCAAGTCAAGGATGATAGTAATCATGCCCATTCATCTTCCAAGTGATAAGAAAGCACTGTCCATGTAAAGAAGACCTTTTTGCATGCCAAACTGTGAGAAAACTGGCTGCTGTCCAAACAGGGCTGATTCACTAAAACTGCCATAACTTTTGATATATTGGTCCAAATGAGGCGTATGAGGTATAGAAATGAAGTATACACTCCCAAGCATCACCCCATAACATTAAAATCAAATTTTGATGAAGTCAGGACAGTTTTATTGTGTGCAGAAATTTCATACAGCAAGCTGTCTCTGCACAGTCACTGCATACTGCATCATATATCATCCTGTAATAACCAAGGAAAGTTACTGACATAAGTGGATGGTTGCCAAGAAGACTCTTCAATGGGCAAATTCTTCCACTTAATGAGATACTCAATGAGAGTACGATTTCTGAGAACTTTCTCTCTCTTTTCAATAATGCTTTCAGGTTCATATATGATCAGTCCTGCCTCATCCAATGGTGGTAACTCTTCCAATACTTGTACATCGGGCCCAACATACTTCTTCAGCTGTGAAACATGGAATACATCATGTATTCTAGTAGAAGATGGTAGCTGAAGTTTATAAGCAAGCTCTCCAATTTTGTCCAAGGTCAAGTATGGCCCATAAAACCTATGAGCAAGCTTATTGTTCCCACCCTTTAATGAAGCATAATGCGTCTTGGGCACTTTGAGAAATACCCAATCTCCAACCTTGAAGTCTAAATGTCTTCTTTTCTCATCTGCATAGACCTTCATTACCTCTTGTGCTTTCCTTATGCTGTCCTTGCATTGCCTCATGAGCAACTCCATTCTTTCCAACTCTTCCTTTGCTTGTGGGTTGATGTCTTCATGGAATAAAACTGATGGAAGTTGGACTTTATACCCATAAAGAGCTTCAAACGGAGACATCCCAATGCTCATGTGGTGCGTGTTATTATAGCAAAATTCAGCAAGGTGGATCCAACGATCCCATGAAGCTTGTGTGTCATGACAATAATGCCTAAGGTACACTTCCACCCAATGATTGACTCTATTATATCAATGGGACCCATTTCTAATGCAATTAGGCTCACCGATGTAGTGCACAATGGGGAAAGGGTGATAGGTACATTTGGACAGCATTGATTGCTCTTCTCAAAATTTCCATTTGCCACTTGGATTTTGAGTGATGTAGGCATTTCATGCGTATTCAATTTTAGCCCATTGAGTGACTTAGCATTAATGAAGCTATGTGTACTTCCCGTATCAATGAGTATATGAGCGGTCCTTCCCTTGATTTGACCTTTAAGGCATAGGGTATTATCCCCTCTTGAACCACTCCATGCATCACTTGATATGGCACATAGCGATGGATGTAAATCAGTCCATGAATCATCCAAATAATGACCGCTCGGGTCGAAAGGAAACCCATCCATCGGATCATAGAACTCATCATGGACATTCTCTTCATTTTCATGCGCCTCTTCTTGAGTTGTTGTGACATCAAGCTGAGCCAAGCTTCCTTCAATAGATTCAACATCGGAATCATCCTCGATTATCATGCTAATCTTCATATTTTTGGCCTTGCATTTGGACTTATGATCGGGTGACCATTTCTCTCCACATTTGTAGCATAGTCCTTTAGCATACATATCTTTGAGCTTGTCATTTGATACATGTTTGCCTTGAGTAGGGGCTGAAGTTTTGGCACTTATATCAGTTCTCTTTCCATCAAATCTATTTTCAGCATTAGGTCTGAAATTACTGCTTTGTTTTGACCCAAAAACAGTAGGAAAAGTGGGTATCTTGCTGTAGGTATTGCTGAAAGTATTTGATGGCTTCCCAATATGCAGAAAATCAGTTTTAGCATGCCCATATTGGCCTGATGTCCTTGGGAACTGCATAGGCTGAAAAGAATGCCCTGTTTTTGGCTGAAAACCCTTGTATTTTTGCCCATAACGTTCAGCCAATTGAATGGCAGCTTGTAGGGATGTAGGATTCATGGCTCCAACTTCGGAAGAAAGAATAGGTTCCAAACCAAATATGTATTTATTCAACTTGGCACTATCGGAGACCCCATGAACATACATCGAAAGGTTCAAAAACTGATTTGAGTACTCTCTAACCGAGAGACCACGTTGCTCAAGTGCATACCACTTCTTCTCTAACCGCTCTTTTTCAATAGGGGAAACAAAGACTTCAATCATAGCATTTTTCAATGCATCCCAAGACAAGAAGTCATGTCCCATCCTCGCCATATATCTCCATCAAGTGTGAGCATAGCCTTCTAGATGAAGGGCTGCAAATTTTACTTTGGCATTCTCGGGCCTTGGGTAAAGGGAAAAATACATCTCTAACTTGTCAAACCACTCCTCCAACTCCGTGGGTGAAGGGTTCTCTCCCTTGAAGTTTGAGATAATTATTTTCTCCTTGTACTCTCTCTCGTATTGAGGAGGTTGTCCATTATGGTGCTGCTACCCACTATGGTGTTGTGGCCCAAAAGAATTGCCAAAAGGTCCTTGCCTAGGATATTCATTATTTCCATGCCCTTGTGCATAAGGAGTTTGATGTCCATAATGCATACCATGACTTTGTGGCTGAAAATAATGTCCTTGAGGCTGAAAGTATGTGTTGCTCACATTGGGAGGTTGTCCATGGTTCCCTTGAGGTTGTCCATGCATAGCTGAGTTGAAAGGTGGTTGCTGCCCATTATTTTGCTGATTCCAACCATGATTTGACATGGGACTTGGCCTATTGGGCTGCACTTGAGTAGAGAAATTACGTTGTGGCTGTCCAAAAGCATTTGGGGCTGAATTCACATGTCCATGTGGCTGCCCATAAGAGTTTGGGGCTGAATTAACTTGCCCTTGCTCATAGCCACCAACATTTGCTTGAGGGTAAAATTGCTTGTAGAAAGAGTTGCACCCATGGATGTCTTCATCATGCTTTGAGTTTGTTTGCACTCTCTCTTGAGGATCCTGCCCATGTGGCTAAAAGTGACCCTTTTGTTGATGGAATTGTGGCTGAAGTGAAGTGGGCTGAACAAAATCCTTAGCTTTAGATGACTCTCCAACTTCAAATTGACCTACCACCTTAGGAGTAGGTGGTTTAGGTGGTTCTTCAGCCCTATGAGGATATGGGACATTAAGACCAGCTGTAGGCAACATTTTCTCACCAAGAAGTGCTACAAGATTGTCAATACCCAACCTCATACCCTCGAAACCTGATTTCATATCCTTTATATCATTTGACAATTGTTGAAAACTGTTTGAATTCATTGAGATATGAGACCTCTCTATGGGTTGATTGGTAGGGGAGTGGGTGGAACTTGCATCGACCTCTTCGTTCTCATAATGCATTCGGTAAATGGCATCTTGAGAAGTGTCATGTTCACCCCTTTCCTGTTGATTCCTGTTGATATTCCTTCAATTCTTCATTGATAGTATCCAAAACAGGGTCTCTCTTCTTATTTCTAGCCATGGGTTGATTTCTGTCCTGAATTTCCTGTAGTAGAAAAACTTGATTATCTTCACTTCTAGAGATCCAAATTATGAGGTCTTTGGCTCTGTTCGAAGCTTGAAGAGTCCTCTATCCAACGAGCTATCAAGTGCAAAAAATGAATCAGTACAGAAATTTTTGTAAGGGATTTTCTGTTGCTGTCTAAAAATTCCTGTAGGCAGTGAATACCCTGTTCTAGTCAATTAATGGCTTGTACCATCAATACCAAGCATGTACCAACTTCATAACCCTGTAGGAGAGTCTCATACATCTGCCCATACTGAAAATGACCTCTGTAATCAGTAAAATGGCTGTCTAACTCAATGTAGACTGCAATCTTTAATGAGGGTATGCATACATACTTTGTCCCAAACTTTAATGCTGAACCATAGTGTCTTTACCATAGGATGCATACATTTTACTGTAGCCATATGTCTTCATACATTTGCCATACATTCATGAGTACCATACATTTGCCAATATCTCAAGAACTCACTCCCCATAAACTCATGCTGTAGGTTGATTTCAAGTGCCTTTGAGATTTGTACATGCACCTAAACTTGAAAATGCGTGGGATCCGAGACACGAGGGGTTTGCAAAGTTCCCTCTCGAGCCGGGTTGCGCTCCCCTTCAGGGTCCTCATCGGTAGGGAAGGGTCACCTCTCTTTTGTCCTACCAACTCGCCCGGCATCCACTTTTCCTCGTGGGCATGTACATGGCAAGTGAATTCTAGCTCTAAAAATCAATATGATATGCATGGAATAGGAAGGAAATACAATTGCCTTTCATTTGCCCTTTCATGGTATGCAAGATTGGAATTGAAAAGGCTGAAATGTAAATGAGAAATGGAGAGGTATTTACCTCAGCAGTGACTCACTGCTTACAAAGCTTTTCTCACTTACCAATTGGGTAATGATTTTCTTATGATCAAGAGGCAAAATAGGCAATCAATTTCATGTCAGGGTTAGGCAATAAAGATTGAGTAATGGAGCTCAAGAAATTACTGATTTCAGTGAATGAAAGTAGATGGGTAATGCTCATTCATTATTGAAGAGTTTGAGACATTTAGAGATGGCCATTTCAGTAAATTGAAAAGGTTTAGCAAAGACAATGACTGACATAACCTATAGGCTTCATGTAATGCATTAAGCTATGAATGAAAGCTTCATTAATCCTCTTATTTCTCTTCAACAATTGCAAATGAGATCAGCAATTGGATGTAAAGAGAAATTAAGAGTGATTAGAGTACCTCATTTGATTGATTGGAGAAGAGTATTGATGATGGAATGACCTTCAATCCATAATGCTTGACATAGGTGAGTTGAGCTTGATAATCCTTCTAAAATCAGTCCAAGAGATCTTCAATCTTCAAGAATAATCCCTTCCTTGATAAGCTTCAGCTTCATTAATCCCATGAAAGCTCCATGACTCCATGATTGCTCCAAATGAGGGTTGATGAAGACCGATTACCTTCTCTACTTGAAGTAGGTTGCAATAGGTAATAGAGAGGGCTTCAATGTGTCCAAGAGATCCCGAAATTTGAGAGGGAATGCCAAAATTTAATGGCATAAAAGCTTCATGCTGTCCATTTAATACCTAGACCTCCATTGGCTTCAATCTCCTTCAATGTTGGTCCAATGTTGATGGATTCTTGAGGGGAAATGGTTGAGGAAGCTTCAGAGATGCTTTGCCCACAAAAGCCCCATGATTTGCTTCAAAAATTTCAGGAATCTTTGATGATGTCCCAAACTGCCATAGCCAAGAGGGAAAGAAGAAGGCTCAAAGGCCCATTGCTAGACCTGGTGGTCTGTGGACTGGTTTTGAACATTTGGTCATGGAGTATGGCCAATTAGTCCTCGTTTAGATGTCCTGCCTCCATCAGCAGCCCTTGTGGAAGAGAAAATTGCAACACAACATGCAGAGACCCAGAGGCTTCTGATCGAGAATCAAAGGTTGGCTGCCACTCATGTTGCTCTCAAACAAGAGCTAGCTACAGTTCAGCAAGAAGTTCAAAGGCTACAGCAATTACTAACTAGAATTCAAGCTCATTGATTGATTTAAACTAGGTCCTAGGGAATGTTGCAGCAGTAGGTGATGAGAAGATGTCTATGTACAATGGAGCAATAGACCCAAGTTTGACAGCTTTGGTATGTTCTGCTCTTGTTGATGACAATGCGGAGATGAAACTGGTGCTTCTTCGATTCCTGATTTGAAAATCACACAACACTAGCTACTTCTCATTTCGACTGTCCAGAAAGTAGCAATGATTATGGCACATTTAGTAGGGATGAATCCTTATCTTTGGGTTTGGCTTGGACAGTACCGGAGCAAGTCTCAATAGTTGTTGACCAGTAGCGATATCCAGAGAATAAGTCCATTATTTCGAGTTTTAGTCAGAATTTACAGCAACAAGAGGAGATATGTTGCAGCTTCCCTGATTTTGCCCTACCTTCGCCTTCCAAGCAGCGCAAGCCAAAGTCTCAAGAACTGTTGTTCAAACTCCTGGTGCCTTCTAAATTGATTGGTAAAGCCATTGGCAAGGATGGAAGTTGCATCAAGCAGCAGCGACAGGCCTTCCTCTTCTCAATGCACCAACATCTCTTTTGCTTGTAGCAGACCCGCCAGCATGCTGACAAAGGAAAGGGAGGCAAGAACCGCAAGAGAAGAAAGAATGAGGCTTAATGTTAAGCTTGCATAAGCCATAACCAAGCTTATTAAAGATTGACTAGTCACCATTTTTGCATCATAAACAAGTCTAGAAACATGGCACAGTTTGCACAGATTCAGCCTAGAATACTGCTATTCATCACGAGTTTGTACTATGCCAAATGGGTGCTCTATAGAGAGCTAATAGACCAAGGAGTCAAGTACTAAATGCCTTAGTAGCCACTGGAGCCATGGAGATGAGATGTAAGAATATTTCTTGAAGGTAAAGCTATGGAAGTTTCAAGAAAGCTTGAAACAGCAGAGAGAAAGACTGAGTCCCAAAAGAAACCCTTCCCTCTCAAAAGTAACCGAGGTTAAAATGTCCTCAAGCCATGTTTGGCCCTTCTTTGGTCCATATGTCTTCAAAATGGAGTAGAATTTGATGACGACCTATCAAAGTAGCCATGAATCTCCATCTTGCCACCATGTCTCTGTCAAAAGCTCTAACATAACCACAGTTTGAAGTAGTAAAGCCTGACTAGTCACTGTCAAGAAGAAATCAAGTCCAGGAACTATGCCTTCAACTCCAGTTACACAGAAATGATTCCTGTAACTAGATATTCCATGAAAATGACCTCCCCAGCCAAATCATAATCATGAAAATGATGGAATTAAAGCCTACCTTGGATCAAAGCAAGGCTCTGATACCAATGTAATGAAAGCAATCAACCATGGAATGAAATCTAATTGAAATTGAAAATTAACTAAGCTACAACAGAGAATTAACAAATCTATTGCACCAAGACATCCTCATCATGTATTAATGGTTGGGAATTCAAGAATACATGACGGCCATGGCTGAGTGCTTCAAAGGCTAAGAAGAAGCTAACTCCAAGAAAATGGTAAAGCTAAGATTATTGAATGATCAAAAGATGTCTTGCCTTTGGCCTCTAGTCCCCTTTTATTCTAACCCTCTTTCCAAACTTAAGGGCTATTCACACATGTACACATAGGCTAGGGCTGAATTTACAAAGGCTGGAATTAATCCAAGGTGCAAATATTAATGGTGTATTTTCCTTCATGACAAAGTCATAATAACTAACACAAGCTCTCTTGCTTTGGGTTGTGTGCTTATGCAAGAAGGACATCCAGTAGTCTATGCTTCAAGAAAATTAAAGATCCACAAAAGAAACTATGCTACACATGATCTAGAATTACATGCTGTAATTCATGACTTTAAACTATATGGAGACATTACCTACTTCGTAATAGGCATTCTCTAGTGTCATGAAGGAAAAATACTTTGATATTTTTGTACTTTGGAATCATGCTAATTCCATACCTAGTAAATTCTAGCCCTTGTAAATTCAACCCTTGCCTATGTAAATGTGCCCTTAACTTTGAAAATGAGGGGTTAGGATAAAGAAGGCAAGAGGCCAAGAGAAGACATCTTTTGGCTCATTCACTAAGTTTTGTGGTTCACTTTTTTGTTGTTAGCTTCCTTCTTGCTAGATAAAGCATCAGCCATGGCTGTCATGTATTTTTGGGAACTCTCATCATTAATACATGGCAAGATGTCTTGGTGCAATAGTTCTCTTGTTATTTCATGTCTTTTCCAATTTTTAGTTAGATTTATTTTCTTGGTTGAATGCTTCATTACATTGGTATCAGAGCGCTAGTTAGATCCTTTTGTCAGCAGTCATTTTCTTGTACTTGATCTAGTTACATAGACTAGGGAGTGGAAACCGCAGTTAAATTTGAGTGGCAGGACTTAGTTTCTTCATAACCGGGGTTACATTTGAAGATCTACTACAAACAGAGCTAAAAGATGGAGGTTCTTGGCAATACCCAATTTGGTAGGTCGTGACCAAGTTTTGGACCAAAAATTGAAGTGGGACAAAATGAGGGTTACAAGACTTAGTGAAGGTTAAGTTGGAGTTACTTTTCAAGAAACAAGGGTTTTCTCTCTTTCCTTTCAAGCTGTCCTCATGAATCCATGGCCAAATACTGATTTGATCTTCTCTTTCTGACTCCTATCATGCAAATGGACACCATAGCTTGCTTATTGACCTCATAAGCTTCTTATGGAGTAGTCTTATGACTACCTTTTCTAATTTTTGGCATGTTGTATATGAGTATGTCTCTGCGTGTTTTGCGCCTATTAACACACTCCCCCATCACAGTGAAAAATCTAAAGTATGATGCCCTTTGAAGCATGGCAATGGTTACTACTATTATTAGCATATGGTCTCTTTCAAGCTTCTACAAGATCTCCTCCATTTTTAGCTTTCCCTTCTCTCATGAAACCCTAGACATGAATGTTTGGGACAACACCAAAGAATTTATGAATTCTTGAAGCAAATGAAGGGGGTTTTAGTGGTAAATCATCCTTGGAGCATCCTCAAACATTTGCCCTCAAGTCTTCATCAACATTAATCCAACAATGGTGAGTTTTGATCCAACATTGATCAAGGGAAGGTAATGGGCAGCATATACCTTCAATGTCACTGAAATTTTGGCTTCTCTCTTCAAATTTTGGAGTCTACACACTACATTGGAGCTTCTTTCATTGGTTCTTCAAGCTCTACAACACGTAGAAGAAGAATTTTACCTACATCAACTAGTCTTGAAGTTATTGGAGTAACCATGGAACTCAATGAAGCTGAGGCCTATTTCTTTATGTAGCATTCTTGAGATTTGGGAATTCTTGGATGGATTTGAAGTTGAAGTCAAGCTCTATTTGTGGGAGATTCCTTCATCAACAACAACACTCTTCTTGTACAAGCTTAAGAGGTACTCTAATCATCTTTTAATCTCTATCCTCTTGCTGAGCTAAGTCCAATTGATGAAAGAGGGATTAAAATGATAAAGAATCCCATCCATTCTATCAAATACATTTCAGGGGAAATCCATAGAGCTATCTTAGTGATTGATCATTGCATAATCACTCTCATTCACTGAAATAATCACTTTCAAGTGCCTCAAATTCTCATTTCATTTACCTAACCCAGATATTGAACTGTTTGCCTTTTTGTTTCATTGTCATGAGTGAAATTTTACCCAATGGTAAGTGGAATAATAATTGTTAAGTAGTGAGCCACTGCTGAGGTTATCTCTTACCTATCCCCATTTAAATTTCAGCCGATTTCATTCAAGTTCTTGCATATCATAAAAAGGCAATCAAATTCTTTTCATTCCATGCATTTCATGCTGATTTTTCGAACCTAACATTGAGCTGCCATGTATATACCCACGAGGAAAAGTGGATGCTGGGCGAGTTAGTAGGACAAAAGAGAGGTGACGCTCCCCTACTGACAAGGACCCTAAAGGGGAGCACAAACTGGCTTGAGAGGGAAATTTGCACACCCCTTAAGTCTCAGATCCCACACATTTAAGTTCAGGTGCAGGTACCACCCAAGGGAACAAGAATTTAGCCTTCAGCATGGTATATTTGGCATGGGATTACATGATGCAAAAGCAAATGTATGGCAACATAATGTAATGCAAGTGGCAAATGTGGACAGAGTTATGCCGAGCATTATTAATGCTATTGTTGGCATTTGTTAATTGGGGGTTATTTTCAATATTGGTAGATGTTGTAAGAATTTCCAGACATCTACAGTAAAATGTTTACATAATTTTTTATATTCAACTACTTTCAACACTTGATAGCTCGTTAGAAAGGGGACTTCTCAAGCTTTAAGCAGAGCTAAAGAGTTTGTTATTTGGAGCACTAGAAATCAAGATATTTGAGTTTTTCTTCTGCTGTATATATAGGACAGGAAGTTACTCATGGCAAGAAATAAGAAAAGGGATATTGTTTTGGAGACCATCAATGAAGAGCTGAGAGAATACCAACATGAACATGAACATGAACATGAACATGAAACCCCTCAAGAAGCTATATACCGCATGCATTATGAGAATGAAGAGGTTGATATAAGCTCCACTCATTCTCTTGTCAATCAACCAACGAATGGGGTTGCGATGTCCCATGCTTCCATGAACTCTAACAGTCTACAACAACTCTCAAACGATATTAAAGACATGAAATCAAAACTTGATGGTATGAGGATGGGTATTGACAAGTTAGTGGCTATCTTTAGTGAAAAGATATTGCCTACAACTGGTCCTAATGTTCCAAACCCACCTTTGGCTAAAGAGCAACCCAAACCCTCTATTGTTGGATTCTCTTCTCGATGTCCATAGTCTGTCCTACGTACTCCTTTTTGTTTTTCTTTTATCTTATGTTGTAGATAAAGTACTTGCTTTTGTATCTCTGCATTGGGGCTTCTAGACTAGCTCGTGGGTATTGGTTGTGGACGATGCTGGACGATATGGAAGTACTTGAGTAGGACTTGCAGTGGTTGAGGCTAAAAGTTTGGCGCTAGTAAAAGTTTGGTTTCTTCTTGGTTTGCTTCTGTCTACATTTTTGGGAGAGAAGTTGATATTGTTAGTTTTTTCTTTAAGGTTATGAAGAAGTCGTGTTTGAGAGCTTACTTGGTACATAGGCTATGTCGTTGAATGGATCGGAGTTGGAACCATTTTTCTGGTTGTAGACCTTTCTACTCAATAGGTATGTGACCTTCTTGATCATCATTACAGGTTAGCTCAATTATGTACATTCCGATCCCATTTGTTATTGTGTTTAGTAGCACTTGGGCCGTGCTTATTCGTAGTGGATTGACAACTGTGTCATCGTACTCAAGTTTGAGTATGTCAAGTATGTATTTGAGGAATCCTACATGTTAAGTGCATGTGAATTAGTATTGTTGTTTGTAGTAACAATTAAGGTTGCGAGTTTTAGGAGGTTGTGTATGAGTTTCGAGCTTGTTATCTTATGCAAGACACCATTCGTTGTTAAGAATTTGAGTGCATGTGGCCATTAGTTTTTGGAGGTCATTGTATGTTGCAAAGCCGTTGATGTATGTTGATGGCTTTTGCTATGAGGTGCCTCCTCCAATAGATATAGAGGAGTCCTCTAGTAGTCGATTGAAATTCATATCTATGCACATCACCATCTCGTCTCCCCATGGAAAACCTTGGACTTAGTTGAACATGGGAATCTCAGTTCTACTTCACAGGGGAAGCATGGACAAGTCACCCCTAACAGTAATCTAACGCCCACCTAAGAAAGACCACTTTGTAATCAATCAAAGGTAGGAGTGAGGTTAACACCGCACTTGGTTCAAAGAGAGTGAGAGACGAGGGAGAGTGTAACTCAATCCCCCTACCCATAAGGTAAAATCTCAATCCCTTAGGATTGGGCTGTACGTGATCGCACTCTATCCGGCAGTTAACAAGGAATTTACTAGCTCAAAGCCCCTCTAAGCTTCACTAAGCCTCCGGAGCCGTCCTACATAATAGGGGCACTTAACACTCAGCTTTTTGCCCTCTCAGGTACTCGAGTGATCAAAAGCCAAAAACACCTACCTCTATCAGGAGCGTAGGACCCTACCCGCAGGTGAGTTTTCCCACACTCCGCAGAGTGTAAGGGAGCATTAGGTTGGGGACCCCAATGTCCCAAACCACTATAATCCATAACTCGTCCAGCTGTGCAAGGCCAAAATCATAAGAGTCATAACTCATCATTCAGAAATCCAAAAGCAATCATAACCATAAGACATTTTAACACGGTTGTCAATGCGATGCATAGAATCGATCCCCTTCATCAATTTCCATGTTCCTTCCTAAAAAGCATTACATAATACTAACATGCTTTTACAAGTCTAAGTAAGTTCTAACTACTCGTGATTCTTTTCTTATGTACTAACTTGATTATCTCTGTTTGGTCATCCATCGTGATTGCAGGTTATAAATGCAACCTCAATTTGTTGTGGGATGGCTAGTTCTTCGATTTGAATGGGTTCGGGGTTAACTTCTGCTTATGCTTTAGCATCGTGTTGAGTTCCCTCAGGAGCAGCGACGACCACTTCCTCGTGTTAGGGAGCTCTCTAAACATGACCTCGCTCAGCATCTCGACATCTCTTGGGAGCCATGGAAGAGCTTGATGGGTTCAGGAAGTGCTTTCACGTAAGAATGGAGAGAGAGATAGAGAGAAAAAGAGAAACTCGACTGATTGTAACAGAGCTTCGTTGCATTAATAGTAGCAGAGAGACTTCTGCATGGATCGTTGTATGTCTTTGACATGATGCTCTACCCCTGTTTATATAGTAACGAGGGGGGGGAAAAAGAGGGTGCTTGCTTTTTAGCATTTTTTATGATGTCATCAATGACAAAGAGAGAACGCTTTCTTTTAGCATTTTTGACGACATTATTGATGACGTCACGGAGGGCCTCCATTTAACAAATATATGGGCGAGCACCGCACATCTCGTTGTCAAGTGGCGTCACTCCAAGGCTCACGACCAAGGCATAGACCTTGGCATCTTGGCCTTGGCATACTTGGCAACGGGCTACGAAGGCTTTGTTGGTGCCATTGGTTGCACGTGAGATTCTCCCACTAGCTTATAGAAAAATATTCTCCGGAGGTCACCTATCCCGGCAGTGTTGTCACCCAAGTGTATATTGGGGTAAAAGGCCTCTGGGCCTGACCGTGTACACTATGACCACCCATTCTTTATTCATATATAATATGATAGTGCAATAAGGCTGTCAGTTCAGTTGGACACCACCTACATTGTGTGTGCTCTTCTCTCCTGCATCTTCCTCTTCTCCTTCTCCATTCCCATTGCATCCCCTTTAACTGGTATCAGAGCTTTGAATCAGAGCTTGATCATGGAGCTTGGCCCCCAGTATTACTTCACGGTATTACTTCAACCCGGATTGAAGACCTAGAGCTTGGAGCTTCAATGCCATCCATGGCTTCTTTCCCACGAGGTAAGATTTTATCTCCCGCCTCTCCCTAGCCCTCATAGGCTCTTTGCATGTATTTCTTGGCTTCATCGGGCACCTTGTATGCCCCCATTGCCCCCTTATCCTCATCATAACCAGCATACCCCACAATAGCAGCTCACGTTTTTTGTGCATGTTTCAAAATTTGGCTCAAAATTCCCATTTTTTCTCATACCTCGGGCATCCGGAACCCGATTTAGGCAAGATAAGAGTCTAACTTGGGGTTTTGGCAATCACAGATTTTTTTGTAATAGATCTAAGTTGATTTACAGCAAGAAAATGCCATGCTCTTGGCTTATGTGATGCTCCCGAGGCTTGGTATTTGATGCCCAAATGCTTTGGGGATATTTGCCCAATGTTTTGAGATGCTTTGGGACTTGGTTTGAGCTTCCATAGACTTTACCTCCAGTTTGATTATGCCTATGGTCTAGGAGTACTCCCAACTACTCGGGATGATGATGTATTTGGATGATGCCACTTTGATGTTTATGCTTCCGGATGCTTCTTGAGCAAAGATTAGAGCTCAATTCTTGGTTCAATGTCATTTTCTTTGTAGTTGGCATTTCACTTGACGAGGTTTATGCCTCGTGCTACCCATTATGGGATTGATGTCTGATGTAGATGCTTTTGGGTTCGGCTGTAGTATGGTAGATGTTTGGGCTTGAATCGACTTATATTAGAGAATTTTGTGGAGCAGTTTGCATTTGGTCGGCTTATCACTTATGCAGCTTGGATGCTATTTGGCCCTTAATGCCTCAATTATGGATCTTGGATTTACTTGGATGCAAATACATGTTTTGAGCAGTGCTTCCTCCATTGTCTTGGCAGTTGGTTATTGAAATTTCATTGCTCATTGATGCTTGGTTCTTTTCGGGTTACTCCTTGATCACTAGACTTCTTAACAGTGCTTGGGTTTAGCAGTTATGGCTTTGTTGCTTCTGTGTTGCCTAGCTTCTATGCTAGTTGGGTTGTTTTTGCCCACTTTGTCTACTGTCATGTACTTTACAGAGCCACCTATTTGGAAAAAATTATTTGGAAGGTATTCTAAAGATACTTGGGCTTCCCCTGGAGCTTGACCATTGCAGGATCTTGTGCCACTTACCGATCTTGCATTGACTTGGATACTACTATGTCTTGGTCTTTACACTATTGTGATTGGTTATGTCATGCACGTTAGCTATGAGTTTTTTTCATGTGGGAGCTTTTCCGTGGATACTATGGATAGCCCTATTCATGATGACTTGGATTCCTTGTCGTCTTCTACAGATTCTTCTTCTACATATGTATGCTTCCATTGTGGGAAGCTTGGACATGTTAAAAGAAAATGTTTCAGATGGATTAGAGAGAGCAGCAGAGACAGAGACGGACTCAACATGAGCAGAGAGCCAAAGATACAGGAGATGTAGCGGGTGTTACCACTATTACTAGTGGTGAGGTACATGTTGTTACCCACGATGATGCAGTTGAGCATGTACTCCTGTCATCTAGTTTTCCTACAACTTTCTTACTCAGTGATACGGCCTACACCTCAGATTGGCTATTGGATTCTATGGCATCTTGTCATGTTACTCCACATAGAGCATGGTTCTCTACTTACAACGAGTTTGATGGATGCGTTTCTTTGGGCCTTGACCAGACTTATGCTATTCTTGGTATAGGAGACATACACCTAGCTTTGCCTAATGGGACTTCTCTTATGCTTAGGGATATTTTACATGTTCCCATGCTCAATAAGAGCTTAATTTCTATCAGTCAGTTGCATAATGCGGGTTACTCTATTTCTCTTCAAGATAGATCATGGAAGATCTATCGTGGTTGCTTGGTTTTGGCCAGAGGTTCTAGAGTTGGTTCTCATTACCTAGTGCATGTCTCTAATGTGGGAGATTCTATGGTCGCAGTTATCCGGATACCACATGCATTGTTATGGCATTATTGCCTAGGCCATATGCACCACAGAGAGATGGAGATTGTCTCGTTCAGACTCATTGATGCCTCCTATGTCACTTACAGATCTTGATCCTTGATTGTACTCTTGGTCCTTGCAGAACCCCCTTGGCTTATGGTGATCGTACAAGGCATGCTTCTCTAAATCTTGTCCATTATATGCAGTATATGGACCTATGCCTTCCCAATCACTTGGTGGAGTGTTGTACTTTGTGACCTTTGTTGATCATACTACCGACCGTGATTGGACTTTTCCCTTGGTGCAGATTGAGGATGCTGCAGTTATGCTTGACAGGTTTATGGATTTTGCTAGTAGCAGGCCTAGGTGCTTGCAGATGGATTATGAGAGTCATGCTCTCTCTCCCAGCTTTCGGACCTCTTGTTAGCAGTATGGCATTGATTTCTTGTGCCCATGGTATTATGGGATTGCTCATGGCATGTGCTTGACCTTACAGGCAAAGGTTGCTTCTATGCTTACCACAACTGGGTTGTCTTATGGCTTTTGGGCTAAGGCCCTTATAACGTCAGTCTATTTGGTTAACAGGACACTGTGCTTGACCTTGGATTGTATTATATCCCATGAGGCATGGAGTGGCATGCAACCCTCCTATGATTACTTGAGGATGTTTGGCTGCCAGGCATCTGTAGGTATGCTACATGAGCCTATGTCACGTAGATATATCCTCCTTGGTTATGGAGATGGCGACTTTAAGGTCTACAGATTATAGGATTCGGATGCCCATCCAACAGGATATACACACTGTCATGATGTCTTCTATGAGACGCAGACACCTCTCAAGCCTCTCGATGAGCGTTTAGTACACTTTATGGCTGATTTTACAGCAGCTACAGTGCCATTACAACAAGCTGTTTATGCTAAAAATGAGGCACTTATTGGCCCAGATGACATAGCTATGCATAGTAGTCAGGGTTAGGATGTTGGTGGTCAGTTGCTAGACCCTTGCAAGTCCATGAGAGTTGTTTTCTTATAGTTTTGCAGGCTGGACAGCCATCCATATGTCAATCTTCCGCTTCATGAGGCCACATATAGTCTTGAGACCCCGCTGGACGAGTGTCTGGGATGTTGGCTCTCTTTCAATGATTGAATCAGGAAAGTTTGATTGCTCTCCACTGTCTAATATGCACCACGCTTATGCTATATGTGACTCTGATGCTTTATAGCCGTGCACTAATAAGTTGTCATTGCTTCATGAGAAGCATTCCTGGATTACTCCATTGTATGGAGATGCGGGATCACTTATCTCTCCTAGATGTCATGGACTCGGGGATGCTTGACTCTTCTTCTCTAGAGGTTCCCGATACTTCTTGCACAGCTCGCTTTCCAATTGGGTGTTGGGTGAGATATCATGATTCCTCACCTTGTCTTTTTTCTTTCTTTTCTTTGCTTTCACTCCCCAGCCACATTGGCCTTTTAGTGGGAGGTTGTTGGGGTAAAACGCCTCTGGGCCTATCCATGTACACTGTGACCGCCCATTCTTTATTCATATATAATATGATAGTGCAATAAGGCTGTCAAATCAGTTGGACAACACCTACATTGTGTGTGCTCTTCTCTCCCACATCTTCCTCTTCTCCTTCTCCACTGCCATTGCATCCCATTCAGTGCGCTTAACTGCCAAGTGACCATCCACTAGGCTAGTTCTTTTTGTTATTCTATACTACAAACATAGTCTTAATAAGGTAGTATTGGGAGGGTCTTCCAAGTCTTTCTTCCATGAACTGGCATATAATAACTCACTAATAATAACAATTATCTTTATAATGAGAGTTGGATTCATAATTAGAGTTACTTTTAAAAATGTGCAACATAAATCAAATTTTTTTGAAATGTATACGCACATTAAAATACTAAGTAATGGGGACATTACATTTGCCCAACACTGTTTGCCATTTTCATCTGGTTTGTTGTTACGTACTTGCGATTTTGTATATATGTAGGACAAATCTAGATAGAGCGCTGGGTGTTCCTGTGGTTTTGAATGTATAGCTAGAACATCTGCATGCATAGATGAATGTGGTTAGGTAAAGTAATCTATTAGTTTTTAAATACATAGTAGGTATCGTTTGGTTTGTGTATACCTCATCCGAATGAATTATCTTTAAATACATGCATAGATGAATGTGGTTTTGAATGTATAGCTAGAACATCTGCATGCATAGATGAATGTGGCTAGGTAAATTAATCTATTAGTTTTTAAATACATAGTAGGTATCGTTTGGTTTGTGTGTACCTCATCCGAATGAATTATCTTTGCCTTGACAGGTGTTGTGTATTTGTAAAGGGGAAAATGAGGATAGCACATTTGTTTGTTAATAAATCTATTAGTTGGAGATGAGAATTTGGAAAACACATTGGTATATTAATAAACAGCGTTTGAAAGAAGATATAGAAATTTTGATTTATTACTTACTATAAGAAGTGTATGAGATTCTTGTGTGATAGAGTGTGTTGTGTTTAATCTCTTTTTTTTTTGTTGAGCTATGTTGTTTCTTCACTTGACTCATGGTATCAAGAAAGGTGTCGAAGTAAAGGTAGATGGATCTGGAAGGCCGATGATACACAAATTTCTTCTTTTGGTTATGCGGGAGAGCATTATGTACACTAGTCCTAGCACTAAATGCTTCTAATGTGTAGAAGTACTTTTTGGTTCACGATGGCTCCTTGCAATTTGTGACCGATGATCACGTATGCAAGGGTCAAAGAGAATATGGATTTATGGTACCACTTGCTATTCAGTGCCTTGCATTGGTGCTTGCTGCACCACATGGTGAGTTGTTGGTTCATTGAAAGGATCATGACTTGGATTCTTGATATCATTTTTTCATTTGTTGTGTCGATACGGTTGATCTTACATATTGCACCATTTGTTGCACCTAGGGTGAGGTCTATAGTCTCAGTTATCATTGTAATCACTCCAACTGCTATCTTGTCTATCTCATGGAAGTTCTTATCATGTAGCCAGGTTTGCAATGTTGGCTCATTGTTTGCATTCATTTGAACATTGACCATTTGGATCTATTCAATTGTGTAGTATTTGCTCGTGTTATTCACTATATGTATATCCTCTATATCATGTGTGTTTAAGGCTTATTTGCAAATATCCTTATCTTTGAATTTTTTCTTTTAAAAACATAATCCTTTTATATTCAATCTATAAGTAACCCCTTTACATGGGACCCTTTTGTATGTAAAAAATGTGTAAAAATGATCTTTTAAAAATCCATTATGTTGAACCCATGTGATACATACATATATTTATGATTGACCTCCTCGGGAGTATTTGTGTAGAATCTGCTGTTGTACTTGCGAACATCTTCCTTGTGTGCGTATATGATTGCTATTTTTTGGTAGATGAAATCTAGGACATCCTTCTCATCGATCATGCAATTGGCGTAAGCATTCATGTATCTCCCCCTTTGTTGGACAATGATGCTTGATTACTTGTAGAAACTATAAGAACAGCAAGTCACGCATGTGCTAAACTGAGATTTGGAGAGTGTGCTGCTTTCCATGTGCCAAGTACGAGGAGGAGGTGATGTGACATTGTTTGCAGAACTTGGTTTGATGGTTGCAAATAGACTCGGGGAAGTTACTATATGTATATCCTCTACATCACGTGCGGTTCAAGGTCTATTTATAAATATCCTTATCTATGAAATTTTTCTAAATAAAACATAATCCTTTTCTATTCAATCTATAAATAAAACCTTAATATTACACCTTTCTATATGAAAAAAAAATATAAAAATAGTATTTTAAAAATAGCTTATTTTGAACCCATGTGATGCACACATATATTCATGAGTAACTTACCCAAGCAAATAGTTGATAAATATGCAAGATCACCAAATAGTATCAGAGCTTATTGCTGAATGGATTGAGCAACGAGAATTGGTAGATGCTCATTATCTGATGCACTATTATATTTAACGTTGTCCTTGTTAGCATGGACATCTCATCGATGATGATTGTGTCGACTTCTCTTATTACAATGTAGCATTCGTCCATCTCTTGCAATTGTAATGGATATTGTTGTGTACATATTGGTATCTTAAACTAATACTGGAACGTGGTGGATAGGTTGCAAAGTCTAGTTGTAGTGCTTTTGTGCTTGTGTGTTTGTTGTCAATAGTAGCTCTTGTTCCAGGCAATGAAGTTGTAACTGTAGTAACGTATGAGGAAGCTTTTTCCACTACCTGGTGTGCCGCTAATGATGTGTAGGCCGTATGTCGTATCGATGAGGTGGTTGTAGACAACTTGTTATTATATTGTTAGAGTACTTTCAGGAATTGTTTAGAACTCTTTCGTGAGCTGTAACATCTTTATCCATATTGATACGACAACAATTTTGCAGTCAGAGACTGTTGGAGGTACTGTGAATGTCACTAGGTTGTCTTTGATGAAATGGATATTTTGGATGATCATATTCATTAGTTGGTGGGTTTGGTCTACGGCGAGAGCAAGTTTCTTTGCATGTAGTCTGTGTGATGAACATTTTGAGGTCTTTCTCATCATATAAGAGACCACAAAGTTGGCACTTGATGTAGTATGATTGTGCTGTGTTCTCGGTGCTTATTAGTTCACTCTTTGACTTAAAGGTTTTTCGTTTCAATAATGTGTTTAAAAAACCTTTAGTTTGGTGGTCTGGGTAAAAATTGGTGAAGCGTACTAGTCTTGTATGCTCTTGCACTGTATTGCCATAAGCATCGGGGAGAGTGGATTAGTGATCAAATACAATGGTGGTTTTGGTGATGTTGTCGTTTTGGTGGTAGAGGTAGAATGTTAAATGCTCTAAGCTTAATGGTCGGCATAGTAAATTTCTACAAGCTACATGATGATATTCCTTGTCCTTGTGAGCTTCCGCTATCATATTTGTGTAGGGGAGTTGTCGATGCACTCGAGCAACTCGCTTCATGTGACTATTGAGATCTATAAGCAATTCCATGCTGCTTTGGTAGGTGACACTGGCTTGCACAATATTACGGTGGAAGTTAATTTCTGCTTATTGGAGTTCAAGTCCTACAATCCAAGTCTATTGGCATCTTCTGTTTGGATGTTTATCATCTTGATTGGCTCTGCCTTCATTGCGTACTTGAGTAGGTAGTAAGAGATGAAAGAGTTCGTTACTTATTGAATATTCATGTGTGCTCCCAATAGGAGAAAAAACATTGGGTGATGAGGCACAACATTTCGGTGCTCATCTCCAGGACGGTAGTAGATGTATCTTTGAGTTTCAAGGTCTATTGTTAGTTCAGGATCATCACTGAGGCATAGAAAACCATGGCTGTTACTTTTGCTTATGTAGCAAGCACAACGACACGTATGAATTTGCTTTGCCATGATGAAGGCTCTTAGTTTTCTTATTGAACTACACCAATCATTGTTGGAAGGAATGTACGTGCATATCTCGTTAGTCGTATTTGCAACATCTGCCTAATGTAACCATTGGATTACGTATGCATATAAGGAGACCCTCTATTGGATCTCATACCTAATGACATGGTACTAGCCGTACCCTACGCAAGTAGGTCTGCCAAGGATGTACTGGTTGAAGAAAAGATGAAACTTGGCATGGAAGAGGGGATGGCACACTCGAAGGGATAGTCTTTCCATGAGAATTTAGGATTAAACTCCTTTGTGATGCATTCCAACTTGATCATCTCAGCCCACCTTGTACTGGTGACCTCATCTGCAGTGAATGTGAGAGAAAGAAATAAGGCATTCCCCATGTGTCCACCATTGTAATAAGGTCATTCAAGTTATGATAGTGCCAAGATGAGGATCCTAGTATTGAGGCGGGAACACTGTATCAGAGGATGTACTCGACGACCTCTTCATTGAAACTGTGTTTGTATGCATACTTGTATTTGTCGATATCCTTTTATAGACAAGTCATACTTTTGTTGTTTGCGATCAAGTCAACATGTTTTAGCTGATGTAAGGTGTATAAAGAGAATAGGGTTGAAGCTCGTATCTTGATGTATTCGGTAAGATAGATGTTGCCATCGTCGGTGCCATGGCCGAGTGGGAATAAGAACAAAAACATTGCATTTTCCAAGGTGATATCTAGGTAGGGTGGTGAGGTTCTTGCAGGCAAGTCATTCGCCCTAAATGTTGTTCTTTCAATGAGACAGTTATTATTCCGTAATATGATACATGCAAACTCGTGTTGATCAGCTCTTTGGAATACCTATCATCGACTTGGTTCGACTACATTTTTTAGCAAACTGTAACTTCTTTCATTCTCATGATTTGCTTGGAGTATTGGGTTGAATGGAGAGCTTTCATGATGGAGCTCTATAATCCTTTCGATGGATTGCATATTGAGGATGCAAAGCCCTGTCCTTGGATGTGGATGTTCTACAATAGCCATGTACTTTTGGATCAATAGATTATGTAGCATGTTGAAAGCAAACACATTGGTAATATTGGATATAATCAAGTCAATTCTAGTAGATGGCTACAAAAGTGATCCATCTTTCCAAGAGATGAGAGAGTTATCAAGAATAGATCAATGGTCCAAGTTTCCATTCGCAATTGCTCTTGTCATTTTGAGATCGAGATGGATGTATTAATGATGCTCAATAGTTGAAGCTATAATGGCTTTGCATTGAGAATTCATTTTGTGTAGTTTCTGACAAGAGTGAAACCACGTATTTGTTTTTCTTTTTTCGTAAGCCATGGTCGACATTTAGTTGTCATCATGTCGACTCCATATTGTTGGCATGCAAGGATGAGAATAGTGCTTGACTAAGCTATTGTAACTTGTATTTCTTCTGCAGATGGATCATTCTTTTGCGAGTTGATAGCATGATATTGCATTAGGACTATACCACAGGATGCACACATTGTTAATCTTCCAATGATGCTTTCACATTCTGTCGCCCAAGATGATTCGAATTTATCTATATCGTACTAAGTTGTAGCAAACAGTTTTAGTGATTTTTTCTAGAAGCCATAGTTTTTCTTTTTCTAGAAGTCTTGAAGGATGCCTTGTGACTTTGTTTCCTCGTAGCGTCCATTGATGCTGATGAGAACAATATGTTTTTATCATAAAACTACAATACACTGGTTCACGAAAAAACATGCTATACTTCGTAATTTCATTTTTTTAAAAGATAGGATAATTTATTTTTTTGACGTGCAAGGATGATGATTTTTTTCTTCTTAATAGTAATTCTAATAAAATAAATAAATAATCAATAAACAATAATAATACTTCAAAAACTTTAAAAAACTAAATAAAATGAGAAAACATGCTATATAGCATGCTAAAGAGTTGACACAAATCTCTTCGTAATTAAATAATTATGGGAAAATGTGCCATTCTCCCGTTCATTCAAAATATTCGGTTTGTTGAAGTTTTACGTTTTTATTTTTTCAATACGTTCGAAAGTTCATTACACTTTCATTTTCGCCGTACATTCAAAAAATCATTTTCTTTCATTTTCATTTCACTATTGTTTAACTATTAACTAACATAAGTCTATATACTAATACTGCAATTGGTATTACAAAAGTATATCTAATTTCCTAATTACAGTAGAACTATTAAAATTACTAATAAGTATAACTAATTAACTACTACTCATATTACTAATAAGTTTAAATACTAATACCGAAACTACTAATTAACTATTAACTAGTACAAATACTACTAATACTACATAAGTCTATCTAATTAAATATTACTAACACTACATAAGGCAAACTAGCAATCTCTCAGCACCTCACTAGCATCCAAGCAATTCGCTAAGCTTCGCCTTGCAAATACTACTGAAATTACAAAAGTGTAACTAATTAACTAATTATACTACAACTATCGATATTACTAATAATTTTAACTAATTAAGTACTACTAATATTACTAATAAGTCAAATTACTAATACTGCAACTATTGATTAACTATTAACTAGTACAAATACTATTAATACTACATAAGTCAAACTAGCAGTCCCATTAGTACCTTGCTAGCACCCAAGCGATTCACTAGCTTCGCCTTGCTTGGTGTCAACTTGTATTTTGCAAGCCTTACATTACACCTTGGCTTGCCCAAGTCATCAACCCCCCGCTTTGACTTTGCATGTGCAAGTATTGAATCCATCCAACTCCGCTTGGTAGTGGTGTTGAACCTAGTGCCGGCTTTGATATAGTGATAATAAGTTGTAGCTATGGCGAGTCTATCATAGCATGTTGGCTATTAATGATAGCGCTAAGAGTTTGCTTTGCTAAGACTCAACATGGCCAGGTTGACGTTACCATTTGCAATGACAAATTGTGATTCCTTATGATCAATTAATTGATTCCGAAACTTGACACTTACTTTGACTAAATCTAACTAATTAGGTAGTACTAATAAGTCTAACTAACATAAGTGTACTTACTAATACTACTAGTACTACTAATAAGTCTATCTATCTAACATTGATAATAAACTAATAGTAATATTATTAATAAGTCTAACTAATTAACCAATACTAGTAATAGTATTTAATTTATTAGTTATTAATATATTTACCAAGTATAGTAATATACTTTAATCATTAGAACTAATGGTTTTAACTAACTAGTTGATAAAATCTAGTGTAAACGTTACTCAAATTAAAACTAGTTGTTTGAACTATGACAAAACTAACTATTCTAAGAAAAGACAAAAACTAAATAAATAACCATGTTGACTAATTATAATAAACTAATTATATTGACTAATTATAGTAAACTAATGTTGACAAAACTAGCTATTCTACGGACATGTGAAGACTGACCAATGATGTTGACTAATTATAATAAACTAAAAAGCTGAATAACAAAATTGTTTAAACTAATCTTTAAAAAAATAAACGATGAAGATTTTGAATCTAACTTTAATAAACTAAAAAGTTGAAGGACAATTATTTAAACTAATCCTAAAAAGAACGAATGACCAAGATTTGGATCTAACATTTTGCTCTTGCAAATGTGATGACCAAAGAAATGATGTATGCGTCTCCACACACTTGTGTATGACCTTCCTATCTCCTTAAACAAGAGGCTACTTTCATAAATTAAAAAACAACACATACTACTTAACTCTCCCCCTTTTATATAGGCTTAAGGTTTCCCAATGTTCAAAGCTTTCCTTTAAGTTTTTTATAGTTTTTGTAGTTTACAAACTTGAAAAGCCCAAAAGCTTTCAAACATCTAAGTTTTTCTTAAAAAGATTTTTAAAATTTTTGGATATATATATATATTTCCTTTCTTTTAATTGAAAAAATAATAATAACAATAATTACAAAACGTCACATAGCCGCACTTGTAAACACCAAACCTCTCAACTCCAAAAAAAAAAAAAAAGTTGTGGAAGCTCTTGTGCACGCCAAAGTACCCAAAAATGAAACAACGTATGCTGATTCGCTATTGCATTGTAGCTTGGAAGCATCTGAGGTCATACATGCTGGCCTGTAAGTAGGCGAGTGCGTGATTTCTCCATTATCATCTACCCCCTCAAAGGGTGGCAATATGATGGTGTGGTCTCTGTTGTCTTGGGCGACAATATGGGCATATGCCCTCCACCATAAACGAAAACAGTAAGTAATAGCGCCTGTCTAAATAGAGGCATGACAGTGAATCTCTGTGCACTCAAGCTGGGCTCACATCATGCCAAAGAACACAAGTACACAGTAGTAGCTGCTGCCGTAATGCAACTGGAGGGAAGAACCCATCCCGTAGACGGAGTCATAAAAAGATTAGAAAGACAAGGAGCACGCATACATCAATTTGTTCGTGACAATTGATTCATGTGAGCGTTTATCACACATTTGAAATCCTTAACGATTGCTCACAGATCTGTCCAAGCAGGCCGACGCTCTCCAATTATATGTTCATGTTTTCCAAAACATGCACACGTTCGAGTTTGTGATCAACGCCTTGGGGTTTTGTGCATGTATGCAATTGATCGTCAGGAATGTGAAAGAACACGTACAATAATATCATATGCACCTATGATTGCTTTCCCAGGATGCTCATATATAATGATTTGCTCCCCCCTAAACAGGCAGAAGACAAAGAAGAAGCAGACAACAAAAAACGGACAGTAATTGTAACAGCGTCACTATGGAAGAAAAGAATAATTTCTAATGCAACCGCAGGCAAAAGAGTTCGTCAATGATCTCACCGCTACGCAGAGATGGAGGAAGAGGAATGCAACCAGAATTGAATCGGAATCCTGGTTGCAATATTCTGAACGCACTTGCCAATCTGGCAGGCGATCCCATGGCTGGCTCTTCCCTTCCCAAAGCCGATATGCCAACGGGAGGCAGATGGGCAATTAACATTTGTGTGTGGTGCATGTGACAGAGATAGAGCACTCGTATTGTGGCAATGTACCTGGCGGCGAGAGCCAAAGCAGATGGCGAGAGCTGGATTGAGCATTGAAGCTGACGGAGGTGATCTTAGCAGCACGCTGCAGCGGCGACGCCATAATGGCCAACGTCGATCGAATCCTGAAACCGCCTTGAAAGTGGTAGACGCATGTGCTTCAGCCACGTGTAGGAGTTGCTTTTTTCCCTGTATTGAAGCTCCTCTTCACTAGCAGCTGTAAAATTTACACTTCATTTAAATATATTTTAATTTTAATGCTTCGTCCAAAAAAAATACCGGCAACACACCATAAAAGACGAAACTTGTTAGACCTAATTGAGTAGCTTCAAAACTAGTGCTACTTAGTGCTAAAAAAAACCTAGGTATAGTGTAATCCCACTTTCAAATTTCAAAATTTACTTTTAAAAGTAAAATTTAAAAGTGATAAAACCTACAAATCTTGGAGAATTCTAGTGTATTTTTGCCTCATCACCTCTAAATTTTGATAGAAAACCTATTTATCTTCCCACTTCAAGATTTTCCAACATTTTCGAAAAAGATTTATTTCGAGCACTAGTGCTACTCCATTCACCAATCGAAGTCGTCATGACGTGCGAGATGAGTTATGACCATTTATGGCACAAGCATTCTCTCCCCTCAAGCACCTTCTCTTTCCTCTTCCAATCCATCCAATCGCCCAAAATAGTCACATCCCCATAAAGCAATACTTGCACGTGTGATTAGTAGACAAGAACTTGAGGGTCCCACCATTGCAAGTAACAGAACTTGAGTGTGGAGGGCTCAAACTTCAGGGGCTCTTAGGGTTCAACTGCAATGCAATAAGCATCAAAAGGATGTGCCAAGTCTTAAAGAGAGGGATGAGTCATGACCATAGTATGGGGCTACACACATGACCACATAGGGTAATGTGTACACCCTATCAATGTATCATTTGTCCCATAGGCAATGCACATGAGCTCAAGGGCTAAACTGTGGTGCACCGAAAAGGTGTTAACTATGGTGCGTTGTAATGTCTCGCCGTGAAGGAACCACCCCTCCCCCCCATTCTAATAAAACGAAATCGAATTTTTTTAAAAATCTCTCTCCCCCTAAGGAAAAGGATGATGGCGCTATTAGCAAATGACGTGGAGAGGAAGTAAGAAGGACGGCAACAACTATAGCTTCAAGGGAAGGAAGGAGGTGATGATGTGGAGGCGAAGGAGACGTTGAAGAGGGAGAACGAGATGATGATGACAAAGTGGGAGAAGAGGATGATAACACTGAGGCCATGTGGCCAAGCAGCCCTCCCTTGGACTCAACGGCCAATCCACAGGCCGTCACCACCACGGACAAAGACACGTGGAGGGTGGTGGCACCACCACTCCCCCCCCCCCCCCAATAATACCCTTTTCTCCCCCTATACATAAACCCCCCCTTAAGCGAGTAATTACCACTTCTTACTCCCCTTTTTGCTGCACACAGAGAGAGAGAGAGAGAGAGAGAGAGAGAGAGAGAATAAGGAGAGAGAGAGAGAGAGAGAGAGAGAGAGAGAGAGAGAGAGAGAGAGAGAAGAAGAAGAAGAAGAGAGAGAGAGAGAGAGAGAAGAAGAAGAAGAAGAAGAAGAAGGAGAGAGAGAGAGAGAGAGAGAGAGAGAGAGAGAGAGAGGAAGAGAAAGGGAGAGAGAGAGAGAGAGAGGAAGAGAAAGGGAGAGAATAAGAGGAGAGAATAAGAGAAGACGAAGAAGAGAGAGAGAGAGAGAGAGGTGACACAGAGGGAAAGAGAGACCCCCCCAAAAGGGTCTCCTCCCTTTCCCCTCCTAAGAGGGTGGCCATACACATTTATCTATTCCCATGAGATTGTCACCCACCCTGTAACTTAATTCATTTCCCAATTGGCCCCACTAATCAAGTACAAGGCACCAAAGATTAGTATGTTTCGCGTCTAAGGGAGACTAAGATCGGCAATGGTATCACTAAATTGGTTGCTTATTATACATTCTCTATTTTTAAAAAAATTATGTCAATAAATTAATGACTCACTTTTCATTAAGTGTTGATGATGATCTAGCATGGCCATGAGACCATTTAGAGACTAGTATTCCTAGTGCATCACTTAATGGGGTGATCAGAGCACTGTGACGGGGATATCTGGTACACACAGTACAAGTTATGAAGGGGGAAAGAAGTGTCTGCCAAGTATAAGAGTGTACACAAGAACCAAGGAGTTACACATAAATGAAGATGGATTGAGTTTTAAGAAAAGGAAGTGCATTAGCATTGTGTATATGTATTTATGTGTGCATCCGAGGACGCTTGGAAACATTTACTTGTGTGTAATAAGCATTGCATTCATTTGGGGTCGTCCTCTCTTTTACAAGTCAAGGTCTAAGTTCTTTTCTTTCATTAAGCAAGATGAGAGAGGTAATTCTCTCACTAAGAAAGACGAGAGACATGATCCTCTAGAAGTGAGGAGAGAAGCGATTTTCTCTTTCTAAGGTCTAAAAAATGGCACAAGCTTTTGTGTGGATATCAATCTTAAGGTTGAGGCCCAAGGCAATTTAATAAACTCTCCTTAAGGTGGTTGCATGGACCACAAGTTAAGACTATAGTTTAAGAAGCTGTTAAAAAAAAAAGACACGGTGAATCTATTTTTAAAATATCTCACGATAGAAAGACGATCTCTAAAAACGGCCTTCACAAGTTATCAGAAACAACGAGATCTACAACTTTTGTACTGGACGTTTTTTCATCTGAGCAACACACAGAGAGATATCTTGAAATTGATGCTGTAGAGAAGATCCTAGAACAACCACATCTTACATGAAGATCAACTCGTCTCTCTCCAAGAAGAGAAGGTCTTGGGAGCCTATAAAAGAGGAGGCTCTCCTTGGGTGTGGGAGAGGTGAAGGAAGCATCACTTTGTATGCATCCAAGAGGAGAAGAGAAGATGCAAGTGCTGCAGAAGCCTTGCTGAAATCAAGTGTTGCAAAAGCTCTGTTTGTATGTGCATCCAAGAGGAGAAGAGAATGTGCAAGTGCTGCAAAAGCCCTGCTGAAATCAAGTTCCAAGAGAAGAAGAGAAGGTACAAGAGCTGTGGAAGCTTTGCCGAAATCAAGCTCCAAGAGGAGAGCCCTACACATATTATGTAGGAGAGAAGGAGACTCAAGAAGGATCGAAAGGTGTTAACTTCCAAGTTGTGCAAGTGTTAGCTGGTTGTGTATTGTGCAAGGAATCGTGATCTTGTTTCTAAGATCTACAAGTAAGAACTAGTTTATGTATAATGGAGGAGCTTATTCCTTGTCAATAATATAACTCCACAAGGGGGAGGGGGAGAATGGCCCATCTTCTAGTCCCTAGTGTGTTGTCAATCTCTCTCTCTCTCTCTCTCTCTCTCTCTCTCTCTCTCTCTCTTTTTCTCTCATATGTTCTCTCTCTGTGCCAGCATAATATTTACTATATATCTTTTAAGTATATAAGAAAGTCGAGTGTGTATCTTGGATCTTATAACAAATGGCCCCCAAGTGGAGGATGATGCACACGGATGGTAAACCCACAACGAGCAACGAAGCCTCGGGCGAGGACATCAATCCAACTGCAATATTGGTCGTAAGTAATGAATTTTCAAATTGATAAGAATCTTGTTTTGATTTTCGCATAAGGTACGTTAGATGCCGCATTAGAATCGGTCATGAAAAGGGATAGGTTTCATCCCAAATATTTGAAGGTTAAAGTTGCAAAGCATGGATATCAAGAGAAGTAAATGAGATGTTGTGCGACAAACTCGCACATAACATAATAGTATTCCAAGGTATTGTCAACTCTCCTTTTTCGTGAAAATAATAGATGGGTATTTCCCCACACTGAAAGTATGTTGTAGCTTGCACACTTGATGGATTGCATGATAAGTAATCTAGCCTAGGGCAAATTCAATCTCGAATCTATTATTTCATTGGGATCTTGATGATGTGCATAGTTAACACAAACAATGACCATAAAGACTAAGACTAAGAATGCCTTGAGACTATCCAATAGTGACTATGTTTATCAATCCTATTCAGGGTTGGGCTAGATGCAACAAAAACTCCAGGACTAGTGAGGAGCTTAAGGAATTAGAAAATCCTAAGTCGAAGGAAAGACCGATGCTTTTATACTTGTTGGGAAGAAGGCTAAATTACCGACTAACGTATGTGACTACTAGAACTTATGTCTTGTACAGTGTTTGAAACCTTAACATATACCTTAGCCAAAAGAAGGGTGTGTTAAGTAAATCTTATGTAGAACCACTCCTGATCCCAAGGGGAAGAGTGAATATGCGATGGAAGGGTATTGCGACTATTCCTGCAATGTTGAAAAATGAAATAATTGTTTTATTGATTGATCTAACATCGTCTTAAATGCTTTTTGCATTAAACTAATTGTTGGGATGTGATTGGATGATTATTCCAAGTGCTTGTGCTTGATGGTAAATGCATGGTAGGGGTTAGTGATGACAAGTTGCCATGGAAAAATAAATGAATGTTTTCTTAGAAGATGATATTAGGTTGATTGCTTGGATTGTGCTTGATTCTTAATTAGATTAATTAAGGAATGATATTTTGTGCAGGTGGATCATTTCCAAGGTCACACTGCATTTCAACCCGAGAGGACACTGCTTGATTCACAGGCCGAAGGTCGAGCGGTGAAAAGACCAACCACGGAATTTGTGTCTCACTCCTAAGTCGCTTGGGGTCAATGGAGCTCTAAACATCCATTGCCTAGGTTGAAATGGAGTTATAGACTATTGTGGGTCCAATGTCTAGGGCGTTGGAATATCCTATTCTAGATAATTGATGGAAATTATGGTGCCATGTGATTTGGATCGGGTACTTCTGTTGGATAAAAAGGATACATAACTTGTCCTGTATAGGCAGTAGACAAATATTAACTTGAAGATAAGTTAAGAAACTTGGTTAAACTTGTTTGTCGAAGGATTGCTTACTATGTATTCGTGTCTATGATATAAATTACGCAAACGAGCCCTCCTCCTTAAAAGACCTAATTAAGGAAGCTGATTTTAAATGTCACACGTAATTGTGGTAGGACCTAATTAGAAAACTAAAGCTATCAAGGGAAGCGGGTGGACGAAACCTCCGACGGGTTTGTCCTATGATAGGGTAGTCCCGGAGAATTGGAAGACTTCTCACAAGGTTTTATTGTCGTTCGACCTTTAAGTATTGATAGGTTAGAACCTGATTCATGCCGTTTTAGGGGGTCAGAATGGGACTACGCCCTATAGGTAGAGAGGTTGAGTGGTGCATCCCTCTCATTTCCCATTCTCTTTGAACTAAGTGTGGTATGGATCTGCTTTGAATTGGGTATCTCTGTATAAAGTAAGATGTCCAAAACTCGATGTTAGAATGTTGTCAGGAGACCTTGACCCCTAAGAACCCATAATTCAAGTCTATCCTAGTGGGTTTAGCCGCGAACGTTTCATTGTGAGGCAGACCCGAGAAACCCTAGGCGACAAACCCCGAAACATTCCATGAGAGTGTGGGTAGTGACACTTAAATTCGTTTTTCGATGGACCGCTAAAACGTGTTTGGACAGCAGAAGCAGGCATGTTACATGCGTTTTCTACTTCATTGTGCAAACATATAAATAGGTACACAGGCCTCTAATGAGCTAAAATGATGACAATAGAGCTGTAACTACCTATCAAACTTCTACATATAAGTAATCACTACCCAATTTAACTCTCTGTAGGAAAAGTAACACAAACAATTTCCATAGTTTTCAGAAGGTATCTCAGTTCAATGATGGTGGAGAAGATTCTCTTGCCATGTCGAAAAGTGTAGACTGTGGTAGCTCTTTGTTTCCACCAGAGTAGGCCATGTGCAGAGGCTTTCAGGTTTGTCATAGAATGGTTACTTCGGGAAAATTGGAGTCTCGAGGCCGGAGGTCTGAGAGGGGAAGGGGGGTGGAAAATGTGAAGCGTGAATTAGATGCCCGTGACTCTCCCAATATAAAGCCAATCAATTCAGACCTTTTGCAGAACCTGGTACAACAAACTTCTGCACGTCTAACTGTCTTCTTCGTCAATGAATCAAACGCGCGACCGAGTACATATCGCGACCTCACGTGTGAGTCCCCACGAGAGCAGCAGCAGGGCCAGCTTCTTCGTCCCATGCTCCGCCTGGTGGTGGTGGTGATGATGATGATGTTGTTGTGCAGCAGCTACGGTGAGCTATGGCTTCTCTCGACCAGCCTTGGCCTGGGCTCCCTCCTCCTCCTCCTCCTCCTGCTGATCCGCAGCTATGTCTTGCGGCCCGCCCTGCTTGCCCGCGCTCTCCGCCAACAGGGCTTCAAGGTGCTCCCTTTCAAACCTGTCGCAGGAGACGTCGCCCTGCTCAAGCAGATGGAAGCATCCTCTCAACGGTCCGACATGCCCTCTCCGACCGCCCATCATCTCCTTTTCTCTCACCTCTTTCCGTTTCATCACAAGCACATGCCAGGTTAGAGCTGCTTTATTGACTTGATGGGAGGGAGCACCACACAACTAGTTTTAGACTAATTTCCCACTACAATTTTCACATCGTGAAATACCACGAGCGTACCTCTGTGAGGGAGAGAACCACAGACCTATCTAGTTGTAGCTCGGGACAGGGACTGCTGGCCCACAGTGGGGGCAGGGGGACTCGACAGCATCGTCATGAGCTTCTGTGAGGGCTGACAGTTTGATTTGAACCTGATTTTTACGAAACTTCCTACATTGCCATTCTCAACCCAAGAAGCAATACATTATAATAAAAAGTTCCTAGATTTTTACGAAACTTCCTTGATTGTCATTCTCAACCCAAGAAGCAATACATTATAATTAAAAGTTCTCAACAGATCAAGAGAAATGTTTAAGTGCTGCCGCTTCTTTTTCTCTGTAAGGTGACCTCAGAGGTATGACGTAGAGCCATCTGATCTGGGGCATGATGACCAAATTTGGTTACAGGTTGAATTGCACTTTTTAAACAGTCTTTCCTCTTCACTATGCAGACAATCGCAATGAAAATGTAGTCCGCAGCTAAAATGAGACGGCTTCACCTGATTTTGC
Source organism: Lygodium microphyllum (assembly GCF_053477565.2). Taxonomy (NCBI): domain Eukaryota; kingdom Viridiplantae; phylum Streptophyta; class Polypodiopsida; order Schizaeales; family Lygodiaceae; genus Lygodium; species Lygodium microphyllum. Next base: position 8,576,866 of record NC_141144.1, on the reverse strand, counting down.
AAAAAATTTTGAAATCTTCCCATCGAGAGGTCCAAGATAACTATGCATGATGATAAGGAATTCTCCAAATTTTAATATCACTATCAGGTGATATTGCAGATATGACATAGTCTCAGGCATCTGAAATATGGCAGGATGTCAAATGTCGGCCACAGACTAGGAATATCATTTAACAGTTTTTCCTCTTCTCTCATGCAGGCAATGGCGATGTTCCCTATGTCTACTGGTGGGGAATGCAGCCCACGGTTGTGCTTTCTCACCCTGAAGATGCCAAGTGGGCACTTTCTTCTGATGTGAAGCATTTCACAAGATCACAAGCTACCACCAAGTCTTTTCACAGGCTGCTGGGCAATGGGCTCCTCCTTTCTGATGGGGATGATTGGCACAGGCAGCGAACCTTTGTTCGACCTGCCTTCTTTCCTGAGAGACTTAAGGTGACAGGCTTTATCCTGAAATGTGATACATGAGCATCTGATGCATGACTAGATGTTTGCAGTACTTTGCAATTGTCAGGCTAAAGAGAAGCAGCAAACACAAAACTGCATTACGATATGGGCTTGTTTATCATGTTTATACCTTTCATACTTGGACGCAAAAGGTGAAAAACATAGATTTTATGGTTAAGTGCCTTGTTACTATATTGGCAAGTTTAAATTTGAGATGAATAAGTAAAAGTTTATTAGCTTGGGCCGGCTTGAACTTGCTGCTCTCCTTCTCCTTTATTGAAGTTGATCTCTTCAAGCTTATTTCAACTTCAGGAATGCAGGAATGTATATTTTTTGGTCATCAAGATTCTTTCAGAAGTAAGGCAACTGGCATTTGTGATTGGAGCCTCCATCCATCTTTGGTCTCGACTATAGTGTGCTTCCATTCGTCGGAATTAGGTTGTGTGAAAGGCAAGTGTCTGTTTCGTTATCCACCAATTAATAGGGGAGGATTTCAGTATAATGCCAATAGAGGTGTCAGAATTATGAAAGATTCATAGTGGAGATAAGTGAGCTAAAGAATTTTGTTGAGATGCCATAGATTCTCTGTTTCATAAACAAAAACTTGTGAGAAATTGAAAGAGAAGGCTACAATACCTGGAGGAAGATCTGTAATGTATCAAAACAGAAGGTAGGGCTGACAAGTGACCTCCCATGTATTGGGAGGTGGAGATTGAACTGATAAAAGTGGTGGGAAAGTTGTTTGTACAATCAGGGCTTTTCTCATTTGAAGAAAGAAGGAAATCAAGCAGGCAAGGCAAGTAGTTCCCAAAATCTAGGATCTCCCTCGTAGTTAAGATGAATTCTATATTTAATGGAACCTTGTAGGATGTCTCAATATGAATGGCAGGGAAGACTTCTGGAGCACATTTTGAACCACAAATACTACAGTTAAGGCTTCTAATCAAAGCTAACCATGTTAACTCAAGCGAACAGTCTACAAGCACCACATCTAAGATCATGCCCCCATCCTTCTGGCCTTAGATGCACCTGATGGGGAGGAATTGTCAACCCTTGTGACTATAGTCACATGGAATGGGAAGTGCAATGGGAAGAAGCTACCATTCGTCAGTTCTCAAGTCCAAAATTGACCATCCCTACTACGACTATGATCTGTGGTTGTGTTAGATCTTGCCACTACTATAAGAGCAAGGTGGTGCACATGCGGATGTCCGAGCTGTGGTGTAGGGATTGGAACCAAGCTACGGAGGTTTTTTGGAGATGGTGCATAGGCAGAGGTGGATGAGTTGTGCTCAGAGCTGGTGTCACATGTCATTGAGGAGTGAAGTGAGTATCTGCCAGGTGGCCTTCAGAGCAAGGTGTTGATAAACCCACTTCTTTAGTTCACACATTTCATTTAGGGCTTCGCATTGATAGCCCCAAAAAGGGTTGGTGTTCACATTTTGGCCTCTTTTTCAATGGGTGCCCACACAGTGGTGTGCCACCCTAGACAGCTTATGCCTATAAATAGGCAGTCACGTCAAACATTCTTCACTATTCCTCTCTTCAGTCATTCTTCACCACCTTCTTTGGTCACCACCTCCACCTCCCTTCTCTCACCAGCCCCTTCCACTGCCCTCACACCTCTTTAGGAGGCCATTGTGGTTCATGGATGTCTTCACCTTCCTCTTCTGCTTCAGGCGCTTTGTTCTAGTATTAGGCCTTGCGTTTGGAGCATCTTCCGTCTGGTGTCACCATCCTCTACTTGGCATCAACACCTTTCTCCTTCAGATTCCACCTTCACCTACGTTTTTCAGTTTGGAGGTCTTTTCCTTGCTTGGTGTCAATATCTCTAGCTTGGCATTAGCATCCTAGCCTTTGGCGACAATCTACACCACCTAGCGTTAGTGATTTCATCGTTCATCTATCACAGGGGCTGTAGGGACCTACGTTTTTGCAGCCTGGCTCCTCCTCCATCACCTAGCGTCACTCGTCTATCATAGGGTTGCTAGGACTTGGGTTTTTGCAGCCTGGCTCCTCCATCACCTGGCATCACTCGTCTGTCATAGAGGTTGCTAGCACCTATGGTTTTGCAGCCCGATGTTGGAAATAAAGGCTCACCGTGCCTTTTAGAGTGTTCGGGTGTGAACGCACCCTAGTCTCTTATACTCTTGTACTTTATATATTATCTAAACCTAAAAAGTGGTACACGTCCTTGTACCAAACATCCATTGTGTTGTGCTCACACTCCTCTCTATTGTTCTCTACTCTCTGTGCAATATCTGACACTCTTACCCTTAGCTCACTTAGTCTTGATCTAACAAGCTCCAACAAATTGGTATTAGAGCAGGTGACTGGCGCGAGTAAATAGGCGAGTAGTTGACATTGTCACCTGGTGTGCAAGCATGTCAGCAAGGCAGTAGATAGTCGGGGCGACTGCTGGGTGATAAGTCACAGGCCAATTGGCAGGCAACAGACAGTTGAGGCAACAGGCCGTAGGCCAAGCGGCAGGTTCGACGGGTGGATGACAGGTCATAGGCTCGTCGGCGGGCAGTAGGACAGTCCAGGCGACAGTTTGCAGGCCATGCGATCGACGGGTCTTGGTTAACGCCAGGACATGATGTTCTCTTCTTTCTCATTTTTCCTTAATTTCTGCCATTTCTTTTGTCTCCCCTTTGCCAGGCATTCACACGCACAAGCACAATGTGCAATTTCACTGAAGAAAATTGGGGCTTTTCTCCGATTTGGGGATTTCAGCGCAGGACAAGACAATCCGACTCAGAAATTGCACATTTGGTGCACAGTTGCCCAAGAAATTTTGGGGCTTTTCACATTTTAGTGGAATTTCTTCAATTGCTTTGAAATTTGTGTACTCTGAATCCAAGAAAGTTGGGGCTTTTGCAAAATCCCTTCAATTTGTGCAACAAATGTTTGGTAAATGCACTTGGGTACGTGTATTGATGCAATTTGGACAGATTACCTTCTAAAAATTTGGGGCGTGTGATCAAAATTGTCAAATTTGTGCCCGGGAATGCCTTTGGAGCAGAAATTGCAGTGAAATTTTGGGGATTTCACATGTAAGTGCTGCCTTGGTCTCTAAATGTGTCAGTAATTGCTTGAGAAGTGCAGCAACAGACACCTTTTAATTCTGAAAACCTATTTTCAGATCTGAAATTTCTACAATCTCGGGATTTTCATTGCTGATTGGTACTTGCAGTGTACCTGGTTACTTTGGTGACATTTTGGCTTGCCTTTGGTGATTGCTTAGTTAATTTGGTATCGCAAATTATGGCTGGAAACAGTAACAGTAACAATCTTTTGCACATCAAGAAGCTTGAGGGTGCACACAATTTTGCAATATGGCAAAAACAATGCTACAATGTCTTGGTGTAGAAGAAATATGTGAAGCCCATCAACACAAAGGGAATAAAACCCGCTCTACAATTGAGCTCTCAATGTCAAACAACTTGCCCTTTAACATTGAGAAGCTGAATTCAGCATATGCAATGTGGCAAAGGCTTGAAGAATTGTATGCTTAGAAAAGTGCAGCTAGCAAGGTCTATTGGCTGAAAAAGATTAATGGACTTTTGCATGAAAGAAGGTATAGCCATGTCTGTACATTTGAATGAGTTTAACTCAATTTTTAGTTAGCTGATTGCTTTGGATTTCCATATTGATGATGAGTTAAAGGCTACTTTCTTGCTACGTACTTTGTTTGAAAGTTGGGATACTCTCAGGACTACTTTGAGTAACTCGAATGCTTAGGTATTATATTCTGATGTGGAGAGTTCTTTGCTGATGGAAGAACTAAATGGAAAAAATAATTCAACGAACAAGTCTTCTAATGCATTACACACTAGAGGCAGATTTCAGCAAAAGGGCAGTTCTGAAAATAGAGCTTGTAGCAAGTTTTGTGGCAAAAGTGTGGAGTGCCATCATTGTGGCAAAAAAGGGTACTACAAATGGGACTGCCTTCAATTGAAGAAAGAGAAAGGCAAAAACAAAAACATTGAAGATAACAAGTTTGAGAAAAAGGACAGTCAGCTTGCAAAGAAGAGTAATGTGAAAATAGAAGAGGTTAATGTAGTCACTCATGAGAATGACAGTGATGGTGATGTACTTCTTGCTTCTTCTTTGAGTGTACATGCATTGATTGCAGATCCTGAGAATGATACGCACACTTGGATACTTGATTCAGGTGTGTCTTTTCATGTCACAACACATTATGAGTGGTTTTTTTACTACAACGGTGGTGTACGTGGTGTTATCCACTTGGGAGATAACTATGCATGTAAAATTGCAGGCATTGGCAGTGTGAAACTGGAATTTCAGCATGGCTCCGTGTTTGTTTTGCATAATGTGAGACATGTACCTCAGCTTCGTGTTTTCAGCACGGCTCCGCGTTTTGCATAATGTGTTGTCCACCTTTGGGGATAGCAAATGGAAAATTTGTAAGGGCTCTCGCATTGTTGCCAAGGGCTCCAAAAGTGATACTTTGTATCCTTTGCATGTATCTAGTGTGTGTGACCATATAATCGCCATAAACAAGTAGCCAAGTGTTTCTATGTGGCATAGCCGATTGGGATACATGAGTCGAATTACAATGAAAGTACTTTCTCGCTTGGGTTATTTGCCGTCTTTGAGATATGCTGATTTTGAACAGTGTGATCATTGTATTTATGGTAAGCATGCTCAGATGTCACATAAAAAATCTCTCTAAAGTCTTCACTCTTAGAGTTGGTACATTCAGATGTATGTCAAATGCCAATATTATCTCTAGGGGGAAAGAAGTATTTCATCATCTTTGTTGATGATGCCATACACAAAGTATGGGTGCATCCAATCCATCGCAAAGATGAGGCCTTGGATAATTTTAAAAAATGCTTGGTACTTGTTGAAAATCAGACCAACAAGACATTAAAGTGCCTTCTCTCTGACAATGGTGGGGAATATGTGTCCAAAGTCTTTCAGGACTTTTATGACAGCAAAGGGATTAAAAGGGAACTCACCGCTCCTCATAATCCATCCCAAAATGGTGTTGCAGAGCGTATGAATAGGATCATTCAAGACAAGGTCCGTATGATGCTATCACATGCTACTTTACCTTATGGATTTTGGGCAGAGGTTGTTATGACAGCCATACACTTGGTTAATCGATCACCAAACATGTATTCTAAGGGGGGGAAGGGGGGGGAGATCCCTCAAGAAGCGTGGTCGGGCAAGCCACCTTCGTATGCTTACTTGAGAGTGTTTGGCTGTGAGGCGTTTGTGCACATTCGCAAGGAAGAATGCAACAAACTTAATCAAAGTCTTGTAAATGTATTTTCCTAGGATATGGTGATGAAGGTGAGATGGGGTATCGATTATGGGATCCTGAGAAAAGAAAAGTGGTATGCAGCAATGATGTTATCTTCCGGGAAGATCGTATGCACAAACAGCCCGAAAGGACAAAGGAGATCAAAAGGGTTGTATTCCGGGAGGATGTACCAATAGGACAGCAAAGAATGCCCGTTAGACAGCAGCAAATACCTGCTATAAATGTTCCTAAAAATGCAGGGAATGATGCTGAAAATGATCAGCAAGATCTTGCCCATGATGTCCCATAAATTCAGCAAGAACATGTGCGTGTGGAACAACCTAAACCAGATGTACAACACGCTGAACCTGCAGAGCAGCAAGCTGTTAATGCAGATTTGCAGGCTGAATTGCCAACAAATCTTGACCATTAGGTCCGTAGGTCGACCAAAGTGCAAAGACAGCCAAATAGGTTCGTTCCTAGTGTAAACTATGTGGCCGATTGATTATGTCATGTTGAGAGATTGTGGTAAGCGGTCATGCTTCCAGGAAGTAATGGACAGAAAATATAGTAAGAAATGGCATAAAGCAATGCTATCAGAGATGGAACCTCTTATGAAAAATGGCACTTGGGATTTGGTGCGTTTGCCTAAAGGGCAAAAAGTGCTATCGTGCAAATGGGTTTACAAAATGAAAGTCACTTTTGGTTCTCTGCCAAGTACAAGACACTTGGGATTTGGTGCATTTGCCTAAAGGGCAAAAAGTGCTATCGTGCAAATGGGTTTACAAAATGAAAGTCACTTTTGGTTCTTTGTCAAAGTACAAGGCATGTCTGGTTGCTAAAGGGTACAAGCAATAACATGGAATTGATTTTGATGAAATCTTTTCTCCTGTAGTCAAAACGACTACTTTGCGAACCATCTTGGGCTTGGTTGCTTCTGAAGACATGGAGCTCATATAGATGGATGGAAAAACCACTTTCTTACATGATCTGCATTAGGAGATCTATATGTAGCGAAAGAGCGCATGGAATACAAACTCAACAAGAGTTTGTATAGGTTGAAGCATGCACCACGAGAATGGTATCATAAATTTGATACATTTATGCTTCTCAGGGATATCATCGTTCTGAAGTTGATCACTGCTCATGCACCAAGAAGGCAGCAGATAGTAGCCTTATTCTCTTGGTTTTGTATGTGGATGACATTCTGATTGCAGGCAATGATGTTCATGCCTTGGACTCCTTGAAGCAGAGTTTACACAATAGCTTTGATATGAAGGAACTTGGTGAGGCCAATCACATTCTTGGCATATGCGTATACTCAGAGACAGATCGAAGGGTCTTCTTTATCTGTCACAATAGGAGTATGTTAGTAAGATTTTGTAGCGTTTCAATATGGAGGGGGGAAAAGCCATTAGTGTACCATTGCCTCTATATATGAAACTTAGTGTAGATGATAGCTTTATATCTGATGATGGAAAGGCTAAAATGGCCAAGATACCTTATGCTTCAGCTGTTGGAAGCTTGATGTATGCTATGGTTGCTACACGTTCTGACATCGCATTTGCGGTGGGAGTGGTTAGCAGATACATGGCATATCCTGGCAAAAGCATTGGGAAGCAGTGAAGGGTATATCATGAGATACCTTAAGGGCACAAAGGATTTGTGTATCTGCTTTGGTAAGTAGAAGTCATATGTTGTTGGGTTCACGGATGTAGACTATGTTGGCCATCCTGACTACAGGAAGTCTACTTTAGGATATGTGTTCATGTTCATAGGTGGAGCAATCTCTTGGATATCTAGGCTGCAAAAGTGTGTTGCATTGTCTATTATAGAGGCAAAATATGTGGTTGCCACTGAGGCATGCAAAGAGGCTTTATGGCTTTTACGTTTGGTGAGAGAGCTTGGTATTACAGAGGTTCCTATCCTCCACTGTGACATTAAGAGTGCTATCATGCTAGCATAGATCTTGTCTTTCATGCAAAGATATCACATATAGGTGTAGTATCACTTTATCAGGGATGTACTTGACAGCAAGGGCATTGAGCTTGTCAAGGTACATACAGATGATAGCCTTGCAGACCTTCTCACGAAGGGTTGTCCAGCCGAGTGGTTTGCTTATTGCCATCAGATGATGGGGGCTGGATAGTATATGTGTATTTCAGCTTTGTACATATATAAACTTAGCTGATTCTTTTCTCTACCGTCAGGCACATTGCCTTTAGGTAGGAGTTTGTTGGGAATAAAGGCTCACCGTACCTTTTATAGTGTTCGGGTGTGAACGTAGCCTTATACTCTTGTACTTAATATATTATCTAAATCTAAAAAGTGGTATACTCATCCTTGTACCAAACACCCATTGTGTCGTGCTCACACTTCTCTCTATTGCTCTGTACTCTCTGCGCAATATCTGACACTCTTACCCTTAGCTCACTCAGTCTCGATCTGACAAACTCCAATACCTGGCTCATTCGCCATCATCTAGCGTTATCATTTGGGTTGCTCTCCCTACGTTTGACAGCTCTGACACTTTGGGATTTGCATTTTGTTGCCCAGGCCACTCCCCAGCATGAGAGGACTATGGTTTGCTCCCTTGATAGCTGGTGATCATCTTCCATATCTCCGATTGCATCAGAAGATTGTGGTTTACTCCCTCAACATTTGTCCTTCACCTTCTAGTGATTACTTTAATAGCCTACTCGGAGGATTGCATTTCACTCCCTTCCTTGTGCAGATTCCCACAAGTGCTGCCGCTTGATTTAGACAGGACAATGCAGTTATCTTCTGAGCTCAAGATTGTGGTTCACTCCCTCAACATTTGCCCTTCACCTTCTAGTGATTACTTCGATAGCCTACTCGGAGGACTGCATTTCACTCCCTTCCCTGTGCAAATTCCCAGAAGTGCTGCTGCCTGATTTAGACAGGACAATGCAATTATCTTTTGAGCTTCGGCTCCATTATATCAGCTTTTCTTCTCATAGCATGATTCAGTGTGTCATCACTGTTTTCTTCTTGTGTTTCTGAGTTTCTCTTCTTTCTCAGTGTTTGCAGTACACACTATGTTAGTCCCTGCAAACCCTACTGTCTCTTTGCATTGTCGCTTATTTTGACATGGTATTAGAGCATACTTGTTATTTTGACACAAGGCAGCCATGTTGGGAGGAGGAGAGGGCCTTCAAGAGAGAATTGGCCTTAATCCATAGGCTACTTCAAGAGATACCAAGTGGCCATACACATCAACGCCTAGGTATTCTTGCCAAATTAGTGCCAACCTCTTTTAAGGGGACAAGGGAATGAATGGTTCAACAACATTTTAAGGGGCCTTCCAGATATGCCACCATGTGAGCTTGCCAATGATCTCCCACATCCTTGATTGGACACAACAAGCTTGAGAACATGGTGGCTAGTAGAGCCTCCAAGCCCACCACTAGACACGAGCAAATGTCAATGATGAAGATCATATCGTATTTCTCCAACTCATGGAGCGACATCCTTGACTGACTTACTTTCAAGTAGAAAGCCTTCCATGAGAGACACCCAAGGCTAGGCCCTACTTGATGGTATAGAAACATGAAACGGGGAACGGGGATGGGGATGGGTACGGGAACGCCAAACCTAGGGAACGGGGACGTGGAAATGGGAACGGCATTTAAAAAATCAAAATTCATGAAAAAATTTTAATATTTCACTCATAATCCATGTGGACTTTGGAGTGTTAAAACTTAAAACCAAGGTATATAATCCACAAGGACAAATCATTTTAAGTTTTAACTTTAAGATATCATGCATTATTCTAAAACTACTCATTAGAAATTGAATTGCAACTTACAAGGCTCAAGAGGTAAGCTATTCAATTATAAATAATAAAATCCATAATACATATGCCAAAAATCATAAATGATAAAACAATGAACAATGAACTAAACTTTAAAGTCTAAGCTAAAAGAACATGCCTATGGTACCATTGCCAAAAAACTTAAAAGATTACAATTATGAAATTGAAGTCTAATCTTTGAAAGAACATGCTCATTGCCCCAAAAAAGACTACAAATATAAAGTCTAATCTCTAGAGATTGAAGCAAAATGCGGCATGCCAAAATAGCCCAAAGGGCAACTGCAAGACTGCAAGACTCAAGTACAAATATAATATCGGCATGGCACAACTGTCAACAGCCCAAGTGTCACACTGTCATGAATGATCATAATATCCTCCTCTTCTTGCTGCATCTCCCACTCTGTGAATGGATCAGGCTTTGTTGTCATACTGTTACATAACATCCTCAAATTAGCACTAACGAATACTAGATCGTTTGCCCTCTCCACACCAAGACGGTTTCTCTTCTTTGAAGCAATGTGAGTGTATGTACTCCACAATTGCTCCAAACAAGAGGAGCTAATTGACTGACTCAAAATATGGATGGCTAGTTGCTGCAACTCAGGACCATCCGAACCATAGTCCTCCCACCACAAAGCTGCCCCAATCTTACAGCGATTCTCCTGTGTATCTCCACAACCAAAAGAACCCCGAAAGGTCCTATAACATGAAAGCTGATCTCTGATCTTTCGTCTAGTGCCATGATCAGGCACTAGACGAGACAATATAAGTCTCTATGCATCCATAACCTCAGTGCCATTCTCCTGACCCTTGCCCTGGAACTCAGGATCCACACAAATGCAGCTGCATGCATGGGTGAGCTATAGGAGTTCCACCTCGTCACAACTAAATGGTGTATTTCCTCATACGCCTTATCATTTGGTGCCAACTCCTACAACTTTTCATTTAGCCTATCCATAGCCCATATACCTTGCCAATGCAAGGTTGCATAGCATCCATAACCCTCAATAAATGTACAATGGGTGATACCATAGCATCTATCCGCTTTACATCATCCCAAAAAGTGAAGTTATTTGCTTTCTCCAAGCATAAGATACTTGTAGGAGTATCTGCCAATGTTGATGAGATAAACTCATCACTAAGAAATAACTGCCTCAAGACACCACTGCATTCTCTTAACCTGGCTAGCATCAAGAAGTTAAAGGCAAATCTGGTATCAGAGTATTTTAAAAGTGTCTTCTTCGACCGCAAAGAGAAGTGATGGCGAAGAAATTGGTGATTCAAAACAAAGCTAACCATTTGAGCTCCTTGCTCTATGACAGGTGCAATCCATGATAGGCTACTAATATCCTTTAGTAGGTTGTTCAAGCAATGAGCCATACAATATGAAACTGTGATATGCGAATAATATCCCTGAATAATAGCACATGCTGTCCTATTTGCAGGCTCTCCATTTGCAACAAATCCCACAACATGCTCCGAGCCAATAAGCTCAACACCTGTAACCCACTCTGTTGCAAGTACATCTGCTGACTTTCGTGTCCCCGATGCATCATGTGAAGATATGAAATACATTTTCCCACGAGAATAAGCAACCATACCATGAATGGATCGCTTGCATGTATCACTCCAACCATCAGCAATCAAGGAAACTCCATTTTTAGCCCACATGCTCTTTCTAGTCACTGCTGCTTGCTCAACAAGGCGCTTTTCCTTGTCGAGCAAAGTGGTGCGTAAGGTCTCTGATGACGGAGGTACATACGAAGGGCCATACTCACTAATCTTCTTGCACATTAATTTAAAATACTCTGACCTGGCTGCACGAAATTGAATGTGGTCATGATAAAAAAAGTGTGCCACTGATATATCCACCTCTTCCTTCTTCTTGGGATCCCAACTAGCATTAAGTGTGCTTTGTCTATGTGCAACGTGTGGCGTTGTTGATGCCATGGCCGATGCAATGCCTGCAGTAGGTGTGGAGGTAGCACTTCCTGATACTGACCCTGCTCTAGATACATCTGATGAGGATGGTGTCACAAAAGTTGCAGGGTCAATTGCAACACGTCGTGGTCTAGATGCAAGATAAGCTTGTTGACCTGCTACATGGTCACGAAGCTCCCTTTGCTTCTCCAAGGTCACATTCGGACAAAACCGCACCTCTGAATTTGGCTCATGTAGGAGATGAGCTCGGGGACCTGATTATGCATAAATATTAAAATGGAACAAGTGGCAATTGGTAGTCCATATTCTAATATTTAAGTAACTTTGAAAAATTAAAATCAATAAAAATTTGAAATACAAATGCTCGGCTCAATGGATTACCTTGTTTGCTCCACTAGTTCGCTTGTATGGGCAAAGCTTGCAAGTCCATGGTCGAGATCTTCCACCACTCAAAGGGCAGTCAACATTTACTTCTTACCATGACCAATCATCAGACCTTCTTCCTCGACCACCAACCCAACGAGCAGGGCGGGAAGATGAAGCCATTTATGATTTCAGGCTGAAAATTGAAGGTTCAAGAGTCAAGAGAAGGAAAAATTGAAGGCTCGAGAGAAGGGAGAAGGCTCAAGAGTCAAGACTCACTCAAGAGTCGAGAGAGAAGGGAAAGGGAGAGAAGGGAGAAGAAGAAGAAAAGAGGAGAACTTGGAACTTGGAAAAGAACTTAGAAGGAAGATTGAAGAGAAGAGGAGAAGAAGGAAGAGAAGGAAGAAGGTTCAAGGAAGAAGGAAGACGAGAAGGGAGAAGTGAAGAGAAGGTAGAAGGAAGAAGAGAAGGAAGAGAAGAAAGAGAAAGAAGAGAAAGAAGAAGAAGGAAGAGGTTGGAGGTGGGAGGAGAAAGAAGAGAAAGAAGAAGAAGGAAAAGAGGGAAGAGAAGGAAGAGAAGAAAGAAGAAGAAGGAAGAGAAAAAAGGTGGCTAGGGGCAGGATGCAGGTGGGAGCAGGATGCAGGCGAGAGCAGGACATAGGCCAGGATTGGAGTCTGGGCGGGAGTAGAACGTGAATTGCGCGCAGGCGGGAGTAGGCAAACTGGGCGCAGGCGGAAGCAGAATGCGAGTGGCCGGGCGCAAGTAAGTTTTGCCACGTGGCGTTCCCTGTTCCGTTTCAGACAGAGAACATAGCAGGGAACGCGTTCCCTGTCTGAAACGGGACAGGGAACGTTCCATCATTTGGAAACGCGGTCCATGACGGATACATGCTGGGGATGGCGATTCCATGTGCCAGGGGGCCGTTCCGGCCATTTCCTGTCACTATGCTTGATGGAGTAGTCTACAAGCTCTCCACACTAGGTGCGCAATCTCACATGACCATATGTAGTAGGCATGAGAACTTGGTAGCTCATAGAGCCTCCAAGCCCACCATTGCACATGAACCAGCCTCAATGATGAACATCATATCATACATCTCCACCCCATAGAGGAGGAGGTGGCATCCTAACTAATTAACTTTTAGTAGAAAGCCTGCTAGGAGATACACCCAAGGATGTGTCCAACCAAGGTGGCATAGATTGAGATGTTCTTGCTTCTGGAAGAACAATTGATAGTCGTGTTGAGCTAAAAATGCATTATAAACTGATTAGCTCTTAAAACAGCCCCAAAACATGAAAATTACCAAAAGTTCATTAAATGGTGGATGGTCCTAGAGAGTTTTTGTGTCCTGTAAGCAAAACTCTAACTCGGGGGGATTCTTTTGCATCTATAAATAGATAGGCTACACACCATTCAATCCATCCTTGTCTTACAGGTTTTGGCCATCGACCCTCTTCCACTAGTTGTCTAGCCTCCAACGACTATTGCTATGTGGTCTATAGCTATTGCCCAAGCCTCCCTTTCTTGTTGTATCTTCCCTTCACATTGCTTTTCTTCATCATCTTTGTAAAAGGACGCTTGGGCAAGTAAACAAATTTTCCATAAGGGACATTATCCAAGTGGTACTTGTTGCATGTGCATTCTCATCATGTAGCATTACTCTATGCATCTTATTGTGTAGAGTACACTGAGCGGATCCTAAGTTGTTTCCACCATGGTTTTTTCACCACCTTACGAGCACTGCATGTGCATTCTCAACATGTAGCATTACTCTATGCATCTCATTGTGCAAAGTACCCTCTAAGTTGTTTCCACCAGTGGTTTTTTCACCACCTTACCACCACACTCACATACTTCTTCTCCCTTTTCCTTCGTCATTGACATACATGAATGGTTAAGATAGCTTGTCTATTTTGTGATGTGGTGGATCTAACCATCCCTTTTCATTCTCTCTTAGGGGGCATAGTTACTTGACAGGGCGCAAACCATTTTCCTATCCCCCCCCAAAACAAGAGTCAATGTGGTTCCATTTACCTTTAAAGGTCCTGGTAGGCCACTAGGCATCCAATGAGTTCTTTGTCTGATACCTTGGCCTCTTTGGGGTGATTACTTGGGCTCCCTTGGTAAGATAACCGTCGCCTATGTAGTCTTGGTAGGCCATTGGGCAATTGAGACGTATACCCTTTGTTCGATGCCGTGGGTGCTTTGGGGTGGAACGCCTTGGGGTAAAAATGGGCTTGAGCTTTTCTTCTAGTCCCTTCTTGGTTTCAATTTTGGGTCTGAGAGGGGTTGTTGAGCTAAAAATGCATTATAAACTAATTAGCTCTTTAAAACAGCCTTAAAACATATAAATTACTAAAAGTTTCATTAAATGATGCAGCATACTCAATCGTAGAGAGTTTCTGTGTCCCATAAGCAAAACCCTAATTTGGGAGGATCCTTTTACATGTATAAATAGACAGGATGTACACAATTCAATCCATCCTTGTCTTGCAGGTTTCAACCATCAACCCTATTCCACTAGTTGTCTAGCCCCAAATGTCTACTGCTACGTGGTCTACAGCTGTTGCCAAGCCTTCCACTACTGCCGATGATTAGCTGCCATCTTCTTTTGGCTGTTACATTACTGTGTTTACTATCAATTCTAGCCCCAAAAACTTTTGCATTCTAGTTTCTAGCTTGTTGCCCTTCCATTTCCAGCACCACCTTGATTTGTGTTTGCATCTACAATAGGTCGTTTTTGAGGTCTTAGCACTTTTCTTCATCAATCTTAGCTCCAATTGGTGGTTACTGCACTTTGAATACATCTTCGGTGGACAACACACATAGACACCTCCCTTAGCCTGCTCCCACGAGAGCCACCGACTGTTGGACAGCTTTGCTCTTGAGCATTCTATACAACTCTCTCATTCATTTACAGCATCGATTCATTCACTTCAGAGTTCTCTTTCTTCTTTGTTTGTGGTTGTGTCCTTGCATTTTGTGTTTTGCATTTTTTATGTTATTGTTTGAGTTATCGTGTTTCAGCCACGTTTGTACATTTTGTGTTTTCTTTGTGCAAAGCCTAGCATATCTTCACAAGCGAGCCTTCCAGATAAACCACCATGTGAGGGTGCCAATGATCTCCCACTTTCTTGATTGAACATAACTGGCTTGAGAACATGGTGGCTAGTAAAGCCTCCAACGGTGATTGGATGTCATTACTCTCATTGGTAGACAGCCAAGACTCTTGGCACAAAGTGTCTCTTTTTCGTGCCCAAAAGATAATTGAAGTGCAGAAAGAGTAGTCTGTCCTCCTATCCTCCATGCTCGCTATTATGGCTCATGCCCGCAACTTGTGGTTTTGGAGGGTGTTGTCTTTGGGAAAGTCTTGTAGCAACCTCTATATGGCTACTAGGTCCGGTCACAAGGTCCTCTCCTAACACTGCTACCTCACAAAAGAGTCTCCTCCTAGTAGATCTTGCTTCACTCTCCTAGGGGGTGTGTCAACTCCTTCACAATGTCTCCATCTATGCCAATCTTTGAGCGCACCTTGAAACTAGTCTTCCTTCCGCGGATGGGTGGTAAATCCTTGATTACAACTTAATTACAACAACAAACAACAAATGCAAATCTGAAAATACAAATTTACCTACTAATCTTGGACAATGCACACCCAATTGGCCCAAAAATTGGACCTCTTTCGGTATTTCTTTAGCTATATTGAAGAAGAAGTTGATTTACAATGGGATTCTCTCGATCCCCTTCGCAATCCAAACTCCCCTTGCTGTCCAAAGTGGCCAGCAAGTTTTCAATTTGATTTGCCCCTTGATTCAGGCACTTAATTGGTCTTCACCCACTTCATAGCGGATGGAAATGCCCCAAATTCAATGGCTGGCTAGTCCTCCATCCGAATTCAGCTGAAATTCACCTTTAGTCCTGGAAAATCTAAGTCTTGAAGCTTCCAGTTTTTGGCACGCTTCCTGAGGCTGTTGCTATAGAAATTAGGGTTTACAGCAGAGAATTTAGGATTTTTTTGGTTTTCAGCCCTAAAAATTCCAAGTCTAGGAGCTTACAATTTTTGGCACGCTTCTCGATGCTGCTACTATAAAAATTAGGGTTTATAGCAAAAAAAATTGCAATTTCTCAATCTCCAAGGGTCCAAATGTTGAGATCTTCGGAGCAAACTGTGAAATGGTTTGGGAGATGAGAGAGAAAGTTGTAGAGAGAGAAAATTCAGTGTTTTGTCATGAAGAATGATTGAAAATTAGTCAAATGCAGCTGCTGTCCTACCACAACAACATTAAATGCTATCGCCTATAGCTGAGATATCCAAATCAACTGTCACCTTGTACTTGGATGCAATCACCCAGCCTTGTACCACCTGGATACAATCGCCTAGATTTGGAGGGTCCGAATGTGCAATCTCCTTCTCAAAACTCACTCGTGGCTGGCTGCAATGGTTGAAAATAGGCTAGCCATGGCAGCTCACAGCTCTCCCACATTTGCTACAGCAAGAATCATCTTGTTTTTCCTTTGCTTTAGCTTTTTACCAGCCTGTATGGGAAAGTTTGCCAAGTGGTAGCCTTTCCAAATTGTTTTTCCAACATTATACGGGTTAAATATTAATTTTCAGACTTTAATTACTGAAAATTAATTTAATAATTATTTCGGTGTCCAGAAAAATAATCAGACTGGCTACTAATTAAATTGGCTAGGCATCTTCCACTCTTTTGTCTCTTTGTGCCATCTTTGACCATTAGATTGGCGTTAGGTACCATTAAACGCCACATCTCTAGTGTCACCAACAACTGACACTTATGGCCAAATGAATGACCTAGGCCAACAATTGACACCAGATACCACGAAGTACCAGTGCAACATAACGTATAGCAACTTTTACCTTTGATATCATGTGATTTTCTTAGGTCTCGGACTCGTAAATTTATTCTAACCCCAATTGCACCTTACATGTGCAACATTTACTTAATCGTGTGATTAAAAATTAATCCACATGTTAAGTAAGGTTTCAAAAATACATGTTCTCATGACACACCTCCTTATGGTTATAGGTTGAATTTGAAATTTGGCAAGAGTGTGGGTTGAGGGCCAAGGTAGACATGTCCAAAGGCAAAAGAATAGGGAGTTGTCAACTGCCTAATTTGCCCCTTGGGGAGTTATGCCAGTCACCCACATAGAACCTATTGGACTGCTCTAGAAGGATACCTCCTAGATGCGTATAACCCTAGGAGAAGTCCAATGATTCGTTGCACTTGTGAAGTGCCCATGGGATGCCAAGTGTCTCTAGACATCTTGAGTACTTGTTGCAAAAAGATATGCCTTTGAGGTCTCCTACTCATCAACCACGATACTATGGAAATCTATGTCTCCTGTGCGCATGATTCTTTAAAGTCTCTTGTTCAACCAAGAGGATGCCTGATCCTAGTGGAGGTGATGGCTAATGTCTCTTGTTTGAGCTCAATTAGTCAAGCAAAATGTTTTTGGTGGACATATGGTTGTTAGAATTTCTCTCAAGATACGCCTGGTATCTTTTCATTTGCAAAAAATGTGCAGAGGTTACTTTTAAGACCCAAAGAACAGCAGTCAAGGTGATGGCTGGTTCCAGTTTAGGTGATGGATTTAGGTCTCCCAAATGTAGACAAAAACAATGTTTGGCACCTTGGTGAATGCACAATGGCTAAATCTAGTCTTTGAGATGTCAAGCAATGTGTTTTCTCTCCAACTCAGCATTATACTGAGGATTATGGCTTCAAAGCAAGGAAGATATTGGATACATCGAGTAAATTCAGCTTAATACAACATTGAGATGAATCTTTTAATGGGTTTCTGATGTGTTTCTAGGTGAAAAAGATGGAAACAAAAGATCCGAAACTATCTTAGTCTCTACTCATTCATTCATCAAGCTGGTTCTATGCCAACTTAGCCTTCCTACCTAAACTATGTGTGTTTGAGTAGAAGGGCCTCCTCTATTTGGAGAGCAAAGGTGATTCTTTTGATATTGTCAACCTCTTATGTTGCCACAAAGGGTTGTCCTAAACTAGTCATATGTTTCACATAAGCCATTTCATCTCTAATTAGATTAAAAGAAGGCTCAATCCTGTTGTGCACTCATAGCCTAGTATTTCTACACACGGTGAGAGTATTAATTGTTAGAAGTGGTGCAACAAAGGAAACATAGACAAGTGCTGAAATAAACTGTTAAACACAAGACAAAAGGGAAAGAAAACAAACGAACATTGCAAAGGAAGAGAACTTAGATATGTGTTCAGGAAATGGAATCCATATACCAGACATGAGACAGTCGCACACAACAATGAGTCATTGGTTGTGTGGGCATTGGCATTGGCTCCTCTCTCCAATAGAAGTTTGCTTGAAGAATGATGATGACTATATGACTGAGGAGGAGGAGCCCAATAAATAGGCACAAAATAGGCCATAAGCAACAGCTGGTCGATCAATATTAAATGTGGGCCGATTGGCATATAATGCCAAGCCAATAAAATGCCTAAAATACATGCAAATGTGCTCAACCCGATTGGTGTGCACAAACTCACACATGAGTTGACAATCTTGCTAACACCCTCTCTTAGATCATGGGTGATTTGATACAGTGCAATGATACAATGGTAATGACTCATCATAGTCTATACAACATAGAACCACCAGAGTAGAACCTGTTGGAAATACAATCCACACTTACTAGAGTAAACTAGCTCACTATCGGTGTAACGGTAATGTGTTGAGACCATATTTGAATCCTAGGCCAAATGGAGGAAGATTTCCATAATTGGATAGATCGGAGGTCATCTATCACCTTAACATTTTGGGGGTTAGATTGCTAGCCCAATTATGCAAAACTTTTGGTCAAGCGTGTAGTGGCGTGAACAATACTAGGATGGGTGACCTCTTGGGAAGGGGAGATACAAGGGTTCCCACCTAGTTTCTAACTTAGTATCAGAGCTCATGTTGTTGAGCTTGGGTGGCACTAGGATCTCAATCAAGGTGTGGCTTGAGGGGGGGTGTTGGAAATACAATCCACACTCGCTAGAGAAAACTAGCTTACTATCGGTGTAATAGCGATATGTTGAGACTAGGTTTGAATCCTAGGCCAAATGGAGGAAGATTTCCATAATTGGATAGACTGGAGGTCATCCATCACCTTAAGGTTTTGGGGGCTAGATGGCTAGCCCAAAGTGAAACTTTTGGTTAAGCTTGTAGTGGCATGAGCAATACTAGGATGGGTGACCTCCCAAGAAGGGGAGGTACAAGGGCCCCCACCTAGTTTCTAATCGAACCGTGGATAGTGAAGCAGTGGAAGATCAAGCTGCCACCAAGGTGCCTCGGAGAGAACGTGATGTTGATGTCGATTGTACCAGCTCTTGAAATAGAGAAGAATCATAGCATGTCTCTGAGTCTGATCAATGTCTCACAATAGTATACAAGATCATTCTATCAAAAATGCCTCTAAACGTATGTGACCATGGATTCCTTGCCTTTGGCCAGCCCGCCAAAGTCTCATGTGAGCATAAGACTAGGAGTCAAGGCCGCTATCTATCAGATAACTAGCTCATCATGAACATGGATGTCAATTCTAGCTCGAGAGTTTAAATTTGCTAGATTTTGGTTGATGTGTCAAGGACATTCCTCTTTGGAACCTATGCACGTGTATACCTATATAGATGAGGTTCACCGACCCCATCTCACCACCCTCTCACACTCCTTTGGTATTCAAGAGTTGTGAGGGATGATGCATCACGTGGACTAGAAGGTAGCAGAGGAAGGGGCAGTCAAGCCCTTTTCTCGATCTAAAGCAGTGGATCCCTTCAGTGCCTTGGACATTTCCTTGGCCGGAGAATTAGAGTTAAAGTTTGAGGAAGAGAATGACTGGTCGGAGGAGTTTGCATCTCGCCTTTTCTTTTTCTCCTTCTTTTTTTGTGAGGTTGCTAATGCCTTGCAATCCTTCCACATATGGCCCTTCTTACCACATTGATAATATTGGGCTTTCGATGACTTCTTCCTGTCACTTCTCTCCAAAGCTGTAAAGGCTTCACAGGAACCTCCATAATGAGATGGAAGCCTCCCCTGTAGACACAAAGATGCCTTATGCTCAAGCAACATCGAGGACATGTGTGTAAAGCTTACAGGTGTAGATGATGTTTGCATCTACAAAGCATTGACCACTCCATTAAACTTCGGGGGGAGCTTGTAGAGTACCGTTCCCATGAGATGTGCCTCTGGAAGGGCAAAGTGCATGTGTCGAAGGTGGTCATATATTGGTGTAACACGGAGTAAAAATGATTGAATGGTGTCCTTCGGCTCAAACTTCATCCACTGAAGCTGGTAAAGGGTCATTGAACGCATGGTGGAAGGTGCCTCGTATAACATCTGAAGCTTCGACTAGACTTCGGGAGATGTCCTATGGGAGGTAGCTATCGGTAGAACCTCTTTAAAAATACACTAAAGTAGTGTAGAAAATGCACGGGCATCATCCGAATCCCATATAAGCACAACTTTCTCATAATTGTCCTCATCAACATTGTCAAGAAGAGAAAAAGGATGTTGAGGCCAAGGAATAGCTCCACTAACAATGTACCAAATCCGCTTTTGCACAAACCAGGCTTTCATCATAGTAGTCCATCTAAGATAGTTAGGTCCACGTAACTTATCATTTGTAGAAGTGCATGGAGGAGCCATCGGGAGAGGAGAAGAGAAGATAGAGAAGAGAAGGTAGGCAGAGAGAGAAGACAGCCAACCAAACAGCACAGAGTGCCCAAAAATAGAGTTCACACATAGTATTCACAAGTTGACCACTAAAAAACAACTACAGAAAGTTGAAAACAGCCAACAGGCATTGTCAGTAAAGAGTAGATGCTATTGCCCAGCCGCCAGGAGCAAGATATCCAGAAAACGTAGTAGTTGCTAATGAAAACGCAGGGTAACCAGCATAAATGCAGGTGACCTGCAGTAAATGCAGCAGACCGGGAAAACACAGGCAATTGGAGGAAAAATGCAGCCTTTAGAGGATGAAAGATAGGGCGATGGCAGTAGACAGCAGTTGCCAGGTCAGCAGGGATGAAGACGGCTTGTAATCAGCAGAAAAGCACGTGGTAGGAGCCTAGATCTTGCAATTTGATACCATGTTAGAAGTGGTGCATCAATGGAAGCATAGACAAGTGCTGAAATAAACTGCTGAATGCAAGACAGAAGAGAAAGAAAACAAAAGAACATTGCAAAGGAAGAGAACTCAGAGATGTGCTCGGGAAATAGAATCCATATACCAAACACGAGACAATTGCGTACAACAATGAGTCATTGGCTATGTGGGCATTGGCACCAGTTGCTCTCTCTAGTGGAAGTCTACCTGAAGAATGATGATGACTATATGATTGAGGAGGTGGAGGAGCCCAATAAATAGGCACAAAATAGGTCTAACGTACGGTACAGTACGAACTGTACAAAACGAACTAGTCCGTACGTAGTACGAATGCAACTATGCCCGTGTTTTTGCCGACAGTCTCCCACATAACGGCCTTTAACACGACAAAACTGATCGGGTTCCCCTCTGATAGTCCTTTATCTTCAATGCATTTATCATTGATTCTTCTAACCAAACATGGGTTGTCTGAGGACAAATTGATTTGAATCCTCATGCATGGAGTTTTCGAATACTAATTGCCCAACAAGACAAACCCTAATCGTAGTTGTTATAAATCAGTTTGACATTCCTTGGAAATGCCAATTGCCCACTTTGTCAAGATTTAGGATGGATTTTGCCTAGATCAAGGCTCCATTGTGACTGGACAAATGCAGAATCCTCTCTCTTTTGTGGTTGTTGATGTTAGCAGGATTGTTAGCTCATGTACGAGTCTATGCATGACAATTGGGCTTGGCACATTTGTGTGTATTTTAGGCATTTTATTGGCTTGGCATCCAGTCAGCCAGCATTTAATGTCGGCTGACCAGCTAATTGTTATGTATCAATACCAATTCGTACCAAAA
The DNA here is from genome assembly GCF_053477565.2 of Lygodium microphyllum. NCBI lineage: Eukaryota > Viridiplantae > Streptophyta > Polypodiopsida > Schizaeales > Lygodiaceae > Lygodium > Lygodium microphyllum. The sequence continues at coordinate 8,555,007 of NC_141144.1, read as the reverse complement.
AAAAGCTATGTTTGGCCTATGAAGACTAGATCACACAATATCTTCCAACTCCCAAGCTTTGTGTTTATTATCATAATTTCAAGCGTCTCTCTCTCTCTTTCCCAACTTCAAAGACGAATATGTAATCCCAAGCAGGTCCCTCCCTTCCCTCTCTCTCTTTCTCTCTTTCTCTCCACCCCTTTCTCCCCAAATTGCCAAGCTGCTCGCTCTCTCTCTCTCTCTCACAAAAGAATGAAGAGTCTCTTTGTCCATCCACCCTACACTTTGCTTTGTTGTATGATGCATGATGTATTATGTATACACTCCCGTCTGTCTTGTGGTAGCTCATTGCCCATGTTGTGCATGAGGTTTTGCCTTGTTACCCTCATGTATTCATCCTATTAACTTAAGTGACATTGCTATTTTAGCTCTAAAAATGTGTTCATAATCTATAATCCAAAATAACGGAGTTTTTGTTTTTTTTTTGTACTACTATTGTACTGTAGCTTATAAAATCCTAAGGTACCAATTAGTACCGTATTTTATTGTACCATATCGTATCGTACCTCTCTTGACAACCTTGGACATGGGTGGAACTGGTCTTTTGATAACTAAAGGGTATTGAATCATTAAAATAAGCAAGTACAATCAAATAAGCAAACTAAACATTTGCAATCGCAAGTAGGGGAGTTAGAACATTTCTACTCAATGGCCATAACAGCTATTGGCCCCAAAGCCTAGTGTGCCTTGCAGTATTCCTTTATGTCAACCAAAGAAGAGCTGTACAAAACCCTCCTTAGGGATTTTACTGGCTTAAAAGTTGTTCTCTATAGAGATCAAAGGGCATAATCAATTATTTATTGCACTTGATTCTTTTGTTAATAAATTAGAGAAATACTGTGAGGGGTGCAAGATTTCGGGCCTATCTATGGTTGGTATGTGGGTAAAGTGTGCAGATGTATAGAAGCAATCTAGCTCCATCTATGTTGTGCTATCTGGTCTTGCTGTAACTGCGGAATTTGGACGTTGCTGTTAACTATCTACTGCCCTTTAATGACGGAAGGCTGAGTACATGCCCTGCCCTAAAAGCCAAACTGTAAGAGGAGGCATACTAGAGATGTTAAGGCAAGGCGTTTATGGTTCAAAGAAAAAGTTCATTTAGATTAACCAAATGGGATAGCAGGAAATGCTTGCAGACATGTCTACCAGTGCATTGGAAATGGTTACACATTGGGAGAGACGCATTGTCAAACAAGGCCGCTGTGCTGAAATTGAGGTTGCAAAAGACATAAAGAATGCCACGGCAGACATCCTTGCCCGCACATCCTTTGGGTCCAGTTATCTAGAAGGGAAAACTGTGTTTGAGAAACAAGAGCAGCTTCTGGGACTTCTAGCAAATCTTCGAGTGAAGAACAGTGCAATCCCAGGATACAGGTAACTATCCTTACTATTCTGAACCACCGGCTAGTAGGAAAACTTTCATAATAATTGCTGTAATGTTTATAGTACATGTGTGAGCTGAAGTCCTAGGTGTTGATGGGATGCAGTTTAGCAATTACAACTGGAAAAAGGAGTGTTTTCTGCTATTCTTGATGTTAACACAATTATGAAAACAATGTATGTGTCTTTTGCACTTATCTCAGCTGCCACAATATGGCAGTGGGGCTCCTTTTTGTTACTTATATTTTAACTAGACTTTGCAGAGGAGAACACAAATGATCTTTCTGCATGATTTTTCAGCCTTCTCATAGCCAAGAAACCAGGACGTGAGATGGATGTGTACTTCTCACCTGCTGGTCTTATACTTCCAAATGCTCAAAATTATGGCAATGTATCTGCAGATTTTTACCCACATGCTGCAACCGTGCATGTAAGAAGTTGGAAAAGTCTTTGAACCAAGGGTTTTCTGAGATTATTGAATCACGTTACAGAAGAATCCATAATGAGGGTGGTGCAGCATGCTCTTATGGGTCCGATTTGCTAGGTTTGATACTTGCAGCAGACGGCGAAGAAGTGAAGAAAGACAGTCGGCATGTCAGGCTTACCACCCAGCAAGTGATAGATGAGTGCAAGACCTTCTACTTTGCTGGACATGAGACTGCTTCAAACCTTCTAGCTTGGACTATGGTATTGCTATCACTGAATCAAGAGTGGCAAGATAAAGCCAGGAAAGAAGTTCTGGAGGTTTGTGGCAAGGAAGGGAAACTAAAAGCAGACCATCTTAACGAGTTGAATGTTGTAAGTTCCTCTTCTTGGCTCATTTGGAACGTTTTGAAATACAGTATGATACAAGGATGTTGGTCGTGACTCATGAAATTTAAAAGGGATGTCATGTCTTAGGGTTGGGTTCCCACTAGTCCAGCCACATTTCTCAGGACCTAGAAGGTACCAATCCACTTGTGACAAGCAAATTTCACTTTTTATACTGCGCTGGACAGCCTGATCTGACATAGATTCCCACTGGGCGCACCAAAGATGTCCAGGCTCTTGCCCAAACTAAGTCTACTTTCCCAGACAATAGCCTTTTAAAAAAAGGATATTTTCATAGAAACCGGAAAGCCAAGACTCAAGAGTCAGACTCAGGCCATCCCTCTCAAAGCCAGAAGAAGCTTTGATTGCTGAGTCAAAAACACAAAACAGAGTCTTGAAATAGAAGAAAAACAGTTGAAAAACGAAAGCAAATGCACTTATTGCAATCAGTGTTCACGAAAAACCAAGGTTTAATGTAAAATGAATTGCAAAAATTTTGAAAAACCCTCCAAATTTTAAGGAAGAAAGTTTTTAAACCTTACACTTCCCAAAATTTTAAGTAATAAAGATACCAAACATATGCAATTTGATTCAAAAATCCCTCCAAAATTTGAACTAAAGGTTTTTGTATCTGCTACCAAAAATATGTGTTTCATGAACATTGATTACAATACACACCTTTTACTCTCTTGAAGAGTGCATTGAAAAGGGGCCAAAGGTATGTTTGAGGGGCTGACTTATAGAGTTCGTAGTAAGCTTTCTTTCTTGGTAAATATTGGTTTGGTTGTAGATGGGAATGGTGCTAAATGAGACTTTACGGCTGTACCCACCCGTTCCCGAATATGGGCGGCGCGTGCTGAGACCGGGTGAGGAGAGCTTCCAGATGGGACATTGGACTCTACCGAAAGGCACAGCGTTCACAGTTGCATGCCTGTTTATCCACAGGAGGAAGGACATATGGGGAGAGGATGCAGATGAGTTCAGGCCAGAAAGGTTCATGAATGGGGTCGGACAGTCATGCAGGCATCCCTTTGGCTTCATACCGTTCGGAATAGGACCCCGCATATGCATTGGTCAACAGTATGCTCTGTTTGAAGCCAAGGCCATCATGGCTGCCATCCTCTCGCGGTTTTACTTCCGGCTCGCCCCCAGCTACAGGCATGCCCCCACCATCGCCATCACTATGCGGCCGCGGCATGGTGTCCCACTGATCCTTGAAAGAGTTCAGTAGCACTAAAAATCTGGTTGATGCAAAGTCCATGCTCTTCCTCCAGTGTCTGGTGAATGGTTCTTTTCATTGCCTCTTTCAGGCTCATATTGCCATTGTGGAAAGGAATTGTGCTTAATTGTCTGTTCATTGTTTTGCAATTTCTTGAGAGTTTTATAAAGCGCCATGTATTCTTATTGTCTATCCAGTTGCTTAGCAGTTACCTAGTCGTTGAAAAAATAAAAAATAAAAAACGGTATGTATCCTTGATGCTGTTCTGCATTTAAACAAGAGCGTACTATTGCATGCAAGAGCATTTAAACAATGCACCACCTTGTCACTACACCATTGTATAAGCATATGCCCTAAAGGGCAATGCTAACAAAACTTGTGTTGTGAAAAGGTTGCATGTCGAGGTAAACCCACCATTTTACTCCACCAATAGCACCAAATCCTCCATCCTAAGGACTTTCGCATAGTAAATCTCCTCACCTTTGGGTAATCTGCCTTTGATTTGGTTCATAATCAAAGGCTATCAATAGGACTCTTCTTGTTTTTATTGACTGATGGTTCACGACTATCTTATTCTATGTAACATGTCAACACATGGGATTTGATCAATGATTTTTATTTTCCACGATGAATTGTAGTAAGAGTTTTTACTTGTAACAATGAAAATTGGTTAATTTGCTCTCTCTAGGCTTATCGCTTTTGAAGGACACCCTATATTAGCCAAGGTACCAATCTACTGGAAGAGGATTGGTAATAGCACGACCATTTTGGGGAGCAAGACATAGTTGCCTAGATTGTATGTAATGCCAAAGAATCTCAAATGTTGGATTGCTAATGGTGCCTATTGACAACCTAGACCGATTGTTGTAAGGGTTCGTGATTGTCCATATGGCATGATTTTGTCCATGTGCAGTTCAGTTGACACAACATAGCTCCACAACTTGAAAGAGTGTCATATTGGTTTGGACATTCATATTATGTGGACATTCATAAAATTTGGCAAGTTAGCATAGAAATTTAGTGATCACACAGGATGCTCAACATCAATCCAAAGGTAACAATCTTATTCAAGAAAAGTTAATACAAGTAGTCCAAGTACATTGTCCAAACTATTTTAAAGAAAGTACAATGGAATGGTGTTTCAATTCCATGAAAAGAAATGCAGCAACCAATAATATGATAAGCAAACCTAATGCGAAAGTCAACATGTTTGACTCTGCACAGAAAGACACTTCCAACTTGGCAAACTTATCATGCTTTCGAGAGCAGCTTGCGAGATGGCAACCACCTTAGTACTCAACTTTTGTGTTTGGGCTAATTCATTGGTAGGCCGTAAAGTTGATGAGGGTACATTATGAGTATTCCAGTTAGGTTGGTCACATAGTGGGTGTGTTTGTAGAATAAATTGTGACCTATAAAAATGGATGGAAAAACACAATCTAGACATAAAGATATAGTTGAGCTACTATAGAAACATATGCGTTAAATTGAGAAAAGAAATTTACTCACCAAGGTCACATGAATTTAACAAAAAAGTTACAAGCTTATAGGAAAAGCTTGCCAATCATCGGGAATCAAAGATCGAACGACAAGACCCAAAGATTAAAGATTTCTAAGTTTTAATCCAACCATAAGGTAAGAGATCATACCAAAAAATCAAAGGATTAGGAGACTTAATCCAAGTGTAAGGGCAAGAGATTATCAAGTATAACTAGCATTGCACCAAATGAGAGACACCGACTGGTAGGTGTAGGAGCACATTGCATTGCCATTGTTAATGGCATGACATGATGGCCATTGTTTGCAATCTTCACTTACTAGATGGGCTGTTGTGCATTGCATGGTTTGCGAGCTTGTGAGGCTATGCACACTTTGTATAGCAAATGTCATGCTTCATGTGCAACAAATGTGCTTCTTGTGTAATGTTGTGTAAAGTCCCACCAATCTCAAGAGACTACAAGTTATAATGTTACAATGATCAATTGATTTTTCAATGTTAAAGGTAACACATTCCAAAGGATTGATGAGATAAGTATACATAAGGGCCATGGCAATATAATTGAATTGAAGTCATTTTGTAAAACCTAATTTAGTTTTTTTCAAAATCTTAGTGCATCAACTAGTTATTAAATTAGCATGGCCTTGTGGCAATAAAGAGAGCCCCCCACACCCCCCCCCCCCCCCCCACACACACACACACACACACACACACACTCCACTTCGTTCAAGTAACATCATGTCACAAAGCCTCAATGTTTCATCCCTTTGGGATTACACATGTACCACACAAATACCAAGTTACTTTATTGTATCTGTATGAGTCACATGCAAGTGAGATCTCCCTCTCACCTAGTAGATGCAATATCATATATTGTCACTTGTAAAATGGGATAAGCCATAATAATCTTAAATTTTGTTTAGGATCTTATGTGTATGTGCATGTGCAAGTGTATTCTAACTTGCATATGTATGAGACTACAATTTAGAAGAGGTTACAACATAGGTGTATGTATGTTGAGATTTGGTAGTAAAGGGCGTTTGACATATAGACATATGAGTATGGACATTCAAGAATGTAGGACATGCACGCATGTGTGATGATTGGTTGTCAATAGACATACATATAGAGGTGGGCACATTGTGCACATGGCATTTCATCCCATCATATTTTGGGTTTGTAAGGAGTATGTGTGGGGGATATGCTTATAGTATGGATGTGTAGTTGGAAGTCCATATAAGATATGAAACATCATGTGCGTAAAGTTTTAGGGTAGTGTCTTGGCAGTAGAACCTATTGAGCTTGATCCCATTGTTCGCAGGGGTTCCCATGTGTGTGTGTGTGTGTCCATGTGTTTCCGTGAATTATTATGATATTATGGGTTTTTACTATGCGTGTGTATAAATGTACCTATATTCATGGGCACATGCATGCATACATGAGCCTTCTCTATTTCTTGAGTCTCTCTATCCTCAAAAGAAACTTACCCCCTCTTATTCAAACTTTTCTCACCCCATCCTCTCTATCTTGTGTGTGAACATTTGAAAAGAAATTCTATGTATGTAAACATCCCTTGATCTAGTTATCGAATTTGTGATTTGGGTATTTCATGCTAATGTGTGCGTATATTAATTCATTGAGTAAGGGTTTACTTTACGTATGCATCGTTATGTTATAGAAAAGACGTCACTTGACTTCGCAGGACATCACTTTTGCAGAGGATGTCACTCCTCTTTTCTTGCTTGGTACTCTTAATGAGTCATGGGATGTATTCTGCACTACATTATGTGCCTCTACTGCTACCTTGAAATTATCTGATGTTGAGAGTGCTTTTCTGTAGGAAGAGGTTAACCGTAAGAATTTGGATGCCTCTCATGTGTCGCATGCTATGACAGTTAGAGGCAGGAATGATGGATATGGAAAGCATGGCAGTGGCAGTGGTAGTGGTCGTGGACGGGATTCTCAGAAATCTCAATCCAAGTCTCGTGGGAAGTCACGTAGCAAATCTCGTGGTAGGAATGTAGATGTTACTTGGCACCATTGTGGGAAAAAGGGCCATATTAGGCCACAATGCCATGAACTGCGCAATGAAAGATGCAAAGATAAGGGGAAAGACAAAGTGCAGGATAAGTCTTTTGATAAACATAGTGCCTGCAAAGTCCAGTGTTGACGATGATGAATATAAGAGAGTAGTTGATAAAATGAACAAAACAAAAGAGAAAAGAATGAATAGCCCCACCCTAGACTAACACATGCTATCAATCAGATCTGTATAATGGCAATAAGTACCAAAATAGCTCCTTGCATGACCTACCATGTGCTTGTAAACAAGTTGGAGTGGATGAGGATCCTAGAATTTTTGAAAGTTAGGATGCATGATAACCTTGGTGCAAACCTGAAACCACTCAAACAGCTCTTGGAAACTCGAATATAGAAGTGGACTAAGGTACATGGTTTGAACCTGCTCTACAATTGGGCCCTTCTCGAGAAGAATGTCAAGTTGAGGGAAGAAGCAATGATTGATGATGAGGTTTTTTGATGCAAAAAAAGATATGGAAAGCAGGTATACCAATTGTGAATTAGAGAAAGTAGCCTCAACCATAGGGGTCGAAACAATTGGCTATGACACTGATGGACACATGATTGAATAAATCAATATTGGCTAGAATATTTAGAAGTGTTGAATTATGAGAAAGTGTGACTTAGCGAAGTGGATTCAATAACATAATGTGAAACCAGAACTACTACCTCATCTATCTATAAGGAGGTGATTTCAACCTTGAATTAGAAGTCAGCTTAGATGGTGACCCATATTTGCCTTCGCTACTTAAGACCCAATGTGTTAAGGGGGATGTTCTTGATACAAAAAATTAAAGGAAGAAAGGAAAAATATTATAAAAGACATCAATGCTGAGAAACATAAAAAACCATAGGATCTCCCTAAACACTTCATTAAATTAAAAAAAGGATATTGGATAGTGGTGTTACTTGAGCCTAAGCGAGAAGGACAAATGAATGAGTTGATAAAAGGTCTAGCCAAAGTCAAATAAATTGATTTAATGACAAAGGGCAAAAAATTTAGACATGTTTTTATCACTGACACAACGTTACCGAGGACAAGAAAACTAGTCTTGTGAGTCTCTCATGAGAGTTCAATGACATGCTTGCTTGGTCACTCGAGTAGCTCTAAGGAATAGACCCTAGTATCATTACTCACAATATCCCCATGGTGCCAAATGCGGTGCTAGCCAAATGACACCCTTACGTAATGAATCCTAAGCATGCTTATGTTGTCAAAGAAGAGATCAACAAAGTCCTGAATGATGGATTCATTTATGAAATTAAGCACATAGACTAGGTGTCACCTTTTGTTATTTGCGAGCTACAACTAGGTGCAGGTCCATTTGAATGACATGCATAAAATGACAAATTTTGCAATCAAATGGGGTATATTTGCATATATAATAATGCCCTTTGACCTGACCAACACTCCTTCCACTTTTCAATGGCCAATTTGTACGATCTTTAAAGACATGCTATGCAAATGGTTGGAAGAGTTTGTGGATGACATCTACATATATACCAATAGGACTGAATATTTAGAAAAGCTTTAAGTAGTCTTTGAATGATACTTGAACTATGTAGGTAGTACGATCTCTCTTCAAATCCCTTTAAAGTGCCAATTTTAGGTAAATCATGAATGCATCTTAGGGCATGCAATATCGAACAATGGCATTGCAACTAACATTTTGAAACTCAGAATCATTAGTGATCTATCACTACTAGCGAATTACCTAGAAGTTCAATGCTTCCTTAGCCACACGATTGTTTGGTATCTGAGACAAATAACTAGCAATATAATTTTAATTCTCTTTGCATATAACTACTGAGAAGTCAAATTCAAGAAGTAGCAACCATCATGCTATACGTTCAATAACACATTGCTTATTTCCAAGGTACAATAGAGGTTGCTAGTCCATGAAGAAACTAAAAGGCTTTGCCAATAAATAATGACAAAATTACTTCATGGCAACCACCATCACCAATCATTCCCTCTCAATGGTAGAATAATCAATTTCAATGTCTGTGAGTTGCAGCTTGCAAAGCTCACTAAATAGTCCAAATTGTGCTCTCCAATCTGAAATGTGAGAAGGATCGAAGCTTTCTTGGAAGTGAGCTATGGCAGAGAGCAAGAAGAGAGAGAGACACAAATGGAAGTGAGCTATGGTGGAGAGTAAGAGTAAGAAGAGAGAGAGACACAAATGGGAACTCCAATAGCCACAATGTGTGACCGAGCCTTCCTTTATTCAATCTACCACTAAAAGAATAAAGAATAAATTGATGGTGACGGGCGCCCGCCACCTGCAATGTTCAGTGGTGGGTACTATCATCAGTGTAGTAATACACGGGCAGCTAGGCAGAGGCGCCTTTACCCCCAACAACCTCCCACTTAAAGGTGAATCTGCCCTAGTGAGATGTGAAAATAAAAAGAAAGACAATAAAATGTACACATGTACAGTAGGATGAGGAAAAATGTCATCTCATCCAATGCCCAATCAATCTCGTGAGGAAGGCAAAATGCTCAGTAGTGAGGCTTTTTGTGAGCAAATCTGCAGGATTTTCATTAGTGGAGATCTTGACAAGGTCAACAGACTTGTCCTCCATGACCCCATGTATGAAGTGATACCTCACCTTAATGTGTTTCGTCTTCGCATGGAAGATCGGATTCTTGGCTAGCTGAATAGCACTCATAGAATCCGAATGCAGCATAGGTATAATATCAATCCCAAGGTCATGAACCAAACGGCCCAACCATATGGCGTTCTTGCAAGCCTCAGTGGCCGCAACATACTCGGCCTTAGTGGTAGAGAGAGCCGTACACTTCTGAACCCTAGACATCCAAGAAACAACACCTCCAGCATAAGTAAAGACATAGCTAGAAGTAGACTTCCTACTATCTACATGTCCTGCATAATCAAAGTCTGTGTACCTCACAACTCCTGTATCTTGGCTGCCATAGTAAATACACATATCTGCTGTGCCCTTTAGGTATCTCATGATACCCTTTACGGCATCCCAATGCTTTTTGTCAGGTGTAGCCATATAGCATGCTACAACACCAACTACAAAAGCAATATTTGGACAAGTGGCTATCATGGCATACACCAAAGTGCCCATGGTTGATGCATAAGGGATCTTGGCCATCTCGGTCCTCTGCTCATCCGTCTGCAGACAATTAGCTTGTGAAACCTTCACATAAGAAGGTAATGGACAACCAATAGGCTTTACATCCTGCATGCGAAAAAACTCAACGACTTTATGAATGAATCCCTCTGTGAGAGGTAGAGTAGTCCCTGATGCCTATCATGCTTAATGCATATACCAAGAATGTTAGAGGCATGTCCCAAATCCTTCATCTCAAAGCTCTTCTCGAGCTGAGATTTAAGAGCATCTAGCTCATCATGAGCTTTCCCTGCTATTAGCATATCATCCACATAAAGTACCAAAATAAGCAATGAGCCATCACAGGCTTTCTTTGTGTAAAGACACGGATCCATAGCACTCCTGCTATAGCCCTGTGATTGCATAAAGGCATCAAACTTATGATATCACTCCCTAGGTGCCTACTTCAAGCCATAAAGACTTTTCTTCAACTTGCACACTAGGTGCTCCGTGCTAGGTTCTACAAAGCCCTTAGGTTGCTCCATGTATATCTCATCATGCAAATCCCCATGCAAGAATGCAGTCTTGACATCCATTTGGTACAAGTCCAAGTCAAGCTGCGCGACTAAGGCCAAAACCAAGCATAGGGTGGTCATCTTGACCACAGGAGAAAAGACTTCATCAAAGTCAACTCCATGCTCTTGTTTAAAACCCTTAGCGACAAGTCTTGCCTTATAAGATGGCTTGGGGTTTCCAGGGGTACTTTTCAGCTTGTACACCCATTTGTATGGCAAAGCCTTCTTGCCCTGAGGCAGTGCAACCAAATCCCAAGCCATATTCTTGTGTAAGGAGTCTATCTCAGACTACATAGCCCTCTTCACCATGCATCCTTAGTAGCTTTACTGTGATTTCTGCACCAATACCTGCCAAACTTGGCTCTTCCAATTGACATAATTCGTACCATCAAGCTTAGTGATGTTAAAGAAAGCACTATCATAAGTGAAAGAAGAAGCCATAATACAGTCCAAAACAATGTAGACAGTTCAAAACTGCTTGATATTTTCTGCTGTAAACAGCCAAAATACCACCAAAACCAAGGCAAAATGACCACGAATCAATAGCTAATGATTCTGCCCACCACGTACCATAAAAAGTACATAAAATCAGGATGATTCAACATGAAAATTCCACATCAGTCCATACATAACTGCTTGATGTAATAAATTACAACCATGTACAATGAGAGCAAACTATAGGCAAAATCAATGCACCAAGTCAACCATTGACTGTCAAAGCATAACCAGCATCAAGCAGGCATAAATCAACATATGATAGTCATACGGACATCGAGCAAAAACCCAAGCATGTCAAACGAATCTGTCAGTAAGCTGGCACACGCCTTGTGTAATAGAGCAAAGTGTACACAACACTGGCAAGACCTGGCACAAAGAGGTGTATGATCAGGGAGTGCAAAGCCCAAATAAGCCTAAGTACATGTATGCGGACCACGCCATATCAACCATGCAATATCCAAGTGAAGAAGATCCCAGTCTCAGAAGACTCAAAGCTCAATAGCATAAACCACTTGCTCAATGTCTGTCAAACATCCAACAATGCTCCCACTAGTACAAAAGCCATATGGATCAAGGCAAGAAGTCAAGAAAGACATATGAGAGCACCAATGACGAAAGATCTAAGACCAGACATCAATAAGACATCATGAGCATATAGGCTCTATAGCCTCCAATTAGAGCATCCATAGACATCAACTATATCCCAAATATAACTCTGGCAAGCCAAGAAATATCCCAAGTAAGTTTCAGGAAGCTAGATGCAAGCCAAGACAAGGCACTAGTAGCAATCGGCTCCAAATAATGTAACTAGCATGTAGTAGTGGCATAGACCAAGCGTGTCAAGACCGGTCAGACATAGGTAACATACATGCCATATGTACATCCAAGACGAAGCATCAAATGCATTCCAAAGCCGAGCTCAAGATCAAATGAAGATTTGGAACCAAAGACAAGCTCGATGTCGTATCCCGAAGGTCAATACTTCATTGCATATCCCAAAGACATAGCCCGAAACCAAGGCATAAACAAACTGGAGGTAAAATAACATGTCAACCAAGGTAGCATAAATCCCAACAAAAAAAAGTGTCCGCATCCAAATCAAGGCTCAATAGTTCTCAAATAGCATATCCGAGCATAAACCATGATAACCAAGCATCAATACATCCAACAGGACACCCGAATGTCAACAAAGAGCATTATGCATAAGTCGTCGCTAACAAAACTTTGCTACCCAAACAATGTATAGTAGTAAATCCCTACATAAATCGAGCTATGGAAGCTCAAAAAAGTCCCAAAGCATGTCAAAACATTGGGCAAACATCCCCAAAGCATCTGGGCATCAAATACCAAGCCTTGGGAGTATCACATAAGCTAAGAGCATGACATTTTCTTGTTGTAAATCAACTCAGATCTGTTGCAGAAAATTTTGTGATCAAAATTTGGCAGATCTGACATCGCCATTGCATCTGGAGTGTGTCAAAACCCCAAGTTAGACTCTTACCTTGCCTAAACCAAGCTTTGAATGCCTGAGATATGAGAAAAAATGGGATTTTTGAGCCAGATTTTGAAACAGGCGAAAAAAAAAACATGAGCTGCTAGTGTGGGGCCTGTTGGTTACGCTGAGGATAAGGGGGAAAATGGGGGCATATAAGGTGCCCAATGAAGCCAAGGAACACCTGCAAAGAGTCTATGAGGACCGCGGAGAGGCGGGAGATGAAATCTTACCTCGGGGGGAAGAAGCCATGGCTGGCATTGAAGCTCCAAGCTCTAGGTCTTCAATCCGGGTTGAAAGTAATGCCGGGCCAAGCTCCATGATCAAGCTCTGATACCAGTTGAAAGGTGAGAAGAATTGAAGCTTGCTTGGAAGTGAGCTATGGCGGAGAGCAAGAGTAAGAAGAGAGAGACACAAATGGGAACTCCAACAGTCACAATGTGTGACCAGGTTATTCAAATTGTCACTAAAAGAATAAAGAATAAAGTGATGGTGACGGGCGCCCACCACCTGCAGTGTGTAGTGGCGGGTACTGTTAGTGTAGTAATACACGGGCGGCTAGGCAGAGGCACCTTTACCCCCAATACAAGCTAGCATAACACTACTCCCACAATAAACTTTGAGGCATTAATATGCACGTGGAAGGTTATACTCCCATACAGGGCTTGTAGAATTGGTGCTATTATCAAATCCTTTTTCATTGCTTCATAAGCAGGTTTGCATTCTTCAGTAACCCACTCAAAAATAATCAATACCTTGTATAGAGATACATTGATTAGTGTGTATTTTAGTACAAAAGAGCTTGCAAAAAATGGTATCGTGGATAGCCTTGTCAATGCGCATTTGTTTAACATTTCTAAAGCACACCTCACTTCCTATTGGGTTGATGATATTTTTGAGATTTTGAAAAAATGGAATATTTGACCACCCAATAGAAAGGGATCGACCTTGTCTTCTCATACTCAAGGTGCAATTGCACAAACTAATCGATGATAGTTGTATTGGTCAAGCCAAGGAGGCCTTTGAGATATATGTCTACAAACATGAGATGCACAAAGTTGAGGTTGAAGCACATATAGGAATTGTGAGGAGTCATTTTGATGGAGACTCGATAGCTTGAAAGAACTTGCAATCTCAATTGTGGTGGCCCACATTTTTCCATGATGCTACTAAGTTTATGAAACACTATGATGAATGCCAATGTATAAAAGTGCCAATAAGTAAAGGTAGATACTAAAGTTGGTTATGAAAGTGTTGAAAATAGCTATCTTTTATGTACCAAAGGTCAAGTTTTAAAATTGAAAGATTCCACTTAATCAAAAGGTCTTCACATTAAGTGTTTTCCTTGTGCAAATGGCAATCCAAGTACTGTAGCAAGAAGTTGAGGTAATCACGGACACCAAGTATGATTAAAAGGATAGCATTTTCACCTTGGAGCAACAATAACAATTCAACAATTATCCACATCAGTTGAGAGTTGGGGAATTGAAGTTTTTCCTTTTGGAAATTTAGATAAAGTGATAGAAAACAATGGTATGACTAAGAAACTCATATTTGATTATAGACTTCACTTATGTCAAGATAATATGTGGACTAGTGCAATTATTGGGATGCTTGACCTTCCTTTGAATCTTCAAATAAGAGATCAAAATAGGCATGATCAATGTTGGAGAAGAAGCTAGAAGAAGATTTTTCCCTATGGCAATTGCACGGGAATTGGTGAAGCTTACCCTAGACCTAAAGAACAAAGAAGAAAGATATGAGACAACAAAGAAAGTAAAGTTGGTAATCGCTAGTAGATGAAATGAATACACAGGGTTGAATAATGATGGGGTGTTGTTTAGTGCAATTCAAGATGAGGACTTAAAAGTCACACCTTAGGTGTTGTTTAGCGCTGCAAAAGCCTCGAGGAACACAAGTGTAGAGATAAGCTTTTCCGTGATAACATATCAATCTACACTCATTTGACTAGTTTGTGCCACCTTAGGAGCACCTATTGTAAGGGTATTTAGCACACCTAGTAATAATTATAGAATTTAGTCCCTTGAAGAGATGTAACCATTACTACCACAAAAACCACTACCATATAGGATAGAGAACAAGGTGTAGAAGGGCAAGGCACAATAGGGTTAGCAAACACAAAAGAATGAGGAAAAAAGAGAAGAGAAGTTGAGGAGGAGATTGATATTGCAAAAAAGACACAACAAAAGAGGTGAAAAGGGAGAAAATGATAAAAGCATGATGGTCAAAGAAAGGAAAGTCCCACCTCACTCCAACCATAATAGAAGCTCTAAGGAATCTATAGCAAGAAAAAAAAGTACGCTTAAAGGAACATGAAGACTTTCTCACAAGTATGAACTTATCTTATCAAGTGGAGGGAAATACAAAGTCAGTGAGGACAACCACAACTATAACTAATGCTAACTACCCTCCAAACCATGTACACATAACTATTGGAGCTAAAGAAAGGGTGACACGTAGAGGAGGCTCCCTCCAAAAAGGATAAGCAACAATTAGATGATTCCATGGCTGGCTTTCATGAGTAAGGTGATCCATTGGTATATAAAAAGAAAACTAGCTAGCATTAGAGTAGATGTGTGGGGAGTTGAAGAAGAAGAAATCTTGAGTACTTAGAGACGATACATAATTATAAGACAAGTTGGACGAAGTGGTGGATATATACTAGGAATAACTTGAAGCAAACTACACTGCAATGATAGGACATCCATAATTAGTTAGAGAGCAAAAATAAGGAGTTGGAAGAGCTAAAGATACAAGTCCAAGGGGTGGAAGAAGTGCAAAAGCATGCTAAGGAAGCTAGAAAACCACTAGCAAAAACTAGAGTGTAGATGGAGTAAGAAAGTAAAAATATGGCAAGTTTGACTAGAGAACTTGCAAATGTTCAGCAAGCCCATGCCCAACTAAAGGTCACCTTCACGGGCTTGCAAAACATCCATGAGACAAACCTTATAGAGACAGTAGAAAAAATGGTGGGGTAAGCATTGAGAACAAGCTCACTTAGACATGCTACAACACATTGCTACTAATTTACATGGTGCCCTATTGCAAGAAAGTTCATACAAAATATAGGTAGCTATGTGCAAGCCCATCATCTTTGCCCATCAAAGAATGTACCATGAGGCAATGACCACTTTAGTAAAATTTTAGATAGACCAAGTTGAAAAGCTCAAGGCCCAATTGGAAGTGGCCACTATGGCCTTAGAAAACATTGATTTTGGGGTAGAATTTAGTTTGATGGTTTATGACATAAGGAGAGAGATTGGTGGCCCATCTTTACCATGTGGGGTTATGATGATCATAAATTGAAAAATGGGATTTTGGGTGCCAGCCTCTTCATCATCAAGTGAAGGCCATGAACTATCATTAGAGGAAACATGGGAACCATGCTCAATAATGACTTCTTTAGAGGATTGGGTTAAGCTTTCAGTTTATGACTGTCCACCAGAAGGAATGAGTGATGAAGTTCTAAATCCACAACAAGACTTAGAAGCCACCTTGGAGCAACGAGAAGCCTATGAGAGAATATTGACTGTTTGGAGTGATTTAAAAAGAGAGAGAGAGGAAGCAGTGATAGATATGGAGCAGAGGTCAAGAGCAATATGCTCTCACCTTCTTTCATTACTCTTTCATTATCCTTCAGTCATTCTCACTCACTTCACTGTCAACAATAAATTTGAATCAAGCTAGGTCTTACTTCCTAACTATAGTTTACTAACTCTAGATAACCTAGTTTGACTGACTTATTAATGACACACACGCAGCTATTGACAGCTAGGTTCTGCAGAGCTGGCTAAGGATCATATCAGATGAGCGACTCTCAACACTCCCCCTCAATCTCAAGGAAGATACGGTATTGCAAGCATCTCTATAAAGTGACTGAACTTCTCTTTACCTAAGTGACTTGGTAAATATATCAGCTATATGGTCTTCTGTCTTGACATGCATGAGGTTCAACCTTTCCTGCACATACTATATCTCATATGAAGTGATAGTGTACCTCTATATGTTTCATTCTGGCATGATAAACATGGTTTGTAGCTAGAAGTACACTGCTCATATTATCACAATACAATGTCATTGGAGCATCTATTTGCATATTCAAATCTTTCATCAACTTCAGCAACCAAGCAATCTCACAAGCTGCTAATGTAACACCTTTGTACTCTACCTCAGTGCTAGATAGTGCAATTGTTAGTTGCTTCTTGCTGCTCTAGCTAATCATGCCATTGCCAAGGCTAAATGCATAGCCACTAGTAGACAGTCTATCATAAGGACATCCTATCTAGTCTACATCAATATATCCCATGAGCTTTGGGTCCTTATCTTTCTCATAAAAGAGTCCATAATGCATAATTCTTCTCGCTACATCCAAATGGGGTTTCCTAGGCTTTTGCATAAATTGACTGATAAGCCCAATTGAGTAGCTAAGATTAGGCCTAGTGATGGTTAAGTAGATAAGACTTTCCTCCATCTGCATGTACATGGTAACGTCTGTAATTTTAGCTCCAGTATCCACATCCAACTTGGTATTTTGATCCAATGAAGTATCCAATGGTTTACAATCTATCATGCCATATTTCTTTAGCATTTCCAATGCATATTGTCTCTACATTAGCCAAAGTCCATTGGTTGAATTTACCACTTCAATACCTAAGAAGAATTTTAGCTCATCTAAATCTTTCATGTCAAACCTAGTTTTTCAGCATTGACATTGCATCCTGTATACCAATGTCATAATTACTTGTAATAATGAGGTCATCTACATAGATGACTAGCACCACAAGACCTGCTCCTATCTTTTTGGTAAAGAGACCATGATCAATCTTGCCAACAATAAACCAAGGACTCTACAAGTAATTGCTAATGCATGCATGCCAAGCTCTCGGAAGTTGTTTCAATCCATAAAGAGCTTTTTTCAGCTTGCGAACAAAATTCGGATACTGAGGGTGTACATACCCTTCAGGTTAATCCATAAACACTTCTTCTTCCAAGTCACCATTCAAGAAAGCATTCTTTACATCTATTTGCTGTAATTCTAGCTCTTTTATGCAACCAAAGCAATCATAGTTCGGATAGTTTCCATCTTAGCAACATGGCTAAAAGTCTCTTCATAGTCCAAATCATGTTGTTGTGCATACCCTTTTGCCACTAGCATGGCTTTATAGCTTTCAATGCTGCCATCAGACTTGACACTTTACTTTATACACCCATTTACAACAAGACTTTTTGCCATCAGGTAGTGCAACCAGTTTCCAAGTCTGATTTTCAACCAACGCATTCATCTCCTCATCTGTTGTTGTGCTCTAATTCTTATCAATGATTTCTTCACTAAATGTAGCAAGCTCTTTGTATTCCATGACATTAGTCATGTACGCATAATGCTTCACAGAGTATCCATTGTATGTAAGCCTATCAACTGGGTATCTTACTCTTTGTGAGTGTCTCAATTACAATGCACTGCTAGACTCCCCTCTTTCATGAGGTGGTACATATTTGCTCTATCTAACACTAGAAGTATGCACAAACGCATTCATCTCCTCATCCATTGTTGCGCTCTAATTCTTATCAATGATTTCTTCACTAAATGTAGCAAGCTCTTTGTATTCCATGACATTAGTCATGTACGCATAATGCTTCACAGAGTATCCATTGTATGTAAGTCTATCAACTGGGTATCTTACTCTTTGTGAGTGTGTCAATTACAATGCACTGCTAGACTCCCCTCTTTCATGAGGTGGTACATATTTGCTCTATCTAACACTAGAAGTATGCACAAACGGAATTCCAAGCTCATTGTCTAGACTATCAGTCAAATCATACCTCAAAAAACTAGGATCATCACCGAGAGTAGCCTTGTCTTTGCCCTTACTTTCTACATCATTTCTCCCGCTCACTGACATAGTGTTGTCAGAGGAGGACGATGATGCATAACTTCATACCTTGCCAGTCCAAGGAGATACATTGGGGGGGGGACATCACGAGTAGGCCCTAATATAGTAGTACTCTATTAGTGGGGAGTAACGATGGATACATGATATGAAGGCATATCAATAGGAATAGTAGTCCGTGGTGATGCATACCATGAAGCTAGTTCATCAAAGATAACGTCTCTATTGAAGATAGTTTCACGAGTCGACAGATCAAGACATTTGTAGGCCTTGTAGTCTTGAGCATAACTAATGAACACACACTTTTCTGCCTTAGGATTCAAATTCTCTTCTCATTTGGAATGTGTACATATGCAACCAAAGACTTTCAAATGGCTAATATCAGACTTATGTCTATACAACTTTTGATATGGTGCCATGTCATGAATTCCTATTGTAGGAGTATGATTCAATACATACATTGCTATCCTAATAGCTTCAGCCTAGTAATACAGTGGCATGTTCTTCTCATTCAGCATTGCATGAGTATTGCCTTGCTATATCTTGTGAACAAGCCCTGCGCCACAGGTCACATAGCAAGGTGGTTACTTCTCTTGCTGGAGTTTGATTTCTCAGTGATTTTGTGTAAAGGAAAGCAGCACTACATGGAGGATCACATGTCCCGCATACCCACAAGGGAAGCTGCTGGCCAAGGCATCCCTGACGATTTACCGGACGCGCACCTCTTTGGCTTGTCTAGCGAAGGGGACTTGTTTAGAGCTGATTTGATGCCTTACTGGGCAAACGATGTTGTCCAAGTGTTAGAAAATGGCCTACCAGAGAGACCTATTGGGAAAGCCAAGCTAAGGAGACTTGTCTTAAAAATCCAGCCATACCAACTAATCGCTGGCCAACTCTATAGGTTGGGGTAGGACGGGCCGTTACGTAGATATGTGTGCGAGCACGAGATGCACGATGTATTGAGAGAGGTGCATGGCGGGAACTTTAGTGGGGACATGACTGCCTGTAAGGTATTACAATCCTAACTCTGGTGGCCCACCCTATTCCGCGACACCGCTAAGTTCGTCAAACACTGCGACGAGTGTCAGAGGACTAAGGTGCCCATGCTCAAAGATAAGATGGAGTTAACCCTCGTAATAGCTCAATAGCCCTTCAAAAAATGGGGCATTGACTTCATCGGACCTATTAGTCCAACAGCTCAATACTCCCAGGCACGCTACATCATTGTGGCAACGGACTACCTGACGACGTGGGCGGAAGCACGAGCCACTAGAAGGAACGACGCTACGACCATTGCGAAGTTCTTGTGGGAACATGTCTTTTTATGGTTTGGTTGTCCAATCGAACTAGTAAGTGATCAAAGCGCACACTTCGTTAATGAAGTAATATCCCACCTGCTCTCAACCTTCCTAATCATTCATAGAACGTCCTCTCCCTACTACTCTTAGGAAAATGGCCAAGCGGAGTCCACAAATAAAATCCTAGTCAACGTGCTTACTAAGGTAGTATCCACATCACGAAGAGACTGGGATAATAAAGTGATGGCTACCTTGTGGGCTTATCGGACGGCTTATAAGACGACTGTCAGGCAAACGCCCTTTAGGCTGACCTACGGGACAGAGGCCATTCTACCTCTAGAATTCTTTGTCCCTAGCTTAAGAATAGTAGCGCAGGAGCATTGGGAGGGAAGAGAGGCTTGGACTAACCGCTTAGAGGAGCTAGAGCGTCTCACAGAAACTCGGCTTTTAGCCACCCATGCTCTAATCTGTGAAAAGGCACGACGAAAGCTGTGGTATGACAAGCGCGTCAACCAGCTCCACTTTGATTAAGGGGACCTCGTACTACTCTACTTGGTGAAAGGGTACAAACAGAAAATGAAATTTCAAGGGCTAGAACCTTTCCGGGTGCGTGCAATTAGCAGAACGGGCAATGTCGAGTTGGAGACGCTCAAAGGGGAAGGAATAGGCTTCTTCAATGGCAGTCGCATGAAAAAGTACTATCCTCCTTTCCATCCGTTGCACGAACAACCGATGCACGAAGCCCCCATCACTGTCTGTGTGGCCACAATTACCGAACTAACCGATCAAGATGAAGAAGCAGTAGCACCTGCCTACCTTTGAATCACGGTCACTGTAGAACGGACATATTCTTTTGATGCCCTGATCGACGAAAGGGGTCGACCGTAATGTCTTGACACACGACCATTGGACACGCATTGGTCAGCCTAAATTATAGCCCACAAACGCGAAACTTAGCCCATTTGGGAGCAACACTTACCCTCTCTTAGGGAAATGCCAAGCGGCTGTCACTGTCGAGTCTAGAAGTATCCCAGTCGTCTTTTATGTGTTACCAAACACTAAAGGGGCTGGTGATAAATCACTACTAGGGCGCACTTTCAAAAAGCAGACAAACTGCAATGTGGACTACAACCTAGACTGCATTCACCTGACCGTGGGCAATGTGCACATAGTAACTACTTTCAGCAAGGGCCATCTTGCGCCTTCTACAACTACAGAGCCACCGATAGAGACCCCCACGGCCAAGCCTAAGGAGAAGGGCATGGATATCTTACCCCGTACCCCAACCGCCAGAAGCAAACCCACCCAAGCCATCCACATGGCCAAGGAGCCCACGCACATATGGGTGCCAAAACGGCGAGTGTCGTCTCCTGGTAGACCACAGAAGCACGCTCCTAAACACAAAAACCATCAGTCGTCGCAGCCTAAGAGGCAGCCCATGCGCCATCGACATGGGCGCACCGCCACGCCACGATGGATATCGAAAGATCTTCTATGACGAGCAAAAAGATACTATGAGGGCAACCCCTGGATATGGGCGCCTAAGGTCAGACACCCAAAACGGTCAACTTTGAGCAAACCCACTTCAGCTGGACAGATCGGCATAGGCAAACCACAAGTCTCAAAGAACATCAAACCAAGAAAGGTGATGATTAAGGCCACCCAACACCTTTAGTGTCCCAAACCAGATGATCCAGCACCATCCAAGTCAAAGGAAATGCACACCCCCATACCCGCTCGAATGGATTGCAGCACGCTTCCTATGGCACGGGAGCCTGCCGCAGTGTTTCCAAATGATTTAGAGTGCACAGTCCCATTAACGACGCATGCAAGGGAGTTACTACTGTCCAGCCCAACTGCTCCATCGCCACCAGCAGGTCTTAAGCCTTCGTACGAAAGACAATCCTTCCTATCAGCGGCCAAGGATCTTGCTGAGACCTCAAGGAATCACGTAGTGACATGCATCAAGGAGTTGGACGACACCTTCACTACATTCGCTAGAAGCTACGAGAGGCTTGACATAGGACTTCTTGATGAACCCCTCGCTTTTGATGTTTGCTCGTTGCCATGCACTTGGGAAGACTACGAGTTCATGACCATAAAATTTCCCAAAGTTGCAGTCGAGCTAATTGCTAATGGAGAAATCTTGAAGGAACAAGCTGTTCTCAGACGACTAGTCACCTCATATCGCAAGCCTACTTGCTCTACTCCTGAATGTGAACTGGAGGAGCTCGTGCAGCTTGTTAGCTCTGCTTCTCCGTTCCTGCAACTGTGGTATGCCTTATGACTCCAATGGGAGAAAAAAGGTCGCCGGATCATGACTAATGCTGAGCAAAGGAGGGAAGTCAAAACAATTGAACGCGATCCTACGTACGTGGCACCTCTTTCATTCAGAGTTTTGGCCATTACATGCAACCTACACTTAGATGATCAGGTATTGGCCCATCCGTACATTGACCAGTTCCTCATAGAGGAGGAGTTGCACATTGCTAGTCGCCTCAACTCGGGGGACATCTTTCATGACGTCTTAACCTACATCACTCAAGCTTCCCTACAGCCATGCAAACTTGATCGCCATACCCAATTTGAATACAACCCTAACGTGTATACCTGGCTTATGGCCAAGTAGCTCACACCCCACACAGCCCATGCGAGCCTTCCCTCCTCCCCGTACCACTTAGAAAAGAGTGGGGAAGAGCCAGTGACAACCAAGGGACTAACCAAGTGATGTAGCAAGAAGTGTACAGGCTAACAATGCTCAACTAAATTCAAATAGGAAAGAAAGCAAGGAGGAAGTAGATGTTGGTTGTTAATTATTTCTATAAAAGTTTCATCCCCTTAAATCTACCTAGTAAACTAGCACACACATTTTTTCTTGGGATATGCTAGGAATGAATCAAATCGTAACTCTAACGTTGACTTGGGAAATGACAGGCACCTACCATGGTAGGACAGGGTAGACTTCCATTCATGAAAGCAGAGATGACGAAATATGGAATCAGCATCAAGACACAGGGATTCAACCAATTCATTTTCAAGCATACCATGAACCTTGATGAGGCCATCTCGGAGGAGCCGGTCATAAGAGAGCTGGTGGAAAAATGTAGCCTCCAGAAGTACATAGAGAAAGTTGGGCAGGTTGTAGACTGCAGCATATGCACAAATTTCTTAAGAAATTTCGATGAAGGACGAAGCTGTAGCACGGTCACGGTAAGGGCAGGTAATCAAGAAAGATGGGTACAGGTACCCCTTAACGTGGCCACTGTCGAAAAAGCCCTGGGACTTGTGCCCAAAAAAAAAAGACACCCAAAAAGGGATGTGTACGCCATGCTGGGAGTCAAAAAAGAAGATGTGCATACATTCGATGGAATTAGTCTAGCCAACATTCCAGACCCGCCGGCGACAAGGATGCAGGCTAAGATGATCCATTCTCTCTTCTCCAGCCACAGATACAATGCACTCATGAATAGAATCAGCGTGCCATTGTTGGAAAGCATTGCGGTAGGAGTCTAGAGGAGGTGGACTGGAACGGTTTCGTCCAGAAGACTATAAAGAGTTCAGCCGCCCTTCTAGATCCAGCTGCAACACCAGTCGGTGGGGAATCCCTAGCCTCCACCGTGCGATCCACGAGGAAGAAACCTGCCCCATCAAGGCCTCTATGATAAGGTACGGAGGTATCCTTATAGCAATCATTGACGAGGCTATCAAGGGTGCCAGCGTGGAGGGAGAGCAGATTGAGCACAAAGGCTCCCCACATCAAGAGGAGGAAGGCTAGAGCGAAAGGACGGCTAGCGATGAAGGAGAGCCTGAAGTACCACCCACGCAAAAGGCCGGGCCTTAGAAGCAAATGAAGGACGGCAAGAGCCAAAAGAAGGGGAAGACATTGAGCAAAGGGGAGAGAGCCAAGGTGAAGAGGGATTGAAAAGAGTCATGTAGGTTGGAAGAACAACTGCAAAAGGAGGAGGAGGAAGAACTCACAAGAGTTAAAGAGGAGTCAAAAAAGGCAGAAGAGGAACGGCAAAGAAGGGTGGAAGAGGAAGCCCATGAGCTGAGCATGAAGGAACTGGCCGAGTTGGGTGAGGCCACTCGTAGGTCTATTGAAGAAACTCAAGGCAAAGGAGAAATCAACCCCTATGGTCCTCACCATGAGGCCGAAGCGAGTGGCAGTGCAAGGGCAGCCCCGATGATTGCATGCAAGGGAAAGTTGTTGTTACACCCCCTGCCTCCCTCCTTCGTGCCGGCGCCAACAAACACCCCAAATGCCCCACAACCCATGCCTTCTCTGGATACGGCCCAACTGATGAGCATGATGCAGATGCTCGTTAGTAAGGTGGTAGAGATTGTCCCAGAACCTGGAGCGAAAAGACCTGCCCATTGCTGATGCTGAATCCACGAAAGACCCTAAATGGAAAAAACTCGAAGTATCAACCACCACAGCTCCTATCCCCCTGTCACCGGGTGTAGACTACGACGCCTACGTGGCCGAGCTCCTAGCACAGCTGGAGGCGGCAAAGGAGGAAAAGAAGGTGGCCCTGCTGGAGTTGGAAAAGGAAAGGGAAACCTCGGCGGCCCTGAAGCTCGAAGTTTCAAAGCAAGAGGCTAACCGGCGAAGGGAGGTCAAAATGTTACAAGATCAATTGGAGGCCAAAAAGAAGGAGATCCAGGACAACGAAAATCGCCTAAGACAGAGGCTGGAGGACGAAGAACGAAACCTGGTGGCCGAGCAATGGAGCTTAAAGTTGCTAGTGCAGCAGTATGCTGACCTAGAGCAGAGAACGGCCAGAATGGAGGGGTATGGACTATTGGCAAGTCAAGAAGGTGAGCTGAGCGAGGGGCAGGGGGATGCCATGGCAAAGCTTCAGTATGAGCTCAAGGAACAAAATAGGCTAGAGAGAGAGATAGAATTCCTAGCACGGGACCGGCCCACAACCCTCGCAACGGAAGCACAAGAACAACAACAGGAGGTACAACGGCTGCAAGGTGCGTCGGAAGTTACCAAAGAAGACATAGAGGCCCTCATGGCCATGGCCTTCATGCAACGAAGATTGCACCTTGCAGAGATCGAGAGCCATGAGCAGCTAGCATAGGAAAGATCAGAAAGAATCGATGAGGTAGAACACAAATTCAGTATTGCAACTCAAGCAAAGGAAATCGCCGAAGAACAGCTGGCTCGGAAGTCCAGGGAGTGGCACCAACTCTGGGCTTTAACGAATGAACAACAATAGGTGGTGACCACAATGGCAAGTGCGATGGAAGAAGAAAGAAGAAAGATGGATGAAAGGGCCAACGCTTGGGAAGCAAACAACTTTGAAAGAATCAGGCAATTAACGGAGCGCTTGGCGATGGTAGAGTGCGAGAGAGTGCTTGCCGAATCCAGAGTTGAAGCAGCCGATGTATGCACCCACGCACAAAGACAAGCTTTTCTCGGCACCGTGCTACATGTCACCCAAGCACAGGGCGATGATTCAGTGGAAAGGGGGAGAAGGAAACTGGAATTGACTACCCGGGCGCTAAGGTATGGCCTTCAGGAACGGGAGCTCCCCACCAGCACGGGACTCACCAAGGAGCAGCAATTCCACTACCTGCGCAGTGCCAGCCTCTCCACTATTGAGCTCAAGGAACTGGGGTCTGAAGAGCAGGAGCCGCCCACACCACCACCGCAAGTGACCCTAGCTATGCCCAAACAAGCTACCGAGGAGGGCTCGGATTCGGACCAAGAGGCTGACGAAGAACTATGAAAAGCACCCAGTCCTCCTCTACCAGACCTCCCACCAGACGAGCCTGAAGATGCCCACATACAGGAGTGCATCATGGCAGCCACAAGAAGGAGGGAGGAGCTAGCAGAGGATGCACAACACAGAGCCCGATCACTACCCAGACAATTCTCTGACGAGCCAGTACCACTACGAAGGGACCCCAACCCCATCGATTGGCCGCAGGAATTGGTCATCTAGCGTGACCCGGAGTTCCAGACGAGGCCTTTTGAGTTGTCATTTTCCTACCCACGCTCGCTGGACTGGGCATTGCCGCTCAGTATCCTATCCAAAATCAAGGATCTAGCCAATGACCTGGTAAATAGATGGGTGGAAGAAAGGAGCCTAATTATAACCAGGTGGAGGCAGGAGCCCGCAAATTATTGGCAGGACAAGGTGAACCGGATTTCCAAATCCGTCCAAGGTTATGAGGCACAGCTGAAGTGGCAGAGGAGGATTTGGGATGCCAATTTTGACGCATGGACCGCCTTCTGCAGCTCACTTCCCGAGGAACCAAATGACCCCACCTACATATCCTACCCCCGCCGGCATGGAGTGGACTATGACCACACTATTCATGGGGATTTTGATTTTCCTAAAATATATAATGTAAATGCTCGAACTTCGGAGGAATGCTTAGTTTTTAGACTAGAGGATATCCTTCCATCCATCACCCATTTCCTCGTGGACTTCTCCTCCTGCCCGGATCCTGCCTTCCTAACCACCTGCAATTATCTTAAGTTGATCAAATTCCTATTAGTACGAAAGCCTACCACTGAGGAAGCTCACCTTCCCCCCTCTTTTTTGACATCAATCTAAGAATCGATAGTAGAGCTATGACTAGATTAATGATGAGGGCAACCCTCCTTCCCTCCTTTTGCTTAGAACTCTTAGAAAACATGAATGACACCCGCTTCACAAGGTGTAACCATCCCTTTTTGTCATCCACACCTCTGAAGGACCGAGCTGCTATTAAAGAATACCTCCAAAGCCGTGCCTTTCTATCCCAATGCCTGCAACCACCCCCCGCTTCGACTGATGGTGATCGGCACTAGCCAAATGCCTTCTATGTATACCGTCTCCCAAAAAAAAAAACTCACATTGTGCTCACCGCACCTAGGGTTCACCTCTAGCCCCTGTCCCCACTTCACGCTTAGGGTACATCAAGGGCAGGACTTCCAGACCTATCACCCTAAGCTCTGCATTGCACCTCCAACAATGCACAAACTGGGTCCTCAAGTGTGAGACATTACCAAGGGCTTGTCCAAGGTTAGGCTCATCTCCCAGTTCCACTGCACATGTACTTACAGCTCACCGGGAGACAAACACACCCCTTAAGGAGAGCACATTCTTCTTTTGCAGGTTGTTTTAACTCAGTCGAGGCCTACCATTGGAATAGACATTGGAACCCCGTGTTTTTCCACGATTACGAAGCCTCGGTTGTGACAGTCATCGCCAACGCCAAATTCCAACTGGGTAACAAAGGCCAAGCACCTTCATGAAGATCAAAGCCAGCTGGAACCTCTCAAAATCATTAGGAATCAACACCTCATCATGTCTCTTTCCCAGCAGCACCTTCTTGATCATGGTCATCTTTTCACCAATTCCACTTACCACCACTCCCAGCGTTGTTGCTACTCCCCACCCTAGTGCCATGGGAATGGCACTCCGTTAGGAGGGGAGTAATGTTTACCACTGGACAGAGGAACGGAAAATGGAGCAAAAGTGCGGAAAAAATGGAAGCCTAGAAATTTGAATGATTTAAAAGACGGTGTCGCCTCGAAAAAAGAAAAGAGTAAAAGCACGCCATTAGATATGAAGGCGCTCTTGAATCTTTGTAAAAAGAGCACTGGGCTCACTCGTGTGCAAGTTGTATGCATTAGTAAGAATGGATGAGTTGGAACGGTGGGAAATAGGAAAAGAGGGCCTAAGCTAATGGCCGGCCATGTAAAAAAAGTGTGGATGACCGCCCAAAAGGTAGGGCATGTATATAAAGTTCAAAAGTGAATGAGAAGCTCATTCTTGGGTGTGGCTAAAGTTTCTTCTTCTTCCTCTCTTGCTTCTTACCTTCATGCTTGTGCTTGAGTGAGGGATTGAGGGAGTGTGAGGGAGTGAGTGTGTGAGAGTGAGGGATCATGGAGAAGAAGCTCCCCATCTTCTCCCTTCATTGTTCCTTCTCTTCTCCTCTTCTCTTGTCTCGCACGGCTATAGGGGATGAAGCTTGACAGAGGGAGCCTGAGGTTGCTTGAACTTGCCACAAGGATCGTGGAGCTACCGAGTGTGAGAGAGAGGAGGGGACTCGATCGAACATCAAGGTAAGCTCACTACACCCGCAAGGTAGGTATTGTGCGTCCGCTATGTGAGAGGTAGCCATGGCTACTCGGCTTGAAACTCTTGATCAATAAGCGGTCCGTAGGTCTCGGGGTAGAGCTTTGTAGCTCCCCTACAGTCATAGGCACAGAGGGGCTCAACGTGATGGGGTTTTGTGTCTGGAGTGGCTGATAGGGTCCATCCTTGAGGGGCTCCTCTTGAATGGGCTCATACTAGAGGGCCTTGTGAGGGGTAGGACTTGGAGGGGCTTGGAGTGGTGGGGCTCATCTTGGAGGGGCTTAGAGTCATGGTGTGGGACTTGGAGGGGCTCAAAGGTCATGACGTAGAGGGGCTTAGAGTGGTAGGCTGGACTTGGAGGGGATTGAGAGTCGGGACTTGGAAGGGCTCAAAGTGGTGGGGCTCATCCTCATGGGCTTGGAGGGGCTCAACATTATGGAAATATTGGGGTGGTGGGGCAAGGCCTAGAGGTGCTCACACCAATCAAGGGCTATGTCCATGTCTTGGTGGTCACCTGTTGGGCCGTTGCTCTTACTCCTTGTAAGTGCATGTCCCTCTCATGTAGGATGGGGGATCTTTGCTTGGATCATTGATAGTGAAGAGGAAGAATAGCAAGAATTTCTCACATGCATCGGTCTGAGATATCAACATGATTCAATGGTTTGTCATAACATAGCCATAGGTGGCACAAGCTATTGAAATATCTTGGCATGATAGTCACCCTATGAGCATGGGCTGTCAAGAAAATTTATGTCCTCAAAACAATCCATAAGGAATTCCTCTGCAATCTTCTAAAGAGATAGAATAGTAAATATGCTCCATCTCATGTCAATGCTCCATTCCTCTTAGATTTCACAAACTAACCTTTGGATTTGCAGGCATGGTATTGTAGGCTGCATGTGATTTTCTATCTTGTGTAGCTTTCCAGCCACTACACAGTGAGACTCGTATCTTATGTGCCTTGAGCGAGATAGAGGCATCATGCCCGAATCAAGGACTAAAGAGAGTCACTACCAAGTGATAAAGGCTACTAACACTTACAAACTGCACATTGCTTGGTTTTGACTCTCAAGGACAATAATATGGAACCAGAGTCATCACCAAGTGATATAGGCTTCCCCTTGAAATGGATAGCCGTGCACCACTTGGAGGTGATCCTCGAAGACAATAATACTGGACGAGGGTCGCCATGGAGCAATGGAGGCTTTCCTTGGTAGTGGGTAGCTATGCACCACTTAGCAGTGATCCTTAGGGATGATTACAATGGATGAGAGCCACCAACATGCCACAAAGTCTTCCCTTCATGGATTGTGGTCACAACTTGGTGGCCACCCCGAAGACATGGAATGCAGGCCACCATCGAGGAAGGGAGGCTTCTCCTAGAAATGGGTTGTGAGGGAGGCTTCTGTTGGCAATGGTTGGCCATACATTGATTGGTGGTGACATCAAAGTTAATAACAAGGGATGAGTGCCACCACTTTTGCATTAATTTGTTAAGGGTGTGGGCAACTTGTAATGAGTGTTTTCCCATTAAGAGGCAAAGTTTCTTACCTTTTTTTGGATGCATGCAAGGATACATGCTTAACAGTAAAGTATTGCAGATTAAGAACAATTATATATTTTCAGGCCATTGATCCCCACTCTCTATTGATTGATTTAGGCCATTGAACCTCATGGGAGATAGTGTTGTGGTCCACCACTACCATCGGGAGAAAGGGAGATAGAAATTAGAATCCTTAAAAGGGGTGCCCTTGTCATTATGGGTGTTGTTTAAAGAGGGACCATTGTGCATATATGTGTGAATAGTTTTTGGTTTAGGGTGTGCCCTACACTTGTGCTTTATTGACCTTCTTTGATCACATGTGATCTCTTGCACACTTGGTGTATTTGCTCTCTCTTGCTCTTTCTTCATGCCTACTTGATTACCCTTGCTCCCTAGATGTGATAAATCAAGGAACCAAACCATCCAATGATGGATATCGGTTCTTTGCGTAAGTGCCATCCAACGTGCAAGATGTGTGGGCTACTTCTAACTTTATGCTATTTCTAATCTTGTGTGCACTAGCTGAGAGGCACCTCCATGAATTTTTAGGGTTAGGGGACCCCGTGCACCAATGCTACATGGGTTCCTTGCTTTTGACCCAAATGTGCATTGAATGTAGCAATGGTTGACCCTTAAGTGCACTTGAATGCAAAATGGGACATCACCAAGTGAGGGAGGCTTTTCCTTAGGTTTGAGAACTTCCACATTGCTTGGTTTTGACCCTTATGTACATTGAACATAGTATGGGTCACCATCAAGTGATGGGGATGCCTCCCCAAGCCCAAGAGCCCCCACATTGCTTATGTTGACCCTCATGTGCTCTTGAACAAAGTGTGGGTCACCACAAGGCAAGGGAGGCTTCTGTCCAGCTAAAGAGCTCCCACGTCACTTGGTTTTGACGTTGTGTCCACTTGAGCATAGTATCGATCACCACCAAGCAAGGAAGGCTTCTCCTCACTGGGATCAAGGGCCCCCTAATTACTTAGTGTTGACCCTCATGGGTCATCATAGGCAAGGGAGGCACTCACTCTCGTCCTTCCAAGTTGTTGCGCATGTCCAACTCACCACTTCCTATTGAGAAAGTAATGGGCTCCTTTGGGAATGTGCTGGCTGAGAAAATGGAGGAATTCTGAAGAATCACATTATCTAGCACGGTTATCATTGATGCAGAGGAATATGTTCACTTGGATGGCTTTGTGTCACCAACAAAGTTTCCAAGGGAAAGTTAGCTAGGGTGCTGAACAAATTACCTGCTAGTGCACACAAGAGCATAGAGGACTGCCGAGTATACTCAAAGAGGTATCATCTACTATATTGTTCCTTTGCATTCATTTGCTACTTGCATCTCCTAGCGGATGGGAACAACTTGCAAGGGACTTCACAAGCACTATATGCTAGTGACAGGAGACAACCTTCTATTACTAATAGAGAGTTTGATGAGACAGTGGTGATCGTAGCCTTTGATGCAGAGGAGGAGGTGGCAGAGGTTGTAAGCAAAGGTCAAGTTTTGATAGAGCCCTAGTTATTGTCTGTGTTGACCTAGAGGATGTGCTATTGTAGGATTCACATGCTGAGGAAGGAGGCATGCTTGTCTTTTGCCTATGTTTATGATGTCGAATGACCAGGATTATGTGTTGCTAGTTGACATTATGAGTTCATTAAACATTCACGAGGATTGCAGTCTCACTACCTTGGCCCAATTTAGTGAGGCATGCAATGGATGACATAGACTCCCAATGTAGTGAGGCATCTCCTGGCCAATACTATGATCAAAGATATAAAATGGACATTAGGTGAGAAGATCCTCGAAAGGCTTGAAGTGGAGGCCAAGGCCTATGAGCAGCATCAATGGCCCACTAAAGAGGAAAGATGGTCAATAATGCAAAGGCTCGGCATAGCAAACATGTGACGACATGAAATGTTAATTCCACAAGAATCTAAGGATGGCACAATCCCTTTGTGGATGTCATGGTTGCTTGAAAGCAATGAAAATCAACTGATAGTCACAACTTCTTATTGTTATGTGTGCTCTTCTTATTCTTTGTCTACAATGGTTCATGGCTTCTTTTCTAAGAATGTTCATTTGCAAGCAAGTGCTAGGTGATAATGGTGACTTCCTTATGTGAGCAAGGGGATCAAGGACATTGACTGCTAGCAGCTCTAAGACAACAGGCCATAAAAAAGATAGCGCTCTCCCACGACTTCCTTATGCAAGCAGGGGGCTCAAGGACATCAACTGTTAGCAGCTCCAAGACAATAGGCCATAAAAAAGATCCTACTCTCTCATGCGGTGAATATTCTTTGGACAATGCAAGACTCCCCATTTTTGTGCTCAAGATGCTGGCCAAGTCTTGTGAAGAATATGCACTTTCAATGAATGCAAATAAAAGAAATTTGGTTAAGAAGCAACATGCATTGTGGGTGTTTGGCATTGGATATGGATGCCAATCTTTGAGGACACCTCACTATGTATCGTACACCACTCATGCCATTGCAATGAGGGTCTCGAAACTAGCTGATTTGCATCCTTATGCAAAATAATAATTCTTAAGGTGGACAAAGTGTAAGATTCATATGGAGTCTGTCCCTCCAAGAGTGCTGGGTATAGAGTCACTGCCTCTCCAACGGAGCTAGCACCACTTATATAGTTGCCAACCTCGGGTGATGAGCATGAGAAAATGCTAGTAAAGAAGATAAAACCATCCCCTTCTAGGCCACATAGTGAGGAATGAATGCCTAGTTGTCCTCTTCTTGAGCCCCATCTTTGGCCTTGTCTCTCCTTAGAGGCTAAGCATTGTAAGAATTTTTTATTTGCACATGAGCTATTGTATAGTTCTTGTCTCTTTTGTTTCGATATTTTAAATGCAAGAGCAATATCTGAGTTTTGAGATGTCCTTTTTGCGTCTTCTAACCTCGTTCTATGCCAAATTAATTTGTAAAACCACTGGAAAAATTCCAATAGACTATTTGCCTTTCATCCACCACAACTCTTGTATGCCTAAAGTATCTACTTCTTGCTTTGTAATGAAACTTCTCCATTCTTGGACCAAATCGAAAAACTCCCATACTACCTCGCAAACTAGGGGCTATGGCTATAAATAATGGGTTGCACATTAGAAAAGAGATGGTGTTAGCTAAGTGCCAAGTAGTAAGATCTAGGGAGGGTCACTACCAAGCGAAAAAAGCATCACTCTTAGAGAGGAAGGGCCCCATATTGCTTGATACTAACCCCTTTTGCAAGTGTTGCTGAAGTCTCATATTTGTTTTCCCTTTCTTTTGAAAGTTTTTTTAAAAAAAGTTGAAGAACCTCCTTACCATGTAGTGTGTGAAATTATTCTCTCCTCAAGCATCGTTCATGGAGGTTTTGAACTTGTCGAGGGCCTTTTGGCTGGGAGATCCTCAATGGACTAGGTTATTTTATTACAATACAAGAATAGTGTATCCAATGCCTCCCAGACTTTGGCCTTCAGTTCCTTGCTCTTCCATCATCCTTGTGGTCTTTGCATGCATTATGTATCACTATCCATTGGTTGTGATGAACATGAGAAGAACCTTTTTTTATGGGCTTGCCATGAAAGCCCAAAAACCTTTTGGCCTTAATCCCACCTATCAAGGTTTTCTTGTGAATACTATTTCCATTTTTGGATCTCTAAGGATTTGCCTTGATCACAACATTTCCCCCTATGGAGACCAATGTTTAACAAAACCCTCTCAATACCCCTGATAGCACCATCCCTGGCCTTTTAGGGTTGCAATTTCCATGCAAATCCAATGTACAAATGCACAATTTTCTCAATTAATCTACACAAAGCATGCAATGTGCACATGTGGATGTTTGTTAAGCAGATATCTAGAACAACTTGAAGTTTGGATCTTTGGTGTGCCTATTGGGTGCCTTGTTTCAGCTAGCAAATTTGCACTCTTGGCCATGGCTATGCAGTGAATGTAAGGATTCTTAACAGTAGCACCTTTTGACACATTATACATGCACTTTAGTGTCTTTAAATTTGTGGCCATGTGCCACTCCACTTTATATTGTCCAAACCCTTTGACGCTTAGTTCCTCCCCTGATTGTTGAGTACTTATCACATCGAGTATAGAAGTTCATCGAGACACCCTATCCAACATGTGAAACTCTTTCATATCAACTTGAAATGCTTCCAAGCACCAAATTTCTTAATCTGATTGCACGCTGAAGTGCAATGAGCCCTTTGAGCCTTCACCCCCCTCGATACATGGCTAAACAACCCTGTTCATCAAGGTGATAGAAACTCTCTCCATTTTCTTGCCCTTCACAATCTTAGCTTCAGCCAACTTGATAACAAAATGGCAATGCCATTTTATTTTGGATTCTCTAGCATGTAAAACCTAATCATTGCTCTTTGCAATGTCCTTAGGTCAAATAATATGTTGTACAACTACCATAGTTTGGCACTCTCTTCTTTTCCGGATAGCTGTATGATGTGAAAGGGCTCATAAGGGACTTCCAAGACTTTCTAGTTGATGTTGCATCTTGTTTGCTAAGTTGAAGATGGCTTTGGAAGTGAAGACCCCTTGACCCTTTTCTTCTTTAATGTCTCTTGCGTAACTTTGAAGAGTTGGGTATTGCTTTGTCTACTAATCCCCACCCTGTCCAAGGTGCTTTGGATGTTCTCTTTATCTAGGAAAAACCCTTGTAGAATTTTTTCAACACACTGCTCCTTGGCGTTCTTAAACCTCTTCTCGATCAATATGCTTCCTTACAACTTTGGGAGGAATGATGTTGCTATAAGCTTTTGATGATTTCTCCATGTTCTTCATTGCTTTGTCTGGATGGAGAATGGTCATGTTGGTTACAATAACAATGTCAGAGCGAGAAATAATACAAGTAGTTCACGGTGAGTGACCACCTATTACCATATTATTGCTATTCTTCTCCTACAACCTTTGCTTCCAAGCTTGATATTCTTCAGAATTCTCTACCTCTCATGCCTCTCCCGATCTTTATTTCCTTCCTTCTTGCTACACATAGGAGCTCAATTTTGAACCTCCCTATTTTTTCTTGACTCTCCTCCAATTATTTCATTCATTATAGCTCTTTCCTAGAGTAACCACTGGTTTTGCATCTTCAATGTGTTTGAATATCCCGTTGTAAAAATATAAATAAAATCGAGAGTTGTAACTTGACATTTTCTCTAAATTAACAAAGATTGTAGCCACCCATCACAAAAGTTATCACATGAACGAGAGTTATGAGCCATATTAGTCACTAATGACAGTGTCTTGGAGTGGAATAAAAAAAAGAAAAATATTTTTCGAGGTAATAGGAAGTTTAAAAAAACAATGCAAAAAAAGTATTCCATCGAGATATAGTATGGATGGTCCAAAAATATTAGATTTTTGGACAAAACTAGCATATTTTAGATATTATTGTAAATATCTTAAAAATATATGAAATTTTCTAGAACAAGATGTCATGTAAAAAAAACAAACGGTTTTTTTCAGTTAATTTTGGAGATTCAATGCAAAAAAATGATTGGAAAAATTGCTCGTGTCGCGATCGCAGTTTATAGGCAAAAAACAACACTTTGAATAGGGAGAAGAAGAAAGAGTGATCTAAAAGATCTCTAACCAAGTGTAAAGATTTCCAAGCAAGTGTCTTGGGGTTTTACCCCCCTTTCGGAGCCAACGGAACCATTAGATTTATGATTTGAGCATCAGATCACTGATTTTTCCAAGATCCCCTCCACAAAGAGCTCTTCTTCTCGGCCACAACCCTTCTTCTCTATTTTACTATGAATAAGACATATGGGGAGCAGTTAAGAGAAGGATAAGGAGACCCCAAGAGGCTGCGAGAAAGAGGTAGAGAGGAGGTAGAAGGATACCCCTCCAAGAGGCTGTGAGAAGGAGCTTGAGAGAGAGAGAGAGAGAGAGAGAGAGAGAGAGAGAGAGAGAGAGAGAGAGAGAGAGAGAGAGAGAGAGAGAGAGAGAGAGAGAGAGAGAGAGAGAGAGAGAGAGAGAGAGAGAGAGAGAGAGGAGTTATCCTAAGAGGCTGTGAGGGAGAGAGTTAGCTCAATTCTCCCTGTCTCAGTCTTCGACTAAGCATCTTCTCTTACCCTCTCCCATCTTGAATCTATTCTATCTTCTCTATCTCTAAAACGACTCGTGGACAATGGATTCAAAGCGACGAAGTGGAAAGACCACAAAAACCATTGCAACATGTCAAGGAGCAGGTATTGCCAGAGATACGGGAGTGCCTAGGTTACTGGAGTTGCCACTACTAACCGAACATCAGGTGTGGCGAATATGAGTGTGAGCAAAGACGAAATTCCCGATGTCGTCCTGCCAAACCAGGTTATTCACTACTAGATAAATATTTCACCGCATAAAATAATTATATAAAATATTATCTTCTATACTTACACGAATTAATAGCTTCATCTAGAAAGCATACTAGTACAAGCATAAATGATTATCATTATGAATTGCAGCTAGATTAGTTGAGATTCGAAATCGTAGAATCATGTTGGAAATAATTGCCAAAGGTTATTGCACATATGTCTTTATGCGCATTCGATATAGTTATGGTCAAATGCGACAAGGTTAAGTGTTGACTAACACTTGTTATGAAAAGTGAAACTCTATTTAAAGGATCTGTAAGTCATCTCATTAAGCTATTGGCATAATATATTTATTTAAAGAATTTTGATTATGTTGGGTAAGATAGCCCAAACGGAAAATTCATGCCTTGCTTAACATGTGGTAAGAGATGTACTCAACACTTCTTTATGGGGAGGAGAATCCTCATTAGAATGTAAGGTTACCTTAGTATAAGGTCTACCTTGGCTATGGAAGTTGTGAATTGCACGATGGTGTGATTGTCATTGCATCATTTGATATACATTTGAAAGGACTATTTGTGTTTGCCAGAATCTAGATAGAGATTGAAAATATTAACAAACAAGATAAAAGGAAGGATCGCGCTAGGCTACCTCCAAGCTAGTTGCGAGACCCTACTCCAAGGGAGTTATGGTTATCTCTACGAGAGGCTTAGACCGGCTCCATAGGCAAAAGGTCTGTCAGTAGGAATAGTCTCGGACAACAGTAGGAAATGTGGGTGCCAGGAGTGGCTTTGGTTGTAAATCTTGCATTGTTCCTAGAATTTGACAAGCCCCTTCGTGACCCAGGATGGGATCCTAAAACCCTAAATACTAGTTACAAGGGTGAAATCTCGGTGGGTAGAATACCCTCGTGGAATTTTGTGTATCTTCCGCAGGGTCGAAAAGATGGAAATTGTAATAAGCTTTCAATATAATAAAGAAGTTTGTTTTATTCAAGGATTGTTTGAATTGTATGCATTTTCATGAAATAAATTATGTGAAGGAACTTGTGATTTAACGGACTAATTAAGGAAGCTGATTGTATATGTTTCGATAAATAAGATGTAGGTAATTAGAAAACTAAAAATGATTCCCTCATCAAAGGAAAGCGGGTGAGCATAAACCCTCGACGAGTCCATCCAACAATAGGGTGGTCCCGATTAGCTAGGAGGCTTTCTAAATCAACAATAGAAATAGAAAGATGATAAATTGACCAACTAATTGCTAGGTAGAATCGGTTTGCATTGTTTTAGGGGGCCAGAATGGAATTTTGCCTTATGGGCAGGAGGGTTAATGTGCTACACTTCCCTCCGTCTCCCATTCTCCTTGAACCAAGTGCAATGGCAAGTCTGCTTCAGATTGAGTTATCCTGTAGAAGTGGAAACTCAAAATTACTAACGCTAGCTGGCTATTAAGGAGACCAGTTTGATTTTAGGAACAGAAAAATTCAGGTCAATCCTAGTAGGTTTGTTGGTTGGAATTCTCCTGTTGTGAAGTAGACTCAGTAGGGCCTAAGTGACAAACCCTTTGATGTTTCAAGGGAGCATCGGGCGGCATCATTTTTGGAAAACCTACTAATGGACTACTAAAAGGTGTATTGTGGATTGAAATTGGTGAACACCTCACAATTGGTATCAGAGCACACGTTAGTATAGAATACGACGTAAGCTTAATAAATAATTTGAGTTTCAAACTCTAATATTAATGCTATATAAATTTTATAAAATTTAACGTGAGAATTATTGAAAAATTCCAAGAATTTCACACCCACAATAATTTCCAATGGAGCTTAAGAGAAAAGGAATCTTTTGAAACAAGTCAAACCTTCGAAATTTGATGGGAAAGGTAAGAATATGGAAGTTGATGCAAAAATTTGGATCGAATCCATGGAAGATTATTTTACTACTGTTGGAACTATCTTAGCCAACCAAGCCATGATAGCTAAGCTAAAATTAATTGGCAAAGCTTGACTTTGGTGGAATCAGTGGTGCTGAGATCAGGGTGTCCCTAAAAATACCATTACTTGGGATTTGCTAAAAGAAGCTGTAAGAGGAAGATATTTACCTCCAACTTATCACACCTAGAAGATGAATGAGTTCTTTAATTTGAAGCAAATGGGACAGACCCTGGAAGCGTATTACTCCAAGTTTGTTTCACTTCTTAAGTATGTATCCCCATGGATATTATTCAACAAGTGTCTAAGTTCTGCAATGGGCTAAATTCTCCTCTAAACACTCATTTAGAATCAATGCACCCAATAGACCTCCAAGATGCTTTGATTCGAGCTGCTCCTATTGTGTGGGAAGTACAATTAAAGCCTAACAATAATAAATTCTAGAGTTACGATAACTAGAACAAAGGAGGATTCAAAGGTCAAGCAAAAATAACACAAGGCCAATTTTACCAAGGTCAGAAGAAAAAGGTAAAATCCAATGCAGTTGGAAATTTTGTTCCTACCCAGGGAAATAGGGATAGTCTTAGGTTCTTTCACTGTAATGAGCTAGGACATTTCAGGAGAGATTGTTCAATGCTTGGTGGAAACCATCGCCAAGGCTAATTTCGAGGTCAAGGTAGAACTACCCAAGGCCGTTGTTAAGTAGCTACGGAAAGAGGAAGAATGTCAAATATTAGCCTAAAAGAGACTAATAGGGAGGAAAACCCCACTATGGAAGAAGATATTGAAATAGCAATTGTTCATACTGCAGTCCACAGGAAAGGTCCAAATCGTCAATATTCAGTAATAGAGATACCAACTAGTCATCGAGGTAAATCATTTAAAGTTTTGATTGATTGTGGAAGCACACATTCATTTATTTCACCCAAGTGTGCTAAGAAGTTAGGAATAGATATAGTAAATACATCAAAACTACTTGTGGAATCAGCAAATAGAACGGAAGTAGCTACACAACAAACTACCATGATAGAGTTTAACCTAGGAGAAACCCTTTCAAATATAAGGTTCAAAGTAATGAACTTAGGAACTTATGAATGTTTATTGGGAATGGATTGGTTGATTCCCAATGATGCTCATATCCATTGTGGAAGAGATCAAGTCACATTCCAAGATTTGAATAGTGAAATAGCAACTACACAAGGCGAAATAGGGAAACCTAAAGTTCAATTAGAAAAAGCTTCTTGAATTGTGAAAGGCTTAAAGAAAGGATTACATGTTTACTTGATCAAGATTAACAAGGTAAATCAAGATGGTCAGGACAGAAGAAGAACCATCCTGGTTAAAAGAGTACGTTGACATATTTCTTAAAGAGCTAACTGAGCTACTTTCGGAAAGAGAAGTTGATCATGAGATCAAACTTGTTCCAAGAGCCGCTCCAATGGCAAAGAGACCTTCTAAAATGTCTATTCCGGAAGCCATCGAACTAAAAGAGCAACTCAAACAACTGCTAGAACAAGGGTATATTTGGCCAAGTAGTTCACCATGGGGAACCCCAGTATTATTCCAAAAGAAGAAATATGGAACTCTCCATCTTTGTATCAATTAGAGAGGGCTAAACCAAGTAACAATAAAGAATAAGTACCCGATCTTGAGGATAGATGAGCTTCTTGATTGTCTACAAGGAGCAAGGATCTTTTATAAGATTGATCTTTGGTCAGGATATTACCAGATCAGCGTCAAGAATGAAGATATTCCAAAGACCACCTTCAACACAAGATACTTTCATTTCAAAAGTCTTTGTGATGTCATTTGGGTTGACAAATGCTCCAGCCACCTTCAACAGTTTAATGCAGAAAATTTTCAAACCTCATCTTAATGATTTGTTCTTGTATTCTTTGATGATGTCCTAACTTATTATGAGGAGGAAGATCATGAACCACATCGTCGCATTGTCCTAGAGACAATGAGAACACACAAGCTATATGCCAAGAAGAAGAAGTGCACCTTCTTCAAAAGGAAGATTGAGTACTTGGGATTTAGAGTATCTCTTGAAGGTATATCAATAGATTGTGCCAAGGTTAAAGATGTTCAAGATTGGCCACTCCCAACCACTATCAAGGAAGTGAGAAGTTTTCTAGGTCTGACAAGATGGTATAGGATATTCATAAGAAACTATGCCCAAATTGCAACACATCTTACAGACCTACTCAAAAAGCAAGTTGCCATTAACTGGACGCCAATTGAACAATCTAGCTTTGAGCAACTAAAGCATAGTTTGATAACTGCTCCTATTTTAAGGCTACCTAACTTAAGTAGAGAATTTGAAGTTGTTATAGATGCCATCTCTCTTGTATTAGGATATGTACTAATGCAGAAAGGTCATCCTATAGCTTACTCTTCAAGAAAATTGAAAGTCCATGAAAAGAGATATGCTACACACGACCTGGGGTTGTTAGCTGTGATTCATGTTCTCAAATTATGGAGACATTACATGCTTGGAAATAGTTTTCCTTAGTCACAGATCATAAAAGTCCTAAGTGGATTTTTACTCAGCTTGATTTTAATATGAGGCAACGAAGGTGGATCAAAATTCTGCAGGAGTATGACTTTGAAATTAAGTTCAAACTTGGTAAAGAAAATGTAGTAGCAAATGCCCTTAGTTGTAAAGCCTTCCTTAATGCTCTTATCGCTGAAGAACCATCTAGGGCAGAAACTCTAGCTACAATGGTATCAATACCAATTAATCCTATCATCGAGTTGACTAAGGATGAAGCAAATAAGGACCTAGACTATCAACAATTGTTTTGGGAAGTTCAGAATAAGGAATAAGATCCCAAGCTCAAGAATAAGTATCAAGAATTCTCTATATATATGAAGAAGAAGGACTTGTTTATTTCAAAATGAGACTATGCATTCCTTCAAGTTAGACTCTTAAGAGAAGGATACTTTGGGAAGCACATGACTCTCCTTTTTCACGACACCTGGGGTATGAAAAAACTCTTAATGCTGTCACGAAAAGCTACTATTGGCAATGACTCAAGGGCGATGCACTTAAGTATATCACTGAATGTCTAAATTGCCAAAGGGTAAAATCTGAACGTGTTAAGTTACTAGGAAAAATCCAGCCACTTGATATTCCCTAGATGAAATGGGAGTTTATTAGCATGGACTTTATAGTTGGGTTACCTTTTGTACAAGGAGGATATAACTCAATAATGGTGCTAGTATACATACTAATAAAGGTTGCTCATCTTATTCCAACAAAAACCAATTACAAAGCTTCGGATATTGCTAGAACTTTTGTAAAAAAGATTTTTAGGTTACATGGGTTACCTAAAAGGATCATCAACAATCATGGTTCTCTTTTCACATCACATTTCTAGAAGAGCTTATTTTAAGCCATTAGAATCTAACTTTGTTTCAGCACTGCTTGTCATCCACAAAATAATGGATAGAAAGAACGAGTTAATCAAGTAATTGAGGATATTCTGTGTGCATATTGTAGCAAGGAACCTAAAAGGTGGATTCAAGATCTATCCTTAGTGGAATTTGCTTATAATGCCTCCTATCATCGAAGTATTTAGATGACTCCATTTTAAGCACTATACAATCAAGATTGCTCTATGCCACTTAATTTTTCCAATCCTACTCTAAGGGTAGAAGCTTCAAGAAAAATGTTAGAAGAAATGGATGATCAAATCAAGATTATCAAAGACAGGATATTCAAGCTACCAAGGACCGACAAAAGGTGTATGTTGATCTAAAAGGGCAAGAACGAATCTTCAAAGAGGGAGACATGGTCTTCATCCATGTCCATCCAAAGAAGAGTTCTTTTCTTTAGGAGAATTTAAGAAGCCAAGTCCAAGGTATTGTGGACCCTATAAGGTTCTCAAGTGCTTAGGACCAAGTGCTTACATGACACAACTCCTTGAGAATATAAAGACCCACAATGTAATTCATGTTAGCTTATTGAAAGCATATGTAACTAAACCTAACCATATCCTTGATGATCAACAAGTTGTAATACCTAACCAAGGAATCCTTGAGCTACAACCTGATAGAGTAATTGACATAAGAGAGAGAGAATTGAGGAGTAGAACCCATAGAGAACACCTTGTCCAGTGGAAGGATTATCTTGAAAAAGATGCTATATAG
Organism: Lygodium microphyllum; assembly: GCF_053477565.2. NCBI lineage: Eukaryota > Viridiplantae > Streptophyta > Polypodiopsida > Schizaeales > Lygodiaceae > Lygodium > Lygodium microphyllum. Next base: position 8,513,094 of record NC_141144.1, on the reverse strand, counting down.
ATAAATGAGAATGCTTTTCATCAACAATACACACGGTTTCTACATCTCGATTTCTCTAAGGGGAGGAGGATGTAATATTTCCATGTAATTAAAAGTTAGTTGGTTAGTTCAAAAGTTAGTTAGTTAATTAACAAGTTAGTAAGATTATTAACTAAAGACTAACTAAAGAAAAAACTAACAAACATTAATAACTAATAATTTTTATTTAATTAAATATAAATAAAATCGAGAGCCATAACCCAATATCTTTTTTAAATTGACAAGGATTATAGCCACCCATCACGAAAGTTATCACATGAACGAGAGTTATGAGCCATGTTAGTCATTAATGACAGTGTCTATAGTATGGATGGTCCAAAAATATTAGATTTTTGGACAAAACTAGCATATTTTAGATATTATTGTAAATATCTTAAAAAGATATAGAAATTTCTAAAACAAGATGTTATGTAAAAAAAGCAAGTGTTTTTTTCAGCTAGTTTTGGAGATTTAATGCAAAAAAAAGATTGGTGAAATTGTGTGTGTTGCAATCGCAATTTACAAGCAAAAAACAACACTTTGAATAGGGAGAAGAAGAAAGAGTGATCTATAAGATTTCTAACCAAGTTTCTTATCATGGGGTTTTACCCCCCTTTCGGAGCCAACGAAACCATCAGATTTATGATTTGAGCATTAGATTGCGGATTTTTCCAAGACGCCCCCCCCCCCCCCCCCCCCCCCCCCTCCACACACACACACACACACACAAAGAGCTCTTCTTCTCTCAGCCCCACAACCATTCTTCTCTAATTCACTATAAATAAGAGGCATGGCGAGCAGTTTAGAGAAGGACAAGGAGACCTTGAGAGGCTATGAGAAAAAGGTAGAGAGAGGGAGGTAGAAAGATACCCCTCCAAGAGGCTGTGAGAAGGAGCTTGAGAGAGAGAGAGAGAGAGAGAGAGAGAGAGAGAGAGAGAGAGAGAGAGAGAGAGAGAGAGAGAGAGAGAGAGAGAGAGAAGTTACCCTGAGAGGTTGCGAGGGAGAGAGTTAGCTCAATTTCCCATGTCTCAATCTTCAACTAAGCCATCTTCTCTTACGCTCTCCCATCTCGAATATGTTTCCTCTTCTCTATCTCTCAAACCACTTGTGGATGATGCCTCCAAAGTGACAAAGTGACAAAGTGACAAAGTGGATGATGGCTCCAAAGTGACAAAGTGGAAAGACCACAAGAACCATCGCAACCGGTCAAGGAGCGGGTATTGCTAGAGATATGGGAGTGCTTGAGGTTACCGAAGTTACCACTACCAACGGAACATCGGGTGTGGCGAACGTGAGTGTGAACAAAGATGAAATTCTCGATGTCGTTGTGCCAAATCAGGTTATTCATTACTAGATAAGTATTTCACTGCATAAAATAATTACATAAAATATTATCTTCTATACTTACACGAATTAACAACTTCATCTAGAAAGCATACTAGTGCAAGCATAAATGATTAATCACTATGAATTGTAGCTAGATTAGTTGAGATTCTAAATTATAGAATCATGTTGGAAATAATTGCCAAAGGTTATTGCACATATGTCTTTATGCACATTTGATATAGTTATGGTCAAATGCGACAAGGTTAAGTGTTGACTAACGCTTGTTATGAAAAGTGAAACTCTATTTAAAGGATTTGTAAGTCATCTCATTAAGCTATTGGCATAATATATTTATTTAAGGAATTTCTCTTATGTTGGGTAAGATAGCCCAAACGGGAAATTCATGCCTTGCTTAACATGTGGTAAGAGATGTACTCAACACTTCTTTATGGGGAGGAGAATCCTCATTAGAATGTAAGGTTACCTTAGAATAAGGTCTACGTTGGCTATGAAAGTTGTGAATTGCACGATGGTGTGATTGTCATTGCATCATTTGATTTATATTTGAAAGAATTGTTTGTGTTTGCTAGAATCTAGATCTCTGATTGAAAAAGGAAGGGTTGCGCTAGGCTACCCCTAAGCTAGCTACGAGACCCTACTCCAAGGGGGTCATGGTTATTGCTACAAGAGGCTTAGACCAGCTCCGTAGATGAAAGGTCTATCAATAGGGATAGTCTCGGGCAGTAGAAAATGTGGGCATTAGGGGGGGCTTTGGATGTAAATCCTGCATTGTTCCTAGAATTTGACGAGCCCCTTCGTGACCTAAGATGGGATCTTCGAACCTTAAATACTAGTTACAAGGGTGGAATCTTGGTGGGCAGAATACCCTCTTGAATTCTGTGTATCTTTCATAGGTTCAGAAAGATGGAAATTGTAATAAGCTTCTAATATAATAAAGAAGTTTGTTTTATTCAAGGATTGTTTGAATTGTATGTGTATCCGTGAAATAAATTACGTGAAGGAGCTTGTGATTTAACATACTAATTAAGGAAGTTGATTGTATATGTTCCAATAAATGTGTTGTAGGTAATTAGAAAACTAAATATGATTCCCTCATCAAAGGAAAGTGGGTGGGAGTAACCCCCGAGGGGTCCGTCCAACGGTAGAGTGGTCCCGGTTAGCTGGGAGCTTTTCTAAATCAGCAATAGAAATAGGAAGATGCGATAAATTAACCAACTAGTCACTAGGTAAAACCAAATTGCATTGTTTTAGGGGACTAGAATGGGATTTTTCCTTATGGGTAGGAGGGTTGACATACTACACTCCCCTCCATCTCTCATTCTCCTTGAACCAAGTGTAATGGCAAGTCCTCTTCATATAGAGGAATCCTGTAGAAGTGGAAACTCAAAATTACTGATGCTAGTTGGCTGTTAGGAGACCTGTCCGATTTTAGGAACCCAAAAATTTAGGTTGATCCTAGTGGGTTTTGGCCGAAACTCTCTCGTTGCGAAGTAGACTCAGTAGGGCCTAAGTGACAAACCTCATGATGTTCCAAGGGAGTGCCGGTCGGCATCATTTTTGGAAGACCTACTGATGGACTACTAAAAGGTATGCCATGGATTGAGACTGGCAGACACGTCACAAATGAGGAACATGATGAGAATGGATGGGTGCTTCTCATTGTGGGATCCGTAGGATACAACCTCCCATTAGTCCATAAATTGATATTGTTTTCACCCTCTAATCTCATTGTCTTTAGCACACTTGGTGTGTTAATATACACTTGCATTCTCTTGCGAATGCGTTCATACTCATCTTCCAAATCAATATGGAGATTGTATAGATATTTATGGTCAGCCATGTTTACAATCAAGTTACATGCAATGATCCACACTCACTATGTTGATGTGGTTTAGAGTACTCGAAAACGGAGAGGGAAGAGTTTGAGAGAGTCATCAAAGGGCGGTTTCTATATGATGGTGATGCATTGAAGGTGGTGCATGTGACACCTTCAAAGTTCATCGCCAATGAATGATAGATTATGAAAGTACTAGGCCAAAAGAATGATTCGGTGGCACAAAATCTCATGCCTTTGGTGAATTGTGTGTAGAATAAACCAATTTTTAGTCACTCGATGACTGTGCCTTTGGTGAAACTCAACTGTTGCACCAACTACTATGCTACCATCCCATTGGCTCTAGAAGACATTTTTTTTGGAAGAAATGAAAGGATTAAAATATTTAAATTGAAGGACTAAAGTACCACGAACCCATACTAATGGTTGTTGCCCTAGTGGTTTGTTCTTCCTGCTCAGTGATGAGGACTATTGCATGGAGGATTCTACTTCCTAACATCTTTTGTGTCACAGCTGAAGTTGAGAAGCTTCACATTTTTAGGGTTCCATTATTTCCAGCTAGTACAAGGCCATTAGTATGCAATCACACACTGAGTGCAAGCCCCATAGCCGCTGCCCCCACTGACCTTGGAGAGGACATACGATCTCTTTGGTGAGGCCACTGAAAACACCTTGTCTCAGTAGTGAAATAGATCAACAATGAGGATGGGGGCTGATCAATTGCATTGTCACTTGCATAATCACATATAGTTAGTTATAGGATGAATTTTGGTGCCATGTAGCAATTAATTAGATAGTTGTACATTGCAAGGAAAAACAAAAGGAATGAGTATCGAATACATATAAAATTCTACTTTACAAGGCACTATATGAGGAGTATGGCCTAAGCCTTGAGGTGAGGGTCCTCACTTGGGACTTGACTAGTGTTAACCTCCCACATGAACAAGGGCTCTCAATGTTCAAGCTACAACATTGAAAGAATGCCAAGATATACATGAACCATCTACATCCTAAATTTTTCCAGGATTGCAAAAAACCCTTTTGTAAGGTATATTAGGCCCCACATTGTGTGGGAAGATTATGGAAAATTTTGCCAAGTGTTACACATTTGAGAGGTGTTGTGTTGCAAAAGAAGACCCTTCCATGCATAAGCTTGCATGGGTAAAGTTTGGGGAATCCATGCTAGAAATGTGCAAAAGCGAGGCTGAAGGTTTAAGAAAGAAGTTGGACAATTGAAGGAGGGAAAATGACATATTTCAAGGTGGCCTGCATGGATCAAATAGAAAGATTGACTATACACAAGATATAAGCAACATGTGCACTGAAGAGGATAACATTTTCAAGTCAAGACCTTTTGAACTAGATTATATCTTCAATTTGTAGGGCATTGCTCAGAGGATTTTGACAAGCTACATGAAAAATTTGAGCAGGTTACATGAGTTGAGGGCATCTCTCCAATTAAAGAAGGAGAGCTTATCGAGGGTTGAGGGCTCTAATGCCAGACAGTAACTACTATACTCTGTTAGCCTAGTGTTGTATTTGTTTTGGAGTATTTTGAAAATTTTGGATAATTTTGAATCTTTTCACACATTTTCACTGAAATAGTTTTTCACACTTTTAAACTCAATGATAGATATTGGTGTTGACCCTCATGTGTACTAAACTCCTTATCAATCACCACCAAGTGAGGGGGGACCTCTCACTACTACTGGTGGAGGATTACCACATCACTTGGTGGTGACCTTCGTGTGTACTGAACTCTCTACAAGTCACAATTAAGCAAGAGAGACTTCTTGCTAGGGCGAAGGGCCCCCGCATCTCTTGGTGGCGACCCTCATGTGTACACCAATCATCCTATGGGTCACCACCAAGCAAAAGGGGCTCCTTAGCTTGGTACCTTTAAGGTATTTTTGGTACTTTTTATTTTTGAATACAAAATTGGCACTCTCCATCACTTGGTGGACCCCCCATCCCTTGGGCAAAGGGCCGTTGGTGGTGACCCTTATGAGAACTTTTTTAGAGGATCTCCCATCGCTTGGTAGAGGAGGACCCCCCCATCACTTGGAATTATTATTATATTTTTTGTACTATTTTGTCCTATTTATTGATACTCCCCATTGCTTAACGGGCCCCATCCCTTTGCAGTGGACCCCCACGCTTAGTGGTAACACTCATGTGAATTTTATCGGAGGACCCCCATTGCTTGGTAGTTTCCAATATTTTTGGTATTGTTTGATTATTTTTATTTTTGAATATCAAATATATTTGTCGACACTCCATGGTACTATTTGGTACTTTTTGCACACTTTTATTGCACACATTATAGTACATCTTTCACCCAACTATTTGTGCATTTTGATACCTTTCGAAACATTTTGGTATTATTTTTTGTGTATTTTGGTACATCATGATTTACCTTTTAGTGCTTTTTGATAATATTGATATTGTTTGGTACTCCATTGATGAAATTTTCATGTTTGTCCTACAGATGGAATGCGATTCATGGTTGAGAGTCAAGAGGTTCACACCTAGAGTGATTTTCTTAAGATACTGATTATAGAACTGGAGAAAGGTAGAATGTTTGCATTGTTTTCCAGGACCCCAGTTGTTGGATGAAGGCAACACAAACCATGTTTTGGGGACTTGCACTACTTGTGGGGAGTCTTTAGACTTTATCTATGTGGTGGGTTCTTTCATGCTGGCCAGCAGGCACTAGTACCACCCCTTGTGTTTCACTGCCATTCTCATGACAAACAACACTTGGGTGAAAGCTGGATGCAATCATTGAATCCAAAAAGTGGTTAATAGTTGGGCGCATAAGGGATATATTCAGGAGAGTAAGTAACTATTTGCTTCTTTCTCATATTGTTTGCCTTATTCTTTTCCTCTTTTTCTATGGGTCATCTTTCTGAACTTTGTAGATTGTGGGGCTAATATGATATACACAAACAATTATGATGTAGACAAGGATCCAAAGAGTCTTGAACATGACTTTGGTGATGTCAAGGAAGAGATGCTTGGGGACCCTAAACATTATACTAGGGAATTCGGAAATTAAATTATAATATGCACTACAAGAATTATCAAACAACAGAGATAATAAGAGAACCAAAAAGCCTCATTCTCCACTTAGACACTAGATTCTATGATTGCGTTGTAATTATGTGGTCCCTTGATGTTGTGGGTGGTGATCTCCAAGCTTTTAAAAATTTCAATGTTGACTATGGTATCTTGTGGAGTTATGTTGAGGAGGTGACCATCATGCTGATATGGCCCGCTATAGTTTGGTGGTGACCTTTGTGTGTTGTGAACCCTCCATGGGCTACCACCAAGTGAGAGAGCTCCATCACAATAGTGGAGTTCCCTCCTACCACTTGGTGGTGACCCTCATGGGTAGCGAGAGTGAGAACCACAAGTATCAAGTGTGATACGATGTTATGGGTGGCTATAGGTGGCGATCTCCAAGCTTTTAGAAATTTCAATGTTGACTATGGTATCTTGGGGGATTATGTTGAAGAGGTGACCATCATGTTGATATGGATCAGATTTTGTTGGCCTTGGCCTATTATATTTCACATCGTTTATAGTCTTCTCATATTCAATGACCTCAACCACATGTTCCTCATCTATGTAGTAACCATAGGCAATCCCAAATGCATAAGCACACCAAATCAACATTGTAATCCACATGTGAAATAATTGTGATGGATAACTATGCCAACTTACTCTTTCACATTGCAGTGCGCCTAGTGATCCATGTCTTTGCCACTATAGTTACTTCAACATTGCACCCTCCTTTCACACAAAACCCATTGCTATGTAGAATTGCACTAAAGCAAAGGGGATGGAATTGATGTCAACACTTGAGCATGAAGTTGCCCATGACATGTGCTGCTTCTAGCAACTCCCTGCATGTATAATAAATGCAAAACACATAGATGGTCCTATGTTTGTTTATAATATGTGGCCTGGGGAAGAGGGTGAACCTCTTCCCCTTCTTCATGTTAATGATCATCTGGTTGATAAAGTCCATGTGGACCTGCCTTTCCTTGCAAGAGGCCTCTAGGTTGTCATACTCTGACTACCAAGTGAAAGAAATAAAGAGGATTAAACTTACAAAAACGAAACATCATCAGAACCAAGAGGCATTATCAAAACTTTCAACCATTATACCATTACCAATCATTATTGCAATGATTTCCAATTTATCAAATGTACCAAAGAGCACCAAATGTCCCCCAAACGATACCAATAATAGCTACAAACACAACACCAAATGGTGAACCTTTGTACAAAAAATAGCACGAGGAAGTACCAATAAACACCAAAGATACCAAATAAAACATTTAGTACCAAAGGAACAAAATGTACCAAATTCAGCATCAATCTGCTTCATGTATCATAGAGCTTTAAGTATACCAAGTACAAAAACCACCAAAATATACCGAAAAGAGATTGAGAATATCAATTAGCATTTTTAGCAATGAAAATAGCCAAAAAGTACCTAGAAGCTCCAGATGGCACTAAAACGGTTTCAAAAGTAACAAATGTATCCAAAAATACAAAATGCTACAAAAAGATTTAGAGAAAGTACCAAAAAGCACCAATTACACCAAACGTTCTAAAAACCACCCAAAAACACCAATTGCACCAAAGGTTCAAAAAGAATATACAAAGTGGTATCAAATGCTTCAAGTACCGATTGTTTAAAATATACCAAAGAGTGCAAGAACCACCAAAATATTCAAAAAAGAGCATAAGACAATACAAATAAGCTTGTTAGTGATGACAATAACTAAAGAGAGTACCAAGAGACACCAAATGGTACTAAAAGGTTTTCAAGAGTACCAAATGTATAAAACAACCAAGTGCTCCAAAATGATTAAGAAGTAATAAAGCACCAATTCCACCAAAGGTTCTATAATATACTAGAGTATCAAAAACCACCAAATGCACCCTACATTTTCACATGTACCAAATGCAACCCCTAAACCTAATGCACCAAAGAGAACCAAATGTATAAAATAGGACCAAATGTACCAAAGAGTACAAGAAACACCAAAATATACCAAAAAGAGCCAAAGTTTGTACCAATAAGCTTTTTAATAAGGAGATTAGCTAGAGAGTTCCAAGGAGCATTAGGTGGTACTAAAAGGGTTTCAAGAGTACCAAATGTATCCAAAACCACCAAGTGCTCCAACAAGATTAAGAGGCAGTACAAGGGACAAACCAAGATAAAGTACATTGAGTATACATGCTCAAGCTCCACCTCTTGTCCCAACCATTTTATGTTCTCAATAACCTCGAGACATTGTAGCATTCATTGGCTCCCTAGGTTAGGCTCCATTTGTTGTCAGAGCTCTTGGAGGTGTGTTTCATACACTTTAATGTCATCCTTTATGCACTTGACTATTGCATTCAATCCCTCGTATTTAAGCAATGCCTCCTTCTTTTGCTAGATCAAAGCCTTTAGCTCTGACAGCCTATTCAGTGTACTCTTGATCTTGATAGGTATCCTCTCCACCAACAATGACAAGTCAAAAATGTAATCATAGACTAGCCCTGCATACCTAGATCATGTCTCTGTACAAATCTCACTCGGAGACTTTGAGAAGCAATGCTTTTTTCCAAGAGGGACACTGGCTTGAGAGGTAGCATTCACCATTCTTCAAATCTCAATCTTCTTTTCCAACACCCTTGGCTTGCTCATGCACATTTGAATCACACTTTCCCCAAACCTGGTCCATGCCACTTTGTGGCCTGTGGGGTCTTTCGTCCCATCATGGCATTAGTCAAAAGCATTGTTAGAATTCGCCAATTCTACAGGCACTGCCCAATGTTTTAGTCTTTAGTTCTTTTTCAGTTCTTAGTGTGAACATAGCTAAAGTTATAAGGCGTGTCACCACTCTTAGAGTTAGAGTTAGAGTTAAAGTCAGTTAACTCTAGTTGAGTTAGAGCTAGGTCTATCTTAGGCCTATCTTGTACCTTTCATTCTTATTCTTTCAGTTCAATAAGTACACTCTACTCTTTTGCTTCAGCATACTCTTATTGTCTCTCTTCTATCTCCTCCATAGGTGAATATCATTTTTGGTATCAGAGCTTGTACATGTGGATTTAGTTCAACCACCATTAGCTCTAGTGTCACCCCGCCTAAGGTCCTAACACACACACACACACACACACACACACACACACACACACACACACACACACACACACACACACACACACACACACACACACACACACACACACACACACACACACACACACACACACACACACACAAAATGTTTGTAAAAGAGTTTGTTTAGGTATCTTATGCAAGTCAATTTATGGATGCATTCCATATTATAAATAATAAATTAGTGTAACCATAAACTAAGTGCCTAATCATTGGATGATCATCTCATGGTCATGTAGATGCTTATAAAAACGTGGTTCTAATATTCTTGTAACTTGAATAATGCTTCTTTGTAGGAAAATTACACTCCTCTATGCAAGATGTATGAAAGAAACATTGAACTATTTCCAATGTTAAAAGACATGAGGATAGATGAGAAGTACCCTATTGCTATTGGAGTTCGACCAGCACGAAGAGATGGGCCATGTGTCAAGCATGTCAAAGGAACTCATATCATCAACAACTATGGGCATGGTGGATCTAGTAATCAATCATTCCCTTGAAACATGTCATCTTCAAAAAATCATATACAATTACAAACTAGTATTTTTTATTCTTAAATTTGCTTCAATAGTCCCAACTATTAATATATGCAAGTACACAACAAATATTTATGGTGTGTACAAAGTGAGCATACATGAAACAAATATAGTAATATATACATGTGTGTATATATGTGTGTGTGTGTATTAGAACTCAAACAAGTGATAAAGCTCAAAGCTAAAACTTAGATGTGTGTGTGTGTGTGTGTGTGTGTGTGTGTGAAACTTAAGTAATTCACATATATCCAATTCTAGTAGAGAAAAGTCACTAGACATAGGACTACACATTAGCATAGTTACAAGAGTTTCAAAGCTTCAAGCACATCATTTAAGGTGATCATGACAAATCATGGACAAATTTTGCATTGTATTTCAGGTTTTACACTTTCTTTTGGATGTGCAGAAGAAGTAGCAAATATTTTGTCTACAAATTCTGGAATCAAACAGGAGTAGGTAAGCATTTAGACTACATGGTTTATCTAGTCTCCTACCATAAGGTGTTAAGGCTAGCTTTTGCAACTATTATGATACCATTATCTTTTCACACTTTTGTTTACATGTAACCAACACAAATTGATTCTGGTTCCAACACTTTTATAGTAGTCTTTAGAGTAAGGCCAAAAAAGTTGCTAAAATAAGGTTTGACAAGACTTTACCATTTGAAAAATCTTTCATGTGTATGATTCAATAGTTAATAGATAATTAATCAATTTAGATAAACAACTATGAATGGACAACTAGTTGACCTTCTTTGATACATTTGATTGCTTTGCAAAAATAATTCAATGGTGAAGAAAGCTACAAAATTAATATTATGTTTTTTAATAGCTCTTACCTCAAGTGCATTAAAAATTAGGAAAGTTTTTCTTAAAATAAATGTAATACTAGCATGATCTTGAATACATCCCGCTTACCTTAAAAATGTGAACCACGTGAACTATTTTATGAAACTTGAAATCCCTAAATGAACAATACTATATCCCTCTTACTTTTTTGAAGGTTTTGGAAAGTATTTTATTGATACCATGCTAATTCATATTGACTATTTTATAACTGTGTAGTATTACCTTGTATTATTCAATTCATTAAACCATTATTAATAATGATATGCTATCGACTAGCACTCCAAACATTGAGATAAATTCTTGACTAGTTAAATACAAAATATTGCCTTACCCTAATAGACATATGACCAAGAAAATGATGAAAAGTGTCAAAAATGTATAATGTCTCAAGACCTTTTACCCTAATGCTTGATGCTATACTTCATCTCCACTCTACTTCAATATTAACATGTGTATGCATGCACCCAAGAAAAGGTCATCATTTATTCACATTAAAAGACTTGCATTGATATGATACACTCATATACACATGTATGTGTGAATATCAATACTTTGATCATAGGTTTTGTTAAGTCTTTGAACAAAAATAAAACATGTTGAATTGAAGCACCTCATTTCAAGGTTCACTTAAGTGTCTTAATGCCCAAAAGTCCCATGGTGAAATTGAATACTCCATTTCAAGGGTGAAGTCTTTCACAGGACCTAAATGTTTCATGGTTAAGTTGACTAGCAATACCAATATCGATGAGTTTCTATCATATCAAAGTGTACTAAAGGATTTGGAGCACATGAAAGTTTCAAAGCTTCAAGTGCATCATTTAAGGTTAAGGTGCTCATGACAAATTATGGACAAATTTTGCATTGTATTTTAGGTTTTACACTTTCTTTAGAGGGCGCAAAAGAAGTAGCAATTATTTTGTCTACAAATTTTGGAATGAAACAGGAGTAGGTAAGCATTTAGATTACAAGGCTTGACCTAGTCTCCTACCATAAAGTGTTAAGGCCAAATTTTGCAATTATTATGATACCATCATCTTTTTGCACTTTTGTTCACATGTAACCAATACAAATTGATCCTAGTTCCAATACTTTTATACTAGTCTTGTCAATGTATCAAAAAGCTAGAGTAAGACAAAAAAAGTGTCTATAATAAGGTTTGGTAAGACTTTACCATTTGAAAAAGCTTTCATATGTATGATTCAATAGTTATGAGATAATTAATCAATTTAGATAAACAACTATGAACGGACAACTAGTTGTTGACCTTCTTTGATACATTTGGTTGCTTTCTCAAAATAATTCAATGAATAAAACTAGAAAAATAGTAATATCTTTTTGTATAGCTCTTACTTCAAGTGCATTAGAAATTACGAAAGTTTTCTTAAATAAATGTGATACTAGCATAATCATGAATACATCCCACTTACCTTAAAGTGTGGACCACCTGAATATTTTATGAAACTTGAAATCCCTAAATGAAAACTGATTTTTAAATGAAAAATAATATATTCCTCTTACTTTTTTGAAGGTTTTGGAAAGTAGTTTATATAGGATACCATGCTTATTCATATGGTCTATTTTATAAGGGTGTAGTATTACCTTGTGTTCAAATTGTTAAACCGTTATCAGTGATGATATGCTATTGACTAGCATTGCAAACATTGAGATAAATTCTTGACTAGTTAAATACAAAATATACATGACCAAGAAAAGGATGAAAAGTATAAAAAATATATCATGTCTCAAGACCTTCCATCCTAATGCTTGATGCTATACTTAATCTCCATTCTACTTCAATATTAACATGTGTGTGTATGCATGTACCCAAGAAAATCATCATTTATTAACACTAAAAGATCTGCATGGATATGCTACACTCATATACACGTGTATGTGTGTATATCAATACTTTGATCATAGGGTTTGTTAAGTCATTGACCAAAAATAAAACATCTTGAATTGAAGCACCCCATGTCAAGGTTTAAGTGTTTTAAGGCCCAAATGTCTCATGGTGAAATTGAACACTCCATTTCAAGGGTGAAGAATTTCAAGACATAAATGTTTTATGGTTAAGTTGACTAGTAATATCAATGTCAATGAGTTTCTAACATATCACAGTGTATTAAAGGATTTGGATAACATGAAAATATCTTGTAAATTATATCTAGGAAAAACCCAAAATGAACCTTTGTTACTAAAATATTATCAATGATATCCCATTAAAAATAATATTTTCCTAAAAGCATCCTAGTAAGATTATCACATACTATATTTTATTAAGAGAAAGGTTTCATTAGTACTTAGAGACACAAGTTTTGAGAACATATACATCTACGTATGAGGTGTTTATCAAATATTTCTTTGGTGTAAATGCAAGCCAAATCTTGCTAAAAATGTTAGCCATTTTATCAAAATATGTGTTGGTAAAAGTCACAATCTCTATGCATCAATAGCCATTGGAATAGACATGGGTGCATGTGTCAAAATAAGCATCACAATACATAAAACATATATGAATCATAATTGTAGTATGTATTCTGATTTTTTTTTGGATAGTTGTAGAATATCATACTGATGCATATATTAACAGTTGCAAGAAAACTATATTGATGCTTATATCGACATGGTGTAGAGAAAAAAAAAATACAAGCTAGAGCCCTACTATCCATATTTCCTATCCTATCAAACATTGATTATTGTTGAAGCTTATATATAAAATTGTGAGGTGCCTTCTCTAAGAAATCAGAGGATTCCTCTAGTAGTCAACCAAAATATAAGTCCATGCACATCATTTTTCAATCTCGCATTGAAAAATGTCGGACATGGTTAAACACAAGAATCTCGATTCTATTTTACTATAATAGATTAAAAAAATTATCATAGAATAATTGAACAACCTAGAAAAAATAACACTTCCCAAACCCATGTCATCAACTTAGAAATCCATATCCACAAAGCTTGTAGTGGCATATAAACAAAAGGATTTTCCAATCATGCCTTCTAAATAGTGGCAATTCCTATCTATTGTGTGAAAAATGTAGCCTAAGCCAAAGGAGTAGCCTAATATTGTTGCCAAATCTCCAACCCAAGATCTAGAATAGTAACATCCCCTAAATACGACTTATAATACTCCATTAGAAGAGAAGGAATCAACCATGCCCAAACAAGGCAATGCACACAACACTATGGACTTAAGACCAAAACAACAAGAACTACTACCACACCTATGGCCTAGGTCTCACAATAGTTCATATATAAAAAAGTAAAATTAAATTAAATTATTGATAAATAGTTGGAGACAAATAACTAGAGCCATCATTAGATGAGCACAACCGAGCCACAACCACCATGTGGTGTTACATCAAGCCATACTAGTCTATAGGATGATAGAACAATTGGCAAACAATATGAAACTTATAATGAATATAACGCTTTACCTAGCTCGATATAACATTTGATATTTTAGCAAGAATATACAAATGATTGATAGGGAAATCGGTAATGATAAAATGGGCAAGGTCATGCTTTGTTAGCACATCATGTCTAGTGCTTTTACTTTCTCTATGTTTTTCTCACAATACTTAATGTGGAATCTAAGAATCAAGAAATTTCTATTGGCCATGGCTTGAGAAATGCACCCCTCAAATTCATCTATAGGTAATATGTGTACATGTGTTCTTTCCTTTTTCATGTCAATGTCCTTTCTAGGAATTTTTATGCTCTTTAGTGTGAAATCCAATGTCAGCATGAATTTATGCATGAGAAAGTGATGTTAATGTATCATCAAGTTGCTTGAGGCACTTAGTTACTAATTGATTCTCTTTTTGTGCCATCTCTTCCCACATGTCCATGGTAGATCTCTTTATCAGCTTAGGCTATAAGTTTGCTAGAGATTCTAGTTGAGAAAAACACACCTGATGAATTGACCGTGTTGTTTGATGCAAAACTTGTATTTGGTGCTTTTGAAGCACATCAAAACTTGTTTCTAAGGTGATATGTTTAGTTGCAATCAAGGGATGTCATTGATTGGGTTTCACTATGGATTTAGAAGTAGTAGCTCTACAAGCTTGGTGGATCTAGTAGTTGTGGCACTCAAGGATGACCGATTTCATGGATCCTTGGATTGACTGGAGGTCATCTTGGATTTCAAAATCTTGGATGTGTCTATGTCTAACATGCCTATCTAATGAATCTCGATGGCATGAATTTTTGATAGTCCATCAAGAGGTAATCAAGATAACTTCAATTCAGAACCCCCTTAGAAAAACCAAGCATCCATAACCTTGAATTGCTTGAGCCTATCTCATTGGGAAAACTATTTGAGGCCACTGTTGTTGCGGTTGAACCATAATTTGAGAGATTGCTACCTGTGGCCCCCCACTATGCCATATTTGGTGCATTATAAGTACTACGACACTGTTTGCATATGAGGGTAGGGGTAGGCAATAGTCCCTGGGACTGCATTTGGTGGATATACCATTCTTGGCATGCAGGGAGGTAGGAATCTTCTTCTTGAGGTAATTGACAACCTTGCTTCAACTTCATCATACAGTCTTACGCCTTCCACTGTAGCTTGCAAGTCGACTGGTCTTCTCAGCTCTCCAGAAACTTACGAACTTTTGGTTGTAGGCCTCTAAGATAAACTCCCTTTTGGATGCCTTCCTCCAAGTGATCCCATGTTCATAAACTCCTCTCACATCCGCTCTTCAAAAACTTCATACCTTAATTTAGTGAGGAAGGCTAGAATCAAGTCATCCCATATGCCAAAAGTTCATATTGCTTATTTCTCATACCACTAAAATTTGAAAATGGCTAGGAATATTGCCAACCAATGCTCAAGGATTCTAGCATTGTTGGCTACACATGTTATCATAAACTCATCTACATGAAGATTAGGGTCTTCATTGTACTCTCCCTTAAAGATGGATTTACCAAGACTTTCCTAGGATGGAAATCTTTTCCATTAAATTTGCGAATTTGAGGCCTTACATCTGCATAGGCCATGGCCATTATTGGAAGGTCTTACCAATGGCCTTAAGCAATGGCAATGTCTAGTCCTTTATAGGTGGCTAAGTACAACCGAATAACAAAACTAATAGCCAAATTTTAAAGTTATAGAGTTGAAAAAGGTTGAAAATCATACATGTGCAATATCTCAAGATAGGATTTAGGAGGTCTTGTTCTTCAGACAACCCTTGATATAGGCTTTACTATTTTTCTAGGTTTCAACAAGGTGAGCTTTGACTGAACTTCAGGATCTTCCTAATAATGAGGCCTATTAGAGGAGTTTTTGGTGGATCATGGCTTATCGATCAGTTCTATGCTCTTGGATGAATCAGAGGAGAGTATAATAACACTCATATCTCTGATGTACCAGCAGACTAATATTGGGATATGCTCTATGTGTTTATAGTTGTACACATAGCCTTACAACCAAGCAAGATGGGATAAATGTTATAAAGCACTTGATGGATTGAATTTTTTGACAAAAAACTAGATTGAGACAATATCCAGCTCGCAACATGATTGCAAAATGCAACATTAGTGCTTACAAGCACTTGTCTCAAAGTTTATGCCACTTGAGATGTAAGATGTAGATTGTTTGATGAACTAAAGAGATCCACCGAGGGTAAGAACTTTGAAATACAACTAACTTTGGAGAAGATCAATCAGTGATTAGAATCATTGTTAGTGCTCAAAAATTGAAAATTTTGATGAATGGAAAAGGTTGAAGCTTCCTAGCTATGGCTGCCAAGAAATAGGCAGTTAGGGTTTGACTGATTGCAACCACCACAAGAAGAATTTCACCAAACCCTCTTAGAGGGAGATAGCCCACTGGGGGGCTTTGAAAGCTCTATGGTGGCTAGGAAGATTGGATCGCCTACATATCACATCATGCTCTGGAACTTCATGCTGCCCAAAACTGCATCGTTTTCTGCAACTGAGCAATGCTGCCTTCCACGTCGACTAATCTGTGTGCTTAACATGCCATGATGAAGTGCCTTGTGTTGGAGAATAAGTCCTCAGAAGGAATCAGGAGGTTAAATGCCCTCCTTTGGCTTCCCTAGGTCCTCCAAGGTCAGGGGGTCAAGCTGGCTATGGAGGTTGAAGGTCCAAGATGAGAGATGAAGCTTTTCTTGTGCACTTAGTGATGTTGAGGTTAGAGGAAGCTAAAAGGATCAGAGGAGACTCTGATACCATATGGAAAAGTGGAGTTTGCAGCAAGAAGAATGTGCACAAGAGGGAGATGAGAGCTCAAAGTACAAGAACAAAATCTTGCTAAGTAAGTTGCTCAAGGTACAACTTGGGTACACTCTATCTCACACTTGATAGTGACCCATAGGCTGTTTATATAGCCTCTACTAAGCTAGGGTTAGGGTTTCCCTTGCCCCTTAAGTCCATTTACATCTATCTTCCCTCATAAACCCTTGCTTAGGGTGAATTCCCATGCTTATATTGTAATAGAGTCACCATGGGAACTTCTATAAAGAGTGCCGCAAGGGCATCAAAGGAGGCTTATGCTACTAGCTTGTTCTCAGCTTCAATTTTTGTCTTTTCTCTTCTCACATACCTATGGACTTGTTCTAATGCTTTCCTCTTGGTCGCATCATTCATCAGGGAGTTAGCTCCACCCAGTTTGTATGTACCCAACAGAACAGAAACATGAGACTCTCTTGGAAATATTTCTTCTACTTTCTTCTTTTCAACGTCTCTGAATTTAGCTTTCATTCCACTTTAGAGGGAAAGATATTCAGTTTTGAAAGTATCAAAACTCATACTTTTGAGAATTGCCATAGTGTCATTGTCCTGATAATACCAACTTTGGAGGGTTTCAATAGCATAGGTTTTGAAGAACACTTTATCTACTACTAGCTTTCAGTGAGTTGCTAATTGGACAAAGAGATGGTTGTCAGTGCACCAAGCATGCCATGTATCTTGTTGTTGAGCATCGAAGAATAGATTCCAACTCTTTTTCTGCTTGTTCTTGTGAACTTCAACTTGCAAGTTTACACTTACTCACACACTTGGATGGTGCAATGTGAGTTGAGTTGTGCACAACCAGACTTTCAACTTTTCTCATGCACCTAAGTGGCTACAATGCAATAATGTGCAACCTTCAATGAAATCACACACACACCCACCTTGCTAGTTAGTTCTATACAGTTGCATCTCTTTTACGCGAGTTGTGATCACACTTGGCAATCAATTTTAATCCTCTATGAGGTCTTGATGCGTGGTTTGCCCATGCAATCAAATAGTGTTGCTATCAAGAAGTAAACTACAAGTGATCAGCTGATTTGGTCAATTCTTAGGTTTATCAAGGTGAATTCAGGTAGTATTGGTCAGCTATATGATCACACTTGCAAGTCTGGGATCCAACTAGGGTTACTCAATAGTTAGCTCATAGCCTTTGGTACTTGGACAATGGTACTCGTCCAAGTTCGAGAGTGTGTGTTTGAGTGGATAATTCAGTCATCCAAGGCCATCTGAGTGAGAGCTATTCAAGGGGACTTTTGGATCTTTAAGTGGACCAACTCAATCATCCGAGTGGGACTGCCCAATCTGAGGCAAGTGTTGTTTGAGAGGACAAAAGTGACTCAAACGTCCGAGGGGCCGGTTATACAATTTGAGGCCTGGGGCACCATCTGTGCCATTTAAAAAACACACTAGATGACAAAAATCAATGACAAGTGACTCACTAATCACATGTGTACCCAGCTGTGATCTTGTCCTTATTCTTCAATCATAGCAATGAAGGTTCTATGCATAGCTTGAATCACCAAGAGTGATGATACAATGGATTTTTGTTGTTGTTGCTCTCTTAACTTGATGCTCTCTTTTGACATATTACTCTCTCTCTCAATCTCTCACATGCTAAAATGAGTCTCCCTCCCTTTCTCTTTTTCAATGCTCTCTCTCTTTCTTTCCTTACTCTCTATGTTCCTTATAAGGTATTCAAAATCCATTTTCATATATTTCCATGCTTCCTAGTTGTTACAGAAACTTATCTTTTCTTTCTTTTTCCTTATATTCTCAACCTTAATGCATCCTAATAATGAAAAACACCATATTAGTGGTCTAACTAATGTTCCTAAATCTTCCAAAACCTAAACTATCTGGCAAAGGAGATCGAATACCTCCTAACTCCCTCGCTTCCTATCTACATTGTGGTTTTGGAGACGAGCTCCTACTCCATCACTCAATTCACAACATGCAAGCACTGAAGCTTGAATCCATTGGTAATGGAACCAAAATGTCGTTGCTATCACTAGCAACCACCAAGACATTTACACACCATATCAAACCAGGCATTTCAAGTGAGTGGTAATTGCTACTTCTCACTTAGTTGTATACACTTTCACACAAGAATATACGGTGAGCTTATTGTTGAATTCGATCATTGTAGTTCTCTTCCTCGAATCCTTTGATGGCTTTATGATTCAAGGTGCTTGCTCAAGCAAGCTCCAACCTCCATAGTTGTGCGTGCGAGAAAAGAGAAGAGAAGAAGGAGAAGAGAAGAAGAGAAGAAGAAGAGCTATATGCCCTCCTCCCCTTAGGCACCCAACCCATTTCCATGATCGGTCATCCGGCCTTGGTTCTCTTTTCCACTCCTTTCCTATTCTTTCCTATTCTCATGGCTCCTTTACGCATGCCTTTTCATTTACAACTTGCATAGGAGGGAGCCTGGCGCTCTTTTACAAAGGAATAAAATGTGCTTTATCTCTTGTGTAACATGTTCTTGATTTTAAAAAAATTTCCATGCTTCTTGGTCTTCTTTTTCCATTGGGCTATCTTTTTATCCTCATTCTTAAGCGTTCTTTGTGCCTTGTGTTGCTCTAAGGGTTAATAGTCTAGTACAATCATTGCCTTGACATTGTCAGTAATGATAATTGCTTAATGATCAATGTGGAACAATGATGCTTGATAAAAACCATGCAACATGACCCTACATACTGTAGTGGAATTTTGCATACCGTTCTCATCGCTCGAAATCTATCATACCCTCTTGTTGGACAAAATGTTGCTAGAATAAGAACTTCATGTAGCAATCCAACTATTGTCTTCTAATGACTGATTCATAGTTATGGCTAACACTCTAAATGAGTTGGGGCCCACATAGGTCAGGTTGTACTTAGAAGTCTTGATGGCACATCGTTGCTCTGCATCGGTCATGATTTGGTAGCTCTCTTGAGCCCATGAAAGGCACAAATTATACCACTTGCATAAGAAATCAAACTTAGATTCAACAAGTCGTTGGAATTCAAAAAGTTCCTATGGTGGCACAAACATCATCTTGTTTGCAATATTGGAAGTCTTAATAAAAATGAATTCATATTCTTCCCAAGAACATGGAAAGTAATGTACCTCGTTTGCTATGTGTTCGTCAAGTAGGCCTACGTCCAAATATTCCCAACTTCTAGCAAATAGTATGAAAGTTAAATCCAATCATGTTAGATGTGCATTGCCAAGTCATCTCCTGTGTCCATGGCCATGTTGGAAGTCACTTCAAGAATAGATCGTCGTGGTAGCGGTGAGCTAAGGTCTACTCTAGTGGTTTGGGTTTAGTTAAACAACAAGACAAGTTGATGCAGGGTGCTTCCACTTGAAGACTTTGAGTGGGTGTGGCAGGATTGGTTTGCGAGCTTTGAAGTTCAATTGATTCTTTGTCATCGGGTTTTGCAATGGTGATGATCTTAGAGTCATTAGGCATGGGAGCTCACTCATGAGTGGTTACTCGTGGACTCTTGGTTGAACTTTGGGTCGATAGGCCATCTAAGCACTCAAGAATTGAGCAACCTTCCTTTTAGTTTTTTTCCTCCCTTGTTTTGATTGATGTTTTTGAAGCTTGGTTTTTGGGGCATGAGATTGAGGATCATACATAGCACTCGAGAATTTAGGCAACCAAAGTAGGGTGTTACCCTTATAGTATCCTTGGACTCACATCAAGGCTTTTGGAACCCAATGCTCCTCATTCACATGTGAACTATAGGAGTGCCAACTCTACTATTTAGGCCTAGAGCTTGAGGCATGAAAACTATGCATTCTTGATTATTGATGTTTGTGAAACTATGGTCTATTCTTAGGGACCCACTTGAGTGTTTGTACTATAGTAGTTGGATGTGGTTTCCAGATGCGGTTGTGAAGGTACTATGGGACTACATTGTGGTGTACTAATCCCCCTCCTTAGGGTGGGCATTGGGTTTAGCTACTAGTGGCACTACAGGCTTTGGGACAACTATGGTGCCCTTGCTAAAAACCGTTACTATTCTAACATAAGTGATAGCAAGTTGGATGCATTGTAACTTGTAGTCAACATTACAATGAACTTGTTTTTTGAATGTGTGTCCCATCAATGACTCCTTACCAATACTTTTCTTGTTAGGTAGCACATAGAAAATGATGGGTAGGCTCTTAGTCTCGGTAGAAACTATTAGTTTGCATTTTTCCAAGAATGGATAGAATTGCCCCACAAATGGGCTAAGCTTCGCATTGGTTGGTTGAATTGGGGTTGACTTGATCTAGTGTTCATGCGTTAAGATATTGGGGTTGACCCGATCCAATGTTCATGCGTTAAGACATTGGTTGGTTGAATTGGGGTTGACCCGATCCAGTGTTCATGTGTTAAGATATTGGTGTCAGTTCTCTCATCAATTAATGCATCAAGGGTGTATGCCTTTTGGGAAGTTATGGTGATTTGCAGGTAGACTAGTGCTACTGCCTCCTCATCCCCCTCCTTGAGTTCTATGATGGTTCCAACGGTCACGTTCATTGGTGGTTCTATCATCGGAGATTCATGAAGCGGATGTGATGGAGGGTGATGTGGCTTCCATTGAAGAAACCTATACTGTCTCCTTCTAGGTTTTCAAGTTCCACATTCCCCATTCTACTGACATTACGGACCTTGGAAGGTCCTAATCCCTTGAACTTCATTTTCTTCTTGTGTCCCTTGATAGAGTATAGCAAGACTAATTCTCCTTACTGAAAGTTGCATCCACCTTTGAAGGATGATGCTTTAGAACCTCATCTTTTACGGAGTGTCTTTCATAAATCTAATATCTATCCATTGCAAAATCAATTGTTGAGCTATATTGTTGATCATCCATTTTTTAATTATTCCTTTTCTTAGGCTCTTAATTTTCATTGTTCTATATACCTGTTGAATCCTACTGATCTTCTTTCCTAATCTCTCATGTTCTATTGCTTTCCTTTGTATGTTTCCCTTCTTTCTTCTAGCTTTGATACTATTCCTCTTTTATCGTTTACTCCTTCTGGATTCCCTCATATTCCTATTTTTACAATTTGTCCTTCTATTGTTGATCCTACAATGTCTTCTACCCCTTCTGAACCTTCTCCTATAATTCCTCCTATTCCTTTTGTTTTCTCAATGGAATTCTTTCAAACGTTTTTTTTGAATTCTCCATCTTCCTTATCCCTTCACTTACCTTCATTTTATGATTTGTTTTATCCACCTTTGCAATGTTTCCCTCTTATTTCATTACCATCTCCATCTGATTATATTAACCTTCCTCCTCAATCAATATTGGATATACTTGGATATGACAATGACATTCTCTTCGTTGAAGGCAATGGACGTTGCATGATTCTTTAACAGGACCTGCCCTCTTATTCCAAGGTGCTAGGAGATGTATGCTACATGTTCAACTTCTTAATCTTCATTTTTCTCGGGTGCATGTTCATTATGAGGATACTTTTGTATGCCTTGCTACTCACTTTTGTTATTGTCTTGCTTTCATGCATCAACAGTCTCATCTGAATACTCAGAAGAGTATCCCACAATTGATTAAATCCAAATGTGGACATGATTCTTGCTCAAATGGATGTCCTATATTACTTTGCACATGTTTTTCCTACCATGTTCATTATCTTATTGGAAAGGATGTGTTGTCTACAGTTCCTACAGAGTGTACCTCAATATTTTATAGATGAGAATAAAGTTTTGGAGCGTCTCAAGCTTAGCATGCAGTTTAAAAAGAAATGTATTTTTTCTACTTTAAAGTGAATCATTTTCTTAGTTGTATCATCTTTTTTTAATGGAAAAAAAAATCTTTTCTCTCCATTTTTTTGGGGAAATATGCCATTTAGACTACCTGGTATTGTGTCTGTATGAGTTTTGTGTATGTTTTGTTATGTATGTGTGATTTATTATCCTTCTTTTGTGGAGTTGAAGAAGAAGATGGACCTGATTGAGAAGCTAATGAATGGTGGTTCGTGATTCTGTCTGATTGATGGATGGAAGCAACCTCTTATATCCTTTACAAATTTGTCAAGATTTTCTGTTGTTTATAAGATGTGTTCATAGATGAAGGGTTTTCCTTTCATTGTATTCTTTATTAGATGTAGGTTATAAGTTGGGACCATGGTTGGATGGTTTATTGAAGATGCTAAAGAAGATCAACTTGAGCTCTTTGATGAACTTATATTCTATTTTTCTTAGGTTACGTGGACGCTCCCTTATTAAGTGTGGGGATATGTTGAAAGCTGAAATGATTTGTTTTTTGGTTCATTTTTGTTATTTTTGTGGGCTGAATGGTTAATTTTACATGATGATTGAATGGTTTTGAAGTGGTTTGAGAGTTTTTTGGATGAGTTGGAATGGTTTTGATAAGCTCGTGATGTTTTTTAGTAGAGATATAAGGATATGTGATGTTCTGTTAGGATTCTGTTGAGATTCTGTTTGGTTCTGATAGCTTTTGTTTTGCTTCTATTTTATTCTGTTTTTCTTTTGTATGGAAGCATGGAGTAATGATTGATGAAGTTTGAGGTTGTTCGAAAGCTAATTTTTATGATTTTTGATGGTTTGGAATGGTTTTAATATGAGTTATGTGGTTCTAATGCTTTCTATTGACCTTCTGTAATCCTCTATTGAGCTTCTGTAGAGCCTCTATTTATCTTATGTTCTATTATGTATGCCTCTATAAGTGTTCTATGGAATTTATGTGTGACTTTGAGAAATTTTTCCTACCTTGTAAAGAGGTGAATGCAAGTTCAAAAGAGCTTAAGGAAGTGGAAGAAGCAGCTACTGAAGACTCACAAAAAGACTAGAGTAAAGTGACAGTAGTGAGTTGTGAAGAGTCACTGTAGTGGCTCTAGTTGACCTTTCATATCAGACACACCTCTTGGGAGGGATATTCATGACTAAAGAAGGATTATTGTGGGTGAGTATTGAGTATTTTAGTGAGGATATGATGTACTATTGAGAGAGAGTGTGTAAGTGAGTGAGAGATAGCCAATTCTATGCCAAACAATGTATCTATCTATGAGAGATTGTGAGAGAAAGCTATGAAAACTTTGAAGATGAATCATATGTGATATCTTTCCATTCAAAATGGAGTATTATTTTGTGTTTTCAATGTTTATCAAAGAAATTCTATGAGGAATATGAAGAGAATGATGTATTTGGTTAAAGTTAAAGTCGTGGGAGAATTGTTTTTATGAAGTTGCATGAAGATTTCTTGTTCCTAGTGTTCTTTTCTTTGTTGAGATCATATCAAATATGAAAATGATGGTTGTTGATAGTACAAGATAGATTTTCTTGCAGTAGAGACCTTGTTTCCTTGGGTGTTCTTGTTGGGGCTCCATCCATGGACAAAGATTCATTTATAAAAGTCTTGGGAGAATTTTGGAAAATTTGCAAGTAACACATCCTCTCCACTAATACAAGATACCGCAACTAGGCAAGCAAAGGGGATGAAAGTACAAAATATCATATTCATATACAACTTCAAGATTGACTTCTCATCATTATGCAAATGTCGATGCATATAAGCAAGATACCAAGTAAAGTGAGCAATCAGTCTCACTAAAGGATCTAAAGACTAAGGAAACATTTGTGCAAAGTGCATATAATTCTAAAAAGCTTGGCTAGCAATTATTACTATTATTTCTACACTAAACATCTATTTTCTCAACTTCTTATAGAAATTAGCGGCTAATTCATTTGAGGTTCTATTATAGAGAATCTGCTAAAATCCATTCTCAACATCTAAAGATCTTGAGATCAAAGCTTGTGTAACCACTATCCAACTGAGGGGCATGAGGGATAAAAGTGGGTAGGAGATGGAAGAGAAACAAGCAAGAGAAGGTGAAGGGATGGATAAGAAAAATCATAAAAGGAGGTTAAAAAAGGATAATCTAGTAATTTAGAAAAATCAGCTAAAAAGGTTGTTAACAAGTATGCTGAAAAAGTGGAAAGAACAGCTATGGATGGAGAAGGACAAGGAGGAAGGGAAAATACATGATTATCAATAAAAGAACAATGAGTAAAAATAGGAATCTGAGGGGCATCTTGGGGTTGAAAAAGAAGGGGTAGAATAATTTGTGGATTAGATTGATAAATAGAAAGGTAGGCTTCATATTTGTGGGCCATCTACTAATAGTAAGATAAAAAAGGCACTGTGATGACAGACCCTATCACAAATCTACAAAGATAGGAATTGAAGAAAGAGGAATTAAATGGAGGTTGTTTGGAAAGGTGAACTAAGAGATCCTCCATTAGTTGGTTAGTGTTTTACACATGAGCAAAGGCTTTGATTTGACACTTATTCAAAATCATAGAATCAATCATTGTAAGCCAGGAACTTTCAAGGTAATCAACCACTTTGGAGGAATATGTTTGGAACATCTTATCTATCTGCAACTCCAAATATTTGATATATAAAACAGCTTGCAATACCACATCTATGACATACCAATACAAATCTTCATCATATGGGATCAACAAATCACCTCACAATTGTATGTAAGACATAAGTACGGTATCTAGAGTCACGGAATCTTCAAAAACCATTCTTACCACCTCAATCAATAAATCAAAAGACTAAACTACACTCCAACTATCCTCTGGCAGAGATAAATCTGTCATAGAAAGCTTCATATAAAATGCTAGTTTATATTGCTCATAGTGCACAAAGGAGTGATCTAGAGGAATAAATTCTTGGAACTACTCAAAACAAGTCCATAACAAGTCCATTCTTGACTGAAGTCGTTCCACCTTGGCTTGGAATAAGGGACATGATGTCTCATTTCTTTAAAGAATGGTTAAAACTACAAGGGGATAAGGAAGAAATTGGCTGCACAAAAAGACTCTGTGAAGCAAAATGGGACTGAGCCAATTGTTTCCTAAGCTGTCAAATTTGAGTATTATTCTAGGCTATGATAGTGTTAGTTGATTTGAGCTTTTTCGTTTGGACAGCTATCAAAGCTGTCCGCTCTTAGGCTTCATTCAACAACCTATCCCTCTCTCCTCAATCACAATAACGACTTTAGATTTACCAAATGAGCTTGCAAAGTAGACCTCTCTTCTTTTTGGGCATTAATGACCTTAGTCTGTTGTTCCATCTGTGTACAAAGATAATAAAATTTTTCTTTGGAAGAGACTAGCCCAATATTAGCCTTTTTCAACTCCTCCTTGGACTGTTGTACCTCTCCTCATAAAAAGAAGAAAAGAATTGTTGAATACAAGTGGTAACTGAGAGTTCAATAGAGCTTTGAATGTCTTTACATAGAAATGGAATTGCATCTCTTGTCACCAAACATTGCACAAAAGGAATTGAAATATCCATAGTATCATCTCTATGTGCTCTAAAAAGATTGGGTGTTGTAAGGAAAATAAGCATCGTACTGCAAGATTGAATAAGAACTAGAAGTGGAGGAGTGGAAATTGGTACTAATTCAGCCACTCGCTTAAGATGTTTCCTCTGAAAAATGACCAAAGGAGGAGGAGAATTAGTATCCTCAATGATGACATCAAGATCTTGAGTAGGAGGAGGAGGAACCATTGGAGGATCAACCATCAGTAGGGAAATTTCCTTCATAAGCATAGCATATATCAAGAAAACATAAAGGTAGGAACCATATGTGACATTAGTCACATTACCTCTCATGACTCGCATAAAATGTTAATCTATTTTAGTGAGGAGATATGAACTCCAATCAATAGTGATACCTTTCAACACCATGTGGGAAGTTGTAAATAATTCCTTCGAAAGATAATTAGAAGGGGTTTTGGCAGGCGTGAACCTGTCTTGAAGGGACTAGTACAATTGTTTCCAAAAAGGGTTAGAAATCTTAGACACACTAACTCTCGAATTGATAACCAAACCACACCTAACTAAGACAATCAACAAGGATTGAAACTCTCAACCAC
The DNA here is from genome assembly GCF_053477565.2 of Lygodium microphyllum. NCBI lineage: Eukaryota > Viridiplantae > Streptophyta > Polypodiopsida > Schizaeales > Lygodiaceae > Lygodium > Lygodium microphyllum. The sequence goes on along the minus strand of NC_141144.1, from coordinate 8,486,156 downwards.
ATCACCCACCCCACAGCGTACTTTATTTAGAAGGGGAATTATGTAATGTGAGGAAAAGAGAAATTTAATGAAGTGCAAATTTTAATAATTAATTAACAATGGGTGAGTTTTATTATGTGATAAATCTTAGCAAGGAAAAAGACAATTCATTTTATCCATTATTTAAAAACAATTAAGTTTCACAATACTTTAACGTTTCCCAAACATTATTCCCAACTCAAGGTCTCTAAATGCATGTTCATTTTTTGAAATTTAATATATGTGGAGTACTTTCTTGTTAGCACGTGCATTTGTGATGGCGGATTCATTTATTACAAATTAAAAATGTGTGTTAACGACGAAGTACGTGCTACATCTGGTTCATTTTGATTAAATTATATGTGTGCGTAGCACAAATGCGCGTGAAAAATGTGATCAATTGGTTCCTTTTAGCAATTAGTTGTGATAGTTGGTGCAACAAAAAAAAAAAGGGGGGGGGGAGGGGAAATGCGGTACCTCAAGGGAGTGTGAATGCATGTCTAGATATGCATACAAAAAAAAATCAATTGATGTGACAAGGAAGGATCAGAACCACGATCTAATCCAAAATACACTCCAACTAGCTGAAAAAATTGCAGTGTAAGGGAAAATACCACAACACCACGTATATTTTGTTCGATTTATTTTGGTATTTTCTAGAATTTTTTATAATTTTATTTGGAGGTATAAGGTTTGTATTTTTTTCATAATTATATATATAATGTTCAATCAGCAAGACAAATGTTGAAAATTGGTCCTGGGAATTCGCTAGAGTTTCTTGGATTTTTAGGTAAATTTTTTGGCTATTTTTCTATATGAATTTCTAATGAAATTTATAGATTTTTATGAGATTTTTATTTTTTCTCTATTTTTTAATTTGTATTCTTAAGTAACATATATTATTTGAATTTTTAGATTATTATTTTTTAATATAATTTTTTCATTTAATTTAAATTTTATAAATTTTTTTATCTTTTAATGTTTTTAGTATTTTTGCAAATTTTTTATCTTTTAGTATTTTTGCAATTTAAAATTATGAAAATGCATATACCTAGGGCTGTGGACTCCGTATGTACAGTGACAAGCCCACTGCATGGAAAAGACCACACATGTGTCCTCACGCATAAACGTGGGCTTAGATGTCATGTATGCGTACCAAAAGATCCGCATGTGAACAACTACGTACGAAGTGCAAAACACATAGGAAAGTCACTGCAATCCCATGTGAACAACAGCTTTGGAGGCAAAAAATGACACACGCATGCACGCATGCACTTTCGTGCATGACCAAGGGCCTACGAGGGAAGTGCATGGGGGGGTGGAAAGAGGATGGAGGTGTAAGAAATAAGGTGGAGGGAGCAAGGGTTTGGGGGGTGACAAGGTAGTGTTGGAGAAAGCGAGGCGCAAGCAGTGTCAGGCGATGTGAAGTGATGTTGGGGAGGAGAGAGGGAAACACCAAGGAAGAGGCAAGGGCCTGGAGGAAGGGAGGAGGCAAGGAGGAGGAAAGGGAGAGTGAGGAGGGAGGAGAAGGAGGTGGGAGAGCAGAAGATGGTTAAGTGAGGAAGATGGTGGGAGAGGGGGAGGAGAAAGAAAGCTGCAAAGAGGGGGGAGGGTAGGAGAGAGAATGAAAGAGGGAAGAGAGAGGAGAGAAGGGGTACGCGGGACAATTGGGGGGTAATTATAAATTTTTTGATAATTTCATTTTTAAAATAAAGATGTGGTGTGTTGGTTTTGGTCTTTTTTAATCATAACAAATAAATGTCCCCCCTGTCCCACACACCAACACGAGGCAGAGGTAAAAAAATTTACCATGACAGGATCATATGGAAGCAAAAAAAGCATGCGGGTATGTCAAACACAACGCAATGGATATACATGCACACATCCCAACAAAAACTGACTGTTCACATGGCACATAGGGGTGATGAAAAGATAAAATTCATGAAAATGTTAATTTTGAAAGATCCAAACATCATATGAACATGCTATAAAAAGTAAAACTAGGCAGGTTAATTGTAGAAAGAAACAAGAACACACCATTGATACATCCACGAATAAAACAAGTGTTCATATGGAAAAATGTCAAAAGTCAGGCACAAGAAGACACCCAAAAATTAATTCAGGAAATTCCATAATCCAAACAAAGTACACAAAGAAGGAAAATGTCCAAGATGAGGTGTCAGATAGGTGTGTCATGTTAGAACGCAGTTCTGCCCCCCCTAAGAAAAGGACCCGTTTGCATGGAAAAAATGCCAAAAATGCAATCGAATATGGAAATAGAGATTAATATAGCAAAATTTAGCAAGAGAAACCAAGGGGAGTGAGAACAAAAAAGATCCCCTGATAACCATGTCAAACACTTTTATCTTTACAATTTTCCTTTTTGTTTCATTTTGTTTTGATGCATAGATTCTCCTAAATTAATTTTCAACCCCGTTTGTGTGTCTTTTTGTTATTTTTTTCATGTGAACACACTTTTGGTGGTGAGAGGAAATGTTCACATGGAAAAAATAGTAAAAATAAACACAAAAACACATGCAAAAATTAATAGCATAGAATTTGTGTGTTGAAATGGGGTGGAGAAAAAAGGAAAAATGTGCAGTTTGGTAGGTTGGTGAATGTTATCCAATTAGATCAAAGTTTTGACAAGAATAAAGTAGGTTCACATGAAAAAATAGCAAAAATCACGTTCTAAAATATCCATGAATACGCAACAATTAATAATGGTCAAACTTTGCATCAGAATGACAGAATGTAAAAAGGAAAAATGTTAACGACAATGATAGAATGTAAAAAGAAAAAATGTGCAGTTTGGTAGGCTGGTGAATGCCATCCAATCAAATCAAAATTTTGATGAGAATAAAGCAAATTCACATGAAAAAATAGCAAAAATCATGTTTGAAAATATCCGTGAATATGCAACAATTAATAATAGCCAAACCATGCATCAAAATGACAAAATATAAAAGGGAAAAATGTCAAGTGGCTATAAGGTCAAGTGGTAGTTTTGGGGCATGAAAAAGATGCATTCACATGGAAACATAACCAATTTGCATAAAATCCTTCAAAAATGAATATCTCATGAACTGTGAATCAGAATGAATGGCTAAAAAAAGGAAAAAGTGTCTAATGCAAAGGGAAAACAAGATTGTAAGGTTAAATGTGAGTTAGAAGGCATGTCCCTTCCCCCTGGATAGGTGGGGATTCACATAGAAGAGTTGCAAAAGAAGGAAAAGGGTCAAATGGGCAAGGAAAAACCCCCCCAGGATATAGAAGAGACATTTTAACATGTAAAGATCAAGTCACAATGCAAGTATGTATTTATGCAAGTGAGACACGTGGGGATGCGTCCCCACACTTAAGACCTTATTGGGAAGGGAAAGAAAATCAATTAAACATATGGATAGGACCAATAATGGGACTAGGATGTTTCCACACTTAAAACATGATATACACTTATAAGTAGAAGGGTAGAGTTAGAAACACTTGTCTCATTTAGTTGATATTTGAGGTGAACTATCATCGACATATGAGGTGTTAAAGTCATCTGCATGAGGTACCACAGCTCACCTCAGCACACTTTTGGCATGGCAAAAGCCATGCAATAGCACCCAAGGAGATAGCCTTGTCGATGAAGATCTTTGGTTAAGATGTCAAGGAGGACAAATAATATAATACTCAACTCAATAGGCACTCATGGAATGATAATAGATCAGGCACTCATCCCATAGCTCGCATCACTCGTTCGGAAAGAATGATTGGAATCCATAACTCACACCTAGTTTAGAAATCGACAAGAGGGATGGTTTAGAAGGAGTATGCGAGCATGCACAATTGAGGGTGCAGCAATGCATCCCAACCCATTTGGTATAAGTGCAAGAAGGAAGGTCAGGGAGCCTTGTAGTGCAATGCGCTATATAGAGTGATGCGTGTGTAGTGATGGTAGAGGCTCGTCTCGTGTGTGTATAAGGAAATGAAAACGTACCTAATACCGATTTCCGTAATGTCCCTCAATCCTTATCTCTCAATTGATGAAAGGGAAATCAATCACATTCAACTCCCCCTCTATCTCACACTTATTGACAGATATAGGAGAGCAACCAAGTTCCTCACACCCATTGATGTAATCTTCATTGCCACTTGTGTATAGGTTGTATGCCTTGCACACAATTGATGGTGCAATAGTACATCCCACCTTGTGCTTGCATATGGTATGAAAAGGAAGACCAAGGAGCATTATAGTGCTGTGCACAGGAGCATATTGTGCTTTGTGCGTTGAGAGGCCCAGGCCATGCATGCAACGCTCCTGGACAATGTCTTTTTGCGGAAAGACAGTTTTGTACTACTCTGTGGAGTGATGGTTCTGCTTGTTATTATGAAATAAAGTATTTAATTTCCAAATTGTTTGTTATGTGCTAAAGATTGAGTTTAACGACTCCATTCACACATCTCACCTCTTGTTTAAAATTAAAGGCAAGGATTGGTCACTCACCCCACCCTTTTATCTCACACTCTCTTGATAAATACAAAGACCAATCCATACTCACATCCCCTTCTGATTAGGATGAAATTTTACATCACCACTCGAGGGATTGTCAATGAAGATTGGCTTCGTCTAGTTGATGATATCAACTTCTATTAGTTGATGAAGAGGTGTACCCAAGGAGGTAGCCAACAGATCTGAAACTTCAATTGCAAGTGAGAGATGTCATCTACTATAGAAGTCAAATGCATTGATGGAGTTGCAAGACATAATGCACCAATGGAGGTGGCTTCAGAACTACATCATGGAAAGTTTGACTAATAATTCAACCAATCTGTGTACTGTGGGATGGTGCACCTTTTCCACCACCACCTTCCTATCCAAGGGTGTTTGCCACCTTTTCTTAGAATGAGGCTTGTTATGAGACATGAAATTTCTTCATTTTCTCTCATAATAATTTTTAGATTTTATATTTTTTTCTTTTTTCCCTACTCTCGATGGTGTTTTCACATTTTCTTGAAGAATAGGTTAGCATGACAGGGACTAATGTTCTTTCTCCCATGATTGATATATATTTATATTTCTTTTTTTCTTTTTTATTGAAAAATCTAAGAGAAAAATGGCAAGAATACCATGTATCAGAACCATCCTCGTCACCTCTACTAGGTCAGTCTCGCAAGAAGGAAGCAAAGTAGGGATGGGAGGTGGCTTTGAGGGGCTAGAAAAACGAGGCCACCTCATCAGGATGATGAGCATGATGGCTATCAATAGCAACATGAGAAGGATTACAATGTGATGCCCAAAAGAGAAAGGGTCGGTTGACTGTAACTATCAAGATCCCTAGGGAGGGAAATACTTCTTGAGACAATGGCTACTAATTAGGAAGGGATCATCAAAGGCATCCACGACCGTGTGCTTGGATAGAGTCATTAGGGCTCACAGTAAGTACCGTATAGGGGCCCATCCAACATTGTTGTAGTTTTCTTGAAAACATCATAGGCCACGACTAAGTCACCTTCCTTAAACCCCCTATGCTTAATGAAGCTATCATGGTAGGCCTTTCATCGAGCCTAGGTAGCTTCCATACACTGTAGGCCCATCCTATGAGTCTCGTCCAAACATTCCAAGTGCAAGAGACAACAATCTAGGGACTCGTCATCACCTAGGCATTCTTTGATAGCCACTTATAGAGAAGGAAGTTAAAATTCTATATTTGTACCATACACTAGTTGGAAGGGTGCCTATCCTACAGTAGCCTTATGGGAGGTTCTATATGTCCATAGGGCCTCTATAAGTTGACCATCCCAATCATGGCAATGTGTAGCAATCATCCTTATCAAGATTGTGCAAAGGATGTGATTGATAACTTTGACTTGGCTATTGGCTTTGGGATTGTTAGGTGTGGACTTACAATGGTGAATCTTGTACAGCTCTGTCAATTCTTCCATAATCTTGTTGAGGAAGTGAGTACCTCCGTCACTTGTGAGATCTAAGAAATTGCCAAAATAGGTGATGATGTTCTCGTACATGAATATGGCCACGCTACTACTATCATCCCGCTTCATAGCTTTGGCTTTACACCACTTTGTGACATAGTCGATACAGACCAAAATGTATCTATTCTGCTTCCTTGTAGTTGTCAAATCGATGGGACCAATGAAGCCAATACTCCACTTCTCGAATGGACTTAGGGGAAGGATGGAATGTAGGGACTTAGCTTTGGTAGGCTTTTCTACCCATTGACAAGCATCATGGCATTTGTAGAAATCATAGGTATCCTTGTGAAGGGTCCGCAACCAATATCCCACGACCGAGCAGAGCCTTTCTAGATGTTGCTTCTCTTGGAAAGTGTCCTCCACAAGGCTCGTCATGGTGTACTTTTAGCAATACTCCAATCTCATCTCTTGCAATACATCTTCTCAGTGCTTTATCTTTACCCTTCTTGTAGAGTACACCACGCCTAGCAGGGTGTAGGGAACTGATTCCAACAGAAGCTTTTTCTTCTCCTAAGACTAGAGATGCTAGGAGGATACTATTGAGTTGCCAAAAGGTTAGCTATGTCTATGTACCATGGGGTTACAATCTCAACTAGAAATAGGAAAGCATTAGGGAGGTTTGGGTCATTCTACTCCTCTTCATCGCTCTGAGGAATACGTGACAAATGATCTAGGACATGGGAGTGACCAGGTTTCGTAATCACTTCAAAGTATAACTCTTGGAGTAGAAGGAGTCATCTTATCATTCTTCCCTTCACATATACTTTGTTCATTAGGAATGACAAGGCCTCATGATCCACATAAAATTTGAAGTGTGTCAAAAGCAAGTAGTGTCGGAATTTCTCTAAGGTAAACACCATTGCAAGGCACTCTAACTCCATCATCATTGTGTAGTTTTTTTCTCGATCATTTACTTTTTAGTTTGCATAGTAGATTAGGTTGATATAACTTTGAGGACCCTTTTTGACATAAGACTGCACCTACCCCTTCGACAAATGCATCAATGTACACATGGAATTCATTCGTCCAATCAAGAGGTTGTAGGATGGGTGCTTCAATCAGACCCTGATTCATAGAGTTGAATGCTTTGTGACAATCAGTAATCCATATAAACTTTGCATCTTTCCTCAAGAGCTTATGCAAAGGGGATGCCTTTTTGTAAAGTGTGCAATGAACCATATTTAATAGACCACATGGCCAAGAAATCCCCTCAATTGTTTGAGGTTGATTGTCACTATTAGAGCTACAATCTTCTCTATCTTTGCAAGGTCTATGTGGCCTAGAAAAATTGCTGAAGAGACTCCAAATATGCATTTATTAGGGATGAGAGAGATCCCATACTCTGGACATCTATCAAAGCACTACTCTAGGTATCCCCAATGCTCACAGATTAGGCTATAGACACAAAATTCACCTAGGTATACCTCAATGAAATCATGTAGATGATTCTCAAATATGGCCATCATCACTCTTTGAAAGGTAGTAGGAGCATTACAAAGTCCAGAGACAGCATCACTCTGTAAGCATAGGTTTCCCATTGTGTTACGAAGGTTGTTTTGGATTGATCTTTTTCTATGATATGGACTTGATTATATCTACTGAATCCATCCAAAAGGGGGAATAGAGCTCATATCCAGCTACCACTGTCCAACAATTGGTCTATGAAAGGAATAGGGAAATGATCCTTCTTAGTCTTGAAATTCAGCTTTTGAAAGTCCACACATATTCGCAGCTTTTTGTTCTTCTTGGGTACTATCACGATGGGAGAAATCCATTCATTATTCGCCACTGGATAGATAAAATCAATTTTAATAAACTTCAATCATTTGGCTTTCAGCAAGGCCACATAATTTTGATTCATGCATCTTTGTCTTTGCCTCACAGGTTTGGTATCAGGTTCGAGGTCGATGTGATGCTAACACATAATGGGATTGATCCCCTTTAGATCTTTATATGACCATGCAAACAGGTCCAAATTCTCCTTTCTCAATAGGTCATGTAGGATCAATAGCTCCTCTTTAAGAAGATTGATACCCACCTTCAGATGATGTTCAATACTAGTGGTGTCCACGAATGAAGTTCCCATGAAGAGCTTATGGGTAAAGGTCCCAACTCCCTCAAGGGAGTGGCCACCTCATCTGATACTCCACTGGAATAACTTCTTCCTTCCATGGGGACTCTATTGACCCTTTGGGATACTGAAATGGTATCATGGTTGTTTCATATTTTATTGGAGAGTAAACTTATCTCTTGACTCGAGGACTCATCTTTTTAGGATGCCTCTAGAAACATCACACAACAAAAACCATCTAATTTTTGCTTAAGTTGTAGGATGCTTATTGGCAAGGTACATCATCATTGTTTTTTCTTAAGGAGGGTAAATTAGAGCAACAAGAGCCACTATTAAAGGAGGTCTTATTCTACTTAATCCATTTCTTATGGATATTTTGCATACACTATGATTCATTAACTAGTCCAAATTGTATTATTGTCATTCCGTCCAACAACATGGGATCTTCAACTTTTATAGCCTCTAAAACTTCCTCCTCACTTGTATCCTCTTCAGGTCAAACACGTTCTTCCAATTTCCTTTCATAATCTTCTTCTACACCATCATCATCATCCTCTTCAGGCACTCAGCTCTATAAGAGCTCTATACATATGAGAAAAACAAACTCTCTGCTATATCGTTTTCTTTTGCCTCTGCCCTCTAGCACTACTCCTGTGTCTATCTCTATCTTTGCTTCTATTTCTCGCCCTACTATGGCCATATAATAGGGAGAGCAGTACATGAGATGAAATGATCTATACTCGTGCATCATAGTATGGGGCCTAACATATCTCATACGAGAATCAAAACAGGCATCTATTAATTTGGAAATATATTACTTACGACTAGTACCACAGTTGGAGTGACAGTGATCCCTTCGCCTGAAGCTTCGTTGTTGGTTATGGGATTGCCATTAGCACATGACATTCTTTGCTTGGGGGCCATCGTCCAAAAGTAGACTCAAGAGATTAAGAAGACAGAATAGATTCGAGATAGGAGAGTGTAGGAGAAGATGGCTAAGTTGAGGATCGAGATAGAGGGAATTGTGCAGCCTCTTGGGGTGACTCTCTCTCTCTCTCTCTCTCTCTCTCTCTCTCTCTCTCTCTCTCTCTCTCTCTCTCTCTCTCTCTCTCTCTCTCTCTCTCTCTCTCTCTCAAGAGCTCTCTCATAATATCTTGGAGGGTATCCTTCTCTCTACCTTTCTCTCGCAGCCTCTCGGGGTCTCCTTATGCTCCCTTGTGCCTCCCGATGCCTCATATTTATAGTGAATTAGAGGAGAGAGCTTGTTGTTGAGAAGTAGAGATCTTTGTGGAGGGAGATCTTAAAAAGATCAGTGATTTGATGCTCAAATCATAAATCTTATGGTTCCATTGGCTCCGAAAGGGGAATAAAACTCCAAGACACTTGATTAAAAAGCTCTTAGTTCACTCCTTCTTCTTTTCTTTGTTCGAAGTGTTGTCTACTGCCTGTAGACTGCGATCGCGAACGCACGATTTCACCAGTCACTTTTTTATTTTTCTTTTTATAAAATCTCCAAAAATAACTAAAATATCACTTATATTTTCTTTTAAATGATATCCAATTCTAGAAATCTCCATAAAAGATAATATCTAAAATATACTAGTTTTGCCCAAAATCTAATATTTTTGGACCATCCAAACTATAAACATTAATACTAGTGATTAATATAGCTCATAAGTCTCGTTCACATTGTAACTTACGAGAAGGGTGGCTACGGTCCTTGTCAATCTGAGAAAAATATCAAATTTACGACTCTCAAAATTTTAACATATATTTTTAATTAAATAAAAATTATTAGTTATTAATGTTAATTATTTTTACCTTAGTTAATCTTTAGTTAATAATCTTACTAACTTATTATTTAGCTAACTAACTTTTGAACTAAACAACTAACTTTTATTACATGGAAATATCACTTTAGTAGTGGTGGCAACATTTACACTTCTATCACTAGGGGAGTTTTTCATCCTTTATCTCTTGGACCTCTGATTCTATCTTTGTAGTTGTCTCTGTATCCTTCTGTATTAGTACTGGACTACTTTGTATTGTGCCATTCTATCATGTATTGTTTTGTTTCTCTTTTGGAAGATTGAACTTCACCATTTTGATGGAGGGAATGTTCTATTTTGGAACTGTGGAATTTCTTTTCTTGGCATGTGTTATTGCGACAACTTCTAATTCCACCAAGTTGGAGGTAGGTTCTTGAGTCTTCTATTGGTTATCAGTGGTATTGGCTTTCATAAGAGTTAGACTAGGATAGTCTTTGTGTGGCCTTCTCCTTTGCATCAACTGCAAGGTTTATAGTCCATAGACCTTCTAGGGTTTGGGCAATTTGGTGAGATATGTCTATTTTCTTTGCATTTGTAACACTCAACTTTTGATCTCTAGCCACTGCTAGACTATTATTGTCTGTAACTTTGAAAGGGAAACCTCTTGGACCAAAATTACGACCAAACTCCCTAGGCTTTGATATGATATCCTAGGTTATCATCTTGAAGTCCAATAAGTTGAATCTTGCTTCTTTATCTTTCTTCCTCCATTCATGCATCTCCTTCAGAGAGCAAATATCCCCTGTATGGTTCTTCCTTAAATAGTAGAAGAAGAGAAGGATCTAGAGATAGTTTGCTTTCAAGTACATTCAATGGTTAAATGTCCTATTGATGTCACTTTTCACACCATGTATTAGATTGCATCACATCTCTTCTACCTCTTGCAGGACTAGATATGTTAGTGATATTCACCTTTAGCATCTATATTTATTGTGTAATGACATCCATCAATTCTTTCTTGATGCTTGCAAACTGAATTGGACAAATAGTTCTTCAAATTTTCTCCTCCATGAGTACTCATAGTAGGGTTTTGCAAAGTCTTTGTAATATGTGCATAGACTAATTGGGTCCTAGAGGGTTCTCCATTCTGTATCTGATTCAAAGCTCCTATTGTTGAGACTGGTGACTATTGATTCTAGTTGATAGGGTTCCATTGTTATTGTTGAGTCACCATTAGGAAAAGTGTTTGAGGCCACTGTTGTTGTGGTTGAACCATCATTTGAGGTACTGCTATCTACGGCCACTGTGGATTCGGTGCACTATACTATGGCATTGCTTGCATTTGATGGTGGGGGTAGGGAATAGTCCTTGGGATTGCATGTAAGAAGTTGGGAATAGTTAGAATGCTAACAATATGCCATGTCACATAGACACTGGTATATAAGGAGAGAAGTTGTAATTTTTCATATCTTTTGACAAATCAATACATTTACAATCTTTCTCTCCCTTGCTCTAAGCTTCCATGGCTTCTTCATCTTTCCTGTCTTTCTCTCTCCAATTCTAGTCTTTCTCTCTCCTCGTCACTCTTATTCTCTCTCTTCCTGCAGTATTTCTCTCTCCTCTTTCTCTCTCCCTGGTTCTCTCTCTGACAAGTGGTATTAGAGCTTCAGTCTTTGATCCATTATTTTCTTCCATTTTCACTCCTATTTTCCTATTTCAAAACCAATTTCAGACAAAAATGGTACAAGACAGTGACTAGTGGAGTGCTGCAGGACAACTACAGTTAGCAAATGACCACATATGGAGATATCCAAGGTTAGATATGGCGGATAAGGGCTTAAATGGTTGGACGTCACCAAATTTTATGCAAAATTGAAGGTAATTAGGGTAAAGGATGGTTAACCGGGCTTAGTTTGGGGTTCAACTGTGGTTACTTTTCAAAAGAGGTCTTCCTTTCCTCTTCCTCCAAGCTTTTGCCAAGCTTTCATGGAGTTGCAGCACATATCTTCTCTTAGCTTTCAGCCATGAGGTTTTTGAAGGCATTTCATGCTGGAAACTTTCTTTACTCTTCATTCTTAACAAGTGGAGCACCATTATTGAAGGCTTTGAAGAGGCTTTAGGGATATTTTAATCTTCTTCAAACCCTAAAGATAGGCAGCAGTGAAGATATTTCAAAGCTAGAGGCAAAAATGGAAGAAGCCAAATGCTTGACGTGGAGTTGCAGTACACACGATCTCCAGAGGCCACCCTACCTATGACATCAGTTGTCCTCATATAGAACTGAGGCCTGTTTCCAGCAAAGAAAGGAGAATGCCTTCCACCTTCTTCCTTCTTCAGGATGTAGACAGAAGCAACAAACTTATTATGGGGTGTGATGGCCCCAGGCTTTGCAAATAACCAGGGGTGTTCTGAGTTTCCTTCAAGCCGACAAGTTTGTGAGATGTTTACAAGGCATAGCTTCAATTGCTGCCTTGGATGCTGGGGGTGAGCCATACCATATGCAGAGCTGGCCTAAGAACGGAATCAGGAAACCTGTGATTACTGTTACTAGTTCCTTGGTTTCGACCTGTGCGGAAAAGTAAATGTAGCAACCGACTAAGAGAATCCAAGCCATCTCTGGGCAGAGTGTTCTCATCATGCATCTTGGATCCATTTCCAAGACACACTGATAGTTAATTCACTGTGTCTGAAGCAGACGCGCTTGGAGACTGCTCTAGCTCATACGGAGGTAGCGGCCTGCATATAGCTGGGTCTCTAGCAACAACTCGAGCTACTGTTGTGAGAAATATTTGGGGAGATAACCGTCCACCATTGCTGCGACTTTGAGTGGTTCAGATGAGTTCTTTGGACTTCTCTGCCTAGCCTCTTCTGCAGCTTGATCTCTGCAGGACTATTTGTTTTAGTTGATCGTCTCTCTCTTCAACGTTTGAACTCACAGGCACAACAGTCAACAGCCATCAAAAATGGCAAATCGACTTGTTTAACAGGAAAACGGCAGGTCGCCTTTTCCAGGAGGAACTCTATGTTGCAGCAATTTCAAGGTGTACTCTGCAACCATTTCAAGAAGTAGAATACTTCATTCGATGGACACTGTGGAGTGAGCTCGAGCTGCTTCGGCTAGGGGTATGATCCTTGGCGCAGGAAAACAGCAGGTCGCCTTCTCTGTTATACTTGAGGAAGGTCAGGGGCCTTTCACTTCGTCTGATTCCGCCTGCTAAAGCAACTCTTGAATGGGAGCTTGAAGGCTTTATCAACATCTGAAGTACTCAAGGTCAAATACTGGCTTTGGATGCAAGCTGGTCTGATTATGATCCTTGGCGCAGGAAAACAGCAGGTCGCCTTCTCGTTATACTTGAGGAAGGTCAGGGGCCTTTCACTTTGTCTGATTCCGCCTGCTGAAGCAACTCTTGAATGGGAGCTTGAAGGCTTTATCAACATCTGAAGTACTCAAGGTCAAATACTGGCTTTGGATGCAAGCTGGTCTGATTTCCGAGAAGCCAGTTTCTCCAACGACTACATTGGCTATGTTAGCTAAGACCTGCAAGGGGATTACAATCATAAGGACCTTCTTTTCCTTTCCTTGCAGATAGGGCTTCAAAAAATGACCACCCTGTGCCAATCATAACTATCACACTAAAGAGCATGACCCCTTTCAAAAAGCTGAAGGCATAGAATGCAACATCCCAACCATGGGCACCATGGGCAGTCCCAGTCTTTTTTATACATATGTCCAGACAACTGCAAGGCCAATATAGATCCAGAAAAAGCAAAAGTAGAGCACTGGCAGCTGAGTCTCCTCCTCAGACAGATAGTCCTTCACATCACCTTCCAAGTTGTACATAGAAGTTCTCACATTCATGGAAACACTAACTTTCGGCACACAGTTTGCAAACACTAGGGTGTAACAAAGTCACCTTCTCCATTGCTCTCTTCCTTGTCAAGCCCTTCATCATTCACAAAGTCCTTTTCTTCTTGACGATATGATGCCTCACAATCTGTGTTTGTCCGCTGAGAGACATCTGTTCCAGATTCAACAGAGACTCGGTTCACAGGTCCAATTGCATCACTTACCATTGACACCTCAGATGGCTCCTCCTTCCCATCATCAAGTGTACCTGATGATTGAGACCCAACATTGAAGCTCTCGATCCCTTGCTTGTCAGAAGGAAACTGACCAGACACACAATCTTTCTCACATGAATACCTGCATCCAAACTCACTAACCCGAACTCCAGTTTCAGACGGTATGCTATCATGCCTGGACTCATCAGAATCACATGAAGTCTCTGTCTCAGTATGATCGGCATCCATCCGGATTGGAGCTTTAGACCCAACTCCTGCAGCAGATCCAAGATCTCCCTCTGCTAATTTCAATGCACAGAATCGTAAAAATGCAATTGCATTCAAACTAACATCCTGATTAAATCTGCTGTTTGTGAATGCAATAAGACAGTTAACACTATCTGTTATCTAGGAGACGCAAGGCTTCACATTGCATCAATAGCTCGATTGCCATCCATCGATAATGCAACCAATGGCAGTTTCCCATGCTTCAGAGAAGATCTGATTGTCTCCTGGCTCACTGGAGATCCAGATTCATACATTGCATTAGCATCATCAATGATATGTGGAACTGTGCTTTCTACAGAAATATGACTACCAGGATAAACTTCAGCAGATTCACTTGAAGATTTTTGCTCAAAAGCACCTTCCTTAAGCATCTTCCATCATCGTCTTTGTCAGGCCTATTCCTTGACAGTTTATTACAGCAGCAAGTAAATCTCAGATTTCTTCTTCAAAATCATGGGGTTTTCATCTATTCCACTCCTTGAGGTCTCTACTTATACTCTATGACCGACATTGAAGGACCTTTGAGCTTGAAGCTTTGTTAGGGCATGGCTATAAGGTTTCAAACTCTAGGATTGACAGTTTTGGACAGCACTAAAATTGTTCAAAAATTTTGAAGAATTTCATGGGGTCCTTTTTTCTCTTCAACACTTCCTGAATGTTCTTAGCATCAGTGATCGACAACATTTGAAGGTTCTTCCCCAACATTGAAGAGATTGAACCATTTCTTGAAGGCTCAGCAATGATCTATTTGAAGAATCTTGTGCCACTTGACTCCTCGTCATCAACCTATTGCCTATGGAAGACCGATGGAGCATTCTCAAGGGTATGATGCTTTGGGGATGCAATCTTGTAATGCCATATTCATGGAATGCTCTCTCCTACTCATTTGAGTGTATAGGTGTTGGGTATTGACTCAAGTTGGATAAGAAGTACTCAAAACACTTGGAACAGGGCCAAAATAGGGTGCAGTCCAAACAGGGACAGATTTGGGAAAGTTGCTACAGAAATTAGTAGCATCATTCTAACGACAAAGGCACAATTGGAATTGATACTAGACATCATAAGCTTCGAGTGGAGCCATCAAACGTCTCATTTGGACACATATTTCTCGAGCTAGAGCCTATTTGGTACCGGCAGTTCACTAGCAGTTTACTGTGGACAGTTCTGGAAATTCTTAAACAGAGAGGGGTATTGCTACTCCTAAATTCAAACTAGGATTTCTACTTGATACTAGACATCCTAACCTTCGAGTCAAGCTATCATACACCTTATTTGGACTTCTATTTTTCAAGGAACAGCATATCTCTTCAACTTGACTGCAATGGCAGCAGCTAAGAACAATAGCTCCAGCTCAAGTGAACAACGTTGGCTTCAAATACAGGCTAAAATGGACAAACTTGGACAAGGTTGGCTTCAAACACAGGCTAAAATGGACAAACTTGGACAAGATCAGCTTCAAACAAAAGCTAATATTGACAAACTTGTAGTTTTGATTCAACAGTGTATTGCTCTTATGGAAAAAACAGCAGGACCTGAATCAAATGCTTATGCTCATGGCCAGCATCTATATGCTGATGGTATACTTGGATCAAATGCTTATGCTAATGGTACACACTATGATCCACATGCATCTTATGAATATGAACAGCAACAATATGCAAATGAATATGAGCAGTATGCAAGTACATCTGGACAGCATGTTAATGCTTATAAATATGATGTACAATATAATAATGCAGAGTATCATTCCATTGAACCTTGGCAGCAGAATGGTTATTATGGTCAACATGCTTATGCTTATGAGCATCCATCTCTTCAGCAAAATAGTTCTTATGGATGTAACAGAAATGGTTATGCTTATCAGTACACTTCTAGCTTTGATCAACAGCAAGCAAGTGATTATGACCAATACAGTGGGATCAATGATCATTGGCAACATGCTTATGTATATGAGCAGCAAACATCAGTAGAAGCAAATGTATATGCTCAACCTAACTGTTCCTCTGATGTGCAGCAGGGCTATTGTCACCATATGCAGTATGAACAGCATGAGCAATATGGTTATGAGTATGGACAGCCATCTGTTGTACATGATGAGCATGGACAGCCATCTGTTGTACATGATGAGCATGGACAGCCATCTGTTGTACATGATGAGCATGGATAGCCATCTGTTGTACATGTTGAGCATGGACAGCCATCTGTTATACATGAACAACAAGATGACTATGAGCAGCATGTCAAAACTATCATAGAGCTGACCAATGGTGATGAACAGGTGTGTAAATTGCTATCTAAAGCTAAACGTGTTAGACACCTTACTAGTGATACAATACGGGAACTGCATGCTGCGGGCTTATGCTATCGTTGTGCTAAGCCACTATCTTGTAATCACCAAGACACATGTAGGGCAAAGTCTGCCAAAATAATCTTGCTATTTGAATATTATGATGTAAATGATGAAGAACATCTTGTTGAAGATGATGAAGAACATCTTGTTGAAGGCCATTCTGGTATGAGTCCACAACAAGAAGTTAAACAACAAGAAGTTCAGTTCAAGAAGGCAGATTATGGACAGCATGTGGACTTGGAAGACCATCATGCAATGGAGACTTTGTTAGTGAGTACTATCATGATGATCATATTTCCAGCAGTATTTGATTTCGATCTTATGAAAGTTGAACCAATGCATGTCAAAGATACAACTTTTCCTTTTGATCCGGGAGGCTACATGCTGATTTTGATCTCCTGTATGGATTAGTACTACTATTGAGTATTAGGTAATCTTTTCTTTTATCCCTTGTAATGCTGTACAGAGTAGTACTCTGTTCTATCCATCTCCTCTTTAGCTTGTCTCTCCTCCACTTGCCTCCTCCCTCTCCTCCTCCACCCACCTCCTCTACTTCTTCCTTCTTCTCCTTTCATGACTATTGATCCCACACCACACCCTACATGTTCCCTTGACTGCCATTTTAGTGATGTTCGCACGTGGATCGTTCATGGTTTGTGTGTAGTACCAATCAAGCCCTCGTTCACACAGTGAGGATGTGTGTGCTATCTTGACTGTCACATAGCTTGCTGTTCACACATAGTGCAACCAAGCACCTGCCTTTTTCTATATTTTTTATTTTTAATAACAAAATATAAAGTAAAATAATAAAAATTCACATAAAATTGAAAAATTATTTAAAAATAGAGAGAAAATTCTCAAAATTAATAAAAATTTTGAGATTATAAATTCAAACAAACAATTCACATTAAAATATTAGAAACTTTTGAAAAAATTAGAATAAATTTGGAAATTTCATGGAAAACCCTTAAAATTTTGAAAAAAGAGCCAAAAATTTTCTAAATTTTTCTAATAGTTCCAAAAAAATTCATTTATAAATTCTAAACATTTTTGCTGCTCTTTGGTCACTCCAAACCAGACGTTCAAAAAAAAAAAACAAAGTAAGAGATGACAAAAATTACACAATCATATAAAAATCGTGTTAGGAAAAAAAACAAACCAAACAGAACAAATCAAAAAATAAAATCCTAAAAGGCACAATCAAACAAAATGAAAAAAACAAACAAACCCAATAACCCACATATTCTCCCTTCCTTTTGTTCTTCTTTGCATTAGTATTAGTTGTTGTTTTTCTTATTTTAGTATTGTTGTAGAGGCCGATTCTCTCCTAGTTGATCTATTATCTTATTGATCGTGGATCTCTATTGATGTGGATTTTTGGACATGGGATTTGTGATCCTTGCTACCCATGTCTTCAAACCTTGTAGGTGTCCACCACACACCGTCAAGTTCCATTTCTTTTTCCTCTTTCACATGCACCATAACACACAAATAATTTGTAAATAAAATTAATCCAATTGTTGCACCCCACAAAATGAATACACTACACTTCGTTAATTTTGTCATTAAAATCAACCCGATTGTTAAAAGAGTCCCCCACCATTGTCGCACAAGCACATGGCACAATAACCCACATAATTTTATTAATTTAAAATGAACCCTTAGTTCATAGTGCATGTGCACACATACTACACATACATTAGGTTGTAATTAATAATAAATCCCTATTGTCATGTATGCATGCACTTAGTGCTAAACATCATGTAAATTGTAACAATGAAGTGCATTTGTACAAACCCATAGTCAAGTCAAGTCAAGTCTGAGTGGGTTTTGGGTTGTGAAATTCAAATCATCATGTATTAAGGGAAAATAAACTAATGAGTTGCAAACTAATTTCTCATTTGATATAGAGGAATTCGTATATTCCACTCATTCCAATCAATGCATCATAGGTTGATAAAAATCGTTTACGAGAATAAGATTTTGTCAAGTCAACATTGGTCTTATCAATCCATGTCTATTCTGTTTGTTAGTGGGTGAATCTGTTACGAGTTAATTTTGATCTGTTGGGACTATTTAGTATCAATGATGCAATATGATTGAGATTATATTTGATTTGAGTGCTTGATACGAGGTTTCAAGGTGCATGCATATTTGAATATCATGAAGCTTTTGATCACACGTATACATAGGTCATGTCAAAAATTTTTCCATAGGTCACGTATACATAGGTCAAAATTTTTCCATAGGATGTGGTCTATTTGGGGAAGTCTAGTCTAGTCATGTCTATCTTTTGGTTTCTTTCTAATATTCGACTTAGTGGTGGATTGTGTGGGTTTTGTAGAAACTCCCTTTTCCTTACTTTTTGTGTGTGTAGATGTTATCCTATGTAGTCTAAATGGCATCTTCCCCAAGAATCTCTATGACAAGAAAAGTCCAGCGAGTCTGATGTATTGGTTGAAGCAACTCATGGATCTACGCATGAAGGAGAATGTGACCATGTCTGCTCACTTGAGCCAGTTCCATGCTATACTCAAGAACTTGACTTCGCAGAACATCACTTTTGCAGAGGATGTCACTCCTCTTTTCTTGCTTGGTACTCTTAATGAGTCATGGGATGTATTCCGCACTGCATTATGTGCCTCTACTGCTACCTTGAAATTATCTGATGTTGAGAGTGCTTTTCTGCAGGAAGAGGTTAACCGTAAGAATTTGGATGCCTCTCGTGTGTCGCATGCTATGACAGTTAGAGGCAGGAATGATGGATATGGAAAGCATGGCAGTGGCAGTGGCAGTGGATGGGATTCTCAGAAATCTCAGTCCAAGTCTCATGGAAAGTCACGTAACAAATCCCGTGGTAGGAATGCAAATGTTACTTGTCACCATTGTGGGAAAAAGGGCCATATTGGGCCACAATGCCATGAACTGCGCAATGAAAGGCGCAAAGATAAGGGGAAAGACAAAGTGCAGGATAAGTCTTCTGATCACAGCATAGTCCCTGCAAAGTCCAGTGTTAAAATTGAAGAGATCAATGTTATGCAGCCTGAGGATGTTGATGATGATTATATATCCTTGCAGCTTCTTCTAGTGCTTCGCAGATGACAGAGATACACTCTATGTATGCACAGTGTTGGCTCTTGGACTCAGGTGTGTTCTTTCATGTGACACATTATCAAGAGTGGTTTCATTCATACCGTATTGTTTCAGGTTCTGTGCGCTTGGGTGATGACAGCTCTCTCGATATTGTTGGCATTGGTGATGTTAGGCTACAGACAGCAGTTTTGTTATGCAAGATGTATGTCATGTACCTGCTTTGACACGCAGTCTCCTGTCAGTTGGACAGCTTGATGACACAGGTTATCATGTATCTTTTGGAGACTCTGCATGGAAGATCACTCGTGGTAGACTTGTGATTGCAAGAGGTGCCAAGGCTGACAGCCTCTATCCCTTGATTGTATCCGCTTCTTCCCTTGATCATGTTTTGTCTGTGGGTTCTATCCCACATGTATCTCTTTGGCATGCCCGTTTGGGCCATATGTCTTTGAAGGGAATGAAAATGCTTTCTAGTTTGCAGTACTTACCGCCCCTTGATTATGCATGTTTTGATTCATGTGAGCATTGTCTTTTATGACAGGTAGACTAGGTCTATGCATAAGAAGTCTGGTAGGCCATGCATGAGTGAGCCCTTGGCATGGGTACATTCGGATGTCTATGGGCCCATGCCTTGTCAGTCTATGGGTGGTCCAAAGTATTTTGTTATGTTCATAGATGATTTTTCATGGAAATTTTGGGCTTATCCCATTAAGCTGAATCCGATGTCTTGGCTGTGTTTCAGAGGCCATTGCATTGGTTGAGAACCAGTCTGAGTATAGGTGAGTATGTCTCACATGCTTTTGAGCAGTTATGTGATGAGAGGGGTATTAAGTGTCAATTGACCGCCCCCTTGTGAGAAATGCGGGATCTAGAGCATGGCAAAGATGGAAGCTATGGAGGATGGAAGGAGAAGTGTGGACTCATGATGGAAAAGACACTGTTTGTTACACAAGTGAATTAGGTTCCAAGATTGAGACTTGGACTCATAAACACAATCTTGTGTATGTGGACAATGACATTGACACTTCACTGAAAAGAAAAGAGTACAATCATTGCATTAAGAAAAGGAAGCAAGTACAATGCTTTATAGGAAAATAGGAAACTGCAGTAGGCACCATTGTGCATATGGGATAAGTTAGCCTGCATATCCTTGACCCTGAAGCTCCATACAAAGAGGCTGTTTGAGTGAGTGTGATTGCTGATTCTCAACACCCCTCCTCAATCACAACTAGAAAGGCACAAAGTGTATAGAGGCTGTAATGAGAACCACCTGCAAAGTGTGGGCATACCACAAACATGGCAAAACACCAGAGATTGTCACAGAAAAGGCTAAGTGTGGGTACCATAAACATGGTGGACATCCAGAGGTTGTAACAGGGGCCTCACAAAGTGTACAGAGGCTGTAGTACAAGGCTATATGAGGAGTTTACAAAGCTTATGAAAGGAACATTAAGGCAAGTACAATGCTTTTAAAACAGAAAATGAGAGACAAGGACCGATAGGCCCTTGTGGTCTTTTTCAGCATATGATTTCTCTTTGTCAGCATGGAAAATCTTCTTGTCTTTCATCTTTGGTTCTTCAGCTTTGAATGATGTGGTCTTTTGGTCTTCATGGCTGATCTTCTTATTGTCCTTCTTCCTTTGCTCTTTGATCTTATGGTCTTCTTGGTCTGGTTCTTCTTTGACTTTGCTTGCAACTTTAGTCTTCATGTCCATGTCTTTGTCCCCCTCAAGCAAAGACATCTCATTCTTCATGATGGCCAAGGTAACTGGAGTATCTTCAAAAACTTTAGATGGAATCATTGATTGCACTGTAGTATGAGCAACTCCATGTGTCTCTGCAAGTAGATCACAAAAATCTTCTATGTAGTGTAGATAAGTCATGTTACTTTTCATAAAGTGTATCCACATATAAATCTTCTTGGTTATCATAGATATGACCAAGAATCTGCTTTAAATCTGTGAGTAAGTGGCAACCAAATTGATCTTCAATGTGTCAAAGTGAAGATAGTGTTAAATCAACACTCTTAAGTATCAAGGGATACTAGAGTTGAAGATGGTGATTCTTGATGCCGATCCTTTGCTTGATGAACCCGTTGTTTGAGTCCCCTCCTTGATGTGTGGCACTGACTTTGGTTAACTTGAGAAACTTGGAACTTGAAGTGAAGTTGAAGCTTTGGAGCTCAAGTCTATGAGAGGTCTTCAAATCTTCAATGGGTCTTTAAGTGCTTCAGAGATCTCCCCTCCTTGATTTGATGGACAAATGTTGTTAGAGACTAATCAAATTAGTGAATCAAAGTGGCAGAGGCTTGGGTTGTGTCAGGAGAGAGAAAATGAAGAATTTTTGAGTTTGAAGGATTTTGGCTATGGTGGATTTTAGGGTTTCTGAGATAGGGGCCTGGTTTTTCTAACATTACAGGAGCTATGGTGGACCATTTTCAAAAATTTTTACATGCCTAGGAAGCTGATTTCATGGACTATCAAAGCCCCATGATAATCGTCAAGATCGTTGGCAGTATGGTGCGCGCAGAGATGAATTCCGTGAACAGGCGCAGTTTTTACAGATTTCCACGATTTCCGCAATGCTGGGCTCGATGATGAGCAATGTTGGACTGTGGTGCATCTAGGGGCTTTGCCACGAGTAGAGGAATGTTTCTCCAAAAGGAATTGTGGGCTAAGATGGCCTATAGAGTAAGATATAGAAGCTCCAAGTGCTGTATGTCCTGTCTGGCTATGGCAGACACAAAGCAGAGATTGACAGTTTAAGCAATGCTAAGCTATGGAGTGGCCAATGTCAAGCTCTTAAGTGATAGAAAGAAGCCTTGGGAGTCAAGGAACAAATATCTAGAAGAGAGAGGTTCAGATATGACCTATGGAGAGAGATCTAGGAGCTTCAAGTTGACAGGGTGCTGCTGGCTATGGCTGCCATGGAAGCTTCAGTGAGAGTAGAGTTGGGAGATGAAGTCATGAGCTGAACTTGAGCTGACCTGAGGTTAAGAGGGACTAAGAGAGCAGATAAGGGAGTTATGCCATGCCCGACTGAGCTCTGATACCATGTGAGAAATGCGGGATCTAGAGCATGGCAAAGGTGGAAGCTATGGAGGATGGAAGGAGAAGTGTGGACTCATGATGGAAAAGACACTGTTTGTTACACAAGTGAATTAGGTTCCAAGATTGAGACTTGGACTCATAAACACAATCTTGTGTATGTGGACAATGACATTGACACTTCACTGAAAAGAAAAGAGTACAATCATTGCATTAAGAAAAGAAAGCAAGTACAATGCTTTATAGGAAAATAGGAAACTGCAGTAGGCACCATTGTGCATATGGGATAAGTTAGCCTGCATATCCTTGACCCTGAAGCTCCATACAAAGAGGCTGTTTGAGTGAGTGTGATTGCTGATTCTCAACACCCCTACACCCCCCCCAAGAATGGTTTGGCTGAGTGGATGAATAGAACCATCTGTCAATTGACCGCCCCCTACACCCCCCCCAAGAATGGTTTGGCTGAGTGGATGAATAGAACCATCTAGGAGCTTGTACGCAGTATGCTTAGTCATGCAGGCCTACCACAAAACTTTTAGGCTGAGGCAGTTAATACAGCTGTGCATGTCATAAACAGATCACCTTCTACTGGTTTGGATTTCTAGGTTGTAGAGGAGGTATGGACTGGAAAACCCCCCTCTTATGCGCATCTCCGTGTCTTTGGATGTGAGGCATTTTACCATGTGCCCAGGGACAAGAGAAGTAAGCTGGATCCTAAGAGTGTTAAATGCATTTTCATTGGTTATGGGGATGTAGGTGAGATGGGTTACCATCTCTAGGATCCGCAGGCGCAGAAAGTCATCCGCAGTCATGATGTAGTCTTTCATGAAGACAAGATGCTCTTAAGGCTCAGCTCAAGAAGAGTTTTGAGATGAAAGATCTTGGACAGGCCGCTCACATACTTGTTATGGGCATTAGACGCAACAGGCATCACAGACTCCTCTATTTGTCACAGAGGGAGTACATTCATAAAGTCCTTGAGAACTTTCGCATGCAGGACGTAAAGCCTATTAGCTGTCCATTGCCTTCTTATGTGAAGGTATCACAAGCTGATTGTCCGTAGACAGATGAGCAGAGGGCCGAGATGGCCAATATTCCCTATACATCCGTGATGGGCAGTCTTATGTATGCCATGATCACCACTCGTCTAGATATTGCCTTTGCAGTTGGTGTTGTGGCATGCTATATAGCTACACCTGGCAAGAAGCATTGGGATGCCGTGAAGGGTATCATGAGGTACCTGAAGGGCACTGTAGATATGTACATATGCTATGGTAGCTAGGATACAGGAGTCGAGGGGTACACTGACTCTGATTATGCAAGACATGCAAATAGTAGGAAGTCCACTTCCGGCTATGTATTCACCTATGCTCGAGGTGCTGTTTCTTGGATGTCCAGGGTGCAGAAATGCACGGCCCTTTCTACTACAGAGGCTGAGTATGTTGCAGCCACTGAGGCTTGCAAGGAGGCCATTTGGTTGGGTCATTTGGTTACTGACCTTGGTATTGATGCTATCCCTACACTGCATTCGGATTCTATGAGTGCTATTCAGCTAGCCAAGAACCCGGTCTTCCATGCGAAGACAAAACACATTGAGGTGAGGTATCACTTCATATGTGGGGTCATTGAGGACAAGTCTGTTGACCTTGTCAAGATCTCAACTGACCAGAATCCTACAGATCTGCTCATGAAAAGCCTCTCTACAGAGCGCTTTGCCTTCCTTAGGAGGTTGATGGGCGTGGGATGAGATGACATCTTTTCTCATCCTGTTGTACATGTGTACATGTTGTACTGCCGTTTTTTCTTTTTCTTTTTACTCCTCACTAGGGCAAATTCACCTTTAAGTGGAAGGTTATTGGGGGTAAAGGTGCCTCCGTCTAGCCGCCCGTGTATTACTACACTGACAGTCACCGCCAATGCACACTGCAAGTGGCGGGCGGCCGTCACCGTCACTTTATTCTTTATTCTTTTAGTGACAGTTTGAATAAAGGAAGGCCCCGTCACACATTGTGACTGTTGGAATTCCCATTTCTTGTCTCTCTCTTTCTTGCTCTTGCTCTCCTGCCATAGCTCTCGAGTGCAAGCTTCGATCCTTCTCACCTTTCAATAAGGTTGTACATACAACACCTGCACAAACGCATATGCAAGTATCTTAGATTGAGCACATTGGATATTTATGATAACAATCTTTCATGCATACAAAGTGTTTATGATAACCCTAAATTGTATACATAAACCTTGTTTTGTGCCCTCAATTTTAGAGCCTCTGCATACATTGCCATCCAATCATCACTCAAGAGCTTTCCTATTCACAAAAAAAGGTTGTGACCATTAATGTATGATTCACATACATAGAAACATTTGTAGACAAATATGCTATTTGCAATTCACCTTGGTTGCGCATTTGATGTTACAACATTTGAACTTCCTTTGGAATCATGAAAAATCGAAAGGTTACCCGATCCAGTAGTGTAGAGTTTTGTATATGAAAATTTTCCTTGGAAACCAACATCTTTGCAACATGACGACATATGGCCACATCAAAGAAGTCATTTGTGCAACATTGAATGACTCTCGGATGCACAGGTAAGTGATATAGGTCAGCACCTGTACAAGGAATATGCCCATCATGAGTTGCCCATAATAAAATGATCACTTCATCCACACCATCAATGTACTCTACATGTAGCTTGAATGGACAGCCACACTTTTTCAATTTCCTCAATCTTCAGATATTATCTCCCTTTCATTCAGTCCTTCCACCTCGATGGCATACATATTCAACAATTGTCTTGAGTATGGCATTGTTCTTTATGGTGTGGAGTAAAACCAATCTGACTTTGTGCTTGATGATTATATCAATCAAGCTCTCCTCCACATGGGTCCTATTTGTCAAAGTTGTTTGCCATGGTTGTATTTTGTTGTCCTTCTTAGCATGAGGCAAAAGATGAGAGGTACCATAGGTGATTTTCTTGTTGTCGTTTTTACAATTGCATGCATTCACTATCTTGCACACATAAGGAATAGGAATACCATGCTTTCTCAATTTAGTGCACCATTCTAGCTTGATTGCATCGGTTGTGGTAGTAACACCTTGATGATGTCCATTTGGGCCATGGCGATGAATCGTTTGAACAATATCTTTCCAACCTTCGATGTAAGCAATCTTTGTAAAAGGTGATGATTTCAAGCATAATTGATTGCTACCATCCTTATTTTGCACCAAGCACATGTCATCCCTTATTCGTCTCCACCTTTTCAAATCAAGCAAGCCTCTTGTATCATGTGCTTTTAAGGTCTCTACTATTATGGTCATGATACCTTGAATATCAAGCTCCATGAGCTTGTAGCTTTCCCTATCAAATGTGAAATATT
This sequence comes from Lygodium microphyllum, assembly GCF_053477565.2. Taxonomy (NCBI): domain Eukaryota; kingdom Viridiplantae; phylum Streptophyta; class Polypodiopsida; order Schizaeales; family Lygodiaceae; genus Lygodium; species Lygodium microphyllum. The sequence continues at coordinate 8,460,104 of NC_141144.1, read as the reverse complement.
TAGGTGACACATAGAGAAATGGGCTCAACGAACCATGGGTTGCTACATTAGGCCTTTGACCACCGCACTATAAAATCTCTGCAACATCATGATCATCACTCGATGGATTGCTATTATCATGTTCAGAGTATTCTTCGAATTCAAAGTCACTAACAATTCCTCCATTATGGTCCATCATCTAGCAAAGTAGATATCAAACAAGTGTGTTGCGACGAGCAAGCATCTCCCATCAATCCAAACTAGTAGCAAAATCACAAAATACCATGTTGTAAGAACTTATGCATCTCAATCTTTCTTTAATAAGCACATAAATTATAAATCATTTAGGCTCACCTTATTGCTTTGTATTCAACCTCCCAACTCGTCCAAATTTGCAAAAACTCGAATGAAACCATTCTACGAGCCATTTTTCCCAAAACTATCCCACAGACATCTGTCCTAGTTTACCATTTTGTCCTAGCTTACTTTTAGCAAACTAGGACCCCAAATTTTTAAAGGATTAAAAGTGTAGCACCTATGAAGCCAATGGACTAGTAGGCTAAATAAAGCCAAATTGCATTAATATCCCTTAATATAACCTATTCCATGATCCATCTCGAAAAACGAAAAGGAACGCTCGGTTTTCTGGCCTAGTTTACTTTTTTGGCCTAATTTACTTTGGTCGTGCCAATAAAGTGCATAGACATCCCTTTCAACGTCCTAGATCTCTTCGAGATGTGTGGTGCCTTTTCAACAGTTGATCCCAACTCTCCCCTTCATTGAATACCCGTGCAATATAGTCTTAAGGGTTGGCCAGCCAACTCCACTGTTAATACTCTCTCTCTCTCTCACCCTGGCCTGGACACATGAGGGTGAATCCCATCAAATTCCAGGCTCGCTTTTGCTTAGCTGGCAGCATGACCCTGCACTTTCACGACGGAATGCAAACAGGATCAAACCCCAACCTGATAGGCCAAATCAGGCTGCGATATGCAAGCTCTGATAGCCATATAAATCTTGCCACATCATCTTGTTGAGAGTGGAAAAAGACTAAAATTTTGACTGATTTTTGTTGTTTTTGAGGTCTGAATGATTGATTTTTGATGGATTTAGAGTGATGTATGGTTGTCAATGGAAGTGTTTGAGTGTTTTGGATGATATTAACTATGTTTTAGAAGCTCATGATGATTCTTAGTGGAAATAAGAAGACTGTGATGCTCTGATAGGTTCTGTTGAGGTTTTGATTGGTTCTGATACCTTCTATATAGCTTCTGTTTTGTTCTGATTTTCTTTTGTATAAAGCATGGATTGATGATTAATGAAGGTTGAAATATTTTGAAAGCTTGTTGAATAGTTTTTGATAGTTTGGAATGGTTTTAGTATGAGTTATGAGGATTTGATATTCTCTGATGATCTTCTGTAACCCTCTGTAAACCTTCTGTAGAGCCTCTGTCTATGTTCTGTATCTGCTCTATTCTTGTTCTATTCTGTTCTGTAGATCTTCTATAAGTGTTCTATAGAATGCATGTGTGACTTTGGGAAAGTTTTCTAACTTTTGGAAAGGATGAATCTAAGTTCAAAAGAGCTAAAAAAAAATGGAATACGCAGCTGCTGAAGACTGAAGAGAAGACTGAAGTGACAATGACAGTAGTGAGCTATAAAGAGACACTGTAGTGGCTTTGGTGTCTCTTCACATCAGACATACCTCTTGGGAGGTGAAACCACAACCTAAGAAGGATTATTGAGAGTCATTATTAGAGTATTGTAGTGAGGAGATGGTGTACTATTGAGAGAGAGAGAGAGAGAGAGAGAGAGAGAGAGAGAGAGAGAGCCAGAGATAACCAATTCTATCAAAACAATGTATCTGTATATGAGAGATTGAGAGAGAAAACTATGAAGACATTGAAGATGAATACTATGTGATTGATTTCCATTAAAAAAATGGTGTCTCCTTTTGTGTTCCTTGTTCTATTTGAAGGATTTTATGAAGAAGTTGAAGATTATGGCTGATTCTATCAAATCCGTGAGAGTTATCTACTATGATGCTGCATGAAGATTTATTGTTTTCTTTGTTTTGGTCATCAAAAGAATAAAATAAAAGCTTGTTGATGTTACAAAATAGATTTTCTTGCAGTAGAATCCCCTTTTCCTTGGTGTTCCTCTTGGGACCCCACATCTCATCTTCCCACTGACAGCTTGCCAAACGTTTTCTTGTCATGTGCCCGTAGCTTACTTCACTAGCCAAGCAGGGTTGGGCACAATCTAGCCTTGCATATGCCCTTGTTTTCGACCAGGTTCGATAGTCACCTTTTCAACCAAAAATCATACGAAAGAGCACGTATGCCTAGCAGCCCTCAAATTTGAAGGTTGCAACACCCTTCAAAATGGTTTTGACCCTTCTATAGAAAGTTAATAACTTATGTGATATTCAAAAAAAATATTTTTCATAAGAATGACCTTCAACAATTGAAGTGTTAAACTTTTATGAATTTTCAAAAGAAAGTTAAAAAATAGAATCAACCTTCAGATAGAAATGTTCAAAAAAATTGCAATTTTCAAAAGAAGGGTGCATTCTGAAGAAACCCTTCAAATAAAATGTTAAAATCTAATAATAATTTTAAATTTTACTTTTACTTTTGAAGACTAAAACATTGAAAATCTTTATTGATATTCATTTAATATGCAAAAAATTATTGGTAGTTAGCGAGTCATGACATGATACACACGCACCTTCCAAAATAATAAATCCGAGTCCTGATTGTTGACACCCACCTTCCAAAAATCTTTAAATTCCCAGGACCCAAAATTCAAATCCTAAAGGCTAAGTAACTCGAGTCCCAACTGGGGCAAACTTCTAAAGTTCTAAGCTCATCACCCACCCAAAAACCCTAAGTGGTTTGAGGGCTCGTCACTCTTGATAGTCGACTCACACACACACACACACACACTCTCTCTCTCTCTCTCTCTCTCTCTCTCTCTCTCTCTCTCTCTCTCTCTCTCTCTCTCTTTTAACGGCTCTAGCCTCTCAAGACTGTGGCCCCGCTCTCTCTCGCTGTAGGCCTCTAAAGACTGCTGCCCCTCTCTCTCCTTGCTCAACCCTGAAGGCTACCTCTTATGGCCTAGGGAAGACTGCAACCCCTCTCTCTCCTCGCTCGACCTAGAGGTTGTCACCTGTGGTCTAAAGACTACCTCTCTCTCCTCACTCAGTCCTGTGGAGATTGCCCTGTGGCCTAGGGAAGATTGCGGCCCCTCTCTCTCCTCGCTCGGCCCTAGAGGTTGCCGCCTACGATCTGAAGACTACCTCTCTCTCCTCGCTTGGCCCTAGAGACTGCCACTTGTGGCCTGGGGAAGACTGCAGCCCCTCTCCCTCCTCGCTTGGCCTTGGAGGCTGTTGCTTGAGGCCTGGGCTCTGAAGAATTGATCTAGCAAAAGCGAGCCTAGAATCTAACGAGATTCACCATTGCCCAAGCTCTTTTGGGATGATCCTTCTCACACTCCAAAGATATTGGTTGTTCAAGAGAGGCACCACACCTAGGTCGTCAACTTGACCTAACATGACAAACACATCTTAGTTAAACAAGCCATACCTCTATAAAGAACTACTCACACGAAACGCTAAGCCCCAAAGTAGCAAACACGACAACTTCGCTCAACAATCTATTTCTCATTTTTCTCTTTCCTTGTTTCCCTATCTGTTTCTTTTTTTTCACCCTCTCTCTCTCTCTCTCTCCCCTCCAATTCCCTATGTCTAATTCTCTTTCTCTTTGCCTGTAAGAGGGGGATTTAATAATGGGGAAATACTAGCTACACTGGCTGGTATATAAGGTATTAGGGACTTGATTTTTGGACCATCAGATTATAATACAAGTCTCCTTTCATCTTCACCTCTCTCTCCAAGCTTTCATGGCTTCTTCCTCTCTCTTTCTATCTTTCTCTCTCCTTTTCTAGTATTTCTCTCTCCTCGTCACTCTCTTTCTCTTTCCTGTAGTATTTCTCTCTCTGATGCACACACTCTCTCTTCTTCTCTCTCTCCTGTCCTCTTCATGACAAGTGGTATCAGAGCCTATAGGTTCTTGATCTAGTTGGCCAACATTCCATTTAGTTATCTTTTTTTAGTCACATAGATTTAAGAGCCATAAGTACACAGGTACAGACATGACATGGAGTAGTAGTGGAGTTATCAAGGATTTTTGGACCACAAGGACTATAGGTCTTATGCATTAATGGAGTTTGGGAGCAAGTTTGGTGGTAGGAAGGCTGAAGTTAGCAACTCGTGGGTCATTTTTGGCCAATTTTGAAGGTATTCTCTTAAGAGATAGTGGTAAATGGAGTAGAAGAGGGGAAAGTTCTGGTACTTTTCAGGAACAGTATTTCTGTCTCTTTCTTTTAGCATTTCTCTCAAGTTTTCATGGAGGAGATCAGCCCATTCTCTCCATGTGCCACCATCTGCAAACAGACAAACCTCCATTTGACAAGAAGGATCATCCTTCATCTTTCTCATTAGCAGAAGAAGAGGAAGGAGAACACAAGGAGCTGCCACCAGAAAGGTCTCTCTCCCTCTTTGTGCTTCTTTTGCTATTGTTGTTGTGCCCGCAGGAAGCTATCTCATCTCCCAGAAGACTCAGAAGAGCAATCATCACAGCTCTTCTTCAATCCTCAATGGAAGTTGTTCGTTTTGAGCAGCCTCCATGCAAGCCTCCATTGACGACTTCTTGCAGTTAAGAATACGACATATTATTTTCCTCTCACTTTTTGAAATCTCTGGATGCTCCTTCAAAAGCACATCTATGGTCTTGTATAGTTAAGGAATTGATTTCGCTAGAGCCATGAACTTTGAGATATCAAGATGAGGATCTCAAACTACCTCTGCAAGGTAACCATCAGTAAGCTTCGTAACTCACAGTTTTGCATTGTGTGTTGCCAAGGATGATCTACGGTTGTCAATGAAATGAACATGCTCGGCTGACCTTGTTCGCCGTTTTTGGGAGGACATTGCACATGAGTAGGGCTTACAAGAGGGCTCTGGTCCAGGCATCATGGAATGCTCCATTATTGACTGCACCAAATCCATATCATAGTAAGTATTACAAGGTCAAGGAATAGATGGAACGAGAAGATCATTGATAGATGCTTCCTCTAGCTGCAATTTAGCATGCCTTGTAAGCTCCTTCCTGATAGAAATGGAGGCACCTAAGAGAACTGTTGCTTTCAATAGCTTAAGTAGAAAGCTGCCAGATACACAGCCTTTATCTGGAGGAAGCAAGGTTGCTATCTTTTCTAATAAGTGACAATCTTTGGCTACTGTCGTTTCATGAACTTCTGTAATCCTTTGATCATTTCTTACATGCAGTATCCATTTCAATGCATAGAAATGCAAAGCTGCACCTAACACCTTATGTGGTATAGAGGGGTAGCAGGAGTGAAATGCATGATAAATAGTGGCAGGCAGTCTACTCGATGAAGGCAATTTGTGCAAAGTACTGTTTAGTACCTAGATTCAGAGCTGTGCAAGGCGCAAAATTGTAGCTTGGCTCATCTACAAGTTTGCAACGGCAGATGGTGATCTCACTTTGTTCAGGCGAGGCCTTGCACGATGCAGTGCTATTGAACAGAAGGCAGTCTGAATTACTGGATCTAGTCAAGCCATTGGAGAGGCTCTAGCAAAGGAGTTTGCATGACTTGATGCCAAACTTATTCTTTCTTCTTAAAGGCTTGAAGAGCTACACCGAGTTTAAGTTTCATTTTGGGTCTTCATGCACTTAATGGAGTAGTAGGATTTCCAGTCAGTTTTTGGAGATCAAGCAGCATATGCATCAGAACTTGCTCTTTGGGCTTCAAATGGAATGACAAACTTTGCTTCACTAGTTAAGAGGCATGCCTTATTGTCTGCTACAGCATCTGGTGGCTTCGTGCAGCAGCAGAGTGTATGCAAATTGCTTTAGCATACTGCTCCTTGCTAGAAGCTCAGGGCTTGGCACTTTGTTCTTCTTTGATGAAATTTTTAGACCAAATGTGAGAATGCTCTCAAAGCCAACTTGGAACACATAGAAGACAAAGCCAACTTGGAACACATAGAAGACAGTGTAGCAGTTTTTGCAGTTGCAAATGATTGGATAGTTAATCATCCAGGAAGCTCTAATCAATCTAGAAGCAAGGCTCATCTATCTAGTGGTCTCATGCCACAAGTGAGGCTTTCAAGTAGTGATTAGAGGTTTTAGGCTTTGGAAGGATCACAACTAGAAACTTTTGAATGGATGCAATCTGTGGGGAGGATGTCTGGTTATGATGAAGTCTTTTGTTGTTGTTGTAGCTATTGTAACAAGGGCTTCAAACATGCAAATTTTGACTTTTACCTCAGCTAAGGGCATGGCTGGACAGTTTCCCAGATTTGAAAAGCATTAAGGAGATCACCAAGGGAGATACCAATGCTTCCAATGATGCTTGGAAAAAAGTGGATTCATTAGGAAGAAGCTTGCAGTTTTTGGTACCTAGCAATGGTTTGAAAGCTTTTCTTATTGACAGAAGCAGATGCAAGCCTCACAGAATCCTAGTAATCAACACAGGATTTGTGTTCCTTGTGACAATGATCCAAAACATCTTGGTCGTGCAGACATGCATCTCCCAAGAAACTCTTATTTGTTTTAGAGTTTGATCTTCTTCTTTTTAGAGTGGCAACCCTAACACAAAAAGAAACGTGATCTTCCCCATCTGAAAAGGGTGAGGAATATTCAGAAGGATCTATGTCAATATCAGGGCTGGCAGGTTCAACATTAGTGTCATCTGCAGTGACAAACTTTTGGGCATGTTTGAAAGAAACTGGTTTGCTATCACTATCTGCATCAAACTCTTCAGCAAATCTAGGCTCATAAGACATCATGGATGCCAAAAATAGGTCTAGTTTGTGAAAATCATATGTGAAGTCCAAATGTAGTGCTTGATGAGCATGATCACTTCACACAAGTCATCTTCTTGTGGATTGAGAACCAAATCACATAATTCCATTTTCGGTTTTTGGAGAAGAATGTCCTTTGGTAACCTCTTTCAATAGGGAAAGCGGTCCACAACAAACCGATACATTTCTTATAGACTACTCATAGCCAGTTTCTGGTGTCCCTAATTGCATTCAAGGACTGATGCTTGTTCATTGATCAATGTTATTTGCAAATGTCTGTGAAGCAAATGGAGGAGTAACGTGTGCTTGTGATGGATATGAAGCCTTTGTAGTTGTCTGCTGTGAAACAACCAATGCTTTGTGTGGAGTTGCAGCATTGATACACATTGGTCTACTTGAACAATACACACCTTGATTGTTCAGGGGTAGCCGATTACGAATTGTCCATTTCATTGGTTGAAAGTTACTTTGCACCTGAAGACTTGGCTTTTGCTAGTTTTCTTGAGAGAGGTCAATTGTTGTGGTTGGTTCATGCATTGCAAGATTACAGATTTGGAGCACATGTTCATGGTGGTAGCATAGTTGAAGAAGAAAGTAACTTAGCATAACTAAAGAAGACAGAGAAACAGTTCTTTCACACTTGATGATGATGCCCTCATATTTGCAAGCTCAATGTTGGATTCAAAGAAATTGATAGGTTCTAAATCATTACTGCTATGATGGAGCATGTGGGAAAACTAGATAGTTACATGGCCAACAACTTGCTAAAGGTTATGAAGGATTGAACTCTGAGTTTCTATTGTGGCTTATCATCATATCACAAGGAACAGAACCTGGTTCAACATTCAGAATTGAGCCATTTGTAGGAATGCCAATTGTGTATGTGTCGTCTATTACATGCTAACATGAGTGAGCATGGCATATCATTTACAAAGCCTATCTACATGAGTTGACAAGGTCTTGGTGTGACTGATGAAAACCATTTGGGATAGCATTTGCTCCAGTGTATATACTTTCTTCTGAGCCACAATTATTTGGAATGAAGAGGCTACAATGATGCTGAGGATTTGCATCAGATAGGGATACACTTGAATTTGCTCCATTCACTCGAAGTGGCAGAGTCATAGCTTCTTTCTTCACAGCATTGGTATTTGGGTTTTGTCAATTTGAAGTATCTTGGTGGCTAGGAAACATACTGTACAAATTATGGCAACTGAGATCAATAGCTCCAACTCTAATGAACAAGGTTGGCTTCAAACATAGGCTAATATTGATAAACTTGGAGCTTTAATTGATCGGTATATTGCTCTTATGAAGATAGACAGAGAAAAAGGAGCAAGACTTGAATCAAGTATGGATTCTCATCACCCTAAGTATTGTCAACAGCATGATGATGAGTATTATGGTCATGATGAGTATTCTCATGGGCATTATGCACCCGATGCTTATGCTTATGTCCAACATGTATATGCTTATGGTACATACTATGACCTGCATGCATCTTATGAATATCACAGCAGCAACATGCAAATGAACATGAGAAATATGTAAGTACATCTAGACAGCATATTAATGCTTATAGATATGATGTACCACGTCATAATGCAGAGTATCACTCCATTGAACCGTGGCAATAGAATGGCTATTATGGGCAACATGCTTATGCTTATGAGCATCCACCTTTTCGGCAGCATAGTCATGATTATACATGTAAACCTTTCTTAATTGAGCAGGCCAGTTCTTATGGACGTGACAATAATGGTCATGATTTTTAGTACTCTTCTAGCTTTGATCAACAACAAGTTCATAACCACCATGGTATCCTATATCCCAATCAGTTCATACCTCATGATTACCCAAATGTAATGATGAGTTCTTTTCAAAGTGCAATGAGCGAGTTGAACAACAAGACTGGGATAATGAGCAACATGATCAACAAGAAGATGAGCAAGAAGACCATGAAGATGTACAAGAAGGGAACAGTGAAGAGCAAGATGTACAAGCTGATGACATCTTAGCTTATGAATCACATGAGGCACTCACAGATGTAGATGGTTATGATGAAGGTTTAAGACTCTTGGAGAAACCTCATGATGATATTCTTGAGCATCAGTTTACACTTAATTAAGGTTTACAACAACCATTGAACGCATTTGATAATGAGTACTTGATCATGGTTGTGATGACTAGCATATGTCCGATGATGATATAATACATGATTTGGGCATACATGAATATGAAGATGGCATTGTGCTTCCCTATGATCTGGGAGATTATGGATGTGATTATGGACTTGATTATGGGGAAACTTCATTGTATCCATTTGATCCGGGTGGATTGGAGTATGTGGTTGATGGGCATTCTCTTCTCTTGGACAATCATTATGACAGAATACCTTTTGATCCAGGAGGTTAATGGATTGTTTGGGATCTCATTTAGACCAGCATCCATATTTTTGGTAGAATCTTTTGGCTAAAGCTTGGTTATCTATGGCCATATTTTAGTGAAGAAAAGATTGTAGACAACTCATTGTTTTATACCTGATTTTACTCTGAACTTTGAACAGCCAAACCTAACCTGCATAGGCTGAAAGCACTTACCAAGAGCTCCATTTTGATGTCTAGCATGCCTTGATCAGAGTCTCCTACAAAAAGTCATGACATATTTACTATAACAGGGCCTTGTAGTAAACAGCTTGGTGTCCACTACCTACAACTCGCATTTACTCAAGATATTTGGGTCAATTTTCATTTTTTATAATTTCCCAATAAGGTCCATGTATCGTACATATCCGAATGCCCATCATATGCAATAATACCTCTTCATTCATTAGTATACCCTTGTAATAATGCATCAGAGTAGTACTCTGATCTACTCCTGCCCAGTTATTATAAGTGCCCAAATTATTTTTTAGGGCAAAAAACTTCGAGTGGGGATATAATGTAAGGGAGGGAGATTTAATAATGGGAAAATACTAGTTACACTGGCTAGTATATAAGGTGTTAGGGACTTGATTTTTGGACCATCAGATTATAATACAAGTCTCCTTTCATCTTCACCTCTCTCTCCAAGCTTTCATGGCTTCTTTCTCTCTCCTTGTCACTCTCTTTCTCTCTCTTCATGCAGTCTTTCTCTCTCTTCTGCACTCTCTCTCTCTCTCTCATGTCCTCTTCATGACAATGCCTTTTATTTTAGTTTATTTTTTCTCCTCTTGGTTCTCTCTCTCTCTCTCTCTCTCTCTCTCTCTCATTTTGTCTCTCTCTGCTTTTCTTCTCTCTCTCTCTCTCTCTCTCTCTCTCTCATTATGTCTCTCTCTGCTTTTCCTCTCTCTCTCTCTCTCTCTCTCTCTCTTCCTTCTCTATCCCTCTCCTCTTTTTTTCTTTTTTTTAAATTCTTCTTCCCTCTCTCTTCATTCTCTTTTTAATCTCTCTCTCTCTCTCTCTCTCTCTCTCTCTCTCTCTCTCTCTCTTTTCCTTCTCTATCCCTCTCCTCTTTTTTTCTTTTTTTTTAATTCTTCTTCCCTCTCTCTTCATTCTCTTTTTAATCTCTCTCTCTCTCTCTCTCTCTCCCCTTTTACTTTCTTCCCCACTTAGTCTCTCTTAATATAAATTTATCTTTTTCCTATATATAATTCTCTCTCTTTTTCTCCTCTCTCCCCTTTTCTTCTTCTTCCTTTCTCCTAATTTTCGTTTTTTCTTCTCTTCCTCTCTCTCTTTTTAATTTTATCCTCTCTCTCTCTCTCTCTCTTCTCTCTCAAAAAAAATATTTAAATTTACAAGACTTTTCTCTTTTCTCTTTTTCCCATCTCTCTCTCTCTTTTTCTCTTTTTTCTTCTTCTTTTTCTTCTCTCTCTCTCTCTCTGTGCTTTTTCTTCTCTCTCTCTCTCTGTGCTTTTCTTCTCTCCCCCTCTCTCCTCTCTTTTCCTTCTCTCTCTCTCATCTTTTTTCCTTATTCTCTCTCTCCATTCTCTTTAAATTCTTTTCTTTTCTCTTTCTTTTAAATTTTATATTTTCTCTCTCTATAATTCTCTGTGTGTGTTCAAATTCTTTCTTCTTATTTTCTCTCTCCTTTTCTTCTCTTTGTCTTTCTTCCCTTTTCTTCTCCCCTCTTTCTCCTCACTTTTCCTTTTTTCTTTAACTCTCTTAAATTTTATATTTCCTCTCTCTATAATTATCTTTCTCTCTGTTCCCCCTCTCTCTCCTCTTCTTTCTTATTATAAAAAAAGGTTTAATTTAAAAAAGACTATTTCCTTTTCCCCCTCTCTTTATCTTTTTCTCTTTCTTCTTATTTTTTTAATCATTCTCCTTCTTCTTCTACTTTCTCCCTCTCAAAGTGTGTAAAAAACTATGACAAAAAAACTTTAAATTAATTTTTTAAAATTATAAACTTTAATTTAACTGAGAGAGAGGAACTTCTGATTTAAAAAGAAGTTTGATATAATTGAGAGAGAAGAGAGAGAGAGAGAGAGTGTGTGTGTGTGTGTGTGTGTGTGTGAAAATCTAGGCCCTACACATGAGAGAGAGGGGGGAGGAATTCAATTCAAAAGGGGAGGGGTTTTTTATTTAAAAAATGAGAGAGAGAGAGAGAGAGAGAGAGAGAGAGAGAGAGAGAGAGAGAGAGAGAGAGAGAGAGAGAGAGAGAGAGAGAGAGAGCCTAAGCCCTACAATGAGAGAGGGAGAAGAGGGGAGGAAGGGCTTTTAATTAAAAAGGGGAGAGGGAAGAGAAAATGAGAGATTACATGTAAGAGAGAGGGGAGGGCATGGGGGTTTTGATTGAAAAAAAAGGGAGGTTTGGAAAAAGGGGTACGTTTGGGAAGCCCTCTGGAGGTTCGGGGCTTTCCGAACCTACAACCAAAATAATGTAGTAGTAAGATAAGATGGAGCCAAGCCTACTTTTAATCAAGTATGGCCTATCACAAATCTCTCTTTCTCTTGCTCCCTATTTTTGGCAAGCAAGCCCACAATGACTCTTTTTTAACACATAACCACCACACTGAAGTCAAATGGCCCAAGCAAACGCAAGTCTCTCCACTTTTTGTGCTACTACATGGACTAAGTGAAGTTCCTAGAAATTCAAGTTGGAGTTAAGTATTGATGCCATGCATGCATGACTTAACTATGTCGACCATGCCCAAGTCAATCGACCTAGGCATGCTCTAAACACCCAAGTATATGTAAGCTTGAAGAAGATTATTATGCAGTGCAACTGGTTGCAAGCTGTGAGTTTGAAAAACTAATAAACAAACTTTCAAAAGTTTTTAAATGCAAAAAAAAGCTTGAGATGCCCTATTTTTGGCCCACAAAATCCTCTTTTGCATTTGAAAAGGACCTTCAAACCTTCTACGAGTTGAGCAAGTTGATTGTCATCTTGCATTGGCACATCTTTGAGACTTTGCACTCTTAACATTCCAAGTCAATCATTACATTTACATGTGCCAATTTCCTCACCTGTCAAGTAGGAATTAAAAACACTTCACAATCATAAATACCTATTGAACACCATCATGGATTGTACATCCAGCTACACTTGAGCGTTCATTGTGGAGTGACCAAATATATGGGCAATGCCAAGTGGATGGAGGTAAGTGCCCATGATTTCAAGTCTTATTAATTGAAGTTACCTCATTTGGCCCAACTCTAGTTTTTCAAGGATAGTATATTCTAGTTGGCCTAGGCAACAATGCTAATGTGGCATCATTTGCAAAGCTTGCCAAGTTGCACCTTCTCTTATTTCATGTTCTTATGAGACCAAAGGTAAGTAGACATGAAATATTCCCTTATAAAAAAGGATGGATGACAGACTTAATGACATGACTACGTGCAAAACATACAAATGCCTAATAATTATATAGTCGCTTCCCTTTGGTCACAATAATTGAAGGGGATATGTGTCTCTCTCGTGAGAAAGAGAGAGACAAATTTTAATTGCAAACAAGTACCTCCACATTGCATATTCTTAGTTGCCCATGCCTCCTCTCCACCATCACCATGGCAACCTTGCTGCCTTTCATCTATCCTCCTCCACTCATATACTTCTAAGTTTGAAATACATGAAGAATAGATATAATAGTAAAAAGGTGGCACAAAATTAGGACAACAATAATGAAGACAGCCTGGTGCTTACAAGAGCTAAAGTACAAGCAACAACGAAAGCTTAATACAGTTATTGCTAGAAAGGACAAAGTAAAGAGAACAATGGAGCAATATGACCTAGATACCTACATAAAGGCACAAGGAGGAATAGTCAATCATATAGCATATCACCAATTCATCAAAAGCTACAAGCAAAACCTCAAGTCTAGATTTGCCCGAGTTCAATCCAAGCATGGAGTGCTTAGGTATGGCATCCCCATCACATCAAACCTCATGTAAGAAACACTTGGCATGGTAGGGTTCCTTCAATTATGGCAAAGCCAAAAGAACCAAGAACATCATTGATACTTGGAAAATCAGATCTAAATCAAATCTAACATAGGATGACTTGCTTTTTTCTTCCATATTGGATAAAGATTTGCACCTAAAGACCTAGTTTTTCATATTTAAGTAGCCATGATTCCAAAGAGCCTTATAGAAGACCTAGTAATCGAAGGAATCGTAAGATGAAATATGAATGATTTATGGATTGATGTAGCCAATGAGGCTATTATAAAAGGATATGGTAAAAGATCTAGAAGTCAAATTGACATTCATAGACACCAAAAGAGTTGTGACTAACTACATGACTACTCTATCTAAGATATTCAAATGGCCTTGGATAGACTCAATGCACCATTGCCCATCAAGACAACTCGAGAAGACCCATCTCTTCATGATGAAAGCCCAAATAGAAGCCCTAGCCCACAAAGCAAACATACAAAATTCTAGCTCTAATAGAAGTACCCCATGTAAGGGCTTTGTAGCTATACCACGGTGTTGCTACTAGAAACACCTATATAGGGAGTAGTAGTGACTCTGAGCCCTACTTGGTTTCCACTCTACATGTAATGCCCTATACCCAGTGGTGAACCCACTTATGTGCAGTGTCATGAGGGTGTAGTCACAGGATGTGCCTATGTTGTTGTATTGTTTCTTTGATTGAATAATACAAGAGTATACCTTGCTCTCACATATTGTGTTACCTTTCTGTGCTGTATTGAGTGAGTGGATGAGTGCAGGTGCATCACACTTGGTATTAGACCAATTCTTGCTCAGAGTGAAGGAATGCTCACGAAAGCAGGAGAGAAGATTTAGTGCCCTAAAGAGAATGTGTCAAAATGATCCATGTCGTGTCGTCTCATGTCACGACACCCCATGTCGCGTCGACCCTGGCGCGTTGACCCTCGTCATGACGACCCCTGACATGATGACCACTGTCACGGCAACCCCGACACCATCGACCGTCTGAAGATGTGACGCGGCTTCCTCATGGTACATCCACCATCCGAAGGCAAAACACGGCTTCCTTGCATCAACAACCCTAAAAGCCAAGGCACGGCTCCCCATGACCACATGGAGGACGACAGAGAGAATGTGCCACTAAATTGATTGCTTATTACGCATTCTCTATTTAATAAATTTATGTCAATAAATTAATGAATCACTTTTCTTTAAGTGCCGATGATGATCTAGCATGGCCGTGACACCATTTAGAGACTAGTATTCCTAGTGCATCACTTAATGGGGTGATCAGAGCACTGCGACAGGGATATCTGGTACAGGCAAACAAGATATGAATGGGAAAAGAAGTGTCTGCCAGGTGTAAGAGTGTACACAAGAACCAAAGAGTTACACATAAATGAAGATGGATTGAGTTCTAAGAAGAGAAAGTGCATTGGCATTGTGTATATTTATTTATGTGTGCATCCAAGGATGCTTGGGAATGTTTACTTGTGTGTAATGAGCATTGCATTCATTTGGGGTCATCCTCTCCCCTACAATTCGGGGTTTAAGGTCTTTTCTTTCATTAAGAAAGACGAGAGAGGGAATTCTCTCACTAAGAAAGATGAGAGACGTGATCCTCTTGAAGTGAGGAGAGAAGTGATTTTCTCTTTCTAAGGTCTAAAATGACACAAGATTTTGTGTGGAATTCACTCTTAAGGTTGAAGCCCAAGGCAATCTAATGAACTCTCCTTATCTATGACTCAAGGTGGCATGGACCACAAGTTAAGAGTACAATTTAAAAATTTGTTTTTTTGGAAAATCTATTTTTAAAATATCTTACAATAGAAAAACGATCTCTAAAAACGGGCCACGTGAGTTATCGGAAGCAGCAAGGTCTATAACTTTTGTGTTGGATGTTTTCTCATCCAAATAACGCACAAAGAGATATCTCAAAATTAGTACTGCAGAGTGGAACAACCACATCTTGCATGAAGATCAACTCAACTCTCTCTCCAATAAGATAAGATCTTGAAAGCCTATGGTGTATCCACATGAAACCTTATCTTGCATGATGGAGTCTACCATTATAGTTGAAAGTTTGCATACACCTGGTACATCTCGAAAGTTAGAGATGAGTTCTTATAGAGCTAGACAAGAGCAACTCTATGATCAGCCAAGAGACAGGACTAATCGAAGAAGACCTACCTTTACCCATGACCAATATTCAAAGCCAGAGGGTAACAAGAAGAAGCGCAAGTATCTCTCACCCTCTGAGATACAAAAGTACAAAGAGGAAGGAAGGTGCTTTCTTTGTGGTGAGTTAGGGCATATGAAGCCTGATTGTTCTCACAAAAGGAAGGAAGCAAATGTGGTTAAAGATCCTCCTCCACCATCCTCAAATTCTGCTCCGGATGTGCAAGCTAACACTCATTCAAATGAGAAGAAAAGACAAATCTTAAAGGGTTGGGGAACACTCAACAATCAACAAGTTTTGATACTCTTTGATCCAGGGTCCACAAATAATTTTGTGTCAACAGATATTGTTGAAAGGCTAAAAATTCCACCGGATCGATTGGAAACACCAATTGGATTAGTGGCATTTGAAGGACTTACAACCAATTCTACTCCTATTCAAAGGAAGTTAAATCTTAGAATTGGGGATTACCGCGACCAAGAATCTTTTCTACTTGCACCCATAGGTAGCTGTGATGTTATCTTAGGCATGCCTTGGCATTACAAGATTAGACCTCTTTTCGATTTTGTTAAGAAGACCCTTGCATTTCAATTCGAGGGTCAGAACATAGTATGCATTGCTGATGCTGGAGATTGGCCTGTGCCAATGGTTAGTCATGTTAGAATTTCTAAAGAAATGAAGAAAGCTATTTCTACGTACATGATTTTTGTGAGAGAGTCAAAATAAACTAATGATTCAAGGGCACTTTGGTGCTTCTAGTGAACACACAATACCAACTAATGCTTCTAAGTCTCAGACTTTAAAACAACCCCTCTCTTTAATTGATCAAGCTAGACATGATTTGTTCCCAGGAGAGTTACCTCCTAAGTGCATGGAAGATTACACAATTGATCTTATCCTAGGCAGTTCACCATCTAGCCAACCGCTTTACTGAGTAAGTGCAAGTCAGCACAAGAGGAGATCTTAACACAAGTAAACGAATTGTTGGAAAAAGGGTTAGTTCAACCTAGCTCTTCTCCATACTGCTGTCCAGTCTTACTTGTTCAAAAGAAAGACGGTTCTTTTTGTATGTGCATAGACTACAGATCTTTGAACAAGATCACAATCAAGAATCGTTTTCCTATCCCAAGGATAGATGATATCTTGGATAAGTTGCAAGGGGCTAGTATCTTTAATCACATTGATCTCAAGAGCGGCTATCACCAGATACGCATAGCACCTGAAGATGTTCATAAGACAGCTTTTCGTATGACATTTGGACTATACAAGTTCTTAGTCATGCCATTTGGTTTGACTAATGCATCCGCCTCATTCAATCAAATAATGGAGAGAATTACCTCACTCAAAGTTTACAGGTGTCTTCTTTGATGACATTCTAATATTTTCATGGTCTGAAGAAGAGCATACAAAACATATATCTATTGTTTTTCAAGAGCTTCGCAAGCATAGACTACAGGTCAATGCTAAGAAGAGTGAAAATTTTCTTTTGAAAATTCATTACTTAGGTCATATTGTTTCTCACAATTTGGTGAGAATGGATCCTAAGAAGATTCGAGTCATTGTTGAATGGCCTACACCTACTTCTATACATAAAGTTAGAAGTTTCTTGGGCCTATGTTCATACTATAGGAGGTTTATATGAGGTTTTGCATATGTTGCATCTCCTCTACATGACCTTACTAAGAAGCGAATATCTTTTTGCTAGGGATCAAGGCAACTACAAGCCTTTGAAAGAATTACGTTTCTTGTGACTCAAAAACCAGTTCTCATAGTTCCAGATCTTCAAAACCCTTTTGAAGTTCACTGCGATACTTTTGGGGATTGCATTGGAGCTGTGCTTAACCAAGAGCATCATGCAGTCACATTTGAGAGCCGACTTCTGAAGGACCATGAGCTACATGCTCCAATATATGAGAAAGAGCTTATGACGATGGTACATGCTCTTCAAATACGGAAACACTATTTACTTGGTGTAGATTTTGTTATTAAAATAGATCACCAAAGTCTAAGATACTTCCTCACTAAGAAGAAGCTCTTAGAGAAACAGATGCGTTGGGCAAATTTTTTATCTATGTTTCATTTTCAAATCCTTCACACATCAGATGCTCTATCATGGCGACCTTGAGTGAATGCAATCACAACTGTTTACCATAAGAGTTCATGGATTTACTCAAAATATATACAACTAATTTTGACTTCTCAACCATATGGGATCATCTTAACTCAGGTCAGTCGATTACACCTTACTCGATTCGAGATAGTTATTTGTATAATCATCAAGCAATTTTTGTAGCATCACCATTGCGACACAAGGTAATGGATGAAGCACATGCATCTCCATATGCTGGACATAGGGGTATTCTGCCCACTACTCAAGCATTGGAAATATATTTCTTTTGGCCCACCCTTAGAGATGACATTGAAAGATATGTCCGCGAGTGCAAGATATGCCAAAAAGTAAAGTATGACACGCATAAACCACCTGTTCTACTGAAGCCATTACCTATTCCCAATGAGCCTTGGGAAAGTATAGCCATGGACTTTATCATGGAGCTTCCTCGCACACAAGCAAGCAATGATGCAATCTAGACTATCATTGCTAGATTCAATAAGCAAGCTCACTTTATACCTGTGTGAAAGACAATCAAAGCCGATCATATGGCTAAGCTATTCATTGCTCATATTTTCAAGCATCATGGCATGCCTAAGTCCATTATAAGTGATCGAGATCCCTGCATGACCAGCCTCTTTTGGCAAGCTCTCTTTGAGAACCTCGAGACAGTTAAATTTTTCATCCTCTTATCATCCTCAAACAGATGGGCAGAGTAAAAGTGCTAATTCTACCGTTTTGGACCTTTTGAAATCTTATGTCTCTGATAATCAAAGAGAATGGAAAAAGTATTTGCCTTTAGTAGAGTTTGCATACAATAATACAGTGCACTCTAGTACTGGTAAGGCACCCTTTGAGATTATCTATAGTAAGCCTCATTTACCACCCATTCTTCTTACAAAGGATAAGATATTTGCAACAGACGAGTTTGTTAGAGACATTGATACAACTTTCACTCAAGTAAAAGCTACTATCCAAAGGACACAAGAGAAGCATAAATGCGAAGTAGATAAGCATCATTCTAAGTTAGATCTCAAGTTGAGACAATATGTTTATATTAAGTTTGAGAAGGCTCGCTTGAAGAATTAAAAGGTCAAAAGGGTAAAGTGATTAAGCTTTCTAATTGCTATTATGGCCCTTTCAAGATCACAGATAAGATAAACGATGTGACTTTTTGTTTGAATCTACCAAGTCATTGGAACATTCATAATGCTTTCCATATAAGTTTGGAACCAATCAAGGAAGATTTACCTGACATAGAAGAAACAGAAGAGTTCCTTGTACCTAAAAGAAATTTACACCATCATGACAATACTCTAAGGTCAGGTAAGGTATTATAGAAGTATCTGATGAAGTTTAAGAATTATCCCCCATTGGACGCTCAGTTTATGACTGAGAGAGAGCTACAAGACTTTCCAGATCTTCTTAAGGACTATGTATCCCCTCTATAGTTGAGGTCAACTGTTTAGAAGCCAGAGGGGTATCACTAAATTGATTGCTTATTACACATTCTCAATTTAATAAATTTATTTCAATAAATTAATGACTCACTTTTCTTTAAGTGTTGATGATGATCTAGCATGGCCATGAGACCATTTAGAGACCAGTATTCCTAGTGCATCACTTAATAGGGTGATCAAAGCACTGTGACAGGAAAATATGATATAGATAGTACAAGTTATGAAGGGGAAAAAAAGTGTATGTCAAGTGTAAGAGTGTACACAAGAACCAAGGACTTACACATAAATGAAAATGGATTGAGTTTTAAGAAGAGGGAGTGCATTTGCATTGTGTATATGTATTTATGTGTGCATCCAGGGAAGCTTGGGCATGTTTACTTGTGTGTAATGAGCATTGCATTCATTTGGGGTCATCCTCTCCCCTACAAGTCAAGGTTTAAGGTCATTTCTTTCATTAAGAAAGACGAGAGAGGGAATTCTCTCACTAGGAAAGACGAGAGACATGATCCTCTGGAAGTGATGAGAGAAGTGATTTTCTCTTTCTAAGGTCTAAAATGACACAAGATTTTGTGTGGAATTCAATCTTAAGGTTGAGGCCCAAGGCAATCTAATAAACTCTCCTTATCTATGACTCAAGGTGGTTGCATGGACCACAAGTTAAGAGTACAGTTTAAAAAGCTATTTTTTTAAGAAAATCCATTTTTAAAATATCTCGCAACAGAAAAACGATCTCTAAAAACGGGCCACATGGGTTATCAGAAGCAGCAAGATCTACAACTTTTGTGTTGGACATTTTTTCATCCAAATAACACACAAAGAGATATCTCAAAATTAGTGCTACATAGTGGAATAACCACATCTTGCATGAAGATCAACTCAACTCTCTCTCCAAGAAGATAAGCTCTTGAAAGCCTATGAAAGAGGAGGCTCTCCTTGGGTGTAAGGGAGAGGTGAACGAAGCATCACTTTGCATGTATCCAAGAGGAGAAGAGAAGGTGCAAGTATGTAGAAGCTCTACCGAAATCAAGTTTCAAGAGGAGAAGAGAAGGTGCAAGTGCTGCAGAAGCTCTACTGAAATCAAGCGCCAACAAGAGAAGAGCCCTACACATATTGTGTAGGAGAGAAGGAGACTCAAGAAGGATCAAAAGGTGCCAACTTCCAAGTTGTGCAAGTGTTAGCTGGTTGTATACCGTACAAGGAACCGTGATCTTGTTTCCAAGATCTACAAGAAAGAACTTGCTTATGTGTAACAGAGGAGCTTGCTCCTTGTCAATAATATAACTCCACAAGGGGAGGGGGGGACTGGCCCTTCTTCCAATCCCTAGTGTGTTGCCAATTTCTCTACCTCTCTCTTTGCATCTTTTTTTTCTCTCATCTATTCTTCCTCTGTGCCAACATAATATTCACCATATATATTTTAAGTATATAAGAAATTTGAGCATGTATCTCGGATTCTATAACAGAATGTATCCATCCCAACAATGGAAGAGAGGAAGAAGAGCAAAGGACAAGAATGAAGAGTAGCCCAAGAGAAAAAGGTATTCGGACTAGAGAGGCAGTTGGAGGGCATGTTAGGCCTACTGGACTCAATTTGTAGGAACATGCAGATGAAAGAGGAGGAAGAGGAAAGGAGAAGAAAATTAGAAGTCGAGCAGGGTTATAGAGAGTGCGTATTACAACAATAACAAGAGAAGAAAAGGTAAAAGCTACAAGAGGAGATGGATAGATTAGGGAGAGAGAAGGCTTCTAGGAGGGCGCAAGATACAAGAAAGGAGAACGAGAAGGTAGTGGAAATGGGAAGTAAGAAGAAGGACAATAAGAAGGTCAAAATACACAACCATAGAGAAGTGGAGGAGAGCTGGTCCTAAAGAAATGGATCGCCAAAGTAGATAGATACTTAAAGTATACGAGGATCACTGAAGACATGAAGGGAGAGGTGGCAATAATCTACTTGGAAGAGGACGCTGCTAGTTGGTTCCTGTTGAATAGGAGAAAGTACACACCACCTTTTAAAAGAACCCCAAGAGAAACTCAAAGATTACTTCATTCCAAAGATGGAGAAATTCAAAGTCAGAGACAAATGGAGGAACCTCAAACAAACACAAGGGAAGATGAAGAAGTATGTAAGCAAATACATGCAACTACCCAACATGGACACTAACACTAAATTGCATGGATTCTTATTTGGCATGCAAGAATTGGCCAAAAGAGATGAGGAAAGATGTGGAAAATCAGAATTTGCAACAAGAAGAATATGCACAAGAGGGAGATGAGAGCTCAAAGTACAATAACAAAATCTTGCTTACTAAGTTGCTCAAAGTACAACTTGGGTATACTCTATCTCACACTTGATAGTGACCCATAGGTTGTTTATATAGCCTTTGCCAAGCTAGGGTTAGGGTTTTCCCTGCCCCTTAAGGCCATTCACATCCATCTGCCCTCATATATCCTTGCTTAGGGTGAATTCCCATGCCTATATTGTAACACCCCCCCTCAATGCTAAGGTGGCATTGCATCACAAGACATGTTAAAGTTCCTACCCTCAATCAAATGGGATGCCTTTATAAATCAGGCTACAAGGATATTAGGTAGAGAATGTTACAAGACTCAAAAGAGTTGGGTCATTTTTGGATTGGGAGGCAAAGTTGGCTTCCAATTCCTTAGATACTAGTGGAACACTGGGACACTTACTGGTGATATGCCTAGTCTTTTTGCATTTGTTGCACTTCATTTTGTCAGGGTATTTCTTTCAGCAATTGCTTATGATATGTTATTTTTTGTGATAGAAGGAGCACTTTGTAGAAGCGGTATGGACTAACACTTGCTCACATGAAGTGATTGCGGAAGTTCTTTCAATATGGTTTCTCTTCTCTTTACCTAGGCAAGACTGGATAATACTTGCCAAGGTTGGGTTCGGGGTATTAGTTAGGGTAGTCACAAGGGTTGGAAAAACCTTCTTCACAGACTTTAGCAGGATGGCAATGGCATCTTCATCATGGATGGGTGCTTGAACAGAGGTAAGCTATGCCATAAGCCCCTTCATATGTGAAATAAACTTGCTTAGATCTTCTCCCTATTTGTATTCCAAGCTGAAAAATACGAACTTGAGAAATATCTTGGAGTTCTTCCCTGTAGCACCGTAGAGCCTTCCAAGCTCATCCCACTTTTCCTTGGCAGTGGAGAGTTGGTCAATATGATGAATTAAAGATTCATCTAAATGAAGCATGATGATGGCCTGAACTCGTTCATCATCTTCTACATCAAGGGGATTGGATGGGTCAATTACTTTGGTCCCTTTTATGAAGGGCCAGTAGCCTCTCTCCATCATTTTGTATTTTACCAAGACTTGCCAAGGATGGAAATATTTTCCATTGAACTTGTGAATTTGAGGCCTTACATCTGCATAGGCCATGGCCATTATAGGAAGGTATTACCAATTGCCTTAAGTAATGGTAGTGTCTAGTCCTTTACAAGTGGCCAAGTACAATCGAATAACTGAAATGATAGCCAAATTTTAAAGTTGTAGAGTTGAAAATGGTTGAAAATCATACATATGCAACATCTCAAGATAGGATTTAGAAGGTCTTGTTCTTCGAACAACCTTGATTTAGACTATACTCTTTTCCTAGGTTTCAACGAGGTGATGGACTTCAGGCTCTTCCCGATAATGTGACCTATTAGAGGATTTTTTGGTGGAGCACGGCTTATCGATCAACTCTATTCTATTGGATGAATCAAAGGAGAGTATAATAACACTCATATATCTGATGTACCCATCATCGTTATCTTTTCCCTCTTACCTCCATAGCCAAATCTTGATCCCCTGACATTGGAGGACCTGGGAAAGCCAAAGGAGAGCATTTTAGCTCCTAACTTTAACTGAGGACTTCTTCTCCAACACAAGGCGACCTGGCTTGGCACATCAGAGGGTGACATTATGCATCATGGAGGGCAACATCGGAGAAATTGCAAATCAAGCATATAATTCGTAGCCTCCTATTCATCGCCATTATGCGTCGTGGAGGGCAACATTGGAGAAATCGCAAATCAAGCATATAATTCATAGCCTCCTGTTCATCAACATGGCATGGCCTATAGAAGATGCAATAATGGCGGGCATATTGGGGCAATCATAGCCCCCCATTTGGGCTTACTAACCCTCAAAGGGTTTGGCAAAATCTCATCTCTGCTGGCCACACAGAGGCAAACCTTAACTGCCTATCTCCTGGCAGCCATAGCCAAACCTCAAGCTTGCTTCAAATTCCAAAATTTTTCACTAATGTTATCACTAACAGTGATTCTAATCACTAATTAATCTTCTCCAAAGTTAGTTGAAGCTTCGAAAGTTCTATTTCAAAGTTTCTTGCCCTCGATGGACCTCCTTAGTTCATAAAACAACCCACATCTTACATCTCAAGTGGCATAAACCTTGAGATGAGTGCTTGTAAGCACTAATGTTGCATTTTACAATCATGTTGCTAGCTGGATATTGACTCAATTTGTTTTTTTTCAATCATAAAATTAAATCCATCAAGTGCTTTATAACATTTGTCTCTTCTTACTTGGTGTAAGGCTATGTGTACAACTATAAACACATAGACCATATCCCAATATTAGTGCACTTAGTGAAGCTAAGGGTAGAGGAAGCTGAAAGGATTAGAGGAGGCTATGATACCATGTGGAAAATCAGAGTTTGTAGCAAGAATAATGTGCACAAGAGGGAGATCAGAGCTCAAAGTACAAGAACAAAATCTTGCTTACTAAGTTTCTCAAAGTACCACTTGGGTACACTCTATCTTGCACTTGATAGTTACCCATAGGCTATTTATATAACCTCTACCAAGCTAGGGTTAGGGTTTTCCCTACCCCTTATGGCCATTCACATCTGTCTTCTCTCATATACCCTTGCTTAGGGTGAATTCCCATGCCTATATTGTAACAAGAGACATGAGCCAATTGGCTAGCCAAGGCCATGAGAATGGTTGAAAGACTAGTGGATCTAGAAGGTAGGAGGACAACCCAAGGAAACTAGAATAGATTCAACACCAACCTGGACAACAATTCATGGACGTTGAGACCTAATGCTCCTGAAGGCCCATTCTCAGAAAGTGGATTCAAACCTCAAGCATAACTCGAGCCGTGTCACAATCTGGCTTAGTACCAAGAGGAGCAGTTGGTAGATGGGGGGGGGAGGGATAACCACTACAAACCAACCCCAAGTGCATCATATGAGCCATGGTAGGATCAAATATGTCATGATGGAGACCCCAAGGCCCAACCACAGGGATTAGATGCTTCAAGTACAGGGGATCCCACTATCAAAAAAGATGCCTCATGGAAGACATAGCCTCATTAAGGGGGTCTAGAGTGACCACCACTAGTGCATATGGAGGAGAGGAACCACAGCCCCCATGCATCCAAGAAATCCCAAGCAAAAGTGATGAAAGCATGGACCACCCAAGAGTGAGGACAGTCAGTGCTTGTCCCCAATGCATGGCGGCCCGAGTAGTATAGCAGTCCACCACCTGTACATCAAGGATAGAGTAAGTGAAGGGAATCAAGCCATTATGGTGGACATAGGGGCTACCCAGAACTTTATCACACCAGAGTGCAGAACCAAACATGGGCTGAAATTGTCTAAGGGCCCTAAAAGGATTAACAATAATGTTTGCACAAGGAGAGGCCAAGGAAGTGAAACAGGTCTTTGTAGTATAAGTAGAAGTAGGAAAGTGGAAACCACAACTTAACTTCTTAGTCATTCCCATGGATGATTTTGAAGTTATCTTAGGCCTAGAATTCTATGATAAGTA
Source organism: Lygodium microphyllum (assembly GCF_053477565.2). NCBI lineage: Eukaryota > Viridiplantae > Streptophyta > Polypodiopsida > Schizaeales > Lygodiaceae > Lygodium > Lygodium microphyllum. The sequence continues at coordinate 8,435,300 of NC_141144.1, read as the reverse complement.
TTCCATTGTAATGTTTGGAAAAGGAGGTAATGAGATGATGTTGAATATGCAAGGAGAAGGCATTAGAGTACCCTATGAAAGAATGCAACTACGAGGTAGAACACCAATCAAAGTACAAATGAAGGAGAATAAGCCTGGAGTCTCATGCCAAATAGTGAAATCAAGTACAAGTCAACTAGGAGCACCAACCCAAGCACCACCTTGTCAAGTGAGCCATATCAAACCATGTGCATCATGACATGCAGTGCCAAGCAAGTGGAAAAGTCAGTTAAGCAAGGAGACGTGGTTTATGTATGCATGATTCGACCCATTGAGCAAGAGGTCTCCAAGAAGCCCAAACCCAAAGTCAGTAATACAAAAGTGGTAGAAATACTTGAGGAGTTTAAGGATGTCATGCCAACACAACTATCCAAGGGCCTACCACCCAAAAAGGGATGTGGATCACAAGATTGAACTCATTCTAGGAGCTGCCCCACTAGCTAGAGGCCCTTATCGTATGAATCACACAAAACTCATGGAGTTGAAGAAGTAGTTGCATGAATTAGAAGAGCAAGGTTTCATCCACCCCAACAAATCCCCCTTTGGTGCCCCAGTATTGTTTGTCAAGAAGAAGGATGGGGGACTTAGGCTATGAGAAGATTATAGGGCCCTTAATAAGATCACTATCAAAAACAAATATCCCATGCCTCTAGTGGAGGACCTCTTAGATAGAATACATGGATCCAAGTACTTTAGCCACATAGAACTTAGGTCAGGATACCATTGGATTCGCATAGCAGTAGAAGATATCCCCAAAACGACTTTCTATACCCGATATGGCAGCTTTGAATGGCTAATCCTAGGATTTGGACTAAGTAATGGGCTAGGCACTTTTTGTGGCCTCATGGATGGGGGTCTTTAGACCTGAAATAGATGTCTTCATCATTATCTACATCGATGATCTCCTACTATATAGCAAAACTCTATAAGAACACAAAAAACAATTGCGCTTAGTTTTTGAGAAGTTGAGACAATATAAGCTATACGCCAAACTAGAAAAATGCGACTTTGCAATAAAAGAGTTAAAATTCCTAGGATTCATTGTAGGAGCAACCGATATCAAAGTGGATCCCAAGAAAGTAGAAGCGGTCCAAAAATTGCCTGTGTTGAAGATTGTGACGGAAGTGAGGGAGCTCCTAGGCTTCACGGTATTCTATAGAAGGTTCATCAAGGATTATAACCTTATCACTCTATCAATATCCCACCTCATCAAAGAAGATAGCACATTTACATGGGGTAGCGAGCAATAGATTGCTTGAGAAATGCATGAGTCAAACCCCTATCCTGAAAGTGCCCGACTTCACCATGCCCTTTGAGATCTCCACAGATGCATCAAATTATGGCATTGGGGGTGTGCTGGTGTAAGAAGGCCACCCCATAGCTTATGAATCCAAGAAGTTCATAGATGCCGAAACTAGATGGATCACACACAAGAAGGAGATGTTCACAATAATCCACTACCTCAGAAAATGGAAGCATTATGTTTAGGACAAAAACACAGTTGTTTTCACCGACAACATCTCCCTCAAATACTTCCAATCCCAACCAAAGCTATCTACCAAACAAGCTCATTGGCTAGACTTCTTAGCCGAATTTGACTTGGAGATCAAACACAAGCTAGGCTCCACCAATAAGATAGCAGATGCCCTAAGTCGAAAAGCTAATTTGAAAGCTATCAATGTGGTCAGTAGCAACTTTCTTGAATTAGTGAAGGAGTCTTTGGAATAGAAGATGTGAAGGTTGACAAGACACCGCATGGCATGTATACCCTTGAGGAGGGAATTCTATTCGTAGGGAAGAGATTGTACATCCCCAACAATGTGGAATTGAAGAAATTTATCTTACATGAAATACATGATGGAAAACTAGGTGGATATAAAGGACAAAGCAAAACACTTGAGGCACTCAAAAAATATTTCTTTTGGCCAAACATGAAGGAAGAAGTCATAGACTACATCAAGACATGTTCTATATGCCAACTTGTGAAGACACCATGCTCTAAGCTCGCATGCTTACTTCAATCAATGCAAAAGTTGGAGATGAGTTCTTATAGAGCTAGACAAGAGCAGCTCTATGATCAACCAAGAGACATGACTAATTGAAGAAGACTTATCTTTACCCATGACCAATATTCAAAGCCAGAGGGTAACAAGAAGCGCAAGTATCTCTCACCCTTTGAGATACAAAAGTACAAAGAGGAAGGAAGGTGCTTTCTTTGTGGTGAGTTAGGGCTATGAAGCCTGATTGTCCTCACAAAAGGAAGGAAGAAAATGTGGTTAAAGATCCTCCTCCGCCATCCTCAAATTCTATTCTAGATGTGAAAGCTAACACTCATTCAAATGAGAAGAAAAGACAACTTTAAAAGGGTTGCACGACACTCAACAATCAATGAGTTTTGATACTCTTTGATCTAGGGTCCACAGATAATTTTGTGTCAACAAATATTGTTGAAAGGCTACAAATTTCATTGGATCAATTGGGAACACCAATTGGATTAGGTTCAACATTTGAAGGACTTATAACCAATTCTACTCCTATCCAAGGGAAGTTGAATCTGAGAATTGGGGATTACCGTGACCAAGAATCTTTTTTACTTGCATCCATTGGTAACTGTGATGTCATCTTAGGCATGCCTTGGCATTACAAGATTAGACCTCTTCCCGATTTTGTTAAGAAGGCCCTTGCATTTCAATTCAAGGATCGCAACATAGTATGCATTGTTCATGAGTGAGACTGGATGCATGTATTGGCAACTATTGATCTCCCATTCTTGGAGGATGAGGATGGATCCAAGCAAGCTGCAGACTCAACTAGCAACATAAGATTGCCCCCACTTCTAACCTACCTACCATACCCTTATGCATGATGGCCGGGAGTTCCATGAGTCAACCAACACCAATCACTTATCGTGCCCCAATCAACAAAGTAAAACTCCACAACATCCCCAAGTACGTGTCAAGTCAGCTTGTAGGTAACGTAGCTAGCAATTTAAAGCCTCTCAAGGATCTTATGGAAAGTAGAGAGTGGCAATGAACTAAGATGCACAACCTAAATTTGTCATATAATTGGACTCTCATGACAAGTGTGACAAAGCTTGAGAAGTAAGAACCTTGCTAGAAAACATGCAGTCCTAGTATGAGTATTTTGATGACGAGTACAAAGACTGTTATTCCTTTAGTGAGGAGAGCAAAGAGGAAGTAGAGACCATAAAATATAAAACTGAGGGAGAGTGATTGAGAAAATCAAAGAAGACACTAAACCCTAAGAGGTCAACATAGTTTGAGAGTGAGCAAAGGAGTTGCCAAGGTAGATTGCAATTGAGCTTGGTTAGAATGCCTCAAGGTAGTAGATTATGAGCTAGCTATTGAGAAATATGCAATCACATCCATGTGACATCCTCTTTGTATGGAGCAATAGGGCAAGACTCAAACAGTTTACTAGTGAGGATACCTGAATCTCATAAGAACGTGGAGAAAAAGAGAACCATCATGAGCCTATAAAGTGATGTATCTTCTTATCATTCAATGATGGAATACAACAGTACTTTGTCTTTTCAGTTATAGCTAGTGTCATACTCAAGATTGTCTTTATGAGTCCAAGGCTCCATCTTGGAACAACCTAATTCACTTAGATAACAGTTGGTCTCTTCAGTCTATGTCATCATGAACATTGTCTTTGTGTTTCATCCACCATAGCCATGCTCTAGATCCATGCATTTCAACATGGTATCAAAGCTCAATCAAGCCTGGCTAAGCTCAACTCAACTCCTTTCTCTACTATCTCAGTCTCTCTCAACCTCATTCCAGCTCAGTTGTAGCTCATGACTTTATCTTCACCTTTCACCTTGTGGCAGCCATAGCCACCTTGTCACATTGGAACTCCTGGATCTCTCAAAATAAGCCATATCAACTCATGATTTCTTTTGTGGGCCTCCTTCTCTACTCAAGGCACTCCTTCTTGTCACGTAAAACCAAGACATTGTTGATCAAAGAGCCTAGCATAGCTTGAATTCCAACTCGCTGCCCATTTTGTGACATCACTCGGTCATACAACTTTCGCCACTCAAGCACCATGATTCAATCTGCAGCCATAGGGAATTTGAAGCTTGTTATGTAATCTTCTCCCCCACCAAATCTTGTGACAAACTTTTTACTGTAGCTACTGTAATCAACAACAAAAAAATTGCATTTTGCAAACCCTAAAGGGCAGCCATAGCTTTTGAGCTCAAGCTCATAAAACTCTTCAATTTCTCACTCCTTTGGTCTCAACCAACCCTCTGCGATTCTGGTTCACTCTGATCTACTCAGTTTCCAATTCAAATAAGCAAGAAAAGCAAGAAATCAAACTCAATTTCAACATTGAGCTCATATTTGATCCTAATCTCTTACTTCCTTCAGCTCAAGCTTGCCAATGCCACTCTAATCAACCGTAACACTCTTTCTAAGCTGAATCCCAACTCAATTTCCAATAGGCATTCGATTGATTTGTCAGCAAGGAGGGGACTAAAGTTACAAGATAAGCATCAAAGACTCGTTATTAAGCTTGACATCTAGTATCTCTTGATACTAACCTAGTACTTTTTGACACGTGTTTTTTTAGCACATTCAAGATCATCTAGGTTGCTAGTTATTCTCAATCATTTGAAGTTGATTTCCTATCATGGAATGCCAAGCATGAAGAATTCTAAATGGATGCTTCTCATGAAGAGTAACATGACTCATGATGCTCATCTATACTACATTGTTTGTTCCACTTGCAGGGATTAATAGACTTACTTGCTCTAAAGTGCAAATAATGATCTTATTTAAAGATTTTGTAGACATTCTAGCTACTTTGGTCATTATGCAAAAATCGAAGATTGTGGCCTCTTTGCTTGAGGGGAACATGGACATGAAGACTAATGCAAGCAAAGTCAATAAAGAAAAAGACCATAAAGAAGAAGAAAAAGTCAATGAAGACCAGAAAGATCATAATGAAGAAGAAGACTAGACATACTAGAATGAAAAGGACCAAGAAAAAGAAGACCATGAAGACAAAAAGTGCATCAAAGAAAGAAAAATGGACTACAACAAAGAAGGAGACAAAGAAAAGAAGATCTGCTATGCCCACCTTGACATATCTGATGAAGAAAACCACAAGGGCCTATCGGTCCTTGTCTCTACTATTCACTAGAACTTTTTTTTGTATGTACTTGCCATTAATGCTCTTGGGATACGCCTTGTAAAACTCCTCATGTATCCTATGCATAAGTGCCCCTACACACTTAGTGAGGCCTTGTAACAGTCCCTGGATATTAGCCATGTTTTTTGGCACCCACACTTAGCCTTTTTTTTTGCAACAGCCTTTGGTGTTTACCGTGTTTGTGGCATAACCACACTTAGCAAGGTTCTACTCATGATAGCCTCTATACACTCAATGCATTCTTTTATGGTTGTGACTGATGAGGGGTGTTGAGAAATATGCAATCACACCCATGTGACAGCCTCTTTGTATGGAGCAATAGGGCAAGACTCAAACAATTTACTAGTGAGGATGCCCTGAAATACAGGATACATGAATCCCGTAAGCATAGTGGAGAAAAAGAGAACCATCATGAGTCTATAAAGTGATGTACCTTCTTATCATTCAATGATGGAATATAGTTGTACTTTGTCCTTTCAATCATAGTCAATGTCATACTCAAGATTGTGTTTATGAGTCTGAGCCTCCATCTTGGAACCTAGTTCACTTGAGTAACAATTGGTCTCTTCAATCTATGTCATCATGAACATTGTCTTTGTGTTCCATCCACTATAGCCATGCTCTAGATCCATACATTTCAACACTAGCGGGACTAGTTCATCCTTGCACCACACCATTATTTGGAGTAGAGTCAGCTTCAAAAGAGTTGCGAGCACTAGGGGATACAGCCTCTTCTAGCGGGGATGACGAGTACAATTTCGAGTTAGAGGTGGGCTCTAATAGTGAACTCGAGACACCTTGACCACATGGGACCCGACGCACCAAGGCAAACCTTCTAGTCCACCTAAGGAACAGAAGGCTAAGGGAGGAAAAAAGGAAATAGTCAAAGTCTTTAGAAGCTAAACTACAGAAGAAACCCTAGGACTTGCCCAAGCACTTCACGAAGTACAAAAAAGGTGATAGAATAATAGTGTTGGTAGGAGACAAATGGGAAGGGAAAGCTAGTGAGCCCATCCAGCCAAGGTTAAGGAGGTTAACCTGGTAGAAGGGGAGGACAAGCCGCAAACCGTGTACATAGCAGATGACCTAATCGAAGAAGGAGGAGCATGATCTCATAAATCTCCTAAGGGAATTTGATGGTGTGTTTGCATGGTCCTTAGATGAGCTGAAGGGAATAGATCCAAGTATTGTGACTCACAACATTCCCATAACCCATGATGCAGCACCAGTCAAGCAATGACCATATACAATGAATCCTAAGCATGCTCGGGCCATAAAAGAGAAGGTTGATAAACTATTGAAGGTAATATTCATTTATGAGATAGAGCATATGGATTGGGTGTCACCCATAGTTGTAGTCATGAGAAAGAAGGGGAAGATATAAGAAGGTCAACGCAGCCACCAAGCAAGACAATTAGCCACTACCATACATGGAGCATGTGCTAGAGAGAGTGGCAGGAAAGGAAGCCTATAGGTTTTGGATGGCTTCGTAGGCTACAACCAAGTGCAAGTCCATCCAGACGACAAGTAAAATATGGCATTTGCTATTGAATGGGGGGTGTTTACCTACACAATCATGCCATGGACTGACTAATGCTCATACTATCTTCTAGTGCCTCATGTGTGTCATTTTGAAGGACATGATCAAGAAATGGTTGGAATTCTTTATCGATGACCTATGCATCTACACCAACTGGAAAAAGCACTTGGAAAAATTGTGAATAGTCTTTAAATGGTGTCGATAATATGGTCTCTCATTGAGCCCCTTAAAGTGCAAGTTTTAGGTCAAGCATGGTTGTATCTTAGGGCACGATGTGTTGAGGAATGGGATAGCTACAGAATTTTCTAAAGTCAAGGTGATTATAGACCTTCTCCCTCTGACCAATTTTAGGGGATTTCAATTTTCTAAAGTCAAGGTGATTATAGACCTTCTCCCTCTAACCAACTTTAGGGGATTTCAATGTTTCTTATGCCACATACTATTTGAGTGGACCCAACAATGTCAACAGGCCTATGAAAGACTTGAAGAGGTTCTAACTTCAGCTTCTCTCTTAAGAGCCCCAAATTGGTCCATTACCTTTCACATGCACATTGATGCATCAAAATTTGTTGTGGGGGCACTGTTGTGCCAACCTAGCAAATAGAAGCTAGACTATCTAGTGAGTTTTGCTAGTAAACATGTTGCTCACTGAGACATATATAAACTACTCCACAATGGAGAGAGCAGGGTTAGCCATAGTGTTTGCCAGAAAGAAGTTCATATACTATCTTCTTGTGATACCCTTCACCTTATTTGTAGATCATCAAGCATTGCTTTATCTTGTGAATAAACCTTGCGCAACAAGACGTGTTGCTTGATGATTACTTCTACTTTTGGAATTTGATTTCTCTATCATCATATGTAAGGGTAAATAGCATTATATGGTAAATCATATGTCCTGCATACCCACAGGAGAAGCTGCTAGGTAGACATGGAATCAACGACGACCTATCAGATGCACACCTTTTTAAAATATCTAGTGAACGAGAATTGTTTAGAGTAGACCTCACATCATATTGGGTAGATGACATACTCAAGAACAGACAACTGGAATGACACATAGAGAAAGCTAGATTAAATAAACTAATCTTAAAGATCCTATCAATTGATTGCAATTCAACTGTATAGGCAGGACATGATGGAATTTTAAGAAGATGTTTTTGCAAACATGAAATGTATGATGTGCTCAAGGAAGCATATGGTGGAATATCTAGCGGAGGGTGCTTCAATAGAGACACTACAGCAAGCATGCAAGGTGCTCCACTCCCAATTGTGGTGGCCAACGCTATTCCATGATGTAGCCAAGTTTGTGAAGCATTACAATGAGTGCCAATGGACTAAAATCCCTACTTGTAAGGACAAAATGGAGTTGGCCCCAGTGATCACATGCCAACCATTCAAGAAGTGGAGAATCAACTTCATCAGCCCAATCAACCTTGCAGCTCAATACTTGCAAGCCAAGTATATCATTGTTACCATGGACTATCTCACCAAGTGGACAGAAGCTTGAACAACTTGCAAGAATAATGCTAGGACCACGGCCATGTTCCCTTGGGAGCAAGTAATCTCATGGTTCATGTAATGTGCCTACCTATCAGCTATCTAGGCATGTTGTTAGCGGTCCATTGAGAGACAAATCTAAGCGACGCTACTCAACACTCCCATGGAATGCTATGGGGTTTGTCGCCTAGGGTTTCTCAAGTTCACCTCACAACGGAACGTTTGTGGCTGTTGAACCCACTAGGTGTAACATTCCGTTCTGCCCCCCTTTGCATGGGAACGACCTTTCCCCTTAAAAAAATCAATTTAAAACAAAAAAAAAATAGGACCCCCTCCCTGGCAACGCCGCTAGCTGATGGAGGGAGGGGGGAAACCAAACGGAAGTTGATGGGGGTCGAGAAGGAGATCATGACGGCCAAGTTGGAGTTGACGATGACAATGCTAAAGATGTAGTTGATGATGATGCCACCGCCCCTTGGGCATAATGCCCATGAACCCCTCGCCACCATGCTCTAAAACAAGGGATGGGTAGGGGGAAAAGACACCACCTCCTCTTTGCGTTTCCCCCCTTCTTGCTGGGAAGAAGAAGAAGAAGAAGAAGAAGAAGAAGAAGAAGAAGAAGAAGAGGGAGAGAGAGAGAGGAGAAGAAGAGGAAGAGGAGAAGAAGAGGCAGAGAGAGAGAGGAGAAGAAGAGGAGGAGGAGAAGAAGAGGGAGAGAGAGAAGGGAGAAGAAGAAGAAGAAGAAGAAGAAGAGGGAGACAGAGAGAGAAGAAGAAGAGAAGAAGGATAAGAAGAGGGAGAGAGAGGAGAAAAAGAAGAAGAAGAGGGAGAGAGAGAGAGAGAGAAGAAGAAGAAGGGAAGGAGAAGAAGAGGAAGAGGAAGAGAGAGTGAAGAAGAAGGGAAGGAGAAGAAGAAGAAGAGGGAGAGAGAGAGGAGAAGAACAAGAGAGAAGAAGAAGAAGAAGAAGAAGAAGGAGAGAGAGAGAGAGAGAGAGAGAGAGAGATTCTTTCTTTTCCCCTCCTTAGAGGGTGGCCACACACGTGTTTTCTCTTCCTTCTTCCTCGAGTTTATTTTTCTATCCCGCAAGCTAGTTTCCCTAATTGCCCCCCTCTTCTGCTCGAGGGGTTGCTGAAATTCGTGTAGAAATTGCATTCTAGCGAGGAAGATTGGGAATGGCCCCAAGCGAAGAGTATCAAGTGCGGGTGGAAATCCCACATCCCGTAATGAAGCCTCGGGCAAGGGCATCACTACCAATCCAATTGTGGTACTACCGGCCATAAGTAATATATTTCCGAATTAAAGGACTACTTGCTTTGATTTCCGCACGAGGTGCATTAGACCATGCTATGCTACGCAAGAATAGGTTAACTGAAAGGATAAAGTCCATCTCAAATATTTGAGGATGAAGTTGTAAGGTGCTTGTATCAAGGGAAGTTAATTGCCCTAAGTTGTTATGTGACAAATTCATGCATATCATAAGCGGCGTATAATATTTCTAAAGTACTAAGCATCGATAAGTCCTCGGTTATTCTTTACCTAGGACAACATTGTTAAGTCTCACAGATACATGTAGACAGTACATGCATGGGAAATATTATATAAAGCATACATCAATGGTACACAAATTGATCTTCCATTAAAGTCTTGCTAATATCACAAACTATTAGTTCATTGGAGGCTTGAAGTTATGCTTAGCTAGTACAAACAACATTCATCAAGGTTAAAACTACAATGCCTTGAGATCCATCCATTAGTGACTATGTTCATCAAACCTATTCAGGGTTGGTGGGCTAGATGCAACAACAACTCCAAGACAAATGAAGGGCTCAAGGATTAGGAAACCTTAAGTCATTGTACTTGCGGGGAAGAAGGCTGGGTTATCAATCAATGAAAGTGAATAATAAAACTTAACGTCATGATCAGTGTTTGAAACTCTAACATATACCTTAGCCGAAGAAGGGAGTGTTAAGTAAATTTTGCACGGAAGCACTTAGAGCCCAAGGGGGAGAGCAAACACGCGATGGAAGGTTATCGCGACTATTGCTGCAATGTTTGAAAAAGGATAGCATTGTTTTTGTTGATTGATCGAATAACATTCTAAATGCTTTTGCATTGAATTGATTGTTAAAATGTGATCTGGATTATTATTCCAAGTGCTTGTGTTTGATGGTAAAAGCATGGCAGGGTTCTGTAATGACAAGTTGCCATGGGAATAAATAATATATTATCTTGGAAGATGATAATAGGGTTGATTGCCTTCATTGTGCTTGATTCTTAATTGGATTAATTAAGGAAGGATATTTTACGCGGGTGAATCATCTCCAAGGTCATGCCATGTTTCAACCCAAGAGGGCACTGCTCAGATTCACGGGCCGAAGGTCAAGTGGTGAAAATGCCAACCATGAAAAGTTGTCTCCCTCCTAGGTCATTTGGGTTAGTGGAGCTCTAGACACCCCTTGCCAAGTCCGGAATGGAGTTGTAGACTACCATAAGTCTAACGTCTAGGGTGTTGGAAGATCCTATTCTAGATAATGGATGGAAATTATGGTGCCATGTGATTTGGACCAGGTACTTCTGTTGAACATAAGGGAATATATAATTTCTCCTGTATGGGTAGGAGTCAAAGATTAACATGAAGATAAGTTAAGGAATTTGTTTAACTTGTTTTGCTTGTTTTGTTTTGGTGTCAGTGCTGTGAATTATGCAAACGAACCCTATTCCCTAAAAGGCCTAATTAAGGAAGCTGATTTTGAATGTCTTACATAAATGTGATAAGATCTAATTAGAAAACTAAAGCTATCAAGGGAAGCGGGTGGGAAAAACCTCGACGAGTTTGTCCCACGACAGGGTGGTCCCAAAGAATTAGGAGGCTTCTCACAAGGTTTTACCATCGTTTGACCTCTAGGTAATGTTAAGTTAGAACCGATTCATGTCATTTTAGGGGACCAAAATGGGACTATGCCCTACAGACAGAGAGGTTGAGTGGCGTATCCCTCTCATTTTCCATTCTCTTTAAACCAAGTGTGGCATGGATCTGCTTCGGATTGGGTGTCTCTACGTAAAGTAGAATATCCAAAATCCAAAGCTAGGTTACTGAGACCGTGACACTAGGAGCCCAGATTTTAGGTCAATCCTAGTGGGTTTGGCCGCGAACATTCTGTTGCGAGGCGGACTCGAAAAACCCTAGGCGACAAACCTTGGAACATTCCATGAGAGTGCCAGGCAGTGACGCTTAGATCCATTTCTCGATGGACCACTAAAAATGTGCTTGGACAACTGATAGGTAGGCACGTTACACTAGGATTGACTTGGAATTTAGGTTCCTAGTGGCCAAGGTCTCTTGACAATATTCTCACATCAAGTCTTGGATATCTTACTTTATGTAGAGATACTCAATTTGAAGTAAATCCATGCTGCACTTGATTCAAAGAGAATGGGAAACGAGAGGGATGTGCCGCTCAAACTTTCTACCCATAGGGCATAGTCCCATTTCGGTCCCTTAAAACAACATGAATTGGGGTTCTAACCTAACAGTTTCTAAGGGTCGGGTAAAACCTTGTGAGAGGCCTCCCAATTCTCTAGGATCACCCTACCATAGGACACACCTATCGGGGGTTTTGCCCACCCATTTTCCTCAATAGGCATTCTTTAGTTATTTAATTAGGCCCTACCACAATTATGTGTGACACTTAAAGTCAGCTTCCTTAATTAAGCCTTTTAGGAACAGGGTTCGTTCGCGTAACTTACGGCACTGACACAAAAATAGAGAAAGCAGTCCTTTTGACAAACAAGTTCAAACAAGTTTCTTAACTTATCTTCAAGTTAATCTTTGTCTCTTGCCCATACAAGAGAAATTATATATCCCTTCTGCCCTGCAAAAGTAACTAGTCCAAATCACATGACACCACAATTTCCATCCTTTATCTAGAATAGGATCTTCCAATGCCACAAACATTGGGGCCACGGGGCCCCAACTCCATTCCGGACTTGGCAAGGGGTGTCCAGAGCTCCACTTGACCCACAAGCTACCCCGGAGTGAAATACTATTCACATGGGTTGCCTTTTTCACCACTCAACCTTCAGCCTGTGAATCAAGTAGTGCTCTTCTTGAGTTGATTCTTGGTGCGATAAAATAAGACACAAGAAACTATAGGAGCTGGAGGAGGAATAGAGAGAGTAGCAATTTTCCTATTCAGATCTTCAATAAGCTTCTTATGGGATTCAACAGTATCTTAGGAATGCTGCAATTGACCCTCACAAGTACCCAACTTACGAGCTAACTCTATCATGTCCTCAAGAGCTGCATTCTTTTCTTTAGTTAAAGACACATTCTCAGCTTCCAAGGTAGCTACCTTAGTTTCTAATTTCTTAAATTTGGCTTACTTGGAATCCATCAAAGTAGTAGGTTTCATCATTTGTTTATGAATGTCACCGAGGGTAGCTTTTTCAGATACTAAGTCCACCAAATCTTTGCTTAACTAACTTGTCAGGGAATCAACTTTGTCTTGCAATGAATTATGAACCCCCATGTAAATAGACTGAAGAGAGGAAGTAAGGGAAGTCTCCAATGTAGATTGGACACCAGAAATCAATTGGAAAAGCAGAGGTCCAGCTAGCATCATCTATAAGGAAGAGGGAATCTGTTGATCTAGCTGTCCATCCCTTTGAGCAGCAAATAAGTTAGGACAAGACATGAATGGAGGGAACTGCTAGAAACAAGAGGGGTAGTGCCATGTACAGGAGGATCTGCAACTAAAGTTGAAGAGGGACTTAGGCATCCCTGTGGTACGTGTGCATTTAGTTCAAAAAAATCTAGGAGGGGGCTCATCCTCTGTCCTTAATTCAACTGTAATGGAGGAGGAGATGGAACAGAAGGTGGAAGCTGCTTTGGAAGAGAAGCAGGATCAGCAACCACTGGCACACCAACGGAGGAGGGGCAAAAGTAATAATTTTTTGAAGAAAAACATCATAAGAAACATTATTGCTTTGACCCTTTCTAACTCTCTAAAAATGTTAATCCATCTTGGCTAGCATGAATGTGGCCCAATTAAACTTGGCTCCCTCAAGGATCCAAACAGATGCAATGAAAAGCTCCCTTGATAGACATTTAGAAGCAAGCTTTCCAAACATGAATCTATCTTGGGGGAATTGGCATAGTTGCTTCCACACTGGAGAGCAGATATGAGCAATAGAAACCTAGAACTTGTAATGAATTTGCTGTACACAAAAGGGGTGGATGTCTCCTTTTGAAGAAGTGAAAGGATCTCCTCGGCAGCCAATAACTGATTACCACTGGGTACACAAAAGGGGTGGGTGTCTCCTTTTGAAGAAGTGAAAGGATCTCCTCGGCAGCCAATAACTGATTGCCACTGGGTACAAAGGAAGTTGAAAGAGGCATTCATAGTGCTTCACTAATATTGGCAATGGAGATGCAGAAGAGTTGGTCATAGACCAAACCGGAATATTTTTTGTATGACTCTAGGAAAGAGTAGCAGAGCTTTTTATCACTGGTGGAAACTTAAGCGCTACCAATGAATGGAGACCAGCATGACAAATACAATATGTTTCCAAGAGAAGAGAATAGTCATTCACTGACAATGTCACATGTTGGATCACAATCAGGGGAGTAGAGGAAGATGCCATTCAGACTACATATGATATCCACACACACAACCAAGAAAAATAGAAAATTTTCTACAAAACCCAAACAAGCCACCACTAGGAAAAATATCAAGAAAAAGAATTAGAAGAACAAAGAGGACCAGGCTACACTTCCCCAAGCCCAACCTCACTCATTTTGACTTGACTGGGTTGACTGGGAACTGGGGGTCTCTACTAATGCAATTCATTTTTAGAAATTACATGATCTTTGGCGCAAAGTGCATGTATGCGTGACTTTGGGGGATTCATTATTAATTACAAACTAATTGTGTCTGCAGCGCATGTGCACGTGCACTGTGGAGTAATTTTAGAAAAATAGGTGGGTTATTGTGCCAAAGTGTGCGTGCAACGACGGGGGTTCCTTTTACAATTGACAATCGGGTTCATTTTAGTTACAAAATTAGGAAAGTGTATTGTGTTAATTTGGTGGGTGCAGTGGTCGGGTGATTTTTATTTACAATTACTCGTGTGTTAATGTGCACGTGAAGGAGATAAAGAGAAAAACCTGATGGCGTGTGGACACCCACAAAGGTCTAAAGCGTATAAGTCCTCATCCAAGCAATCCGTAGAACAAAAAAATTCACGAGTGAAAATAATGACTAGGTAACAGTCGGCCTCTTGTAAAGTATGAAAAAGCCAAATACTAATACCATGAAAAAAAAAAGGAGATAAGGGACATGCATGCGCGGGGTAGGGATTAAAAAAATTATGTTGCGGCGAATGAGAGGGTGCCCGAGCACACGTGCGGGTAGACAATGACAAACCTGGCAAGGTGAACATTAAAAATATTGTAAAGCGCGTTCGCATGAAAAAAGAGTAAAAACACAAATAAAAATGGAGTTGAAATTTAATACTGAAAATTTTGTGCATCAAAATGGAGGGTATTGAAAAGGAAAAACATCAACGAAAGTGAGTGGAATAGGTTCCTCTGGTCAAAACACAGTTCTGATGGCGTTAAGGGGCATTCACATGGGAAAAAAAAAAGAAAGAGCATAAAAACACATAGAAAAATTAATAAAATAAAATTGGTAGACTAGATCAAGAGGGAGAAAAATAAAAATCATGTAGCGGACCAAGCCAGCCATTGCTATGTAATCAAAATGAAATTCTAAGAGAATTAAGGCATGTTCTCATGAAAAAACGGTGAAAAATGCATGTGAAAATACCCAAAACTACATAAAAATTAATAACGAACAACTCGTACCTTGGAATGATGGGTAGTAAACAAGAAAAATGTCTAAGGAAAGGTGGAGGTTAGGGTTATCACATCAGATCATTATTCTGAAGTGAAAAATGTATGTTTGCATGAAAACACATTCAATGGACATAAAATTCTTCAAAAAATAATAACTCATGAGCGGGGGCTAAGAATAGGGGATTGTAAAAGGAAAAAGTGACCAGTTTGACGAGACAAATAGGGCTATAAGGTTGGATGTGGGTTCCGGTGAACGTTGGATATATTCATATGGAAAAATTACAAAATAAGGGATAAAGGGAAACATAGAAAGAACAATCCCAGGAGCGGGGTAAAAGAGGATGGGTGGGTGGGAAAGGGACCCTATTAGAGTAAAATTAAGGCATGGCATACATGCATGAGTAGATCGTGGTATGTGCATGAGGGTATATAAAGTGGACATGCAAGAACGCATCCCCACACTTAAGACCTTATTGGGAAGGGTGCCCTGAGCAACATGGACCTAGGACTTGACAATGGACTACAAGCTGACGTCTCACACTTAAAACATGACCGTCATTAATAAATAGAAAGTGTAGGGTTAGAAAAACTTGGCCCATACTGCAAAGAGTCGAGGTGGATTGTCGATGTCATGTGTTGTATCATAGTCCATTGCACGAGATACTAAAGTGTTATCACAACACAGTGTCAGTGTGGTAGGGACCACATAGTAACACCCAAGGAGGTAGCATTGTTGATGAAGTCACGAGAGACAGTTGATGGAAAAAGATGTAGCACTCAACTCACAGCCACTCAAATTGGAATGAAAGAGCGTTCACTTGCCCCACAACGGACCTCACTTGATTGAATAATGATGAAAATAGTGTCACATCCAGCTTAGAAATCAACAAGGGAGATGGTTCAAAGGAAGTATGCTAGTGTGCACAATTGATGGTGCATTAGTGCATCCAAACCCATTTGGCATAGGTGCAAGAAAGAAGGCCAGGGAGCCTTGTAGTGCAGTGTACATAACAGGGTGACGTGTCCTTTGGTGATAGCAGAGGCCCTTCCTGTGTGTGCATAGGGAAATGAGAACGTACCTGATGCCAAGTTTCATAAAGTCCCTCAATCGTACCTCTCAATAATTGTTTGAGGGAATATTAGTCACACTTAGCCCTCCCTCTGTTTCACGCTTTCTTAATAGATACAAGGGGGCAACCCGTTCCTGAAACCCATTGATGTTATCCTCACTGTCACTTGTGTAGAGGTTGTATGCCTTATGTCCAATCGATGGTGCAACTGTGTATCCCACCATGTGTCGGCATATAGTACAAGGAGGAAGACCAAGGAGCCTTATAGTGGTGTGCACATGAATAATTTTGTGCTTTGTGCATTGAGAGGCCCATCTTGTGTATGCAACTCTCCATTCACACATCTCACCTCTTTGTTGGATATAAAGGGCAAGGACTAGTCACTCGCCCCACCTTCTGTCTCACTCTCATTTGATAGAGATAGAGGGAAACCCATAATACTCACTTCCCCATTCGGTTAGGATGAAAGCTCACATCGCTCTAGGTTTGTTGATGAAGATCGGCTTTGTCTGGTTCATGATGTCAATGTGGATTAGTTGATAAAGAGGCATACCCAAGGAGGAGGTAGCCAACAAGTTGGTACTTGGATTGCATGTTAGAAACATCGTATGCTAGAGGAATCAAAAGTGCTTGATGAGGTTACAAGATTCAGCACACCAAGGGAGGTGGCTTGGAAAATTCTATTATGAAATTTTTACTAAAGATTTAGCTATCCTAGACTGCTAGGTATTACCACCTTTTCCACAGCCAGCTTTCTATCTATGGGTGTGTGCTACCTTTTCATGGAACGAGACATATTATGGCATGGATTTTATTCTTTTCTCCCATAATAGTTTTGTATTTATTTATTTATTTATTTTTTTCTTTTGCCCTACTCTCGAGGATGTTTCCATCTTTTCTTGAAGAATGGGTTGGCATGACAGGGATCGAAGTCCTTTTCTCCCATGATCGATATATATATATTATGATGTTTTTTTTTTCACTGTTGGAAGAGTAGAATGGCAGGAATGTCATGTATCAAAACCATATGAGCCACCTTTGATGCATCAAACGGAAGGGAAACTAAGGAGGAGTGGAAGGTGGTTGTAAGGAGCTTACAAAACGAAGCCACAGCACCAGGATCAATAAGAGGGTTATCAAGAGCATTAGGTAAAGCCATATCGACCATCGTGCAAGGAATGAGGAAGCTATTGAGAGTGATTGCCAAGATCCCTACCACGAAGCGTAATACTTTTTGAGGTGATAACGATTAATCAGGAAGGGATAATCCAGTCTAGACTTGGACAGAGCCATCAGGGTTGATGACAAGTACCTTATAAGGGCCCATCCAGTGTTGTTGAAGCTTACCTAAAACTTGCCAAATTGTGAGTCATAGACTAGGACTAAGTTACCTTCTTTGAACTCCTTTTGCTTGATGAAGCTGTCATGATAGGCCTTTCTATGGGCTTGTGTGGCTTCCATGCATTGTAGGGCCATCCTACAAGTTTCATCTAGACATTCCAAGTGCAAGAGAAGGTGTTGCAATGACTCGTCATCTTCCAAGAGCTCTTTGATAGCCATGTGCAGGGAGGGTAGCTTGAGTTTGACATGAAAGACACATTCTGTTCCATACACCAGTTGGAAAGGGGTTTGTCTTGTAGCAGCCTTATGGGAGGTTCTATATGCCTAAAGGGCCCCTATAAATTGATCATCCCAATCACAATCATATGCACGGCAATCGTCCTTGTCAGGATTGAGTAGAGGATGCGATTGGTAACTTTGAATTGGCCGTTAGCTCTGGGGTAATAGGGTGTGGACTTACCATGGTGGATCTTGTACAACTCTGTCGAATCTTCCATAATCTTGTTAAGGAAGTGCATAATTATGTCACTAACGAGCTCTAGGGGATTGTCAAAACGGGTGATGATATTCTCGTACAGGAACAGGCCACGCTGTTGCCATTATCCCACTTTAGAGCTTTGGCTTCCCACCACTTGGTTACGTAATCTATATAGACCAAGATGCATCTATTATGTTTTCTTTTGGTTGGCGGATCAATGGGACTAAGGAAGTTAATTCTCTACTTCTCAAACGGCTTTAAGGGAAGAATGGGCTGTAGGGGCATGGCATTAGATTTGGTAAGCTTTCCCATTCTCTGACAGGCATCATAACGTTTACAATAGCCATAGGAATCCTTATGGAGGATTGACCACCAATATCCTGCAAGCAAAAGCCTTTCTGGCTATCGCTTCTCCTACAAAGTGTCCACCATAGGGCTCGTCATGGCATGCTTTCAACATGGTTCCATTCTCTTCTCCCACAATTCATCTTCGTAAGACTTTGGATTTGCGTTTCTTGTACATAGCACCACCTAACATGGTGTAGGGGGTTGATTCCAATAGAAGCTTCTTCTTCTCACGGATCGAGATACTAGGGGGATACTGTTGGGTTGCTAGGAGGTTGGCTATGTTGGCGTACCATGGGGTAACAATTTTGACTAGAAACAAGGAAGCATTAGGAAGGTCTGGATCATCTTGCTCTTCCTCGTCATCGCTCTAAGGGATCTGCGAAAGATGATTAGCCAGGACATAAGAGTGATCGAGTTTGGTGACCTCTTCAAAGTCAAAACTCTTGAAATAGAAGGAGCCATCTCATCATTCTTCCCTTCACATCAGCCTTGTTTATCAAGAAGGATAGGGCTTCATGGTCCACATAGAATTTAAAGTGCGTCGACAAAAAGTAGTGTCAGAACTTCTCCAAGGCAAACACCATTGCTAGGAACTCAAACTCCATCACTTTGTACTTTTTTTCTCTGCAGTTACTTTCCAATTGGTATAATGGATAGGTTGATCTAACTTTGAGGGGCTCTTTTGGCATAAGATTACACCTAGGCCTTCGACTGATGCATCGATGTGCACATGGAACTCCTTTGTCAAATCAGGAGATTGTAGGATAGGTTCCTCAATCAAGCACTGTTTCAGGGTTTTAAACACCTCATCATAACCAGTGGTCCATGTGAACTCTGCATATTTTCTAAGGAGTTTATGCAAAGGGACTGCCTTCATTGTAAACTATGCAATGAATCTTTTATATTAGCCCACATAGCCAAGGAATCCCCTTAATTGTTTGAGGTTGGTTGGCACTGTGTTAAGGTAGCAATCTTCTCAATCTTGGCAGGATTTGTTGCTATCCCCTGTGCAAAGACAATATGGCCTAGAAGGTCTCCTGGATGAGATGCCATGCCAAAGATGCATTTTTCGGGGTTGAGAGAAATCCGATACTCTCCACATTTGTCAAAGCATTGCTCTAGGTGTCTCCAATGCTCACAGATTAGGCTATAGACATAGAAGTCATCTAAGTATACCTCAATGGAGTCATGCAGATGGTTTTGGAATGTAGCCATAATCACTTATTGGAAAGGTAGTAGGAGCATTACAGAGCTCCCAAATGGCATCACTCTTTAAGCATAGGTTCCCTATTCTGTTGTGAAGATCGTTTTGGATTGATTTTCTTTTGCAATTTGGACTTGATTATATCCAATGAATCCATCCAAGAGGGAATAGAGCTCATGGCTTGCCACTGTGTCTAATAGTTGGTATGTGAAAGGAGTAGGAAAATGATCCTTCTTCGTTTTGGAATTCAGCTTTCAAAAGTCCACACATATTTGCAACTTTCCATTCTTCTTGGGTACTACCACAATGGGCGAAATCCATTCACTATTAGCCATTGGATAGATGAACTCAGTTTCAAGAAGCTTTAATAATTCGACTTTCACTAGGGTTGAGTAATTTGGATTAATGAGCCTCTATTTTTGCCTCACAGGCTTAGCATCATCAGGCTCTAGGTCGATGTGGTGTTGGCACACTATGGGATCAATCCCCTTCAAATCTTTGTACGACCATGCAAACATGTCCAAGTTCTCCTTTAGTACGTCATGCAAGACCAATAGCTCTTCTTTTGGAAGATTTATACCTACCTTTAGGTGACATTCAGTACCTTCAATATCCACAAACTTTAATTGCTTTTCTCCTTTCACTTCGCAGATGAATGTCCCATTGATGGCTTCTAGGTACAGAGGTTTCAAATTTAGTTTGAGAATAACTTACTTCTTGGATTGAGGACTCGTCTTTTGAGGATGCATCCAAGAACTCACATAATAGGAACCTTCTGCGTTCCATTTAAGCTGTTGAACTGGTTGTTGTTGGCAAGGTGCATCATCATCATCTTCTCTTAGAAAGGGAAACTTTGGGTGATAAGAGCCATTGTTGAAGGAAGTCTTATTCTTCTTAATCCGTTTCTTATAGAGGTTTTGCATATGACATAAATCATTAATCAGTCCAAAGGGTAACATGGTCATTCTATCGAGTAGCATGGGATTTTTTGCTTCTAAGGCTTTTGAAACTTCTTCATCATCTCTGCATTCTATGATGAGGATAGACTCATCTAGCTTACTTCCATAGTCTTCTTCTGCATTGTTATTTCTGTCCTCTTCAGATTCTATTTTTACCTTTGTGGGGGACTCTGTAAGAAAATGATAGACTCTCTGTTATGTCTTTTTCTTCTACTTTTGTATTTGTCTCTGTCTTTGCTTCTGTCTTTGTTTCTACTACCGCCATGTAACAGGGGGAACAATACATCCATGCTTCTATCTCACTATTAGAGATGATTTTAAAAGTCAATTCATGTTCAGGCAAGAGTAGGTGTTCTCCCATTGACAAAGACTTTGATTCCTTTGGTAGCTGGCTTACAGTGCCCATTATTAGGGACCGTGCCTCTATTTGTTGGGAAAAGTTATGTTTGGACGGCCTCTTCGTCTCTTGATGTACCATTTGTTACTTCATTGGAGGAGTCTGTTAAGACTTTGATAGAGGTGGATCTATTTCCTTTTTGTGATCCATATAACTTCAGTAACACTTTATTGGGTCCTCTGCCTAGGGTTTGGGTTCCTTTGAACTAATTCATCATTACTCTTGCTTCAAAGAGCCAGGGTCTTCCCAGCAACAGAGGGTATGAGGTCCTATAGGAATTTATTTCAACTACCAAATATGTTATCCAATAATCTCTTCTTGCGAGGGTCATCTTCATATATGGGAGAATGCCCAAAGACTTGATTTTGCTTTGGTCTGCCAGTTCAATAAGCCATTGTGTAGGCTGCATTCCTTGCAAACCTAGATCCTTCATTGTCACATCTGTCATTATGTTTACTAATCAGCTTCCATCAATCAATGCGTTTGCTATAAAGCACCCTTCAATCCATACACCAATCTCTGGGGTTCCCAGATCTAGTAAGGCATTAGCTACATCCACTTCTTGTATAGGTTCTTGGGCTTTATTTGACTTGGTTGCTGCGGAAGGAGCAATCTGTAAGCCTCGTCTTCTTGTGAGTATGCTTTTAAATTTCTTTTGACATCTAGGAGACAACATCAGCAAACTGTTGGAATGTTAAGTTTGGTTTAAAAGTGTTTAGGTCTTTGACCAAGTCATATTCTTTGATAGGATCCATAGACTTCTCCAATCGGCTAGGGAATGGGGCCACACCCACTTTTATCTTTCCACTTTCTTCTATGAGCAGCAACATCTGTGCTTCTTCTCCTTGAGAAGGTACTTTAGCATCCTCTATCTCTTGGAATTTTGGTTCTGTCTCTGCAATTATCTCTATAGCTCTCTATGGCTCTGTAGTACTCTGTACAACATTGCTTTGTGCTACACTATTCTGTTTCTCCTTGGGAAGGTTGATCTTCACTGTCTTGGTAGAGGGAATGTTTTCCTTTGAGAACTATGGGTTCTCCTTTCTTTGCACGCATTATTGCAACAACTTCCAATTCCACCAAATTGGAAGCAGGTTCTTGGGTCTTCTGTTGGGTAGTATCAAGAGTAGCTTTCACAAGAGTTGGATGTGGACAATCTTTTGTAGTGTGGCCTTCTCCTTTGCATTGACTACATAAGGGATTGTAGTCCATAGACCTTGTATGGTTTGGATAGTTTCATGAGATATGACCCTTTTCTTCACATCTGTAACACTTGATCTCTAGCCATTTCCAGATTATCATCCTTTGTAACTTTGAGAGGAAAACATCATTGGACTGAAATTACTACCGAATTTTCTAGGCTTTGGTCCAATGTCCTGCGTGATCATTTTGGATTCCAGCAAGTTGAACCTTGCTTCATCTTTCTTTCTTTTATCGTGTATCTCCTTCAGAGAGGAGACATCCTCTATGTATGGTACATCCTCAAAAAGTATGAATAGAAGGCTCCAAGAATGGTTGTTTTTTGGGTACATTTAGTAGCTAAATATCCCGCTTGATGGCACTTTTCACACCATGTATTAGACCGCATCGCATCTCTTCCATCTCCCGCAGGAGTAGATATATTAGCGGTATGCACCTTCAACACCTGTAGCTATTTTGTAATCACATCCATAAGCTCTTTCTTGATACTTGTGACTGAATTGGACAAGTAGTCCTTCATATTTTCACCTCCAAGAGCACCTGTAGTAGGGTTATGGGAAGCTTCTATGATCACATCATACACTGGTTAGATTGACCTAGAGGATCCTCTATTTTGGTTTTGATTTAGAGCTCCTATTGAGATTGGGGATTGTTGATTACAATTGATAAGATTCCATTGTTCTTGAGTCACCATTGGGTAAATTGTTTGAAGCCGCTGCTATTGTGGTTGAACATCATTTGTGGCCACTATGGATTCGGTGCACTATACTATGACACTATTTACATCTGAGGATAGGGGTAGGGAACTGTCCCTAGGACTGCATTTGGTGGGTATGCCATTCCTAGCATGAGAGAAGGTAAGTCTCCTCTTCCTGAGGTCATCGACAACCTTGCTTCAACTTCATCATATAGTCTTGCACCTTCCACTACAGCTTGCAGGTTGCCTGGTCTTCACAGTTCCACAAACTTACGAAGTTCTAGTTGTAGGCCTCTAAGAAAAACTCCCTTTTGGATGCCTTCATCCAAATGATGGTTGGTCCATCTCTTCAGTATGGATTCCATTCGTGAGACATAGGCTTTTACTTGTTCACCGGAGGACTGACTTTAGGTTCACGAACTCTTCTCGCATCCGCTCTTCAAAACTTTCACGCCTGAATTTAGTGAGGAAGGCCAACTTCAGGTCATTCCATGTGCCAAAAGTTCATGTTGCTTGTCTCTCGTACCACTAAAATGTCGCGCCTTTGAACGTGGCGGGGAATATTACCAACCAATGCTTGGGGGTTTTGGCATTGTTAGCCACATATACTATCATAAACTCCACTACATGAGGATCAGGGTCTTCATTGTACTCTCCCTTAAAAATAGGCAATGGGACTCCATTTAATGGCTTGTCATTAATATTTCTAAGATGGATCTAACTAGGAAGAGGACCTTGAGCCGCCATTGGGACTCCTACAAAGAGTGTTGTTAGAGAATCAAAGGAGGCTTCTGTTGCTAGCTCATTTTTTGCTTTGATTTTTGCATTCTCTCTTAACACACCTCTAGACTCATTCTAGTGCTTGCCTTGCCTCTTGATTGTGTTATTCATTAGAGAGTTAGCTCCACCCAGTTGGTCTATACTCAATAGAATAGAATCAGAGGGAACTTTAGTCTATGGAGGACTCTCTTGCCAACATTTCTTCTACTTCCTTCTTTTCTACGTCTCTGAATTCAGCTTTCAACTCGCTATAGAGGGGAAGATATTCCATTCTGAAAGTGTCACAACTCATTCTTTTGAGGATCATTGTAGTGCCATCATCATAGTAATGCCAAATTCTTCTAATGGTTTCAATAGTGTATATTGTGAAGAACACTATGTATACCAACTTCCAGTGGGTTGCTAATTGGACAAACAGGAGATTGTCAATATACCATGCACCCCATGTGTCCTACTGTTGAGTATTCATGAATAAATTCCAACTCTTTTTTTTCTTGTTTTTGTGAACTTCCCACTGACCACGACTCTTGAAGCTTCTTTACGATCTCCCACTTGATGATGTCTGGCAATGAATGCCAAATCTTCCATGAATGATCATTCTCTTTGTTTCTGCACTTCAATTTGCTCCCAAGCAATTTTCCACCAAGATCCACGTCTCTGTTGCTTCAGTAGGGAGAGAAAATAGTCCACCATATAGAGCATGCATCAAAATGGTGATATGTTTTTGCCATTCTGGTATGAACTTCTTGTAAATAGTGGCTTTAATAATGAAAATCTCCAATTCTTCAATGGTAAAAGAAACTTTGCAAGCGTCCATTAAATTTTTCTCCTATTGAAAATGCTATTTCCTTCATTTTTATCCTCTTTTGATGCTTGTTGATGTAGTGTTCCCCGGTTGCGCACCAAAAACATGGAACCCCAAGAGGAACACTAAGGAATTGGGGTTTCTACTACAAGAAAATCTATCTTGTACTATCAACAACCATCTGTTTTATATTTGATATGATATCAACAAAGAGAAGAATACTAGGAACAAGAAATCTTCATGCAGCTTCATAGAAACAATTCTCCCACGGTTTTAACTTTAATAAAATCCATCATTATCTTCATATTATTCATAGAATTTTTTGATAGACATTGAAAAAAAAAAAGGAATACTCCACTTTGAATGGAAATATATCACATATGATTCATCTTCAAAGTTTCCATAGCTTTCTCTCACAATCTCTCATAGATAGATACATTGTTTGGCATAGAATTGGCTATCACTCACTTACTCAAACACACTCTCTCAATAGTACATCATATTCTCACTACAATACTCAATAATCACCCACAATAACCCTTCTTTGGTTGTGAATACCCCTCCCAAGAGGTGTGTTTGATATGAAAGGTCATTAGAGCCACTATAGTGACTTTTCACAACTCACTACTGTCACTTCACTCCAATCTTCTCTTAAGTCTTCAACAACTAAAGCCATCTGAAGGGTTGTAGAACTACTCTTGATCAAAATCCTCTTTGTAAACTTCATTTTTAGCATACATTATAATAATTGGATCCTCAATTTCTTCTTACACATCTTCAAAAATATTCATATTGTAATTCTTGGCCTTTGGATTTTTATAAGCATACTTCAAAGTATGATCACTTGAATATTTTTCTCCACACTTAAAATATAGCCCTTTGTCTTTGTGCTCCTTAAATAAGTCTATAGGAATGACTTTTTGTGCACCTTGAGTTATGAATTTTCAAAGCTTGTTTTGGACTTTCTTATTTTTTACTTTAGGATTGTTTGCTGGCCTAAAATTGCCATGTGACCTTGATGCATTAATGGGTGGGTAGGTAGGTAGGCACTCTAGGTATACTATTGGGCACATTATTTTCAATATAACTCCATCCAAATTATCCTTATCCCATAGCAGTCCTTGGTTGTCCAAAAGATGACTGAAATGATGGCTCTCTTTGATACTTTTTAGATTACATTTCAGCTAGCTCAATATCTTTGATTAGATTGATGGGAGATTTGGGCCATTACATTAGTAGAAAAATTAAGATCTAGCCCATACATATACTTGTGAAGCTTGGCATGATCACTAGTGGATTTCACGCATGTGTTAAGAATTTGATCTGTGTACTCCTATATGGTAAGTCTATGGAGCTCTAAGTTGTACCACCTTTGAGCAAGCCATTCCATTTCAATTGGAGAGAGAAAAAATTATACCAAGAGTTCCTTAAACTCATGCCAAGTGTTTGCAAGCTGACATTAGGGGAGTTTTGAGGTCTCGAAAATGCCTTTTAGGAGATAGAAAGAGAGTGCTCTAGACCAATAGGAGCAAAGCCTCTGTAATGGAACTTCTATTTTTAAAAAGGTAACAAATTATTTTACAAAAAAAATGCATATATAATAATATTACGAATTTGTATTATCAATACCTATTTTTAGCATCTTATATTCGTGATTATGACATTCTTTGCATTAATGATATATAGTCTCGACCTCTTTTATTTAATGATATGTCTGGATTAATGATAATGATATGTTTACTCTAAATTTAAATGAGTAAAAAACTTGGCACATATTTTTTTCCCTTCTTTCTTTTGTCCCTCTCATGTTTTTTCCTCCTTTCTTTTGTCCCTCTAGTGGTAGCCTAGTCTTCTCTCTCTCTCTCTCTCTCTCTCTCTCTCTCTCTCTCTCTCTCTCTCTCTCTCTCTCTCTCTCTCTCTCTCTCTCTCTCTCTCTCTCTCTGTACTATGGATACAAAAATTTAACCTTCAACAAGGCATCCAAGCTCCCATATCAGTATTTAACTCATTTCAAAAAGATGGAATATGGATTCCTACAATCATTAGAAAAGGCAGTTGGATCACCATGCAACAAGCAAAATGTGGGAAAAGGCAAAGAAATGAGAGCTCATTCATCTCTACTTGGAAGGGTAGAATCTAGGATTTCAAGCTTGGAGTAAATAAGAATAGCATAAAAGAGGGTTTGGTGCAACATGCGTTTATGCATAGAGAGCTATATTTGGAACCTGGAAGTTCAAATCTTCCAATGAATAAACCAAATTGTAAGGATTTAATTCTTAAAGTTTTTCTTTTCTTGAACTTGGTTTAAGATTTTCTATTATAACATTTGTTCATTTGTCTTGTAGATGTCTATCCCTCTAATCTTGAGAAATGGCAACTAGTCGAGTCTATTGTTGATGTGATGCATGGCTTGATTGGAGAAGAGATGTACAAAAGTAGAAAGAATATAGAGCTTGCAGAGAATGGAATATTCTAATATGACCATTCTTATATATGTCCCCATGCAGCATAGCCAATGGGATTGATATCCCCCCTTCCTTTGCCAAAATTTTCAAGCTTTGAGAGGCCTTTGCCAAGTCCAACTACTAGTGAGGGCTATAGATGTAAAATATTTTATGAGATACAGAGAGCATTAAAACCTAGTATCTCAAGTAGGCTAAGCAAAGTTACTTTGCTCATGCCTGTTAATATATTTGTTGACTTCTTTTCTAATGCTGAGATAAGAAAATCAAATGCTATGCTTTCAGTGAAGAGACTAATACATGATCATGTTATACAATTTGTTGATGAGGGATGGGACACTAGGACAGAAGGGAAATAAGATTGATCAAGATTCTATAGCTTGTAAATATACGATTGTTGCTCAAAATTTCATCCTTAGCTTTTATTTCAGTAGATGGCATTATATTGGTCGTAGTCTGGTAGCTCTAGACCAAAATCTTGATAATTTTAGCAAAGATCCTATAGTGGATCTTGATGTTTGGTATAATGAGGATATTATTGCAATCCTAAAGGTTAGATCATCATGTATGCTACATCAAGTGAGGATGGATTTACAGAATGAAGATATTGAACTACCATACTCATTTGTGTTCCAACTTAATAACAAATGAGTAATTTTTTATTTTATATTATATTCATTTAGATAAATATATGTGAAGTCGCAAGAGAGACACCAAGGAAAAGGGGATTCTACTGCAAGAAAATCTATCTTGTAACATCAACAAGCTTTTGTTTCATTCTTTTGATGACCAAAACAAGGAAAACAGCAAATCTTCACGCAGCACCATAGTAGATATCTCCCACAGATTTGATAGAATCAACCATAATCTTTAATATTTTCATAGAATCCATCAATAGAACAAGGAACACAAAAGAATACACCATTTTTGAATGGAAATCAATCACATAGTATTCATCGTCATTGTTTTCATAGTTCTCTCTCTATCCCTCATAGTAGATACATTGTTTTTAGGCATAGAACTGAGTTTCTCTCACTTCTCTCTCTCACATACTCTTACTCTCTCCATAATACATCATAGCCTCACTACAATACTTAAGAATGGCACTTAATAATCCTTCTTAGGTCGTGGATGCACATCCCAAGAGGTATGGGAGGTATGAAAGGGCACCAGAGCCACTACAGTGTCTCTTCATAGCTCACTACTGTCACTTCACTTTAGTCTTCTCTTCAGTCTTCAATAGCTGCTTCTTCCATTTGTTTTAGCTCTTTTGAACTTAGATTCATACTTTCTAAAAGTTAGAAAACTTTCCCAAAATCACACGTACATTCTACAGAACACTTACAGAAGATCTAAAGAACAAAATAGAATAGAACAAGAACAGAGCAGAGATAGAGGCTCTACAGAAGGTCTACAGAGGGTTACCGAAGGTTATCAAAGAACAGCAGATCCTCATAACTCATACTAAAACCATTCCAAACTATCAAAAACTATTCAATAAGCTTTCAAAAGATTTAAACCTTCATCAATCATTAATCCATGCTTCATACATAAGAAAATCAGAACAAAACAGAAGATAAATAGAAGGTATTAGAACCATACAGAACCTATCAGAACATCACATAGCTTCATATTTTCACTAAGAATCATCATGAGCTTCCAAAACATAATCAATATCATCCAAAACACTCTCAAACACTTTCAAAAACAACCAAATATCACTTAAAATCCATAAAAAACAAACCATTCAGACCTCAAAAACAACAAAAATCAATAAAAAAATCAGTCTTTTTTCACTCTCAACATATCTCCACACTTAGAAAGGAAGCATCCTCGCGACCTAAGGAAAAGACGAATGTAAGTTCAGTAAAGGGCTCAATTTGATCTTCTTTAATATCTTTAATAATCACCCAAACACGACCCCAACTTATCACCTGTATATTTGATAATACTACAACAAAAGGAAAACACCCTTTTGGGTATCATTGCCATTTTTTAAAAAAATTGTTAGCAACACAAAGTCATAAAGGATGTAAGAGTTTTCTTTGAATCAGCATCATCTTCTGCTAGCTTTTAGTCTAACATCTTCTTCATCAATCCATTTTCAACTTTAGCTCCATTCAAGAAAGATAAACAATATACATATTCCACATATACAACTCACACAGATACAACACCAGGCAATCTGAATGGCAGATGCCCCAGTCAGGGGTGGAAGTGAGGAGAAAAATATACAATGGAAAATGATAGAATATAAGAGAATAAGACAAAAGATCAGTGGGATCTAATGGATAAAAAGAATAATGATAAGCAAGATCCTGGAAAAAAGAATCAGTGAATAATGGATGATCAGCAATATGACGCAACAGTTGAATTTGCAAAGGCTGGATTTTAGATTTGTGGAATACACCCTTGAAACGACGAGGCTCCAAAGCATCACCCTCCAAAGGAGGATGCCAAGCATATCCTCTACACCAAGACGTCTGCTCATGATAAGTTTTCAACCCTTCAGTTAATAGAAGCTCCACTGGATGTACATACATCACAGCTTGTAACACCACATCTCCTACATACAAATTGATATCTTCGTCATCAGGAATTTGCAAATGCCTTGTAAGATACATGAAAGACAGTACCTGGACCTCATGCAAATCAACTAATCAACAAATCTGTCAAACACAAACTTTAGCAAATTTGTAGACCACAAATTCTGCCACCCATCCTCTGGAGGTTCTAAATCCACATTGCTCAAAGAGATATACAAGGCAAAATGCTATTGATTATACTTGATCCAGAAAAATGGTGGGGGTGACACCAGCTCAGCATAACAAGTAAAATCATCTTGCACACAATTCATACATTGTTGAAGGCATTCTACCTTAGCAGAAAAACCATTACACAACTTCGCCTTTTGCTGTAACTGGTCAAGCTCCTCTTTGGAAGATACTACAGGAGAAACCACAGGAAGTGGAGGAACAGAAAGAGTAACAATCTTCTGATTAAGCTCTGCAATAATCTTCTTCTATGACTCAATAGTTTCATGAGAAGACCGTAGCTGACCCTCACAAGTACCCAACCTACTGGCTAAGTCGATCATCTCCTCAAGGGCAGAATCCTTCTCTTTAGTCAAAGATGCAGCATTCTCTACTTCCAAAGTAACTACTTGAGTTTCTAACTTCTGAATGGTAGCCTTCTGGGAATCCATTAGAGTAGTAGCTTCAGTCATTTGTTTGTGAATATCAGTGAGGGTGGCTGTCTCAAATGCTAGATCCTCCAAAGCCTTACTTAATTGACTAGTCAGGGAATCCACTTTGTCCTGCAAGGAAGTATACACCCCTCTATAAATGGACTGAAGACAACTCGTTATTGAAGTCTCCAATGTAGCCTGGACACTAGAAACTAACTGAGGAAGCAAAGGTCCAACTAACATTGTTTGTAAGGAAGCAGGGATCTATTTATCCAGCTGCCCATCCTTTTGTGCTACAAATAGATTAGGACATGAAAAGAATGAAGGGAGGGAACTAGTAGAAACATGAGGAATGGAGTCATGTACATGAGAATTAGAAACTAAAATAGAAACAGGACTAAGGGGCCCTTTAGTACGTAATCTTTTACTGCGAGAGAATCTGGTAGGGGGCTCATCCTCCAAATTAGAATTGGGCTGTAATGGAGGAGGAGTTGGAACAAAACATGGCGGCTACTTCAGAAGAGGAGCAGGATCAGGAACTGGCACACCACTAGGAGGAGGTGCAAGAGAGATAATCTTCTGAAGAAAAACACTGTAGGAGACATTACTGCCCTAACCTTTCCTAACTCTCTTAAAATGATGATCCATCTTCGCGAGCATAAATGCTGCCCAATTGAACTTGGCTCCCTCCAGGATCCTAACAGAAGCAGTGAATAGCTCCTTGGATAGATATTTGTGGAAGCAGGTTTCCCTGACATGAACCTATCTTGCAGAAACTAGCAAAGTTGTTTCCATACCGGGGAGAAGATATGAGCTACAGAAACCCCAGAACTGGTAATAACTTTGCTGGAGACCAAAGGGGTAGAGGTTTCCTTCTGCAGGAGAGAAAGAATCTCCTCAACTGTCATTGATTGATTTCCACTAGGGACGAAAGACACTGAAAGAGGCAAACACAACGCATCACTAATATTGATTGTGGATAAGTAAAAGCGTCGGTTATAAACCAAGCCAGACTGGTTCTTGTAGGATGCTAGAAAGGAGTAGCAAATCATGTTTTCCACTGGGAGAAACTTCAAAGCCACAAAAGGACGAAGATCGGCACAACGAATGCAATCCGCCTCTAGGAGAAGAGCATAGTCATGCACCGGCAATGGCACATGCTGGATGACAATAGGAGAAATAGAGATAGATGCCATTCAGACTACACAGGATACCCACACACACAACCAAGGAAAAAGACAAAAATTTTCTTGCAAAACCCAGACAAATCAACACTGAGAAGAATATCAAAACAAAGGACAAATGACCAGACCAGACTGGACTAGACTTCCCCAAAGAATCCACATCCTACGGAAATATTTTGACATGACCTACGCACTCGTGATTAAAAGCTTCATGCTATGCAGACAAACAGGCACCCTGATCTCGTGTAATCAAGCAATCAAAAATAAAAAACTCAAAGACACCATACCCTAGACAATAACCAGACTCAAACAGAATCCAAGACTTGGGCCAATAGAATAAAGACAGATGAACAAGATCCACATCTTGACTTAACAAATCCCAATCCTTGTAAACGCATTGCGTAACTCTATGGTGCAGTGAACGTAGATGGGTGAACACTATCGAATTCATTTTAGCCATTTACAAATAAGATTGCAGTTTGTTATTAACTAACCATTAATGGATAGTGAGTCGATTCCGCAATCCCAACCCCTACTTAGACTAACTTGACTAATTGGGGGTCTCTAATAATGCAATTCATTGTTACAACTTACATGATCTGTGGCGCAAAGCGCATGCATGTGTGACGGTGGGGGTTCATTTTAATTACAAATAAATTGTGTCTGTAGCGCGTGTGCACATGCACTGTGGATCTATTTTAGAAAATTATGTGATTATTGTGCCATGTGCTCGTGCAACGACGGGAGTTCATTTTACAATTAACGGTCGGGTTCCTTTGGACTAATAGAATGAAGATAGATGAACAAGATCGACATCTCTGACTTAACAAATCCCAATCCCTGTAAACACATTGCGTAACCCTATGGTGCAGTGAACGTGGATGGGTGAACACTATCGAATTCATTTTAGCCACTTACAAATAAGATTGCAGTTCATTATTAATTAACCATTAATGCATAGTGAGTCAATTTCGCAATCCCAACCCCTACTTAGACTAACTTGGCTAATTGGGGATCTCTAATAATGCAATTCATTGTTATAACTTACGTGATATGTGGCACAAAGCGCATGCATGCGTGACTGCAGGGGTTCATTTTAATTACAAATAAATTGTGTCTGTAGCGTGTGTGCGCATGCACTGTGGATCTATTTTAGAAAATTATGTGGTTATTGTGCCATGTGCTTGTGCAACGACAGGAGTTCATTTTACAATTAACGATCGGGTTCCTTTTAAATTAAAAATTAATGAAGTGCAGTCTGTTTATTTGGTGGGTGCAACGGTTGATTGATTTTATTACAATCACATGTGTGTTACGGTGCATGTGGAGCGGTGTGTTGGACACCCGCAAGGTCTGAAGCGCAAGTCCTCGTCCAGAGGCAAGTCGAAAAACAACTCCACGAATGACCACAGTAGGTGACTAGATAACAATCAACCTCCTAACAGAGATGAAAAAAAAACAAAATGCGAATACCATGATATACAAAAACAAAAGAGTAAGACATATGGCAAATGGATGAAACATGTTACATGTTGAGTGAATATATCAACGATTGATGTTTGTAAGGCTTATGATTTTGTTTTCATTTTATGTAAGTTTTGTTTGTTTTTGTTCTTTTATGTTCTTTTTGGATTTTGTATTATGGATGGTGTTAGGCATGTTGGGGAAGGCGGATTAGAAAACATCTTAATGAGTCATGTGTTATGATTTTTCGATCATTTATTTGTGTGTTTTTATTTTATTTTGGGTTTTGAATTTATTATTATTATTATACTTTAGGAGGATTTGGATTTTTTTTTTCTCCGTTGGTGGTGTTTGGATTTATGTATGTTGGTTTGTCCTAAATTGAATTTGGTTGTTGTTGTTTTTTGTGTGTTAGTTTTGTTTTATTTTGTTTGGTTTAAAGTGATTTTGTTTTTTATTTTTTTATAAAATGGTTTGTTCTATTTTGTTTTTATTTGGCAATTGATAATTTGTTAAAAAAACCCAAATAGCAATCCCAAAATTTGAAAATATTGAAAATAAATTTTCAAAATTTTTTGGAATTTAAATAGTAATTTTTGGCAAATTGTCGTAATTTTTAAAGCATTTAAAGGGATTGTTCCAAATATTTAAATGCCTACAATGATTTTTTAAATTATTAAAAAAAGATTTTCATTTAGAAAAAAATCATGCAAAAAATTATTGATAAATTATTGATTTTTTTGGGAATTTTTTATTTTTTTAGTATTTTTTGAATTTAAATGAATTTTTATTGAATTTTCAAATTTCTTTTCAAATTTTTAAATGAGTTTCCAAGTTTTCTGTGTATTAAAGGTAGGACAACGAGGTACTCGATAGCAGCTGCGTATGAACAACAGCTCGGGGGCACGATCAAAACGAGATGCGCGTCCTCGCACGTGAATGGGCACTAGAACAGTACAAGTACGAACGAGCCACAAACAACACACACGTGCTGTGCGGAAACAACACCTAGAAAATCAGCGGGTGCACGCGAACATGAACAAAAGAATCGTGTACACGGAGAAGAGGGCCCACAGGATAGGGGGCCAGCGGAACCGGGAGGAAGGTTGGAGGTGTAATGGGAATGGAGCTAAGGAGTAAGGGGAGGGGACGGGCGAGCAGGGAGGGGGGGTAGAAAAAAGGAAGGGTGGGCAGGGGGTTTAGAAAAAAAAAAGGGTGGGACAAAAGTAGGGGCAGGAATCCAAATATAGGGGGTGGGGAAAAAAAAAAGGGGGTTTGGCCAAAGATTGGGGGGGTGGCCAAATACGAGGGGGTATCCAAATTTGGGGGAGGAAAAGAATGAGCGGGCACAGGGGGTGGGCAAAGAGGGAGGGTGCCCGGGGTGTGGGAGGGGGCAAAGAGGGAGGGCGGCGCCCGAGGGGGGGGGGAAAAAAAGAGGGATGGCGGTCGAGGTTTCAGAGGTGTGGTGGTCGCAGGCACTAGGGCCTATGGTTGGAGAATCGCCCAGGGTGAGGGGGATAAGTGCGACCGGGGGGGAGGGGGGAGTAGGCACTGCCGACAGGGAGGAGGAAAGAAGTGGGCCGGGGAGTGGGTGGAGATATG
Source organism: Lygodium microphyllum (assembly GCF_053477565.2). Taxonomy (NCBI): domain Eukaryota; kingdom Viridiplantae; phylum Streptophyta; class Polypodiopsida; order Schizaeales; family Lygodiaceae; genus Lygodium; species Lygodium microphyllum. The sequence goes on along the minus strand of NC_141144.1, from coordinate 8,401,006 downwards.
GCTGCCCCCCAGAGGGGGGGCACAAGAAGTATGCCGAGCCGGGGGGGGGGGGGGGGATATGTTTAATTAGTGTGCTTGTGTGTTTTAAATAAGTAAAAAAAACCCCCTCGTCCTACGCATATGTAGGAGGTGAGGTAAAAATAATTTGCAGTGGCGAGAAGCAACGGGAGCCGGGATGGCAAGGAGGAGGGAGTAGACGCCATGGGGGCGTTGCAAGACACGTACAAGCAAAAACACACGCGTTCACGCGCGAGGCGAGGCGTGCGAGGATATGACGAAACAAAGAAAATTTAATAACATGCAAAACTATTAGATGGAACACAAGGCAGTACAAAGGGAAATAGTGCCAGAAGGTGAGGGAAAAACAATGAAAAAGGGCAACGGGGTGTTCAAGAACAATTCAGGGCATTCACATGGAAAAAATGCAAAAAACAGGCCCGAAAATGCATACGACAATTAATATCAAAAAATATGTTCGCCAAAATAAAACATGGGAAAAAGGAAACTTGTGAGAAAAGGAATATTGGACAGGCTATCTTGTTAGAATAGAGTTCCGACAGAGATAAGACCCGTTCACATGGAAACAACCCAAAAATCAACCCCGATAATACGGGATACAAAAATCAATAGAAAAAGATCTGGTCACTGAAATAAAGGACAATAAAATGAAAAAATATCCACAGGAAGGGGATTCATAGGGTTGGCACATCAACACGTAGTTCCGGGGGAATTAGGAAGAGTTTGCATACAAAAAAGAGGAAAAACGACCCCGAAAACACATATGAGAATTAATATTGAAAAATCCATTAGCCAGAATGACATGAGGGAAGAAGGAAAAATATGCAAAAAAGTGTGCCCAACAAGCCTAGCACATTAGAACATAGTGCTAAGCAAAAGAATCCCCATTTGCATGGAAAAAACCCAAAAATCTGAGCTAAAACGGGATTCAGAAATTAATCGCGAAGGATCCGTGCACCGGAAGGGAGGGTGAAAAAATGAAAAAATGTAAGGACATATAGAATCTTCAGGACTACCACATCAAATTGCAATTTAGATGCGGTTAGGAGGCATTCACATGCAAAAAATAATAAAATAGAGCTTGATAACACCAATAAAAATTAATAACAAAAAATTGAGAGGTCGAAACAGGGCGGATGAAAAATAATAATTGTGTAGAAAGGTTGGCCAGACAAGGCTATCTAGTGAGAACTGAATTCGGAGGAGAATAGGGCAGGGAGGTTCACATGGAAAAAGGTCAAAAACACGTACGAAAAAGACACGAAGCTGTACAAAAATTAATTACGGACAAACCGTATATTGGAATAACAGGCAAGTAAAAGGAAAAATGTCCAAGGGAAGGCACCTTTTAGTCCATTTATTAGCTTTTTCTAGTGCAAAAAACTGAGAGGGATGGTACATCAGATCATGATTTCGAAATGATAAGGGCGTGTTCGCATGGAAATACATCCAATTATGCAAGAAAAGCTTCAAAAATTAATAACACAAAAATGGTAAGCCAAAACAAGGGGATGTAAAAAGGAAAGACGTGTCATTCAAAGGGACGAACAAGGCTATAAGGTCAGATTGGAAGTTTGGTAAATGTAGGGGATGTTCTCATAGAAAATGAAAAAAGTTCGCAAGAAAAGCAACCATAAGGGAAACAGACTCGATGACAGGGGATACGAGGGTGGGTGGGTAGGTGAGAAAGGGACCCCATCAGGGCAGAACTAGTACAGGGTAGACTCACATGATTGGGTAATGACATATGCAGGGGGTATGCACATCAAACGCGTAGGGACGTGTCCCCACACTTGAGACCTTACCGGTTAGAGTAGATTGATCATCACGGCCACGGACTTATCAACCGACTGGACGTTGGCATTCCCACACTTAAAACATAGCATATACTTGCAATCAGAAAAGTAGGGTTATGAATACTTGGTCCATTTCGTAGATGGTTGAAGGGAACCGCCGTTGTTGATGCAGAAAGATTGAAGCCATTGTCGAGCAAAAAAAGTAACCACGACATGCCACAGAACACGTCTAGCATGGCAGGGACCATGCAATAGTACCTAGAGAGGTAGTTTTGTCGATAAAGTCCATCGAGTCAAGTGTCGATGACGAAGAATAGAACACTCACCTCACGGACACTCAAGAGGATGATAGAACAGTCGCTCTCCCCATGACATACATCGCTCAATGAATAAGTATAAAATCCCATAACTCACGGCCGGTTTAGAACAGAACAAGGGAAAAGTGATTGGGAGAGAGTATGCCAGTGTGCACAATTGATAGTGCATTCGTGCGTTCCACCCGTCTGGCATAGGTGCAAGGAGGAAGGCTAGGGAGCCTTGTAGTGCAGCGTATAGAACAGAGTGGCGTATCCTGTGACGATGGCAGAGACCCATCCCGTGGGTGCATAGGGAAACAAGAACGTACCTGACTCCAATTGTCGTAACGTCCCTCAATCCTCACCACTCAATACTTGATTGAGGAAACACCAGTCACACTCAACCCACCCTCTATCTCACTCTCTGTTGAAAGATACAAGAGGGCAACCTGTTCCTGAAACCCACTAATATAATCCTCACTATCACTTGTGCAAAGGTTGTATGCCTTATGCGCATTTGATGGTGCAACTGTGCATCCCGCCTTGTGCCGGCATACAGTGCAAGAAGGAAGGCCAAGGAGCCTTACTGTGCAGTGTGCATTGTGCATTGAGAGGCCCATCCTTTGCGTGCAACACTCCAGTCACACGTCTCACCTCTCATTTGATTTGAAGAAAAAGACTGGTCACTCAGCCCACCCTCTTTCTTACGCTCACTGATAGATACAGAGGGCAGCCGGTACTCACGTCCCCATCCTGTTAGGATGAAAGCTCCCATCACTCAAGGGGTGAAGATTGCTTTATATGTTATTATCATCGGGATGTTGAAGATGAGGTGTACCCAGAGAGGCAGCCAACAAGTCTGGTACTTCAATTATTTGTATGAAAGGTCGTCTGTTAGGAGGACAAACAGACTGATATTGCAGAGACAATGCACCAAGGAAGATGGCTTCAAATTGCTTCTGGAAAGGTTCTGCTGATGAATCAAATATCCTAAATTGTGGGCTGTTACCACTTTTTCCACAGTCAGCTTTCTGTCCAAGGGTGTTTCCACCTTTTCTTGGAACGAGGCCTGCTATGATAGAGAATTTCTTCCTTTTCTCCCATAACAGTTTGTTTTTTTTTTCACTAATAAAGAGAATGGCAAAAATACCATGTGTCAAGACCAACCTCGCAACCGTTGCTGGATCAAACGAGAAGAGAACAAGGTAGGGTTGAGAGGTATCTGTGATGAGGGGCTAGCAAAACGAGACCGCCTCATGAGGAAGATTATAAGGGCTATCAGGAGCACGAAGAGAAGGACAGTGCGATACCCAAAAGGGAAAGGGTGAGTCAACTGTGATTGTCAAGATCCCCAAGGAGAGAAGTACTTCAGACGATAGCCATTAATCAGAAAAGGATTATCAAAGGCATCAACTGTCTGCATCTGAATAGAGCCATTAGGATTGACAACAAGTACCTTGTACGGGTACATCCACCATTGTTGAAGCTTACCAGAAAACTTGCCAAATCTTGAATCATAGGCCAGGACAAGATCACCTTCTTTAAACTCCTTGTGCTTAATGAAATTGTCATGATAGGCCTTGCGTCGTGCTTGAGTAGTTTCCATACATTGTAGGGCCATCTGCCAAATCTCATCCAAACATTCCAAGTGCAGGAGATGGCGTTGCAGTGACTCATAATCTCCCAAGCATTCTTTAATTGCCACTCGCAAAGAGGACAATTCCAACTCAATAGGAAAGATGGCCTCCGTACCATACACTAGTTGGAAAGGGGTCTAGCTGCCTTATGGGAGGTTCTATATGCTTAAAGGGCCTCTGTAAGTCGATTGTCCCAGTCGTGACGATGTGCGGCAATCGTTCTTGCCAGGATTGAGCAACGGATGCGATTAGTGACTTCAACTTGACCATTGGCTTTGGGGTAGTAAAGAGTAGATTTGTGATGGCGGATCTTATACAGCTCCTCCATGATTTTGTTAAGAAAATGAGTACCTCTATCACTTACCAGCTCGAGGGGATTGCCAAAATGGGTGATAATATTCTTGTACATGAATAGGGCTACGCTGTTACCATCATCTCGCTTCAAAGCTTTAGCTTCACACCAATTTGTGACATAATCCGTACATAACTAAGATGTATCTGTTCTACTTCCGTTTGGTTGGCAGATCAATGGGACCCACGAAATCAATCCCCCACTTCTCGAATGGCTTTAAGGGAAGAATGGGTTACAGTGGTATGGCACTTGTTTTGGTGGGTTTTTCCATTTGCTGGCAAGCATCACATATCTTGTAGTTTGCCTTTCTTGTATAGTACACCGCCTAGCAAGGTGTAGGGGGTTGATTCTAACAAAAGCTTCTTCTTCTCACGGCTTGAGATGCCAGGAGGATACTATTGAATTGCTAGGAGGTTGGCTATGTTTGCATACCAGGGAGTAACTATTTCAACTAGAAATAAGGAAGCATCAAGAAGGTCTGGATCATCCTGTTCCTCTCTTGCAGTTTGAGGGATCCATGATAGATGATCGGCTAGGACATGGAAACGGCCAGGCTTAGTGACCACTTCAAAATCGAACTCTTGGAATAGGAGCAACCATCTCATCAATCATCCTTTGACATCTATTTTGTTCATCAGGAAGGATAGGGCTTCATGATCCACGTAGAACTTAAAATGCGTTGACAATAGATAGTGTCGAAACTTCTCTAGTGCAAACACCATTGCCAAGCACTCAATCTCTGTCATGGTGTAGTTCAATTCTCTATCAATGACCTTTCAGCTTGCATAATGTATTGGTTGATCTAATTTAGAGGGGCCTTTTTGACATAGGATAACACCTAGCCCTTCAACTAATGCATCTGTGTGCACATGGAACTCCTTCATCTAGTCAGGAGGCTGCAAAATAGGTGCTTGGATAAGGCACTGTTTTAGGGTATTAAAGGCTTCTTCGCAATCATCAGTCCAAAGGAAATCCACATCTTTCCTTAGGAGCTTGTGCAGAAAGGTTACCTTGGTTGCAAAATGTGCAATAAATCTTCTGTAGTAGCCCACATGGCAAAGAAATCCTCTCAATTGCTTGAGGTTTGTTGGTGATGTCAAGGCGGCAATCTTCTCAATCTTTGTCGAGTCTGTCGCAATCCCTTGTGCAAAAACAATATGGCCCAGAAGAACTCCTAATGAGACGCCAAAGACATATTTGTTAGGGTTGAAAGAAATCCCATACTCTCGGCATCTATCAAAACACTGCTCTAGGTGTTCCCAATGCTCACGGATTAAGCTATAGACACAGAAGTCATCAAGATACACCTCAATAAAATCATGCAAATGATTCTGGAAGGCAATCATCTCATTACTCGTTGAAAGATGGCAGAAGCATTACATAGCCCAAATGGTATCACTCTATAGGCATAGGTTCCCCATTTTGTGGTGAAGGTTGTTTTGGATTGGTCCTCTTTTGCGATTTGGACTTGTTATATCCACTGAATCTATCTAAGAGGGAATAGAGCTCATGACCTGCCACTGTGTCCAATAGTTGATTTGTGAAAGAGATAGGAAAATGATCCTTCTTTGTCTTTGAGTTGAGCTTTCAAAAGTCCACACATATTCAAAGTTTCTCGTTCTTCTCAGGTACTACCACAATGGGTGAAACCCATTCACTGTTAGCCACGGGATAAATGAACTTGGCTTCAAGAAGATTCAATAATTTGGCCTTTACCAGAGCTGAATAATTAGGATTCATATGCCTTTGCCTTTGTCTCACAGGTTTGGCATTAGGTTCTAGGTTAATGTGATATTAGCATACTGTGGGATCAATCCCCTTTAGGTCTTTGTACAACCATGCAAACACGTCTAAGTTCTCCTTTAGTAGATCTCACAAGACCACTAGTTCCTCTTCTAGAAGATTGAGACCCACTTTCAGGTGACGTTCAGTACCGTCAGTATCCAAGAACGTCACTTGCCTTTCACATTCCACTTCGAGGATAAATGTCCCATGGATTGCTTCTGGATAGAGATCTAACTCTTTTAAGGGAGTAATGTCATCATCTGATGTTCCACTAGAACCAGTATCCTCCTTTTGAATAGATAACTCATTTTTTAATTAAAATTGCTAGAAGGATATCAGAGCTTTGTTTGCTTCCGTGTGAGTGTTAATCTCTTCTAGACTTAGGGATTCATCTTTAGAGGATGAGTCTAGGAATGTCACATAGCACTGACATTCTATAAGCCATGGCTCTGGCTTTTTTTGACAAGGAGTAGTATCATCATCTTTTCTCCAGAATGAATGTCAAGGCGACAAGAGCCACTGGTGAACTTAATTTTTATACCTTTGATCCATTGCTTATGAAGATTCTGCATACTTTGTGGTCCATTGGTCAACCCAAATGGAACTATGGTTATTCCATCCAACACCTCGAGATCTTCAGCCTCTGAGGTCCCTGTAGGGACATCAACAAGATCATCCGCTATCAAAGGAACTTTTTCATCTACACTTTCATAACGTGCTTAATTTTTTTCCTCATCATTTTCATCCTCTTCCTTTGGAGGCTCTGTCTCTACTTTTGTAGAGGCACTGTAGGAGAAGAACATATCTTCTGTCTTTCTGTCTGCTTTTGCTTTTACCTTTGTCTCTGGCTCTGTCTCTGTAACTATCTCTGCTTCTTTTAACTCTGCAATTGCCATGTAACAGGGAGAACAGTACATCCATGCTTCTATCTCGATATCAGGGGTGATTTCAGAAGTCAATTCTGGTTGAGGCAAGAGGTATTCTCCCATGGACAAAGACTTGGCTTCCTTTAGTAGTTGTCTTATAATGCCCACTGTTAGGGATTGTGCCTTTGCTTTCTTGGGAAAGATCTGTTTAACAGCCTTTTTGTCTCCTGATGTACCATCTGTTACTTCATTGGAGGAGTCTATTATGACTTCGATGGATGTGGATCCATTGCCTTTTTGCGATCTATACAATTTCAACACCACTTTGTTGGGTCCTCTGCCTAGGGTTAGGGTGCCTTTGAACTAGTCCGTCATGGCTCTTGCTTCAAAAAGCCAAGATCTTCCCAATAGCAGAGGGTATGAGGTCCCATAAGAATTTGGTTTGACCACCCAATATTTTAGCCAATAGTCTCTTCTTGCAAGGGTTGTTTTTACGTATGGGAGAATGCCCAATGATTTAATTCTACTTTGGTCGACCAATCTGATAAGCCACTGTGTAAGTTGAATTCCTTGCAAACCTAAGTCCTTCATTGTCACATCCGTCATTATGTTTACTGATGAGCCTCCATCAATCAATGCATCTAAAATAAAGCATCCTTTTATCCATACACTAATCTCTCGAGTTCCAAGATCTAGGAAGGCGTTAGCCACATCCACTTCCTTCATAGGTTATGAGGCTCTGTTAGATTTTATTGTTGTTGGGGAAGCAATCCTTAGGTCGCGTCTTCTTGTCAAGATGCCTTTGAATTTCTTTCGGCAGCTGGGAGACAACATCAGCAACTGTCAGAAGGTTAGGTTTGGTTTAAAGGTGTCTAGGTCTTTGAACAAGTCATAATCTTTTATAGGATCCATGGGCTTCTCTAGCCTGCTGGGGAATGGGGCTACACCCATTTTCATATTTCCTTTTTCTTCTAGTAATGGCAACATCGACACCTCTTTTATTTCTGGAGGTGCTTCTATATCGTCTATCTCTTGGACCTTTGGTCATGTTTCTAGGACTGTCTTTGTGACTCTTTTGGCACTGCAGTGCTCTGTAGTACCGCACTATTCTGTCTTGTACTGCTTTGTCCCTTTGTTGGCAGGTTGAACTTCACAGTCTTGGCAGGGAAGTTATTCTCTTTCTGGACAATTGGTTCCTTCTTCTTGGAGCGTATGATAGCGGCAACTTCCAACTCTACCAAATTGGAGGCATGCTCTTGTGCCTTCTGCTGGTTTATCAGTGGCATTGGCCTTGACAGGGGCTGGACTTGGATAGTCCTTTGCAGTGTGGCCTTCTCCTTTGCATCGGTGCATCGGCTGCATAAGGGTTTGTAATCCATAGATCTTCTAGGGTTTGGACAATTCGGTGAGATATGACCATTTTCTCCACATCTGTGATATTCCACCTTTGATCTTTGACCACCACCAGACTGTCATCCTCTGTAACTTTGAGAGGGAAACCTCCTTTGACCAAAATTAGGACCAAACTCCCTAGGCTTTGGTCCAATGTCATGCATTGTCATTTTGGATTCTAGCAAGTTGAATCTTGCATTTTCATCTTTTTGTCTTCGTTCATGCATCTCTTTCAGAGAGCAAATATCCTCTATATGGTTCTTCCTCAAATAGTATGAATAGAAGGCTCCAGGAATGGTTGGTTTCCAGGTACATTCAGTGGCTAAATGTCCCGCTTTTGATGGCACTTTTCACACCATGTATTAGAACGCATCACATCTCTCCCAGCTCTCGCAGGAGTGGATATATTGGTGGTATTCACCTTTTGCGTTTGTAGCTGCTATGTAATCATATCCATAAGTTCTTTATTGATACTTACAACTGAGTTGGATAAGTAGTCCTTCAAATTTTCACCTCCTGGAGTACTTGTAGTAGAATTTTGGGAAGCTTCTGTAATTATTGCATACACTGGTTGGGTTGATCCAGAGGGTCTTCTCTTCTGGTTTTGATTCAGAGCTCCTGTTGAGACTTGGGGTTGTTGATTTCAGTTGGTAGGGTTCCACTATTCTTGAGTCGCCATTGGAGGAACTGTTTGAGGCCACTGTTGTTGTGGTTGAACCATCATTTGAGGCACTATCGTCTATGGCAACCACAGTGGATTAGATGCACTATACTGTGGCACTGTTTGCATCTGGGGATAGGGGTATGAAACCGTCCCTGGGACTACATTTGGTAGGTATACCATTCCTGGCATGAGAGGATGTAAGACTCCCCTTCTTGGAGTCATTGACAACCTTGCTTCAACTTTGTCATACAATCTTGCACCTTCCACTGCAACTTGCAAATTGACCAGTCTTCTCAATTCCATGAACTTGTGAACTTCTGGTTGTAGACCTCTGAGAAACACTCCTTTCTGGATACCTTCGTCCAAATGATGGTTAGTCCATCTCTTCAGGATGGATTCCATTCGCGAGACATAAGCTTCTACTCTTTCTCCAGAGGACTGACTTAGGTTCATGAACTCCTCTCGCATCCGCTCTTCAAAACTTTCACACCTGAATTTAGTGAGGAAAGCCAACGTCAAGTCGTCCCATGTGCCAAAAGTTCTTGCTGCTTATCTCTCATACCACTAAAATGCCGCACCTTTGAAAATGGTAGGGAAGAGATTGCTAACCAATGCCTTCTCTTTTCACGTACCGCCTTAATTCTTGCCTTCTCTCTTTTCACGTACCTCTGGACTCGTTCTAATGCTTGCCTCTTGATTGCATCATTCATTAGGGAGTTGGCTCCAACCAGTTGGTCTATACTCAACAAAATAGAATCAGAGAGGGCTTCAGTCTCTCTGGGGTATTCTTTGGCCAACATCTCTTCTACTTCCTTCTTTTCAACATCTCTGAATTCATATTTCAAACCACTACAGAGGGGGAGATATTCCGTTCTGAAAGTATCAAAACTCATTCTTCTTAGTATTGTTGTTATGCCATCATTATAATAATGCCAGCTTCTAAGGGTTTCAATAGTGTATGTTATGAAAAACACTCTGTCTACCAACGTCTAATGGATTGCTAATTGGACAAATAGAAGATTGTCAGAACACCAGGCATCCCACGTATCTTGTTGTTGAGCATCCACGAACAAAGTCTAACTTTTTTTCTTCTTATTTTTGTGAACCTCCACAAACCACGACTCCTGAAGCTTCTTCACGATCTCCCACTTAATGATGTTTGGAAACTTCTCAATAAATGCCAAATCTTTCATGAATGGTCATTCTCTCTGTTTCTACCCTTCAGTTTGTTCCCAAACAATTTTCCACCAAGATGCAAGTTTTTGTTGCTTCAACAGGAAGAGGAAATAGTCCACCACATAGAGCTTCAAGCATCATGATGGCCATATTTTTTCGCCATTGTGAGATGAACTTCTTGTGGAAAGTGGCTTTGGCAATAAGAATCTCCAACTCTTCAACGGAAGAAGGAACTTTGCAAGTATCCATTGAATTCTCATTTTCTAGGCAATGCCATTTCCTTCATTTTCAGCCTCTTCTGATGCTTGTTGATGGCAAGTTTCCCCGACTGCGCATTAAAAACATGGAGCCCCAAGAGAGAAACCAAGGAAAAGGGGATTCTACTACAAGAAAATCCATCTTGTAACATCAACAAGCTTTTGTTTCATTCTTTTGATGCCAGAACAAGAAAAATAACAAATTTTCACATAGCACCATAGTAGATATCTCCCACGGATTTGATAGAATCAACCATAATCTTCAACATCTTTATAGAATCCATCAATAGAACAAGGAATATAAAATAATATACCATTTTTGAATATAAATCAATCATATAGTATTCATCTTCATTGTCTTCATAGTTCTCTCTCTATCTCTCATAGTAGATACATTGTTTTTAGGCATAAAACTGAGTTTCTCTCACTTCTCTCTCTCACATACTCTTACTCTCTCCATCATAGCCTCACTACAATACTCAAGAATAGCACTTAATAATCCTTCTTAGGTCATGGATGCACTTTCCAAGAGGTATGGGAGGTATGAAAGGGCACCAGAGCCATTACAGTGTCTCTTCATAGCTCATTACTGTCACTTCACTTTAGTCTTCTCTTCAGTCTTTAACAGCTGCTTCTTCCATTTGTTTTAGCTCTTTTGAACTTAGATTCATACTTTCTAAAAGTAAGAAAACTTTTCAAAAGTCATATATACATTCTACAGAACACTTATAGAAGATTTAAAGAACAGAATAGAACAAGAACATAGTAGAGACAGAGGCTCTACAGAAGGTTTACAGAGGGTTACAGAAGGTTATCAAAGAATAGTAGATCCTCATAACTCATACTAAAACCATTCCAAGATATCAAAAACTATTCAATAAGCTTTCAAAATATTTAAACCTTCATCAATCATTAATCCATGCTTTATACATAAGAAAATCAAAACAAAACAGAAGCTAAACAGAAGGTATTAGAACAATACAGAACCTCAACAGAACATCACAGAGCTTCATATTTCCACTAAGAATCATCATGAATTTTCAAAACATAATCAATATCATCCAATGGCTAAGAAAAATTTATACATGTATTTTATATTGGTAGTAAAGATATCTTTTCTTCAATATCCTTGCATTGTATATTTTTCTCTCTCCTCGATGATATCTAGTAAAAAAAATCTATTACAAATATTTATTAATCAAAAAGTGAAATCAGATTGTTGAGAGTGGAAAAAGACTGAAATTTTTATTGTTTTTTTTTTATTTTTTAAGGCTGAATGGTTGATTTTTGATGGATTTTAAGTGATGTTTGGTTGGTTGTTGAAGGCATAGCTTCACCTACTGTAGCTACATGCACCTCCTCTCCTTTAATGTCCAAGCCCCCACTTCTTGTCGGCTGTATACAATTGGTGATTATGTACTTATATACCAAATGTGCTCACTTGTATAGCAATCCCTTGTAAACTGTCCTACATTTGTAAAAAAATATTTTTAGTTTATTGTTATTTTTTACAATGGACTATTTTGCAATAAATTCTATCTTAAAGTTTAGTATGTTTCACATTACCTTTATAAGTTTATCATCATTGAGATAAATAAACTGAACCAATCTTCTGGCATTTACAATTACTCTCTAGCCACAAGAGTAACTATCATCCTCATGAGGACACTGCAATCAACAAGTAACTTGTTTATGGTAGTTTTTAGAATAAATTTTCTTAGTATGTTCCAACCATATTAATCAAGAACTTACTGCAACTTGTCTATATTGCATTGTTGCAAGTTAGTCAGAAGACATGGGAGGCCTTTTCTCTAGCACTTCAATCAATCTTTTGCAAACTTTGTACCAAAAAGGCAATAAAATTTATAGTTATTACAAAAGAAACATAAAAAATATTTAGATTACCTGCAACAAAAAGATCAAAATATTTAGATTACTTGCAACAAAAAGATCAAAATGTCAAGGATACCCTAGATCATATAACTTACAACCTGGCATTTCCATGGCTTCCTTTTATAGAATTGATGAGAGGAAACATTGCCTCTCCACACAGTCTATTCCAATTAGGTTCCAATGAGAACTGAAAACAAAAAAAATTCAATAATCTAGCAAAACAAGATCTCATAAAAGTTTTAAAAATATCAAATTACTTACTTTTCATTGTATGGAATTAGAAGAAGCTCCAAATATTAAAACTCAATTGAATTGAACCAATGGTCAAAAGCACTTGCATCAAGCTCACTCTTCATATAGTATGAGATGGATGGATCAAGAACCTCAATCTTTTGTTGTATATCAAAGGGGATCTCATGCATTACACACCTAGCAAAGGAATAGAGATAGTAAGCATCAACATGAAAGTCTATTGCTATAAAATATGGTGAGTTTAAACAAATTTTGGTAAACTATACCTCATCCGAACAAGAAGAATCAAGTAATTTACTTCTCTCACTTTATTTTGGAGAATTTGAATACAATCAGAGTCCAAAAATATCATAATAGGTCTCTTATTAATATCAGTAGGTAAAAAGCAAGAAATATCAAAGCCCTTAAGGTCAACCCTTTCAAAAGATGGGAGTTTTTCTAATTCCTTTTCTTCTTCCTTCTTTCTTTTAAACTCCCTCCATTTATCTCCCTGCTCTACTATGGCCTTTTTCTCTTTCTCATGCTGCCTTGTGTCCTTTTCATGCGTAACACCTTCAACCTTCAAACAAGTATCATTTTTCTTATTTCTATATAGAGACACATTAGAAAGAGGGACTGGCTCAAGGACCTTTGAAAACCTGTATCTCAATCTCGTGAGAATAATCATGTCTTTATCCATAAGCGTAAGCCTATGTGCATGAGCCACACAAATATAAGAATCTTGAAAAAACTCAATCAAAAAATCCTTTGTAGCCTCCTGAATTTCAGAGCCTTCATTGCACTTCTAATCTCCTTAAGGCACTTCACATGCTGTGAGAACCTTCTTCTTGGCTTTGATTTCCTTGAAAGTTTGGAAGGCTTGGAGGACTGATGTATCTTTAAAGCAAGACCTCTAGGATCAACTTTCTACTACTTCCTTACAGTGGACTTAGTATGTAGTTGAATACTTGTTTGTAAGGTGCATACATATTTCTTTTTGAACATGAATAATACACTATGAACGCATTACCAAAAAAAACATGTGCATCATGTGCAACCCTCTCTTAGATATTTGTCTTGTATAGCACATGCCATCATACCTTGATGTAAAAACTAACAAAATTTTCTTTTCTATACATGGTATATAAAGAAACAATGGGAAAGAAAGTAACTATGATTTGTTGCTTTAAGATGCAATTACCAATATCTTGAAGAGAGGATATGAGGTATTGATATATTGAATAAAGCCTTTCTATGGATGCATTTTCAAATAACAAAAACAACACCTTATGAGTATTAATACAATTGGTAGCACTGCTATCAAAAGTCTATATAGAAAAAGCAGAAGCTACCATGCATGGGTCATGCATAGAAGAGTTACGGGTACATTATGTGATGAATATCTGTTCTTATTAATCATAGTCCTTTTGTGGAGGCTTTTCTAAAGAGAGGACAACCTTTAGAACTTTTACTACAAGTGCATGCAATTATCAGAAAAATGATGTTAGGTTCTTGCAAACCATTTTGTATCTCAAGCTTTCAATGACCTTTATTAATCCTGGCTACCTATTTAAGGTAGAAGATCAACCCATCCTAAGCCCTTTAATGGCGAATACATGCAATTCTACCTCCATTTAAGAGTTCAAGATGCATGAGAAGAATCTAAGTCTTGGTACAACGTGGATATGAGCTATAGTTGCTGGAGGGTTGGTGGTATTCATGTCTCCACTTGCATTGGATATGTTCCTAGCCCTATTTACAACTTCAACACTTGTGCTCCATGTAACTCGTCTCTTGGGTGCCATCCTTGTGCGTTCTTAGTCTTGCAACCCTTGAAGTATTCAACTGCTCTCACCTTGGCAGAAGGCACTGTACGCAGATTCACAAGGAATCTAAGGCCAGACAATGCAACGCCAAACATGCATAACTCCTCTTCTTCTCTCCCTCTCCTCTTCCTCTTCTACTTCTTTTTCTCTTCTTCTCCTTCTCTCTTCTCTCTCTCCTTCTCTTCTTCTCTCCCTCTTCTCTTCCTCTTCTCTCTCTCCTTCTCTTCTGCTTCTTTTTCTCTTCTTCTCCTTCCCTCTCTCTCTCTCTCTCTCTCCTTCTCTTCTTCTTCTCCTTCTCTCTTCTCTTTCTCCTTCTCTTCTTCTCTCCCTCTCCTCTTCTTCTTCTACTTCTTCTCTTCTTCTCTCCCTCTCTTCTTCCTCTCCTTCTTCTTTTCCTCTTCTCTCTTCTTCTCTTTTCCTCTTCTTCTCCTTCTTTCTCTCCCTTCTTCTGTAACATGTCCACCTATTCATTTGCAGGACATGTCTTAGCAGCCCATCGGAAAGAGGGTCTAGAAAGCTCCGCCTGACACTCCCATGGAATATTACGGGGTTTGCAATCTAGGTTTTTTCGTGTCTGCCACATAGCGGAAGTATTCCAGCCGTTCCCACTTAGGACCGACCTGAATCAAAGCTTTCCTAGTGGTCAGACCAATCTCCTAGAACAGTAGCTAGCGTCGAACCCCAGGTGAACTACTTTACACAGAAACCTCAGGGTCGAAGCGGATTCATGCTGCACTTGGTTCAAGGAGAATGGGAAACAAGAGGGATGCAAAACTCGACCTCTCTGCCCATAAGGCATAGTCTCATTCCGTTCCCCTAAAACAACATAAATCGAAATTCTAGTAATCTAGACTTAAGGTCAACATTCCTTGTTGTTCATTTCCTTCGAGCAAAGTTTCCTGCTGTCGATTTCATTTGAGAAAAGTTTCCGGCCAATCGGGACCACCCATCCGTAGGACGGACCCATGGCCACATCCACCCCACTTTCCTCAGGGTTGCTTTAGTTGTCTAATTACCTACCACATTTAGTTCACGCATCAAGCAGCTTCCTTAATTAGCCAGTTAGACACTGGTTCCTTCACGTAATCTTAGCACTTGACATAGAAAAACAGTACCAAACAAGTTCCTTTTCAACAGGTTATCTTACTTATCTTTGAAATACATCCATAAAATCCAGCCCATAGGCTAATCGATAATCCACCCGAAGGCAATCCATAATCCGCCCGAAGGCTATCCAATAATCCATAGGGATTACTAATCCAAGATTGCGCCCGTAGACTAGTATGCGGGCCTCGAGATCCAATCTCGAGTCGCATTGGCCTCTTGTGCAAGCTCGGGAAGGCAAGGGATTTACAGCCAGAGCCCCCTGGCACCCAAGCATCCCTCCTGCTCCAAGTAGCGCCCAACGGAGAGACCTCTCGCGGCCGGTTCGGTCCATGTCTCTAGCGTGGGTAACAACCCCCTTGGTTAGGGTCAAGCAGACAGTCGGGGGTAACTGATACTGCCTCTCCCTTCAAGCCTTCAACTTGAAGCATTCATTATCTTTTCATCTTCGTTCCTTGAGCAAACATGCAAACAGTTCTTCTAAATTGTTACAGGAACAATCAACTCCAGTGGTCGTTTATTTGGCCAACTGCTAGTAAATCCTTCTCTCCGAATGCATCCAGCATTCGATCCGGGATCAGTTGCGACTTGGCAAGTTCCCTAAGGGTTTGTTTGTTACCCTTATATCCTTGGGTTAGGGTCATACCCTGTCAACCCAACTTAACCATTACCTTAGGTTTCTTAAGTTAAAACAATAAATCCTAGTTACCATGTCGCTCTAACTTGATTGATCTTTTGCTTACCAAGTAAATACATAACTTCCCTTAACTTGGCAAATCAGCCCAAGAAAGGTGATGTAGCAGGATGACTACTCATCCTCTTGCAAGTTAGACTTGCACTAGAACCTGCCAACCTCGTTCCAAGGAGTGCCAATTCTCTCCTGTGATTAAACCACAAAGCCGCACGACGTTGCAACTTATTGCACAAGTGTCGCACCTAACTCATGGGATCATTTCACCCATTGAACGATGTTTCCTAGTCAAGAAATTATGTTTAGACAAGACACAGGGTTTGGGGTGTCTTCTTACCAACCCAACCCTAATTGTACTAGGCCGACAACGTTCAGTCCTAGGGTTTCCAAACTCAATCCGAGTTTTAGCATTAGGTCGAACGATCCTTAGGGTAAAAACCCTAGATCGTTGTTTGCGTGAGCGTCCAATTGACCCAAACATTCCGTGAATGTGGGTAAGACCTTTGGGTTTGAAGGCTTCTACTTGGCATCCAAGTACGATACTATGCTGCATTTCTAACATGCCAAGCCCTAGCTAGTACTTGAGGTGTTTATCGTGTCGACCAGTTATACCTATACGAATCCCTTGCGGTTTAGGTGATTTAGATAAATTGATCTACTTGTTTGCGACAAGGGCGATCCTTTCCTAGAGATGCTAACCTTGTTCTAAAGGTGTAAATAGATGCTAGATACCACATTTCGTGCAAGTATACGATTTGTTACATCTATGTTCTATAAGGTATGCAATACCCTTTTACTTTTCTTACTAAAGTCATGACAAATGATAACTTGCATGAAACCTACTAGGGTTTACATCAAAGAATCATGCCTACAACCCTTTTGTCTAGCTTTAGAATTTCATGCTTTGATAAGCCATGCAATCTTTTCTAAATGCAACTTGATGAAATGAAATTTAGAAATATGTAACATGCGGCCCTTAGATACAACATCATGAATGAAGTTCATGCAAAACTAAGGCTAGTGTTGACTTAATCTATTTTCAAGCATCTTTTGCATGCAACTTGCAATGTCCATTGTTTCATTTTCATGCCGTGCAACGGACGTTAACAATTCTTTCCATGCGAGTCATAACAAGAAAGTTATTGACTAAATGCAAGATACTCTTTTCCTTCACGGCCAATGCACTTAACAATTTCCTCTTTAACCCTAGGCAATATGCGTTTTAGACTTCCACTTTGAAAATGCACGACAAGGCAATTTGCGGCTAAGTCCATAGGGCGAGTAAGATTTACGTTCATAACTTTGGAGATGCAACGATCCAATTGCATGATATGCACCAATCCTTATCTATCATTCAAAGAGATAATTTATCAAATGTACTTTTATCACTACCATATGAATTAACGATAAATGTAAAATGCATTCTCCCTATGGAATTAAGCGTGTTTAAAGCATTTCTTATATGTGGGATTAAATTCATAAAACTTGGGCTTGTGGATCTGCGGTGATGTCTACGTGTAAGTTCAGGGAGGAACCACCCGCAGGTGCGCCTTGCATCTTCTTGGGAGCCGTCGTTGATGACTTGAACTCTGCGGATTCCTTCTAGCCTCTACTCTTGCTCTCCGAGACTGCTTGTAGGTCGATACCTTCTCCTCACATAGGAATAGGAGCTTTATGAACACGGCTTTAAAATCAGGGAAGGGCACGTAGGAACAAGGCTTATGGGCCTTTTCCCTTTAGAAGCTTCTTAAAGAAGCTTCTGATTATGAATAGAATTGACGTGGAAGAGGGAAAGGCAATGATTGGAAGGGGAGAAGTTTGTCGATGATAGGGAAGGCGATCGTGGAACTGCAGCAGCGTTGCAACGGCGGCAGCTGGCGTGTTCTGGGGGGCTGCATGCCCCCCATCACACAGCTCGCTCCCTCTCTCTCTCTCTCTCTCCCCGCCATGCTCACGGCAAGGGAGAGAGGGAGGGTTAAAAAAAGTTAAAAATTTCTTTGGGGGGGTTCTTATGGGAACATTACATTATTTTGGTTTTTTGGATTTTTTTTGTGAGGTAATCAGGATGACTAAAAGGAAGTTTTCATTAGAGGGAATGGAGGAGAAGGATCTAGATGTCACCTGTGATGAAAAGTTGTTTGATTTTCTTCATGCAACTGAAAATTCATCTAGATTTATTTACATCAGAGATATGCTCAATGTTCCCCTTGATTTGCAAGAGCTTTTGAAGGATCTTGAAGATAAACTGAAGGATTTTAAGGTGTTTTATGATAGACATGTGGAAGTCCTAGAGATTGAGGGATTTGTCCATTATAGCGATGTAGTGGAAGCTTTAAATGCTACTAGAACAACTTTGCAAACAAGGTTTAGCCTTATTGATGAAGAATTCAAGAAGTGGAAAGTGGATCGCCCTTTTCATTAGAATTAGCAACAATGTCTTCTTGTACAAAAGGATGTTGGATTTCTTGTGTATCTTCAATATATGGATAGTTGTTCTTCAAATACAATACAAGAGAAGATGGAGGATATTGCATGCAAAGACAAAGAAGTTGAAGAGAAGGGTAAAATGTTTTAGGAGGATATTGAGAATCAGTTAGTGTAGGGATTTGATGTTACTTTGTTTAAAACTGAGAACATTACAAAAGTGGAAGAAAATGAGATAGAGTTGAGTGCAGAGATTGAAACAAGTCCTCTTGAATGTGTCCCAACATTTCCCAGATATCTCATCAACAAAAAGAGATATGCATTGCTAAATGATGTTCAACACCTTTTTGATCTTAGAGAAGATTACTGCTTGAAATTCCTTGTTGTATGGGGTCAAAATGATAAGAATTTTATAGGTTATGAAGAGGAATTTCTAGCAATTCTTGATGTTGAGGGAGAGAATTTTCAAGTTAGTTCTGTAGCCTTGCATTCTTGTATTAATCAGATCGTGGAATATGAAAAGGGGGGGATACCTTCAAAGGAAGAGTACTTACAAATTCAACAGAGGCTTGGTATTGATAACATGGGGTATGAAGAGAAACTGAAGTCTCCATTAGAGGAGAAACAAAAAAGTTCAATAAATCTATATGATGATAGTCTTCTTGAAGAAGATGAAAACCCTAAGGTATGAAAGATAATTCTAAGATATCCATTGTGATTTATATTAGAGTATGTTATACATTATACACAAAGATTTTTGGATATTTATCTACTAACATCTTATACTATTGTGGTTTATTGTGCAGATAGAAATTGAATATGCATACAACTTTCTTGGAAGAGCCAAGGGCTCAAGGCCATTGAAACTTGGAAAAAGTCAAGGCATTGGTCATTATATTGGAAGCTTAAATAATCAAACAGTTGCAATTTATCATAGTAAGTTGTCAAGCTCTCCAAGCTTACCAATAATGGCTTTGACAGCTATCTCCAAGGTGATTAGATCCAAAGCTTTCAATAGAGGTTCAGAAAAGATAATTTTGGTGGAGAAGGAAGAAGATGTAAGAGTTTTTGGCTTCATGCCTGAATACAATGGATCTAGGGTAGGACACTTTGGAGTTCTTGCCTCTTATTTGCTCTCCCATGTAGGAGATGCCAAGAATTTGAAGCTCATTCCAAGCTATAGGAAACAAGAGTTCTTGAAATGTAGAGGTCTCATCGAGTGGGATGAAACAAAAGATTCCCTTAGAGGACCTAGTGATAGTGAATTCCTTGAAACTAAAGACTCTTCTGCAACAGAGTCAAACTAAAAGATGTTAAGGGTTTCAAGAAACCCATCTTTTTTTATCTCTTTGTCTAGTTTATAACCATTTAGAATATATTTGCTTTGCACAAGAGTTTAAATATCCCTCTTTTCTTCTTTGGGTAATAGTGGATATAGTAAAGATGATGTATTACATGATGCAATTGTGTCTTTTTGCTTGAATTTGTGCCAATTTTTTTGGTAGAACCATTGAAAGACCTCTACTAGATTGTTTGTCTTGTATCTTCCACCTCCATGTCTTGTGTGTCTAAAGTATTTTTTTCTTGCTTAATAATGTGATTTTTCCATACCTTGGGTTGACCAAATAGATAGAGATCCATACTTCTTGATAAAATATGGAGCATGGTTGTATAAAATATGCTACATAGTTAACAAATAAAGAAATTCAATTAGAAAACCCTATATGAGTTAGACAATAAAGAGACACACATATGTAAACTTCTTATCATATAGTAAGTGAAGTGTTGATTACCCCAAGCTTCTGTCATTGCCTTTTTAAAAAGGTTCAATTGGTTTTTGAAGTCTTTGAGATCATCATCATTCCACTCTGTTTTATCACAATAAAAGAGTACTTTGTCTAGTGTTTCCCAAACATTGGCTTTTCTATTCGGAGCTTGTTTATTATCAAAATAATCCTTAACTTCATTATGTAGGCACTTCCATTGATTGTATCTAATAGTTGAGTCACCATTCCTAGAGTTTCTCTTACCAAGTCTCCCATGAAAGTCTAGGAACCGTTTAGCCTTCACTCCACCAATAGATGGCTATTTGGCGACACAATTGCCATCCTTAGACTTTTGAAGATCTGGTTCAATAACAACATTACTACCATGCAAACCAATTGCAGATAAGACTTTTTCAATCTTTGTTATAGCATCTGTTGTAGCTAATAATGGTTTCAACTTCCATGCAAATCCTATATAAAGATAAACAAGCTTTTCAATTATCCTACAAAGTACATGAAGTGTACAGATATGGGCATTTATTAAAGGAATATCTAGGACATGCCTAAAATGTGGATCCTTGTTATGCCTAGAGGGAGATCTATTCCAATCGCTTGAGTTCAACTCTCTGGCTGGGGACATGTAGCAATATAGGCAAGGAGATCTAGAGTTGGCTCGTAAATACATTTAAGTGTATTTAAGTCACCAACTATGTGCCACTCAATCTTATAGTTTCCAAATCCTTCAACAAATAGCTCTTCTCCTACTTGTCTCTTAATAACATCAGGTATTGGTGTTAGATGAAAAACCCAATACGATATATAAAAATCCTCTGTATTTACTTCGAATGCTCCTAGCCACCAGATGTGTTTCAATTGAACACTAGATGATATTGAGTGATTGTAATGATCTGATGAAAATGTTCTATTCATCAAGGTAATAGAGACTCTCTCTAGTTTTGTACATTTTAGAATCTCACTTTCATCAAGTTTAACAAAAAATCTAGCCACTCCTTGTGCCTCTTCTAGTGACAAGTCATAGAATCTAATCATTAAGCATTGTAGGGTGGCCAAGTCAAGGAAAATATTGTTAAATTCATTGAATACAACTTTTTTTTCTTGCCCTTGAAGCTAGCCTTGATATGGAGAGACTCACCCAAAATCTCCATTACCTTGTTATTCACTTTCTGTCTGAAGTTCTAATCACAAATGGCCTTGGAAGTATGCAATTATGTACTTGTCCTTGGTTCATATTTGACTGTAAATCTGAAAAAGTTGTATATAAGCATCTTGAATGATACCAATATTATCTAGTGTCTTCTACACTAACTCAGTATCCAACGAGAGATCCTTTATAAATGGCTCTAAGCATTGTTTCTTTGCCTTTTTAAATTTATTCTTCTCCAAAATATCTTTTGAAACTACTGAAGGAAGAAGATGATAATAAAACTGAGATGCTTTGAAAGAATCTCTTTCACTTGCATTCGGTTGAAGAAGAGACCTAAACAAAGTCAACATAATAAATCAATACAATTAATTATAAACAAAGTCATATTTTATATTTTTAAAGTGGAACAAAAATGTACCTTGCTACTTGGATTCTTTTACTATAACCACCACCTCCTCGTCTGAGACTCAATATTTCTAAGAGCTTTTTGTTGATTTCGAAGTCCCAAAATAGTTTGCTTTCGTTGATAAGATTTGATGCATTTCTCCAACAAATGCTTCCTTTGTTGATAGCCTTCTAGCTTTTGTAGTAACTTGTTATGTTTTGATAAAAGATGATTCTCCAATTTGAGGACATCCTTTTTTGCAACCAAGTTAAGTGTATAGCCTAGAAATCCATTATAGCCATTACCAATGAAGCTCAATAATGAAGAGCTATTATAGAAAGGCGGAGTGGTATTTTTGCTAGGATCTTTGGGATATAGCCTGCCATCTAACCAAAGATCAAGATTCTTCTTTTCTTTAAACTTGAGTATATATTTTGTAGACTCTGTAACGGTAATGGGTTTTATTCTCTTCCTGATTGGTTCATACTCACTATATCCAACTCAATATGAAGATGATAGAGAGACCTTTTACTAGAGCTAAAGAGATCATTGGATGACTGATCCAGATCTAAGGATGTGATTAGAAGATTGGATTGAAAAAGTATGCGAATTAGAAAGAAGAAGGAAAATGAAGAAGAAACTAGTAAGGATGGGAAAGAAAGAAGAGAGTGAGAATGGAGTGAAGTAATCAAACGTCGAACAAAATTCAAATTGAATATTAGTTTTCACTTTAATGACAATGAGTAAGATCTTGATTATGACAATCTTTGTCACCTTTATGGCGGCCTAGATTTCTAGGTTTGATGTGACCACGAGAATATCACGACAATGACTAATTAATAAATTTTTATATATTTACATATTAGAATATAATTTTTAAAAAATAAAAAAATATTTTATTTTTAAAATATTTTATCTCTCTAAGATTGCTTACAGGGCATTTTCGAGACCTCAAAACTCCCCTAATGTTTTGTTTCTTCATCTAGTACCACCATGTACATGTGAATTTCTCTAAATGTTAAGTGTAAATTTAAATATTTTGATCATCCATCTTGAAACAATGTGGAATTGAGTATCCAAGTCACCTACAAGTTCATTAAAATAGGGACAAGTTCTGGAAAGATTTTGTTAGCCCGCTCTGAGTAGCTAGAATTTTTTCTATACTAAACCAAATTGTGAGCTTAAGTACTCTATTCAAAGAGTCCAAAGTAAGCTTTGATTTGAATAAAAAAGTTTGTTAATAGGATCTCTCTAGAAAAATTTATAGTAGATTTAGTGATGATAGATATTGCAAGACTATCCTATCATGGCACGACACAAGGAAAATATAAGATTCTAGAGGAGCACACACTTAAGATCAAGGATTCCCTCTTGGGAAATGATACCCATATACCCTCTGATGATGCTCAAATGCATGAGAGTTGGCAAGATTGACATCCATTATTCTTTTTATTTCAAATAGAAAATCATGGAAGAGATGCACTCTTTGCCCATAGCTAGATACTTACATATTTTCAAAACCTATGACAAGATCTCAAAGAGTTTTCAATTGAAAGGATTATGCACTTAACTATATTTCATGCCAATAGAATAAGGACAACACTCATAAGGTAGCTGTTTTGTTTTGGAGTCACCCTTACCCATTCTTGAAGGAAAGCATATGAACATAACCATGGATTTCATTACTAGCTTACCTATGACTAAGAAGGGATGGAATAGTATCTATGTGGTGTGGTGGATAGACTCATTAAGGTAGCTCAAATCATTCCCACATAGATATAGTTTACTTCATCACAAGTGGCCAATGAGTTCATGGAGCATATGTCCAAATTGCATGGGTCACTGCATGTTATTATTCATGACAAGGCCTCTAAGTTCATGAGTAATTTTTGATAGGGGGTATTTAGCTCTATGGGCACTAAGCTAGCTTAATCTATAGATTACTATCCATGGACAAATCGCTAGATCAAATGAGTCAATAAGTGGTTGAAAACCTATCTTAGACACTTCTGTCCATGATGTGCAACATGCACAGGATTCTTGGTTACACTTGGTTGAGTTTGCCTACAATAATTTGACCCATTTTGAAGAGCAACTTGCACAGTATAAAAATAACACAAACTAGCCAAGTAAAAAATAGCCAAGTATACTTGCTGGCCATAAAAAACTTGTAAGAAAACTCTCTTCTTCACCAAGAAACCATGCCCTCGAAACACACAAGCTAGCAGAAGGCACATAAGAAATTGAGAAATGCTTCCATCCTCACTCTCTTCTTCTTCCTCGCTCTCCTTTAGACTTTGCAAGGGAGTAAAAGAGAAAAAGAAACAAGAACAAGATATCATAGTTGTGTCAAAGTGAGAGAGGGAGAAATGAAGCGTGAGAGGAGAAGATAAAAGGGAAAGAGGGTTACAACCACCCACCTCCTTAAATCACCCAACAAACGTCCTCCTTTTCCTTTCTCATATTATGAAATTGAAATTGCATACATTGGCTAGGGTCTTGAGATCCTTCATTTTTGGAATGGGACAAAAGGTGTTGATATTCTTTTTCTTTTCAAAATTTTTAAATGTGCGGATTTGGACCACACATAGACAATTTTTTACCAAGAGTTACATTTGCAATACATCATTTTACAAAAGATGTTTCTATGATGAGCACATTTTTGTGCCTTTATTTGCACACATTTTTGGATTATCATTTCCTCTGTACTCAAATGTCAAGTGTCCTTGTGAACAAATTTGAGAAGAACTATGATCATCTCTAACAAGTCTTCATATTCACCATTAGTCTTCATTTTCTTATTGGATTACTAAATTTCCATTGGACAAGGAAGGGAATAAACCACCACTAGGACATAAAGCCTAGGTATAAAACACCAAATATAATAAGACATCATTAAAATGATAGGGTTTTTCCACAATTGTGCACACAAGGATGGGTATCACATTTTGCATAGGCTGAAAGAAAACCACTCATTAAGCACATAAAAGAGAACCCAAATAGGATATCACAATAAGGCAAACTCTCATGAAAGATATGAAAATGATGTACTCCATCTAATTATTGTTGAAAAGAAAAAAGAGAGGTAGGGTTTATTGAAAATGAAACTAAAAATTAGAAACAATATCTTGTCTAATGTAGATGAGCATGTGCAATTCTTGATAGAGAAGAAACAAGCACAAGGAAGAGGGAAGCCACCCATATGAACCATCATTGTAGAAGTAGTTTATTAAGATTATACAATTTATGTTAGTACTCATTCTTTTGAGTCAAACATTGAAGACAAGACAAAAAGATGGTTCAAGTCATGAGGATGCTGCCAAGAAGGAAGCTTTCCATTACCAAAATACAACTGTAAACCTTTTCTCTTGCAAGCTCCATAACCACTCTTTCTCGACTAGTGCACCAAATGAAGAGCACACTGCCACAACATAAAATGAACCATGAATTGGCCAAGTAGACTAGGAGCATGCTTGGTCACCAAAAAAACCTACAAAGAAACGCTCTTCTTCATTAGGAAACCCTCCCCTCAAAACACACAAGAGAGAAGAAGGCACACAAGAAATTGAGAAATGCTTCCATCCTCATTCTCTTCTTCCTTCTCACTCCCCATTATATTTTGCAAAGGAGCACAAGAGAGAAAGAAACAAGAACAAGAAATTAGAGTCATTCCAAACTAAGAGAGGGAGATGTAATGTGCCCTATCCAAGCATATTTTTGGTCCATCGAGAGACGAACCTAAGCGATGTCGCCTTGCACTCCCATGGAATGTTACGAAGTTTTTCGCCTAGGTTTTCTCGAGTCCGCCTTGCAATGGAATGTTTGCGGCTGAATGCACTAGGATCGACCTAAAATTTGGGTTCCTAGGGGTCAAGATCTCCTAACAGCACTCTAGCATTGGGTCCTGGACATCCTACTTTGTGCAGAGATACCCAATCCAAAGCAGATCCATGCCACACTTGGTTCAAAGAGAATGGAAAACCAGAGGGATGCGCTGCTCGACCTCTCTACCCATAGAGCATAGTCCCATTCCGGTCCCCTAAAGCTATATGAATCGGGGTTCTAACTTGACAATTTCTAAGGGTTGATGGACATCGGTAAAACCTTGTGAGAAGCCTCCTAGTTCTCTAGGACCACCTCGCCATAGGACAGACCTGTCGGGGGTTTCGTCTGCCCGCTTTTCTCAATAGGCATTCTTTAGCTATCTAATTAGATCTCATCACATTTATGTGTGACATTTAAAATCAGCTTCTTTAATTAAGCCTTGTTAGGGAATAGAGTACATTCGCGTAATTTGCAACATAGATATAAAAATAAAGCAAGTAGTCCTTTTGACAAACAAGTTCCTTAACTTATCTTCAAGTTAATCTTTGTCTCCTACCCATACATGAGAAATTATATATCCCTTCTGCCTAGCAGAAATACTCGATCTAAATCTCATGGCACCATAATTTCCATCCTTTATCTAAAATAGGATCTTCCAATGCCACAGATGTTGGGCTCATGACAGAGTCTTCAACTCCATTCCAGACTAAGCAAGGGGTGTCTAGAGCTCCACTTGATCCACAAGCGGCCTAAGAGTGAGACACAATTTTTGCGGTTGGTCTTTTCACCACTCAACCTTCAGCCCGTGAATCGAGCGGTGCCCTCTTGGGTTGAAGCTCAGTGTGACCTTGGAGATAATCCACTTACGTAAAATATCATTTCCTTAATTAAGTCATTTAAGAATCAAGCATAAACAAGGCAATTAGCCTAATATCATCTTCCATGAAAACATTCATTTGTCCCCATGGCAACTTGTCATCACAAACCCCTGCCATGAATTTACCATCAATCACAAGCACTTGGAATAATCATCCAAACCACAATCCAACAATCAGTTGATTGTAAAAGAATTTAGAGTGTTGTTTGATTAACCAACAAAATAATGGAAATCTTTTCCAAATATTACAAGAATAGTCGCGATAACCTTTCAATTGCATATTGGCTCTCCCCCTTAGAATCAAAGAGTGATACTATGTAAAATTTTGACTTGACTTTATATTTCTTTCTCCTAAGGCAAAGAATGCAAGACAAATTTGTAACGATATGAGACTATCTTCCAATGCAAAATAGTTCCCAAGTTATTGTATGAGTTGTAGTCAACTCATGGGTTGGCAGCACAAGGTAAACTCTTTAACCGTTATTCAATGCAAAACCTTCATAGGACAGATACAAGACTTTTAATGCAAGATCCTTCGTGTATTATCTATGTGCATAACCCTCAAGGTAACATTACGAACCTTGAACAATATTATCCTAGGTAAAGACTAATCAAAGTCTTATCAATGCTTAATTGTAGGAGCTCTCACTTAACCGCCAAGACCCATGGACCGCTTATTGCTTCAAGCGCTCCAAGCCAAGCACTAATGGCTACCTCTCACATAGTAGATGCGCCACCTCTATGGGTGTAGTGAACTTACCTCCATGCCCGATCAAGTTACCTCCTCTCTCGAGCACTCCGGTAGCTCCACAATCCAAGCTCCATTGCCGTGAGAAAGAGAAGAGAAGAGAAGAAGAGAGAAGAAGATGGTGAGCTTCTCCTCCCCGGTCCCTCACCCTTACACACTCACACTTCCTTTCTCAAGCACAAGCTCAAGGAAGCAAGAAGAAGAAGAAGAAGAAGAAGAAGAGAGCCACTTTTGGCCATACACAAGAATGAGCTTCTCATTTACTTTTCAACTTTATATACAAAACCCTAAATCCCTTTTGGGCGGTCATCCCCTTATCCCCTTTTTTACATGGCTAGTCACGGCCCTTTGTCCCATTGTCCTTCTATCTTTCTAGCTTCCTTCTTACCGCCCATCCACCTTTACAAATCGCATGAGTGAGAGCCCGGCACTCTTAAAATAAATCATGGTTCACCTTGCGCTTTTTTACAAAAGTATAGACTCAAGCTTTTTCTCGTGTGCCTTTTTCCTTGATTTAGAAATTTTCTGCACTTCCTATATTTCCAGATTCTTCTTAGTGCACCTTCATCTTTTGTTTCACTTTTTCCTTGGCCTTGTCTTTTGCTTTATATTTTCTAACATTTTCACCTTGTTTGTTTGAGGGTTAACATTACCTCCCTTCTAGATGAGTGCCAATTCCATGGCCCTCACTGTCGTAGATAGTAGGCTTTAGCATGCACCAAAGACGTGGGTGCCAAGGACATCTGTGGTTTCCTTGGAGGATTTCTAGTGGTGGAGCAGATGAAGGTCGTTGGGGTAATGTTGTTGGTGTGGGTGGCTGGTGGTAGGGTGGTTAGAGTTGGGGGTAGGGCTATTCATTGTTGGGAATTGGGCTGGGACTAGCACAAGTGGTGGTTTGTGGGGATTCTACACAGGCCAATTGTTTGGTGGGCTTACATGATGGGAATGGTCAAGAGGTCAGAATTGATTGATGATGAAGTGCTGACGGTGCATTTGATGGAGTCTTCAGTACCTGCAATTGAAAACCTCACATATGTGGTCTCTCCTTGGGGGTAGTGCTAGTCTTCTTATCGTGCACAAGACGCAGATGGATGAGTTTGGGAGACAGGTCAAACTCTAAGTGAGCTGAGAGTAATGTCCTACACATGAGGAATCAAACGGTGCGGAAGGATAGACCAAAAAGGGGAAAGGCTTATAGAAGGGGACAGTACCCCATCTATGCCCTCAGAGGTGTTGGTCAGGGCTTCCTGTGGTGGTAATGAGGGTTGCATGCCCTCCACCTGGAGGCGAGAATGGTCACATGACTTCTAGACGTGTGGTGTGAGGAGGACTTGAGGAGCTCAGCATGTCAAACCCAAACTCTTCTCCCTGCGCTTGACTATCATTGCTTGTGTATATTGGTATTATCAGTCCATTTAATATGGCAGTCAAAAATTTATGGCTGACTAAGAAGATGTTTGATACTTTATTGGTCAATTTTAATCATAAATTCAGATCCCATTAGATAGTGTTTCCATTGTAAGGCTTGAACTATAGTTAAAAATTCTTTATCATAGGTGGAATATTTCAACTTAGAAGGTTAAATTTGCAACTAGAATAGGCTATGGGATGTGAATCTTGGATGAGGACAGCTCCTATTTCTGATCCGCTAGCATCACTGACTACTAAGAACAATGGTCGACTAAAATCAGGTAATTGCAAGGTAGGTGCATGTGTTAAGGCATGTTTCAACAAATCAAAGGACTTTTGCTAGTTGTCAGACCAATGATACACAACACTTCATTAACAATTTTGTTAAAGGCAATGCAAGCAACGAAAAATTTCTCACAAATTTTCTATAAAAGCTAGCAAGGCCTAAGAAAAAATGTAACTCATGCACATGTTTAGGGATTGGCCGATTCACAATTACCTCTATCTTTTTAAGATCAATGCGAATATCATCAAAAGAAACAATGTGACCTTAAGTATTGAATCTGGGTTTGGAAAAATTTACTCTTGTCAGGGACAGAGTACAATTGATTCTCTTTCAAGAACTTGAAAACTAAAGATAGATGTTCACAATGCTCATTCTTATCCTTATTGAAAACCAAAATATCATAAAAAAAACAATCATACAATTCTGATACTTCGAAAATATATGATTCATCATACGATTGAATGTAGTTGGTGCATTGGTCAAATCGAAAGGCATAGCAAGAAATTCATAATGACCAAACTGAGTTCTAAATGCAGTCTTAAAAATGTCAGGTGTATTCATGCGTACTTGATGATATCCAGACTTGAGATATATATTGCTAAAAACAGTGGCCCGGTGTAGTTTATCCATGATCTCATCTACCCTATGGATCGGATATCTATTCTTAACAGTGATTTTCTTTAGGGCACGATAGTCAATGCATATCCTATATGTATTATTTTTCTTCTTAACTAATAGGACAAGTGCACCAAAAGGAGAACTATTGGACCTAACGAGTCCTCAGTTCAACAGTGCCTTAACTTGTGTTTGGATTTCTTTTTATTCAATTTGATTATGTCTGTAAGATGCTTTACATGATGGTTGAGAACCTAGGATTAAATCTATTTTATGGTCTTCAAGACATATAGGTGGTAAATCAACAGCAAAATGATCTTTAAACTATAAAAGAAATTGTGCATGACTAGGATGCATATTATTTTTCTTAGCTTCAATTTCATTCACCCATAGTAAATATTATTTACTACCTTTTCTAAATGCATATTTAGCTTGTGTGTGACTAAGTAGTGAAAAATTATCAAGGATGTGCAATCCATGCAATGTGATTTGGTTTCCATTAAAACAATTTTTTATGGAGTGTGTGGAATAATCTATGTCTGGGTTATATTTGTGACGCCAAGGCATTCCTAAAATAATATCACTAGCTTGCAAAGGCACAACCAAGAAATTTCTACGCTCAACATAATCACCGATTTTAATCTCTAAATCATGCACTTCTTGTGTACCTTTGTATCTAGTGCTTAAGAATGCAGCCTTTATGCAATGATGAGTTGGAACAGTAGATAAATTTAATTATTTTACCAACTTTGCAAAAGTAAAACCATGTGTGCTTTCATCATCATGCAAAATAATATTTTCTTGACCATGCACAAAACATTTCATTGTTAATAACGAATGAGGATTTAGCATACTTGGTAAAGTATCTGAAGCATTGTCGATATCGTCTTTATCTTCCAGTGAAGTCTGGCATATCTTCATGGTCCTCGTCATCAGTTGCTCCCAAGTAATTGGAGATTAATTGATTTGAACAGCTTGCTCTTCTTGGACTGATAATTTGCTGCTAAGTGTCCAAGCTAATGACACTTGTAGCAAACCATAATCTTTGCTTTGGAGACATTGTTAGTAAGGGCTGAAAGTTTGGGTATATTGGGATTTGGTTGGAGGAAGGCTTAGGGTTGGAATTAGCACTTGATGGTAAGGTAGGAGGTCGAGTCTAGGGTTTATGAAAAGAAGAAGAAATAAAGCGATTTTTTTTGAATTTTCAAAAATTAAAACTAAATTGCTTTGTACTAAAGTTACCATTAACCGAAAATTATTGCGGTCACTTTTCTCGTCCACGAATTTTATCCTACGTATCATGCGCTAAAGAAATCGCATCCTCCAAAATCTTTGGCTTGAACATATTCACTTCCACATAGAAGTGACCAAGCAAATTAGACATGTACTTGCGCTTGTGGATCACCTTAGGAACATCTTCAAGCATTCGAAGTTGAAGTAAGGCACTCCAGAAACGCTCAGTGTATTGCGGGACGGATTCATGATCTCTTTGTTACAAGAGATCCCACTATTTGATGGCTTTCTCATGGAATTGAGGCGGAAGTAAATTCTATAAAAATTTCTTTTGAGAGGCTTCCCAAGTAGAGGGACAATCAACACTCTTGCGGACAACAATCCACCATAATGATGCTCTGTCTGCTAAATGGTTAGTGACACATTTAAGCTTATCTTTTTCAACATATTGCTCTTCATGAAAATCGTCAAACTAACTAATGAAAGCAAGAACAAATTTTCCATCATGTTTCCCATTAAAAGCAAGGAATTTAAAATTTATTTTACTTATCTTGGTCTCTTTCCTAAGAGCTTGTACATAGAGCATTGCATCAATAGTACGTCAAATGACATCTTCAAGTTGTGCTCTGTCTTGCTCGATAGCGGATTGTTGAAGTGCAGCCAATTGTGCTTGCAAGTTTTGACATTCCCTTCCCTCTTCTTGAAGCTGCATCATGATTAGATCCAATTTATGTTCCATAGTTGGCTCTGGAAAATCGCCCTCGCTCATAAAATCGTCTTCTTATGATTCGATATCTTGCAAAAATCTCAAACAACCTCACACACTCAAAATATTGTTAGAAGAATGAGTATAGCTCAAATTTGGGTTTACAAGGCTTGCTTTTTATGGCTTTTTTCAAAGTAAAAAAATAGAAGGAAGCATCATATGAGTAGGCGCTTCAAAATTTCGTATAGGTAGCTTGCATTATGCTACTTTCACAAATTTTCTTTTGTGATCCAGACAATTGGGATGGCCTTGTTCAAGCACAAATGTGATCTTCTTAGGCCTACGCGTGATAGTGCTCTCGCTAAATCTGATTCAGCAACACTGCAAGTGTGAATAGAATTTGAAGAAGCTTCAAAACCAATTCAGTGTAAAAGATAATGTGAACAGCCACTTGAGAAAGTAGATTTGTGATTTGGATGATTAAGCCTTGTTGGATGGCTTAATTGACTTAAGCTATAAAGCTTAAGTAGTCGATTCGATCTACCTACTATTGGAGTATGTCTCCGTTGACATCCTTGTTGAAGACACACTCCCACCCACGAATCGTAAATTTTTAAGAGCTTTGCACCTCTTTTAAGCTTCTCAATCTTATATAAAACTCAAACTTTATAACTTCTTTTCTGCTTCTCTTTACAAACTCACAACTTTATGTGGGAGTATGTCCGCCAGTCCTTCCTGATAAGAGGGTATAGCAGGGGGTTCTTCATCGCCAGGAACACGCCTGTGTTGTCAGTTCGTCGCGAGAGAGCCTGTAGAGCCCATTGATTCCAAGAGCTTTGCCTTCGCACGAGATGGCAGGTGATTGGAAGTTCTTGATCTCAGCTCTACTTTGATACCACTGGTGCGCAAATCAAACGCTAGATGCACGCGTAGTGAACGTCGGAATGTTCCCAAGAACAAAGAACTCTACAAACCTTCATAATTTTAAGTACAGGGCAAATGGAAATTTGCACGACAAGAGACAAAAGAGACTAATTGGGTCCAATCTCCCCCACGCCTTCTGTGAGCGCTCCACAATGCATGTGTTTATGGATTTCTTTATCTTTAAGCTAAAAAATAACCCACTTTACAAATAGCATGCTTTTGCATTTTTCCAAATATAAAGTAAAGCATTTGATTGTCCAAAAGTCGAGCTATGCCCAAATACACATATCAAATAATGAAATATTTAACCAAATGCCTATGCGCATACAAAATAATAAATGTTTTGTTAAGTGCTTTAATAAATAAGCATGCTTAAATAAATATTTATGCCATGCCTTTAGTGATAAGACACACACCCATTAAAAATAGTAATTCTTCTAGATATTTGGATTCACGCCATCACCCGATGCTACCCAATGCCATCGCCGCCTACTCTACACATCAATTGAAGCATTTACCATTGTTAGAAAATAATTAAATAAAACCCAATAAAAGTGAATACCTAGCAGTCTTTAGCTACAAAATAATTAAATAGGTTGAAACTCTCTTTTAACCTTAATTTAATTCGAGTGCACACCCTAAACTCGTAAACGTACATTAATTTAATATGTATTTTACAAAATCACCCGATGTGGAATCACTTACATGCACATTAAATTAATTTGACACCCGAAAAGGACATGGATCCATCAACTTCTCGCACAAGGAATCCACCTTGTGTATGAGCCCCAAAAAATAAATAGTTTTACGGAATCCACAAAAAAACCTCATGGAATCCATATGCCTCCTGGCATTATTAATCGTTTCTTTGGGTATTGATGAGGTAAGGATTATATTATTTCCTAGAATGAATATTATAAAGAGCAGACTATATTGCGTATGCGCTATATGTTGAGATGGCGCATCTTGGGGCTAATCCTTGGGATGTAGAAGTGCTGTAGTGGGGCCACAACAATAAGTTAGGGGATGCTTCCTTCATTTGTGTTACGAGATGCTAGCTACCAATATGTTTGAGTACTCCTTGTGCTTGGAGTTTAAGGCCATCACATTGGACTATGATTTAGAGATTTTATCTACAAATGTGTTATTTGGATAAATCAGTTCTTCATAGTGTCTATACGCTCTTAGCCACAAGGCCATGGGGTTGTTTAGGTGAGTTTCGGAGGCTTGGCTAGAGCCCTAGAGCCAACGTTTGGCCCATTTTTTGTCTCGACAACAAAGAAAGTAAAATGAATGGCATGAAAATCCATAATGTGTTCTCCTGGTTGGCAAAGCACAGCACCAAAATCAGTTTTGGATGCATCAATGTGCACATGAAAGGTTAGCTTTCAATCAAGGTCTTTTAGGATAGGTGCATCTATTAGAGTCTTCTTTAGAGCTTCATAATGTTATTGGCATTCATCAACAACCTACCAAGAGACTATATAATGGTCTTGTAATGGATACGCAATTAAGCATGAAGCATCTATAGTAACCTGTGTATTTGAGAAAGCATTGAACTCCTTTAACATTTTTTCATGATAGCAGTTATACAATGATTCAAATCTTTAAAGTGTCAATTGTTATTCCATTCCTAGTCATCCTAGAATGATACAATGTTTCACTTGAAACTGACACATAAGTGGCCATTGATAAACACTTTGAGATATTTGTGAAGTATATATTAAAAAATGGTACACACTAGGCATTGGAAGGCCATCGATGCATTTGCAGAATCGAATTGCACGACAATGTATGCAAACCTCCCATTTAGTGGCAAAGGTAGTTTTGTGCCTATCATCAAGATATACTTGAACCCCATTATAGCATGAGAATCCATTGAGAAACCTGTAAGCCTCCTTGCTTGCCACATGGTCAATCGCATATTTGGTGTATAGTAGCAGGACATAATAGTCTTTTTTAGTGATTGCATTCACCTTCTTGTAGTTATTGCATACTTAGATTTTATTGTTTTTCTGTGAGTACTACCACAATGGGAGACACCCAATCTATGTGTTTATGAGCCTATACAATGAGGTTGTTCCCATATTTGGCTTTAGTGAACCACATGAAGAATAGATCCTAGAGGCTAAAAAAACTCACTTTTTTATTCACATCCAATGCTATGAACCACATTCTATCCTTGTTGCTCAAGCAAAGGCCAAAGATCTGGGCCTTCTCATCATTAGCAATGAGGTTATTTTCATGCATCTACTCAAATTTCTCTATGAAGCTATACAAGTCATCATATGCATGCTTATCTATTTGCTTGGTGATTAATGGGATTTTTGATTGTCCTTCGATCTTGGTGCCACACCAAGTAATGGCAACAATGAGTTGGCCATGTGTGTTCCAATGTGGAGGGCATACAAATTATCTGATAGCCTCCCTTGTACTAAGTTAGTCATCAAAACAATAGAGGATCTAATGATGTTAGCATTATGCAATAGTTATCTTATGTCATCCATCTTTGATTGCATGCTCTCTTTCTTGCACTAGGTGGCTAAGGTCAGATCCAACAACTTATCTAGTGTGTTCTTGCTTGGTCAAGCTAAGATGCTATATTGGTCTTCCAATACTATTGAAGACCCTTTGCTAACATCCTTATTTGGTAGTAGCTCAAAAGCTTTCAAGTATTGTCTTCGACTCTTTGAGCACATATCTTAATAATGCTCCTTTTTCCATCATTGCTGGATCTTATGAGGGCAACTTGACTATGGTTTAAACAATGTAGTTCAAAGGCTAAGATCAATTTGATTTTTTTGTTGATTAGTTGTTGTCTTTTGAAGTTTCTTTTATTACCCTCATAGTTTCTATTTGGTCCTTGTGTGGTGAGTTCTTTTAATAATCAAGTGTTTCCTTTGTTTTGTTGATCTTAGTTACAGTGGTTATGTTCAACTTCAATCAACAACTCAAACCCTAGCTGCACATTATGCTCAACTAGGCTTTCACACTTTTTCCAAGTAGTGTGACTAGTGCAATACAAGTTATTCAATGAGTGCTTGTGCTCAATGAATTTGTTTGCTTTCCTTTCCAAAAGAAGTGTGATTTCAAAGACAAACAATAAACACTACAGTTTATTTTCACCCACACAATTGTAGATAAGATCCATTTATGTTAACAAGTATTCGGTTGACATGACGAGTTCGTATTGATGAGTTTTGGTTTGACATCTTGAGGCTGATGACTTACAAGTTTCAGTGACACAAAGTTTGCAACATTCTAATGAGAGCCAAAATAATCCAAAAGGATAATTGGAAGCAACCAATTTCTAACAAAACCACTTCTTGTTGTAACCAACACTTTGAATGTGGCACTACCTTCCCCACTCTCCATGACACCCTAACACATTGCTACCCACTCATTCCCCAAGAATAAAAATAAATATTCATGAATTATGCAAGCACCCAATTCAAAAACTTTTAAATCAGTAAGATGGTGTGGAATCTACCTTAGTGGCTCCTCCTCTTGGTGGTCATGGCAGCTCCACTCCCTTTGCTTTTGGTGGCTCTTTTCTCCCTTATTGGTGGCATAACAATGGCTAGTACTTTTTATGGCATGGTGGTGTTAGTGATTGGGTGGCTACTCTAGCAAAGGGAAGAGGTTGAGAGGGAGATTGGGTATGGTGGACAGAGAGGAGGTGGTGTGGGATTTGGTAAGGAAATTGTGAGTAGGGTGTGGTGAAGCAAGTAGGATGGAGGAGGTAGAAGAGACCATGATGATGGTGACAATGGATGAGATTTTGTGGCTAGGGAGTATGAAGGAGTTATGATAGAGGATATTGGCAAAAGAGGGTGATAGCAATGGTTATGATGCAGAGATGGGTGAAGATGGAGAAGGTGAGATGGTGAGGAGGTAGAGCAGATAGAGTAGGTGGCAGGGGTGGATGAGGCGATGGAGTAAGTATAGACAAGGAATTGGAGAGGGCAAAGAGGAGGAGAAGGTGAAGAGAGATAGGAAAAATGGGTGAAGTAGATGGAGAATGAAGAAGTTGGTGAGGTTGAGAGACCAAAGTAGGAGAAGGTGAAGAGAATGAAGAGGTGGTGGCTTGTGGACCAGGGTGGGTGGATTTAGCCCTAATGGCATCTCTCCCAGAGTAGTGGCTCCTCAATGGATGGTGGGACAACTAAATTTATTGGGTTGCAACCTTCTATTGGAGCCGTGCTACTAGTCGGTGTTGTGAGGTTGTGGGTTGACTAGATTCCAAGGTGGCAGCCTCTTGTTATAGGTACGCTGATGCTAACTACTATGACATGGTGAGGGGCTAGATTCTATAGTGGTGCATGATGCAATAAAAGCAATGATTTATATGGGCAAATGGTAGTGTGTTCAAGCAGCTAGTGGTGTCTAATTATGGAGGAGTCTTTGTTACAAGTGGGAGGTGGAAGAAACTGTGGAGTCTTAGCCACAAGGCTAGAGGAGTTAAGAGTGGTTGTACACCACAAGGGGGGAGTAAAACCTAAGGTCTCTTCCTTTTGACCCCCTTTTTTGAGGTAGTAAGTAATTATTTTCTTTTCCTTAGGCAAGCTCTTGTTCACATGCAATAACTCTCTCTCTCTCTCTCTCTCTCTCTCTCTCTCTCTCTCTCTCTCTCTCTCTCTCTCTCTCTCTCTCTCTCTCTCTCTCATATATACCCCTTATTCATGCACCAACAAAATTTATTGGGTGATGTTAGCACATTTGTAATACACAAGGTAAGCTACTCTTCATAAGCGATAGCCTCTCCTCTTCATCAACCACAATCACCCCTTATCTTTTCAAAGTTAAGCCCCCTTTGTTACAATATTTTGCACCTCGTGTGCATTATATAAATCTAATTCATGATTAATAAATCGTTCATTTCTCTCTTAACAACCATGTCTCCCTTTTTTTGGGTAAATATTTTCATTTCAATGTTCCTAAAGAAAATAGTAAAAAACTTTTATCTACGATTCTAGTTGCACAAATGATATTGTTTCAACCAAAGAAAAGAAAATCGAAAACCTAACCTAACTATTTGCACACATTTCAGAGTTGGCACACAAATATCACTCCTAATCTGCGATGTGAAGTTACAAGTGAGTAATTTCAAGGCCAATGTATTGTTGGTCCTGGCAATAGAAGAGCAATGGAACAAAAAATGTTGCATTCATACTCCAAAGACAAGATTGCAGACACACCCTTATTGTTTCAAGGGTTTGACTCACAAAGTCGCTGCTACTTCTTACTTAGCCTACTTACATGCACATGGAACACAATGAGCTAATCTACTTAAAGAATGGTCGATTTGACACGGTTATAGTAAGTATGGATACCAATACTTACCACATTCTAGTCACAACACATTGACAATGATCACTCCATGATTCACACATTCGCCTACTTGCTCATCTTCTCGCTTATGTCATTGATCTACTTGCATGAACCACCACAGATAGCTCAAGGAGAAGAAGAAAGATGGATGAAACTTCATGTGTCATGCCCCTTACTCCCTTACTCTCCCTACCTCAAAAGCTCTCACTACCACTGGCAATGTTCCAAAAGAATAGATGGACGAGAAGAAAAATGTGAATAGGCTTCTCACTCAATATCCCTCACTTACACACTCACTCTCTTCCTCACCTTCCCTCTCTCACTTGCAATATAAATAACACAAGCATAAAGACCACAAGTTTAATCTTCACACACATAAATAGCCTCTTCCATTATCTCTTATCCCTTTTATACAAAAGTTCTAGGGTTTCCTACCCTTATGGGCATCTAGCCCACACTGTGGTTTCATGGCTACCCACAGTTGCATACACTTAGGCATTTGTATGAAGCTCACTCACCTTTTCAAAACAATAACTACAATTTGCACAAGAATGAGCTTGGCCCTCATTTTCTATTGACAAACATCTTTAAGCAAGAGAATTGTTATAAGACACATAATCAAAAAGTTTTTTGTATGTCATTTGCACATACTAAAATATTTTTATTCGTAAATAATATATAAATAAATATAAAATCCTTTAAAAATATTATTATTATTAATTTTTTAATAGTAATATTGTAATGTCCCCATTACTTAGTTTATTTTAATAAACAATGTCCGTATATATATTCCAAAAATTGATTTATGTTGAAAATAAAATTACAAAATTTTAAAACTAGCTCTAAATATAAAGATAATTGTTATTATTAATGAGGTATTAAATCCCAATTCATGGAAGGAAGGCTTGGGAAACTCCCCCAAAATAAGCTTATTAAAACTATGTTTGTAGTATAGAATAACAAAAGAACTAGCCTAGTGGACAGTCACTTGGTAGTTAAGTGCACTTGGGTGATGACACTGCCGGGATGGATAACCTCTCGGAAAGATTTTCCTACAAGCTAGTGGAAGCTTCTCACGCACAATCCACAGCACTAAAGAAGCCTTCGTAGCCCATTTCCAAGTATGCTAAGACCAAGAAGCCAAGGTCTATGCCTTGGTCGCTGCCTTGGTCATGAGCCTTGGAGTGACATCCGCCCAATGATGCGGTGCACAGTGCTCACCCGTATATTTGTAAATTTTTATCTTCTCGCTACAAAAACAGAGTCCCCTCTCTAACATCATCGATGATGTCATCAAAGATGCTAAAAGAAAGCATTCTTTCTTTATCATCACTAATGTCTTCGAAAATACTAAAAAACAAGTATCCTCTCTTTACCCCCTCCCCCCTCTCCCATTACTATATAAATAGGAGTAGAGCATCACGTCAGAACACACAATGACATGTGTAGAAGTATCTTTGTTGTTGATGTGATGAAGCTATGTTGCAATTAGTCGAGCCTCTCTCTCTCTCTCTCTCTCTCTCTCTCTCTCTCTCTCTCTCTCTCTCTCTCTCTCTCTCTCTCTCTCTCTCTCTCTCTCTCTCTCTCTCTCTCTCTTCACACCTATGCAGAAGTGCTGCTTGAATCCATCAAGCTTCTTCCATGGCTCCCAAGAGACGTCGAGACGTTAAGCGAGGTCATGTTCAGAGAGCTCCCCAACGCGAAGAAGTGGCCGCTACTATGGAAACTCAACACGAAGCTAAAGTACAAGCAAAATTTACCCTTGAATCTATTCAACCTTAAGGACCAGTTATTCCACAACAAACCGAGGTTGTGACCATAACCTGTAATCATGATGGATGGTCGAACGAAGATAATAAAGTTAATACATAAGAAAAAGATTACGATTAGAACTTACTTAAACTTGCAAAAGCATACTAGTATTATCAATTACTTTTTGTGAAAGAACAATGGAATTGATGGAGGGGATAGATTATATGCATCGTATATATTGACAAGTGTGCTAAAAATGTTTTATGGTTATCACTACTTTTAGATTTGTGAATGATGAATTATGTCTCTTATGATTCCAGGCTTAGATCAACCGAACAAGTTGTGGATTGTGGTGGTTCGGGACATTGGGGTCCTCAACCCAACACTCCCTAATACTCTGCGGAGTGCGGAAAAACTCACCTGCGGGTGGAGGTCCCATGCTCCTAAGGGAGGTAGGTGTTTTGTGTGGAAAAACTCACCTATAGGTGGGGGTCCTATGCTCCCGAGGGAGGTAGGTGATTTTGGTTTTTGATCACTCGAGCATCTGAGAGGGCAAAGGGCCGAGTAATAAGTGCCCATGTTATGTAGGATGGCTCCTGAGGCTTAGGGAAACTTAGAGGGGCTTTGAGACAATAAATTCCTTATTGACCATGGACGGAGTGCAATCACATATAGCCCAATCGCGAGGGATTGGAAGGTCCTATCCTAGGCTAGATGTTGTCTTTATGTGGAAAGACAATTTTGTACCACTCTGTGGAGTGATGGTTCTGGATATTACTATGAAATAAAGTATCTAATTTTTGAATTATTTATTATGTGCTAAAGATTGAGTTTAACGAACCCGATTTAACAAAGTAATAAAAGGAAGCTGATTTTATATGTCCAAACAACGTGATAATATGCTTTACTAATTAGAAAACTAAGTAAACCCAATCGAGGAAAGTGGGAGGCTTCGATCCTGACAATCGAATGCCTATGGCTAGGTGGACCCGATAAGTCGGGTAAATTTCCAATACTAGATAGAGTTGATTGAATCATGACCCTCCCAACATCGGTAGGATTAGTTACTAGGTTTAACACCATTCTAGGGGGCCGAAGCTGAGATTTTACATTATGGGTAGGGGGATCAAGTTACACTCTCTCCCGTCTCTCACTCTCTTTGAACCAAGTACATTATTAACCTCAACTCCTGCCTTTGATTGATTACAAAGTGGTCTTTCTTAGGTGAGCATTAGATTGATGTTAGAGGTGACTTATCCATACTTTCCCTATGAAGTAGAACCGAGATTCCCATGTCCTAAGTTTCCCATGGGAAGACTGATGGTGATGTGCATGGATATGAATTTCGGTCAACTACTAAGAGGACTTCTTCGGGTTTGTTGGAGGAGGCACCTCACAAATATTTTTATTAAAAATATTTAAATTAACTTTACAAATTAAATTATTTTTATTCTTACATTATTTATTATTTTAGACTTAGTTGTTCATTTTAAGTACTAAGACTTTAATCAAACTTTTTTTCTAAGATCAAAATATATATCAATAATCATTATTATAATAAAATGTCACCTTGAAAAAAAAGTTATTTGAACAATTCATTTTAACATTATTCTACTATGTACTTTAGAAAAAGTACAATGTCTTAAATTTGTGTGCATTTGTACATATATGTTTAGATGTGTGTAATTATGTGAGTATTTTATCCGTGTGCCTATTTTTGTAATCTCATAAGTATGTGTAGTCTTCTCTCATAATTTCCCCCCTCCTTTTCTTCTCGCATTTCTCCTTAAATTTCTCCTCTCCTCTTTTTCTATCTTCTCCTTCCTTTCTTTTCTTCTCTCCCATTTCTCCTCTTATTCTTCTTCTTTTCACACACACACACACATCTTTATATATAAATGAGACACATACACATATATTGGTTCCTTTGTCTCCTTATTTTTTTAATGCTTTGTGTGCGGGTACATATATATGTGTGTATATATGTATATGTGTGTCTAATACATGTGTCTATTTGTGTGGTCTCATGTGTGTCCACTCTCTATCTAACCATTTTTATTCTCTTTCCTTTCTTCTTTTTTCTCTACCTCTCATCTTTCTCTATCTCATATGTGTGCATATTGTGTACACATGTATGTATATATATGCAAGCTCCGGAGGGGTGAGCCGTGAATATATGTATATATTACATAAGTTCAAAATGAAAAATTTTAAAACATCATTTTATACATTTTTTTACATACAAAAGGGTGTCATATAAAGGGGTTACTTATAGATTGAATAAAAATGGGTTGTGTTTTATTCAAGAAAAATTTACAGATATAGATATTTATAAATAGATCTTAAATGTACATTATGTGTGTGTGTGTGTGTGCATACGTGCATGTGTGCATGTATGTGTGTGTGTTTGTGTAGTGAATACCTCGAGTATGCAAGTGTGTAGACGTTGCATGTATATGAATGAGTGTATATTTGTGTGTAGATATATGTGTCTACATACATGTGTGTGCATGTTTGTAAGAGTATGCTACTTGTTTTGATTGTAGCAAGTGTAAAAGAGGA
Source organism: Lygodium microphyllum (assembly GCF_053477565.2). Classification (NCBI taxonomy): domain Eukaryota; kingdom Viridiplantae; phylum Streptophyta; class Polypodiopsida; order Schizaeales; family Lygodiaceae; genus Lygodium; species Lygodium microphyllum. Next base: position 8,359,013 of record NC_141144.1, on the reverse strand, counting down.
CCAAACAAGAAACAATTGGCAAATTCCACTATACAACTCTATTATAGGTCGCCACAAGTATGCTACCTTGCTGCTACACCACAAGGTAAAACTACTTGTCTTCATGTATATTGGTAGTTAGAATCTCTTAACAAACTTGACTTTAAAAGTTTATGCCATGTAGTTATGTGGATAAGAAGAAAAAGAAAAACAAAGAAGCCTCCCCCGTGTTCGACGCATAAGCACGAGGTGGAGATGAAAAAAAATTTGCAGTGGCAAGATCAGACGGGGCCAAGACAGCGATGGGGAAGTCGCGGATGCTACGGGGACAGCGAGAGGCAGGTAAAAGCAAAAACACGTGTGGTCATGCACGAGGCAAGATGCGCGAGAACTCAACAAAACAAAGAAAAATTAATAAAATGTAAACCGTGAGCCGAAACGCACTGTGATAAAAAGGAAAACAATGTCAAAAGTTAAGGGGAAGACAACGAAAAAGTGCAATGGGGTGGTCGAGAACAATTCAAGGTGTTCACATGGAAAAAACACAAAAAACGGGCCAAAAAACGTATACGAAAATTAATACTGAAAAACCATTCGCCGAAATGAAGCGCAGGAAAAAGAAAAAATGTGTAAAAAGTCATGCTGGACAAACCAATTATGTTAGAACACAATTCTGACGAAGATAAGAGCCGTTCACATGGAAAAACCCCAAAAATCATACCCAAAAAGGGATTCGATAATTAATATTGAAGGAGCCATGCATCGGAACAAAGGGTAGTAAAAAGGAAAAATGTTAGGACACAGAGAATCGTCAGGTCTGCCACATCAAATCTTAGTTTGGATGGGGAAGGAGGCATTCACATGGAAAAAAAACAAGAAAATAGAGCTAAAAAACACCAATAAAATTTAATAACAAAAAATCTAGAGGGTGAAACAGGGCAGAGGAAAAAGGAGAATTGTGCAGGAAGGTGGTCAAACAAGGCTATCTAGTCACAATTGAATTCTGAAGAGAATAGGGTTCGCTCGCATGGAAAAAGGACAAAAACGTACGCGAAAAAGGCACGAAACCACACAAAAATGAATAACGGACAAACCATACGTCGGAATGATAGGCGATTAAAAGAAAAAATATATAGGGGAAGGCATAGGACGAGGCTGGTATGTTATATCATTGTTTCGAAGTGGTAAGAATACGTTCGCATGGAAATACATCCCATTGTGCGAGAAAAGCTTCAAAAATTAATAACGCAAAAACCGTAAGCCAGAATAGGGGATGTAAAAAGGAAACGTTTATCATTAAAAGGGACAAACATGGCTATAAATTTGGATCGAGAGTGTGGTGAACGTAGGGGATGTAGCCGATGCACGTACAGGTGCTGCACGTGGAGTACCTACATATGGAGTACCTGCATGTGGAGTTTGGGAAGTAGTGCCGGGCAAAGACGTCAGAGGCGTTCCAGACATGACACTGAACACCTCGTCCGCTGTGGGAGAGCGGCCAAGGTGTCTGGTCATCTCTCCCATGAAGTCTTCCCTACTAGGAAAACCTCCAAAAAATGCATTGACCCCACTGCCAAACGAGGCCAATGCATCATTCATGCGATCCAAATTCGGGTCATTGCTAGATGAACCAGGATACGACATCTGCAAAAAAAACACAGGAAAAAGACAAATTTATTTGCATATAAAAAGTCATATATTACCGCATGCAGTAGCACCAAGGGATATTGCATGTTGATGAAGGTGAGGGAAGCCGTCGATGGCGAAGGATAGAGCACGCAGTTCACAATCACTCATGTTGAAAATGAGAGAATAGTCACTCTCCCAAGCACTCATAACACTCGATGAATGCTGATTGAAACCCATATCTCACATTCGGTATAGAAATCGGCAATGGGAATGGTGTAAGGGAAAATACGCCAATGTTCACAATTGTTGGTGCAGTCGTAAATTTCACTCGTCTGGCATAGGTGCAAAACGAGGAAGGCTAGGGAGCCTTGTAGTGTAGTGCACATAATAGGGTGATGTGTCCTGTGATGATGGCAGAGACTCGTCCCATGTGTGCATAGGGAAATGGAAATGTACCTAACTCCAATTGTCGTAACATCCCTCAACCTCACCTCTTGGAATTGATTGAGGAGAAACACCAGTCATACTCAGCCCATCCTCTGTCTCACGCTCTGTTGAAAGATACAGAGGACGGTCCATTCCTAAAACCCATTGATGTAATCCTCACAGTCACTTGCGCAAAGGTTGTATGCCTTGTGCACATTTGATGGTGCAACCATGCATCCTACCCTGTGCTAGCATATGGTGCAAGAAGAAAGGCCAAGGAGCCTTATAGTGCAATGCACGTGAACAGATTGTGCTTTGTGCATTGACAAGCCCAACTTGTATGTGCAATACTCCATTCACACATCGCACCTCTCATTTGAATTGAAGGGAAAGGACTAGTCACTCACCCCACCCTTTGTCTCACACTCATTGATAGATACAAAGGGCAAACCATACTCACATTCCCATCTGGGTAGGATGAAAGCTTGCAGCACCACTCAAGGGGTTGTCGATGAAGATCGCTTTGTTTATTATTGTCAACAAGGTGTTGAAGATGAGGCGTACCTAGGGAGGTAGCCCATATATTTGGTATGATAGATTTTCTGAAGGTCATGTCGTTTGTGTGAGAGAATCACATAATCTGCAAGGAGTATAGAGACATCACACCAAGGGAGGTGGCTTTTGAATTTCTTTTGGAAAAGTGTCTACTAATGATTCTGCTATTTTGGACTGCGGGGTGTTACCACCTTTTCCACAGCCAGCTTCCCGTGTCCAAGGGTGTTTTCACCTTATCTCGGGACAAGGCCTGCTATGATAGGAAATTGCTTCCTTTTCTCCCATAGTAATTTTTTTTGTTTTTATTTATTTCTTTTCTTTCTTTCTTTCTTTTTCCGTTAATAAAGAGAACGGTAGAAATACCATGTGTCAGGACCAACCTCGCCACTGTTGCTAAATCAGATGAGAGGAGAACAGAGTAAGGATGGGAGGTGGTTGGGAGGGGCTAGCAGAACGAGACTGCCTCAAGAGGAAGATCATAAGGGCTATCAGGAGCACGAAGAGAAGGACAGTGCAATGCCCAAAAGGAAAAGGGTGGGTCGATTGTGATTGTCAAGATCCCCAGGGAGAGAAGTACTTCTTCAGGCGATAGCCATTAATCAGAAAGGAATCCTCAGAAGTGTCGACGACTCGCACTTGGAAAAAACCATTAGGATTGACAATAAGTACCTTATAGGGTCCTGTCCAGTGTTGTTGAAGCTTGCCAAATCGGGAATCATAAAAAAAGACAAGTTCACCTTCTTTGAACTCCTTGTGCTTGATGAAGCTATCATGATAGGCCTTAATCAGAAAGGAATCCTCAGAAGTGTCGACGGCTTGCACTTGGAAAAAACCATTAGGATTGACAGTAAGTACCTTATAGGGTCCTATCCAGTGTTGTTGAAGCTTGCCAGGAAACTTGCCAAATCGGGAATCATAAAACAAGACAAGTTCACCTTCTTTGAACTCCTTGTGCTTGATGAAGCTATCATGATAGGCCTTGCATCACGCTTGAGTGGTTTCCATGCACTGTAGGGCCATCCGTCGAATCTCATCCAAACATTTCAAATGCATGAGGCGGCACTGGAGAGACTCATCAACTCCGAGGCGTTCTGTGATGACTGCCACTCGCAAAGAGGGCAACTTTAGCTCAATAGGGAAGATGCTTTCTATGCCATACACCAATTGGAAAGGGGTTTGCCCTATAGCAACCTTGTAAGAGGTTCTGTACGCCCAAAGGGCCTCTGTAAGTCGACGATAATCCCAATCACGGCGATGTGCAGCAATTGTCCTGGTCAAGATCGAGTAGAGGATGCAATTGGTGACTTCAACTTGGTCGTTGGCTCTGGGGTAATAGGGGGTGGACTTGCGATGGCAGATCTTATAGATGTTTGTTAATTCTTCCATGATTTTGTTAAGGAAGTGAGTGCCTCTGTCACTTACTAGCTCAAGGGGACTGCCAAAACGGGTGATGATGTTTTCATACATGAACAGGGCTATGATGTCACCATCGTCTTGCTTCAGAGCTTTAGCTTCACACCACTTGGTGACATAATCCGTATATACCAGAATATATCTATTCTACTTTCGTCTGGTGGGCGGATCAATGGGACCCATGAAATCAATCCCCCACTTCTTGAATGGATTTAAGGGAAGGATAGGTTGCAGTGGCATGGCACTGGTCTTGGGGGATTTTCCCCATTTTTTGACAAGCATCACATCTCTTACAGTAGTCATAGACATCCTTGTGGAGGGTCGGCCAGCAGTATCCTACGAGCAGAGCCTTTCTAGCTGTTGCTTCTCCTGCAAAGTGTCCACCACATGGTTCGTCATGGCATGCTTTCAATACTATGCCGATTTTGTCTCTTGCAACACTTCATCTTTGCCTTTCTTGTACAGTGTACCGCCTAGCAAGGTGTAGGGGGCTGATTCCAACAGATGCTTCTTCTTCTCACGGCTCGAGATATCTTTTGGGATACTATTGAGTTGCCAGGAGGTTGGTTGTGTCTACATACCAGGGAGTTACAATCATTAGGGAGGTCGAGATTATCCTGTTCCTCTTCTACAGTTTGAGAAATCTGTGACAGATGATCGGCTAGGACATGGGAGCGGCCAGGCTTAGTGAACACTTCAAAATCAAACTCCTGGAACATGAGCAACCATCTCATCATTCGTCCTTTGACATTTTCTTTGTTCATAAAGAAGGACATGGCTTCATGGTCCACGTAGAACTTGAAATGCGTCGACAGTAGATAGTGTCAAAACTTCTCCAATGCAAATACCATTGCCAAGCACTCAAGCTCTATCACTATGTAGTTTCGTTCTCTATCAGTGACCTTTCTGCTTGCATAATATATTGGTTGAGGGTTGTTGGTGCTGTCTCAGTGCTGCAATCTTCTCAATCTTCGTCGGGTCTATTGCAATCCCTTGTGCAAAGACAATATGGCCCAGAAAAACTCCTGATGAGACGCCAAAGACATATTTGTCGGGGTTGAGAGAAATCGCATACTCTCGACATATGTCAAAACATTGCTCTAGGTGTCCCCAATGTTCACGGATTAGGCTATCGACACAGAAGTCATCAACATACACCTCAATGAAATCATGTAGATAGTTTTGGAAGGTGGCCATCATTACTCATTGGAAGGTAGCGGGAGCATTACAGAGCCCAAACGACATCACTCTGTAAGCATAGGTTTGGGCTCTGTTTACACAGATGCGAAACTTCGTGGATGAAAGTCCCACGGATTGCTTCTGGATAGAGGTTTGACTCCTTCAAGGGAGTAGTATCATCGTGTGATGTTCCACTAAAACCAGTGTCCTCCTTCTGAACAGATAACTCATTTGTATGTTGGGATTGCTGGAAGGGTATCAGAGATTTTTTTGCTTCTATGTGAGTGGTGATTTCTTCTGGACTTAGGGATTCATCTTCAGAGGATGCATCCAAGAATGTCACATAGCACAAACCTTCTATAAGTCCTGGCTCTAATGGCTCTAGCTTCTGTTGACAAGGGGCATTATCATCATCTTTTCTCCAGAATGAATGGTCAGGGCGACAGGAGCCAGTAGTGACTTAATTTTTCTACCTTTAATCCATTGCGTATGCAGATTCTGCATGCTTTGTGATGCATTGGTCAACTCAAATGGAACCATGGTCATTCCATCTAAGACCCCGAGATCCTCGGCCTTTGAGGTCTCTGTAGGGACATCAATAAGATCATCCGCTATTAGAGGAACTTCTTCATCAGCACTTTCATAACGTGCTTCTTTTTCTTCCTTATCATTTTTATTCTCTTCCTCTAGAGGCTCTGTCTCTGCTTCTGTAGAGGCTATGTAGGAGAAGAACAGGTCCTCCGTCTCTATGTCTACTTCTACTTCAGCCTTTGTCTCTGGTTATGTCTCTGCGATTGCCATGTAACAGGGAGAATAGTATATTCATGCTTCTATTTCGCTGTCAGAGGTGATTTTAGAAGTCAATTCGAGTTGAGGCAGGAGGTATTCTCCCATGGACAAAGACTTTTCTTCTCTCGATAGTTGGCTTATAGTGCCCACTATTAGGGATTGTGCCTTTGTTTTCTTGGGAAAGATCTATTTGACAGGCTCCTCATCTCCTGATATACCATCTGTTACTTCATGGAAAGAGTCTATTATGATTTCAATGGATGTAGATCCATTGCCTTTTTGTGATCCATACAATTTCAACACCACTCTTGCTTCAAAAAGCCAAGGTTTTCCCGACGGTAGAGGATATAAGGTCCCATAAGAATTTGGTTTGACTACCAAATATGTCAATCAATAGTCTCTTCCTACAAGGGTTGTTTTTACGTATGGGAGGATGCCCAACGGTTTGATTTTGCTTTGGTCTGCCAATTTGATAAGCCATTGCATAGGCTAAATCCCTTGCAAACCTAGATCCTTCATTGTCACATCCATCATTATGTTTACTGATGAGCCTCCATCAATCAATGCATCTGAAATAAAACATCCTTCTATCCATACACTAATTTTGTTTGCTAATTTGGGTACTAAGATTGATTTCTCATCTGCATTCCATCTTGAAACCCATGGGCAAACAGAAGCTACTAATAGTACAATTCTAGATCTTTTGTGTGCATACACAATTTCACAAACATGAGACACACACTTGCATCTACTTCAATTTTCATACAAGAATACACCACACACCGCTACTCATAAAGCACATTTTGAAATAATTTATGGACTTAGATTGCCTACACCTATCACATCATTGTCGAATAAAGTTAAAGCTACTGATGATATTGATAATACCTATGCTACTATTTTTGCTCAAGTTAAATATATGATTGCGAAAGCCCATCAATCATATGCTAATAAGAAAAGAAAAGCCAAGAGTTTCAATGTTGGTCATTATGTTTGGTTATGCATTGAAAAGAGAATTTTGAAGAGTGTTGAGAAACACCCTATTGTTAAATTAGCACCTAGGTTTTATGGACCTTTCAAAATAATTCACAAGATAAATGGCAATGTATTTAAATTAGAACCACCCAAACATAGGAAGATTCATAATACTTTTCATATCAGTTTGTTATGACCTTTTAGAGGTCAACTACTTGTCCACCTTGTCTATGAAAACACTTCTTTGTTATGACCTTTTAGAGGCCAACTACCTATTCACCTTGTCTATGAAAACCCTTGTTAGAAGAAGAAACTGAAATCCTTGAACCTGAAACTATTCTAGACACTGACTTTATGACAACTAGAACTAGCAATAGATATTCTAGGTATTTTGTTAAGTTTAAAAATCATCGTATTGAAGAGGCCCAATGGATGCATGTCTGCGATCTAAGTGCTTACCCCTCACTGCTGGCTCCACATTGAGCTAATAGAAATTGAGGACAATTGCTATTCCATCCTAGGGATATGATGCTAGGAGGCATATTTCACGGTGGATTCCGTAAAACTATTTATTTGCCGAGGCTGGTACACAAGGTGGATTCCTTGTGCGAGAAGTTGATTGTGACGCTTGTCCTTTTCGGGCATTATATTAATTTAATGTGCAAGTTGATGATTTCACAGTGGGTGATTTTGTAAAATACATATTAAATTAATGGACGTTTACAAGTTTAGAGTGCGCATTCGAATTAAATTAAGGTTAGGACATAGTTTCAACCTATCTAATTATTTTGTAGCTAAAGACATCTAGGTATTCACTTTTATTGGGTTTTATTTAATTATTTTCTAACAATTGTAAATGCTTCAATTGATGTATAAAGCAGGTGGCGGTGGCGTTGGCTAGCATCGGGTGATGGCATGAATCCAAATGCCTAGAAGAATTACTATTTTTGATAGATGCATACCTTATCACTAAAGGCATGGTGCCAATATTTATTTAAGTGTGCTTATAATATAAAACACTTAACAAAATATTTATTATTTTGTATGTACATAGATGCTCAATTAAATATTTCATTATTTGATATTTGTATTTGGGCACATTCCGACTTTTGGACGCCAAAACGCTTTACTTTATATTTGGGCAAACACAAATGCAAATGTAAAAGCATGCTATTTGTAAAGTAGACTATTTTTGAGCTTGAAGATAAATAAATCTACAAATACATGCCTTGTAAAGCACTCATAGAAGGCATGGAGGGAGATTGGACCCAATTGGCCTCTTTTGTCTCTTGTCGTGCAAATTCCCATTTGCCCCGTACTTGAAATTATGAAGGTTTGTAGAGTTCTTTGTTCTTGGAAATCTTCCGGCATTCACTATGCGCACGTCCAACATCTGATTTGCGCATCAATTAAACTAAGCCTACAACAACAGAAGCCTCACACTCATCATGGGTCAATCGTTTGAAATCAAGTGCTTTGCATCCACGAGATGATTCTGTTGATACCATGTATGAAGATGCAGATGCAAGGTGAATGATATATGTACTCAAACAAGTAAACTTATAAATCAATCAATATGGCTGTGTACAAGTGGTCCTTTTATGATTTCACTTTAACGTATTGCTTCATTGCTAAGGCAGTACTAGAACAACTTGTGCTACTGCCCTTTTTAAGACTTAAATAAAATAAATCCTATATGCCAAAAAATACAAAAAATAAAAACTCAAATGATACTTAACTCCCACAATTTCCTTCTCCCTATTGTTTAAGATTTTTCATTAGATGGATGGGTTAAAATGATATTTTATGTAAATTTTCTTTATATGAAAAGTGATAAACACACACTAAAATATAAAAATGGGGATAAATTGAGGCCAATCCTCATACTTTACCTTCATTATACTTGCACACACACTTCTTATTTTCTATAATTTTTCGGATATAAACTATTTTTTTCCTATTTTTTAATCTCAAATCATAATTTTTGGTAATTTATCTTATTTTATTTATAGAAAATATTATATATTTTATTTTTTGAGTCAATAAATTAATTCAAACTCGAATCCATCATGACATTTGATTTTATCCCATATAAACATGAGTTGATTGCCCAAAACAAAAAAAACCATCATTTTTTCACTTAAAACAAGCATTTTGGATTTTTAAAAATTAATAATTCACATGCACAGACATAGGTTCTGCATTTTATCATTCACAGTCTTCAAACATATCACAACCAAGTCTCAAACAAATTTTCATTGCATATGAACAAGATTTGTACCATGAATTATTAAAAAGAGTCCAAATTTCTATTAAAAAGAGGTTTATCGCCATGTTTCGAGTTTGAAGTCTCAAGAACTAGTATTTCCAATAGCCATCAAACCTTCCATTGATCTCCAAATAGCGATGGTTATCACTTCGTAGTGTCAACATGATCTCATATCAATTCGGTCAAGCCGGACAATTGATCTCCATCTCAATCTTCTCTAAAGATTCTCGCATGAATAGCCCTCAAGAGAGAATGGGAGGAGAGACAAAGATTGAAATTCAGTTTTCATGCTGCTCAAGTCATCATCTTTGAATCCAAGTTTGGCAAAATGAAGTGAAATTTTTGAGCATCCAGCGGGTGTGATCAAATCATTAGCTTGTTGTGACCTCCATATTCCCCTTTCATTAAATCACATAATCAGGAAGAAGAGAGTTTTTTTTTTCACACACTATAAAAAATGCCCCCACCTGCCCTTTTTGAAAAATTTTTGGCCTTTGAGCCCCTAAAGGTTCTTCATATTTTGAAGTCACCTTTACACTTCCATTTGGACCCCCTGCTCCACCTTTAGCTATTGTAGTTTTCGGCATCCGATTTGAAGTTTGTAAATTTTTGCCTGACCTTCCCAGAGACACACACTACTTAGAACTTGATACACTTCATTTTGCACCTGGAAAAATTATTAAAAATTTGAGACCACTATGAGATCCATCTTCAAATGTGCTTTTTAATCCTACCTTCCATGGCTGCTTAAAATTGTTGAATCCTCATTTGCTGCTTCTAATGAGCTTCAAGTTCTACCTCAAATTAACAAAACTTGGCATATTTCTGAATTTCTTTGGGTCATGAAATCCCACTCTCATTGGTGACCACAAGATAGGGTGAATCAGATTGTCGAATCTGCAAATTGATCCACACATACAAAAACCATAAAGAGCATCAATCTACAGCAAAGAAGTTACATAACAAAATGCAAATGCATCTCTCACCCTACCCCTTGACAAAATTGAGGCATAAAAAGAGCATCAAGCTACAGCGAAGAAGTTACACAACAAAATGCAAATGCATCTCTCACCCTACACCTTGACAAAATTGAGGCATAAATTTTCATAAGCGATAAACCAAGCATAATCAAATAGAGAGCCAAAGCTAGTCACTAACCAACTACTCTAACACAAACTAGCTAAAAAAAACTATCAAAGGAGTCATCCTAAGTGGTGGTTTGACCTACCTACTGGACCTAAGACAATTGGACTAGGAAATTTTGCTAGACGAGGACTTTTATAGCCTGGTCTTTTATTTTTAGATACTTTATTCATCACTTTTTAGACTTTAAGACTTGATGCTCAAGCATGTAAAAAGGAGGGAGCTAAGCATTTGTGACCCAAGGAGAATAGAGCATTGGTCTCAGGTCATGTCTCGGCACCCAAGAACCTACCAAGCTCTCATGAGGTAATAGTAAACTATTTTCTTTTCACTCACTTTTATTTTTGCTCCAACTATCCTTATTTATTTTTTGACTAAATGTTACCCCCAGGAAGACAAGGTATCGGCCCCGGGTTTTGACTCATCCCTAGGAACCTACCAGGCCTTTGCAAGGCAATGATCATCTATCCTTGGAATTTCCCTTTCTTGATTTTCTTATTTTAGGGGTTGAAACCCTTTTTTGCACACCTCTGTATACTATGCCTTCCAAAGATATCTATCATTTTTTGTCTTTATATGTGGCAGGCATCCCTATTTGCCTTAAAATTAGCAAAGGCTCTTAGAAACAACTGTCTAGTAGGCTAGTAGAACAGGGTCACTATGACTACTCTCTAAATAGATCCTTTAGTGCTAGACAATGCCTTCATAGGAGGTAGACAAATGCTTAGACCTCCCCAAACACCTAAACCTAATCTTGGGACTTCATGCCTTGACTTTCTCTTGCTACCAATTTTTCCTCTCTTTGTCTTCTCTCTCTCTATCTCTATCTTTCTCCCTCTATCTTGATCTCAATATCTCTCTCCTTTCCCTCTCTCTCTCTTTATGTGTCTCCCTCTACCTTCTTCTATCTATCTATTTCTCTCTCCCCCCTTGACCCAAGTCTCTCTTTTTGTCTCTCACATGCAATCTTTGACAAGCTAATGCAAGATATCTTTGGTTTCTATCTTGATGGCTTTGTCCTTGTCTTCTTTGATGACATCTTGACCTACTCAAAGAAAGATGAGAATCAGAGCTGAAACTTTGATTAGTCCTTGAAACAATGAGGAACCACAGGCTTTATGCCAAGAAGAAGAAATGTGCCTTCTTCAAGAGGCATATTGAGTATCTTGGATTTATAGTCTTTGACAAAGGGATTGTAGTAGATCCTGCCAATGTTAAAGATATGCAAGTGTGGACACCCCCAACAACGGTTACAGAAGTTCAAAGTTTTTTGGGCTTAACAAGACGATGAGCACCCTTAATTGATTTGCTCAAGAAATAGATTGCTATTGTGTGGACTCCCACTGAATATTCTAGCTTTGAGAAGCTTAAACAAAGCTTGGTTAGAGCTCCTATCTTGAAACTACCTAACTTGAGCCAATAATTTGAAGTTATTGATGCCAGCTCCCTTATGTTAGGCTACATACTCATGCAAGAAGGCTATTTTATAGACTATTTTTTTAGGAATCTAAAAACTCATGAGAAAAATTATACTATCCATGATCTAGAGCTACTTGTTGTAATTCATGCTCTCAAATTATGGAGACACTATTTGCTTGGCAGCAAGTTTAGTTTAGTCATCAACCATAAGAGTCTCAAATGGATCTTTACTGAGGCAAACCTAAACATGAGGCAATGATGATGGATAGAAGTCTTGTAAGAATATGACTTTGAGATCAAGCCAAGTAAGCAAAATGCCGTTTATGGATTCCCTAAGCCACAAATCATTTCTCAATGCCCTTATGTCAAAGGAAGCCTCTAAGGTCAGATCTCTAGTAGTAATAGTGTCAATGCCTAGTAATTCGATTATAGAAATGGACAAAGAAGAAGTAGATAAGGATCAAAAGTATCAATAGATGATAAAAGAGATTCTATCTAAGGAGATAAATGCTAATCACAAGCTCAAGTATTTGAACTTCTCTACAAAGGGAGGACTTATCTACTTCAAGACAAGACAGTGCATCCCAAGGAGTCAAGATCTCACAAAGAAGATCCTTTGGGAAGCCCATGATTCCCCTTTCTTAGGACATCTAGGATATGCAAAGACTCTCAATGCTGTATGAAGAAGCTTTCATTGGAAAAGCTCAAAGGAGATGTACTTAAATATATCACTGAATGCTTAAGCTACAATGAGTATGTTAAGATACTAGGAAAGCTCTAATCACTTGACATTCTACAAATGAAGCGGCAATTTATCAGCATGGATTTTGTAGTTGGATTACCCTATGTGTAAGGAGGATATAATTCAATCTTAGTGATTGTGGACATGCTAACTAAGGATGCTCATCTTATGCCAATTAAAACCAACTACAGGGCTTCAAATGTTGCAAGGATATTTGTGAAAGAGATCTTTAGGTTGCATGGATTGATTAAAAGGATCATTAGTGATTGTGATTCTCTTTTGACTTCTCATTTTTGAAAGAGCTTATTTGAGGTCATTAGTATCCAAATTTGTTTCAATATTGCCAATCATCTACAAATCGATGGGCAAACCAAATAGGTCAACCAAGTCATTGAAGACATACTTAGAGCTTACTATTGTAGGGAACTTACGCAATGGATACAATACCTAACTTTGGTGGAGTTTGTCTACAATGCACCCTATCGTCAAAGCATTCAAATGGCACTATTCCAAGTTTTGTATGGGCAAGAATGCCTAACCCCATTGAGCTTTTCTGACCCTACCCTAAAGGTAGAAGCTTCCAAGATGATGTTGGAAGAAATGAATGAATACGTTAAGGTATTAAACAAGATATCCAGGTTACCAAGGATCAGTAGAAAGCATATGTGATCTAGAAAGACAAGAATGAATCTTCAAGGAAGGAAACAAAGTTTTTGTTTGTGTCCATTGTAAGAAGAGTTCTTTATCCTTGGGAAAATTCAAGAATTTAAGCCAAAGATATTGTGGGCCATACAAGATTCTCAAGTTTCTAAGATTCAATGCTTACGAGTTACAACTTGCTGAATACTTACTTGAAAGTTCACAATGGATTTCATGTTAGCCTACTAAAAGGTTATGCACCCAAACTTGATCATGTCTTGATGATCAACAAATTGTAATTCCAAGTCAAGAGTCCTTGAGCTTCAACTTGATAGAATACTTGATATAAAATAATGCATCCTCCAAACCAAAACCCTTGGAGAATATCTCATTCAATGGAAGGACTATATTGAAGAGGATGCCACTTGGATAGATAAATATATATTATGTAAGCCTTGGTTTCTTTCATAATGAAAGACTAGAGCCCACTGAAATCTTTAAAGATGATTAGAAATCTTGGAAATATCTTCATGAGATGAAATAATCCCTACACTTGTAATAAGAACTATCTTGGAATGGCTATTTTATCTTACCCTTGTAATTATTATGTTGCCTTAAACTCTCAATGTTTGTATGCAGTCAGAGTAGTGCATAACTAAAGTGTGATGGGTCCTAATCCACAAGTCTTACAATCCAACTTATTCCCTAACTTTGAGATGATGAAATCTTGATTCTTCTAAGTGGGAAATGATACAATGTTCTTGAAAATCCACGTGAGAAGAGGGCCTAAAAGAAGGGGTTATTAAAAACTTTAACCCTTAGTTATTTGGGAAAGGAAAAAGAAAAGAAAAGAAAAAAATCAATTGAGTGTTGTGCTATTTCCATTGAGTCGAATGCCACCTTCTCCTCGAGCTCATTGCCACCTTTACCTCAAAAAGATCAAACCCTCCACTAATCACCACACAATTGGGTGATCAACAACAGTTTCGATGATATCATGGGTAGTGAGAGTAAAGAGCAACAAACAATCTAACTGGAAACCTTGATAAGACTATAAAGCCTTAGCCAAAGGCTTAAGCATATGTTAGGTTTTTCTTCTATTTCTCTCTTGACTGCTTGTTGTTGCAATCAAATAGAGAGAGAGAGAGAGAAAGAGAGAGAGAGAGAGAGAGAGAGAAAGAGAGAGAGAGAGAGAGAGAGAGAGAGGAACAACAACAAAAACAACAACAAGAAAGAAAGAAAAGAAGAAAGAAAGAGGAGGAATGAGAGAAAGAGAAGAGGAAGAAGAAGGTAGGAGGAAAGAGGAGGAGTGAGAGAAAGAGAAGAAGAAGGAGAAGATAGGAGGAAAGAAGAATAAGAGTGAGGGAGAAGGATAGTAGAAAAAGAAGAGAGTAGGAGTAGAAGTAAGCTAGAAGAGAAAGAGAGGGAGTAGTAAGGGAAGAGAAGAACAAGAAGAGACCATCATCGCTGATAACCATTGCACAAAAGATCACCACTTGGAGCTTATAAAAACTTTGTCCACCCTCTTGCCTCTAGCATCCATGGAATGACTCTTTCTTCTCTTTACAAGGTCTTTGTCTCACAAGGGATCCACCTAGCCACTTGAGGTTTCCAATCATATTTTCAAGTTCAATGAAGTTTGGAAGGCTAGTGTATGAGGATTCGTCATGGACCTGAAGAGACGATATTCTAGAGTGGGAAGTGCAGGAGTTACAAATGTAGTCGAACAATGCATCGTCTCATGCAACACAATCCCAGGTTCCTTTCATAGGCTTATCAAATGTTCTTTTAAATTTTAAATGGAAATTTTATCATTTAAAACTTAGGCAAGTTAAAGATTTTAATAAGAAAGTAGTGTTATAATAAAGAAGAAACTATTAATTTAGATTTAAATCTTGAAAGATAGGATAACTTGCATGACATCACAATGCATTGAATTAAACTCTTACTTTAGTTGTGTATAAGCAAAGTGCATCAAATAAATCATTTTTAATTCAAAAAAGATAATTAAAAATCCACAATAGTTTTTAATAAGAATTAGGAATCAAGTATTTACACCAAAATATTTTTCTTGGTATTTACAAGTCATGTAAATATAGAAAAAGTAATTTAAGGTAGTTAAAAATAGGTCATTAAATTTGATGAGTAAAAGTATCCTCTTTAATAGAGAAAATCCCGCTTAATGTTAGTCAAGTTGAAATGATTGAATTGTATACATAACTATTAGAAGCCTAGGATATTCAAATTGACTCGCTTTGCCAACATAACAAAGTGAAATTACAGACTCTAGTTTAAGAAGTTACTGAATGATCATCTTTTGAGAAAATAGAAGTAAAAATTTCCTAGTGAAAATTTTCACATTGTTCACTTACATAGCTTTTAAGATAAAAAGAAAGATCCCAAGGTTTTCAACCTAGCTTCCATAAGTCAAGACAAATCTTAACCATATCCTAACACATAAAAGTCTAGAAAAATCATCAAGGCTCATGGTAAGGTCAACTAACGAACCTTCAACAAGGGTTTAGGTTGAGAATGATTGCAAGCAAAGATAAAAACAAGTTTGAATAATTAATAATAACCAAGGAAATATCCAACAAAAAAATATTATTTAGAATCGAGATTTCAAAAGGGGGCTTAGTAAAACCCAAAGGGAAACTAGGAGAAATCCAAGAAGGGGAGACCAAGTTGGAAAGGATTGCCACTAAGTTAAAATCCTACTCTGATTGCCTCTCTATTTGCATAGCAATATTTCTTGAAAAAGAATTACTTGTGCTTGCAATGGTGCATACAAATTTAGTTGATACACTTGGGAAGTTTGAATGAACTAGTCAAAACCCTAATGTACCAAATTTACAACAGGATAAAAGGAAAGCATGTTAGACCTCCCCTAAGGCTAGTTGTGAAATTCTTCACCACAAGAGGATTGGTTTTACTACCTTGGAGAGTTCAGATTGACCCCAATGGTGAGAGATTACTCGATAGGGAATCCTTCGGAAGGAGGAGTTGAGGATGCCAAGGGGCCTCTTGCCAATAAAACTCTTAAGCTCCTAGGAATCATCCAAACCCCTATGTGATTTAAGATAGACTTCTTAATGATGACCCCATTACTAGTTAGGGGTGAAATCTCGATAACATAAAGGCCTTTGGGTTATTCTTTCATATGGGTAATGTGAACACTTGTATAAGAAGCTCTAACAAATAAGAACTTGTTGTACAACATAAATGTGTTAGGTAAGTAGACAACTAAAACATCCAACTGATGGAAGTGGAAGAGTGAGATTACTGATGAATTCTCCCTAACGTAGGGTGGTCTCGGTAAATCGAGATCTTCTCTATATTTCGATGTATATATAGTATAGGGTATATTTACCATATTGAATCAATTAGCATCTTGACTCTGTATCGTTTTAGAGGAACATAGTGAGACTTTGGCCTATGGGCAAAGGGGCCGACATACTCATACTCCCCCTTGTTTCTAACTCTCCTTGAACTAAGTACAATACGAGTAGACTTTGATTTGGGCAATATTCTAGCATAAATTGATACTCAAAGACTAACACTAGTTGATTTGATGGTGATCTTAGTTTACTTAGAATTTAAAATTTAGGTTGATTCTCGTGGGAATGGTTGAGACCTTCCATTGTGAAGAAGTACTCTCGAGAGAGTTTAGACAGTAAACCTCGTGTTATTTGAAAGAGTACCAAGTGATGTTGCCTAAGAAAACATCTCGATGGATCACTAAATCATATCACTGAGGATATCTCAAGATGGGCACGTCACAAGAGAGAATAAGAAAGAGTGGAGAAAATGGATGCGAGAAAGTAGAGAGAGAAAAAAGAAAGTAAAGAAAAGAGAAAGAGTAGAGTTGAGAGAGAGAAGAGAGAAATGAAGAAAGAGTAGAGAAAGGAGACAAAGTAGAGAGAGGAGAAAGAAGGTAAGTCAGAGTAAAGAGTGGAGAAGTGAGTAAAGAGAAATAACATAAGTGCAAGTAAAGGGTGGAGAAGAGAGATAAAGTAGCGAGACATTAGATGGATGTAATATACCGTATCTCACATGATAAATAAATGTTCAATTGATTAAAATGCTCTTCTACTATCATGATTTACTTCCCCTTAAAGAGTTTTTGAGAGAAACATAAACCACATATGTTAAAGTACATGTGAATAAGTATTGCATCTATGAGAAATACATAAGTATGGATCTAAATAATAAAAATAGCACCTCTTAGTACCTTAAATTGAATCAATAAACTAATAGATAGTAGTATTGTGGTAAATGCTAATGGCCAAAAGTTGGGTGAACACTCCTTGTATATGTATACACTGTACAATCATAGATAAGTGAAGAAAAAAGAATAAGGGTATCATTAATTTTGTACCTATATAACTCTCCTATGTTCTTCTCTCTCTCAATCCTTTTGCACTTCATAGCTTCTACCTCCCATTCCACCATTGCTTCCCTTTCAATTGGTATTAGAGTGATTTTTGGTGTTTGTGGGAGCTTGTGTTTGGAGCAAAGATGAAGCTTTGTTATGAAGGTTAAGGATTCAAGAATCTTCTTCAATATTTATTAGTAGGAATTTGAGGTCACTTTTTGGCCTTTTAGCATGTAGAGAGAGTGCGCACTCCACCAATGAGAAGAAGGCTTCCGTGATGTAATGTGGTGCCCCATTTAGCAAAGAGCTTTACAAGGGTAGGACCAAAGCGGCACTAGCTGAGACGGGAATATTCTTTTACAACCATTTTTAGTTACCACCTTCCTCTTGTGGACAATGGGGTGCATTGTTGAGCCTTTCTCTTCTAGATTTCAAGAGCAAGGAGTAGATGTTTACCAGATTTTAGAATAAATAAGTGTTATAGGTGCAAAATAATTCATGAGGTGTGAAAATACCTAAAGCCCAACACTTCAAGTAGTCAAAGAAAAATATCTACTTTTATGCATATAGCCATTTCTTTGGACTACTTCTCCAACATTGAAGTCCAATCCTCAAGAACCATATTTCTAGTAATCACTTGCAAGCTGCAAATAGATTTTATTCTCTACAAGTACATGATTACCACTCAAAACCTCATCATGACATTTTTGTATAAAAGATGATACCATGTTTGTGAAAGATTGGTGCCACTAGACCAAAACATGAGGGAGTTTTCTGGAAATTCATTACAAGATATTGATGTTTGGTTGGATAGTGAACTTTTGATCATTATGAAGGTAGAGTCAATGTGCACATTGTGACAATTAAGGACAGACTTGCACAATAAAGACATCCAATTTTCTACTTTGTTTTAGCTTCTCTGTTGATGATAAAAAGGTGCATTGCTATTTGCATTGTTTATCTTACTTTACACTCACATAATCAAAGGAATTGTTTGCATCACTTTATCTCTAACTACTCTCTCGATGTTTGCTAGGTGCCAATAATAAAAGAAAATAGCTTAACGTGTAAAGAGATAGCAAACAATGTTGTGCAACTACATTGCCATTAGTAGCCCGACAGAGCTACCTCCAAGGACTGCACAATTACAGGACATCAAGCACCTACTTGCAAGATTCAAGAAGATACACCTAAAATCAAGCTTGGACTATGAAAGAAAGATACATGTCATCATTGCCTAAGAAGTCCATCTACACTCAACAATTAAAAATGAAGCTAGCCTCACTACTATATAAAGAGATACTGCTGCAATGATAGTGACAAAGATAGATAGAGGTAGAGAGTGAGAACACAGAAATAAAACAGAAGTTGTACATACATAAAATAGAATAGGCTGAAGTTCAAGCATCACAATCTGCATTTGGATAGAACATTCCCTCGCTCTCAATACTTATTTTGTATTTGGAATCATTCCATACTTCTATTCAAGACTATCTTTACTAGTGGTTTTCTTTGTTCAAGGGTACCAAAATTGATAGTCTTTGGTACTTTCTTAGTACCATTACTGTCTGTCTCATTATACCATTACTGGTAGTCTTGGTACTTCTGAGTGCCAAACTTGGTAGTCCCATAGTACATTTCTTTGGGGTTGGGTACTTTTTGTACATAATAAATAGGTTCATAAATGCAAATCATTCTGCCTCATTTGATTAATCTCTCATATCAATGTGTTATGGTCTACTTTGTGCCATGACTAATTCACATTAGAGCTAACTATCATCAAGAATGGCACCAAATTTTAATACCCTACACTTGGAGAGTCACAACTAAGTGATATGGGGACCCTTGAACCTGGCCTTCAAGGCATAGGTGTTGAAATTTTTCAATGCTCATTCACCACTTTGTAAATGGAAGTGGAAATGCAACAAGAAGAAAAAAGAAAAGGTTATCATACGTATTGCTACACTTATTTACATTTGTTTGATGTTATGGTCTTTCTTGAGTACAAAAGCCTCATGAAACATTTATCTTTCTTTTGAGGAAAATACTTGTGTCTATAATTATGAAAAGGCTAGTTCATTTTGATTATAGTTGGATTGATTGAAGTGTTTATCGTGTGCAGTAAACCCCACTAGGGTCACCACTAAGCAAAGGAGGCCCCTCATAGAGACCGAAGGGCCCCATTTTACTTGCTATTAACCCTCATGTGCATTGAATGCCATATGGGTCACCACCGAGTGAGAAAGGCACCTCCCTACGGCAAGGAAGGGAGGGACACCGTTGCAGCTTTTTTAAAAATCCAAAGTCCACAGTGCCTCTCCTTGTAATATCCACCTCGACCATTGGTGTTTATGGATTTTGTCAGGAGCACCTCAAGACAAACCCTTGAGGTAAAATAAGAAGTGCAAAATCAGGTTTGTAAAGGACGAGAGAGTTTATCACAAGGGCTGAGTAAACAGCAAGTCTGGGGATGGTAATGCCAGACCGTATGTGACTCAAATTGGAAGAAGGTGCAGTTTATCCCAAAGTGCTAATAAAATTCTCTCCCCTTCTCAAACACTCAAAGTCACCCTGCAGTCTCTGCCATCTCCTGGGGAGCATGTGGATAAGCTGTGTCCAGATCCTAACATTAAGCACGGTCCAAATAAACGAAGCAATAAGCACAACTCCAGTTTGTGACAATGCCCCTTATTGTTTGAGTGTTTATCATCAATGAGAGGCCGTATCTTCGACGGTCGCAAGAGTGTGGCTAGGTTGTCCACAAGGGTGGCAATGTTGTCCTCAGGTTATCGTTGGGATGGGGAGGGGGAGAGGCTGTGGTTAGTGTTAGGAGGGTTGATGTGCTTCCTCCATATCATACCAAAGAGCTTCCAATCTCTGTGGTCCCCTCTCCACCACTTGTGACCCACTCTCTATAGCTTGTCTCAATTCACCCATTAACAAACTTCTTCCATGGTCTCCTGATTACCTCATATAGCATCTCCCACCTCTTCCAGATTCCTTATCTGTTCTTGTTTCTACTTGCACCTCCTTTGCAATCTCTCTATCACAAAATTGTCTCTCTATAGTAACACCTCCTCCCTATATCGCTTGGTAATCACATATGCAAAAAAGTGAACAACTCTGACTTTGAATTTCTTGACTTCAAACTCTGATAATTTCCTATATCAACATCCTATGCCAAAGAAGAAATTACAAACTGCGAGTTTTGATTGGTAAAAAAAGCTTACATCATAAAAACCACTCACATTTGGAAGACCGTATATAACCTTTAGAAGAAGAAATAGATTAAGGCACGTTCTCCATCCACAATTGAAGTCTTCAAGGCCTTGTTGCAGGACCTGCACAATCCTTGTACTCAAATTACATAAAAGGGTTGTTACAAAAAGAACTCCCTCTATCCAGGCCACTATTGAGATATGCAAGCTCAATCAATCCACCTACTACCTATCAACATGACAACTAGGTGTGTGTAGTTGTCTATGATGTGTTTTTCTTCAATAAGTTTGTACTTTACCTAGTTCATGTATTGAGTTAGTGAGTAAGTGTGATGAATAAGATGAAGAATCTAATTGAGAGTTGTCTACTCTCTGTTGCCCCTATCTCACTCTCATACTTTCTACATGGTGTTTAGAGCATGAACCCCCATGATCTATGAAGCCCAGAAGCATGGTAGTGGAGCTAGATATTGAAGTCCTACAGAAGCTCATGTGTGGCAGCCATTTGCATGACTTCAAAGGTATGATTACCTTGAGAGTTTAGCTCAGAGATTGTTGAGGCTATTCAAGTGGATCTCTTGGCATATGTGGGGGCTCATTTGAATGAGCATTGAGCTCTATAAAGATAGTAGTAACACAAAATGTGATTGCTGAAAATTGTACCTATTTTTCAACAAGAAATGGACAACATGAAACAACACAACACGCGTTGTTTTCTTGATGATAAACATTGGGTTTGGAGCATCAACACCTTGGTCGAGTAGCCCTATTGAGGCTTGACATTTAGCAAGTGCTTTGATGATTTAAAGAGTATATTTAGCACTGATTGTGCTTAGTTACGACTGATAACCAACATCATTAAATTTGGAGCAGATCATTATGAGGTCGTCCTTGTGTGGGCTGAAGCCTTTTTGTCTTCAACAAATGCTTGATGGGACGTATTGCCATTGGACTATGTAGTAGGCATTATCTTTACCTCTTGGAGAAAAGCTTATGAGCTTGGTGAGATGAATATGAGGCTACATAAATATCATTTTTAGGTCTAAAATAGTGTGGTATGCTACCCATGATACCTATGTATGTCCTCATTTTGATGGGATATGTCTGATGACTCTCTACCATAGATACTTTGTGGTAAGTATAGACAATGTCATGGAATGTATGAGAATGTAAATGCCTTCACTCTCATACATTTGGGAATGGTTTTGAGGAGTTTAAAACTTAGATGTGGAAGGCAAGGGTAGGCTGAAATTTGTCATTGAATGTATGACAACTAACACTCACTGTGATGGTTGTTTGATACTTGCAAAGCCTGGATTTTTTCCACATGTGTTGGGGATACATGTGGATGTTCTTTGGATGTTGTGGGTTGGAAATATCATAAATCTAGATGGAATTCACTGTTGGTCATATAGTGGGCTGGCTCTTTACAACATGTAAGAAGCTAGCGTCTGGCATTGCTACAGGACATATACACCACTGTTGATACTTGTATGTCTATGCATTGAACCTTGAAGATTATGGTATATGTCAGAGATGTTGTGAGGTTGTTTTGAGCTGAAAATAATTCAATTTTCACAAGGAAATAACTGCAAGTCATTGCAAACTACTTATCTATCTATTGTTATATAGCTTGATTGCATACAAGTTATGTAGGAGATGAAGTCTACATGAATAAGCCATCATGTCTAGATGTTTTGCACACGTTTGGGGATCTTTTTGGCATGTTTGTGAGCTAAAATACACCGATTATTGTAGATATTTACAGTCAAATTTTTTTGAGCTAAAACTATCATACACAGTTTACTTAACTCAAATAATGGGTGACAAATTATACAATAACAACTATGCTATCTAGAAGTTCAAGTTGGAGAATTTTCTCATTGGCAAGGGCTACAAGGACTTGGTTACAGGTGTGGAGGTTAAGCCCAAACTCCCCGATAAGAATGCAACTCTTGATTAGCTCAAGGCACATTGAGCATGGACTGAGAGAGCTTGCAAGGTATTGCAATGGCTATCCTTATGTATTTTTAATGCTATGGTTATGAAAATAATTAATTGGAGTTCACCGAAGGATGCATGGGATATTTTGATGAGATACTATGGTACTACCACTAGTGCTAGAAAAATACAATTGAATCAAAAGTTTAATATGATGGATAGGAAAGGACAATCCATTCAGGACAATGTGACTGAGATAAAGACTATTGTGGATCAGTTAGGGTCCATTGGGATTGAGGTAGATGATGAGGATTTGGTGGTTGTGACCTTGAATGGTTTAGGGCTAGAATGTAAGTCCTTTGATGCATCAATTTCAGTCAAGGATGAAATGCCCAATTTTAATGAATTGGCATCTTTACTTATCCATGAAGAAGTGACATTGGGGTTGACTAGGAGCTCCAATAGCTCAAAAAACAGAGATGCAAATTTTTACTCTAATTAGAGAGGTCATAGTCATTATGGCAAAGGTTCTAGATGTGGTAGGGGAACCCACTAGCATGCATCTTAGCAGCATGGGTAGAGTCAACAAGGATTTGGAGGTGGAGGTGGTGGATACTCCTGTGCGAGGGGGATATCTCAATCTAGGGACAAAAGATCCTAGCATACTTAGTCTAATCATGAAAATGCAAACAAGGATAAAGATTGTCGTTACTGTGGCAAGCATGCCCACATTGCAAAAGAGTGTTAGAAGAAGCAGACTGATTAGAAGGGTAAACAACAGGGTCACTATGCATTTCTATTACTTTAAAGCTCGAGACTGGTGAGAGATTATTTGTTGATTTATGTATGCAACAAGGGCAAGTAGCAAGGAAAGTCTAACAATGTCTACTATATAGATTCTAGTACCTCAAACCACATGACACCACATGATGAGTGGTTTGATGAGCTAAAAACATGTGCTAATGGGGCTATGTATATACTAGAGATGATTCTCAACATGACATAGCACATATAGGTATTGTTCCCTTGGTTATGCCGCCTGATGGCAAGAAATAACAACTGAATGATGTATTACATGTTCCATTGATTGCCAAAAACGTGGTATCTATTGGTCAGATGGTCGAGCAGAACTTGCAGGTATGATTTAACAGAGATGGTTGCTTCATAGAGGAGTATGGCAGAGGATGTAGATTGGTTGCTAAAGGCCAAAGATATGGCATTATATTTACATTGGATGCAAACATCCCTGAATTGAATACTGCTATGTTTGCTCATGATGGGGCTAGTATTAGAGACATTGATATATGGCATAAATGGATTGGATATATAAATGTCCAAAAGCTAAAAAGTATGGAGCAAAAGGACCTTGTTATAGGACTACCAAGGTTCAACTATGCTGGTTTGGGACATGTATGCTCAGCATGTTAGTTTGGGAAATAAGTTGGGTTTCGATTTGCAAAGAGTATATGGAATAAAAGCAGGCCATTACAACTTATGCATTTAGATGTCTAGGGACTTGCCATAATGTATCAGTTTGTAGGTCTAGATACTATGTGACTTTTGTGGATGACTATAACAAGTACACATGGATATACATCCTAAAACAGCATAAGGATGAGGTTTTGGAAAGCTTTATGGATTTTAAAGCTCATGCAGAAAAAGAGCTTAATTGTGATGTCGCATGCTTATGATGTAATGGTGGTGGAGAGTACATGTCAAAGGAGTTTGAGAAATACTTAGCAATGCATGGAATAAGGAGGCAATTGAATTGTAGCAATACTCCACAATGGAATGGAGTTGCTAAAAGGAAGAATAGAGTGATTATGGAGGTAGCCAAGGTCATGTTAAATGAGAAGGACATGCCTTTGTCTTATTGGGCTGAAGTGGCATGTACAATTGTCTATGCAATGAATAGAACATCTATAGTAGGAATACATGAAAAGAGACCTTATAAGTAGTTCTATGGCTATAAGCTTGATATTTGACATTTGAAAGTATTTTTTAGTATTGCCTATGTCCATGTTCCAAATGAAAAATGGAAGAAACTTAACCCTAAAGTGGTGAAGTGTGTTATCCTTAGATACTCATAGCAAATGAAGGTATACAAGTGCATTGTTCTTACTACACAAGAGATATTGCTCAGCTATGATGTTTTGTTTGATGAGTTAGCATCTTGGTATGGTTCTATGCATGCTACAATATATGATGAAGATTCACATAGCACATATGTTGAAAATGAACAACAAGGCTCTACTTCTAGCAGTGGACTTACTTAGGATGCATCTAACGATGTAAGTCCTTGGATTGGAAGGCTCCATAACCATGGATCTTCATCCACTAACATGGATATGTCAGTGAGGGGGAGAGATAAAGGAAACGAGAAGGTCTTTGATGATATTACAAGTTCATTGATGATTCTTCTAAGAGTCTTGACAAGCGAGTTTGGTATACTTGGAGTGGTCACACCTAGGGTTAAACAGAGATATGTATCACCTCATGAGAGAGAGGAATCTAGTTTATTTCCATTTTAGAGGTCACAAAGATAAAATAAGCCACTGGATAGGCTTACCTACAGTGGATACTGAATGAAACGTTATGCTTACATGTTAGAGGTGTAGAAATACAAAGAGTCTGCATCTTTTGCAGAAGCAGTTAAGGATGAGAACTAGTGCAAGTCTATGGATGATGAATATGAGGCTTTGTTGAAAAATAGAACATGAGATTTGGTTGAGTTCCTTGAGGGAAAATTTCCTATTATGGATATGTCAGTGAGGGGGAGAGATAAAGGAATTGAGAAGGTCTTTGATGATATTACAAGTCCATTGACTTCAGGTTATGATTCTTCTAAGAGTCTTGACAAGCGAGTTTGGTATACCTGGAGTGGTTACACCTAGGGTTAAATAGAGATATGTATCACCTCATGAGAGAGAGGAATCTAGTTCACCTCCATTTTAGAGATCACAGAGAGAAAAGAAGTCACTGGATAGGCTTACCTACAATGGATACTCAATGAAACATTATGCTTACATGTTAGAGGTGTAGAAACACAAAGAGTCTGCATCTTTTACAAAAGCAGTTGAGGATGAGAACTGGTGCAAGTCTATGGATGATGAATATGAGGCTTTGTTGAAAAATAGAACATGAGATTTGGTTGAGTTCCTTGAGGGAAAAATTCTTATTGGATGATGCAAGTGGGTCTATAAAGTAATATGTAAGGTTTGATAGCTCAGTAGAGAGGTACAAAGCCAGATTGGTAGTGAAAGGATATGCCCAACAATATGGACTAGATTAAGAGGAGACATTTAGTCTGGTTACTAAGATGGTAATTGTATGGACTATTATTGCATTGGTTGTATTCAAAGGTTGAAATCTTTATTAGAAGGACGTAAAAATGCTTTCTTAAATGGTGATTTGGTAGAAGAGATTTATATGGAGTGGCCAGAGGGCTATGTGCATCCCAACTATCTGTTGTATGTATGCAGATTGAAGAAAGAATTGTATGGCTTAAAGCAAGCCCCACGAGCATGGAATGCTAGGGTTACTTCCTACTTGCAGTCACTTGGACTTTAGCTAGGTAAAGCTAATCACAACCTATTTACTAGGAAAAGAGAGACATGATATATGATTTTGGTGATCTATGTAGATGATTTGGTGATCATAGGTGATGACATACATGGCATTGATAACATAAACGCTATGTTGTAGAAAGAATTTCAAATTACAAACTTGGGAGGACTGAAATTTTTCTTAGGGATTGAAGTTATGTGTATATCTCATGGAATATGAATGATACAAAAACAATATGCACAAAATACGTTGAAGCATGGCATGTTGGAATGTGAACCTATGGACACACCATTGGAGTAGAATGTAAATCTAGCTATTAATACAAGGAATGTGATAGAGAATGTGACTATGTATAGATAGATGGTTGGGAGTCTGATCTATCTTACTATTACTAGACCAGACTTGAGTTATGGAGTTGGTTTGATCAGCCAATTTATGTAATAGCCAAGGAAACCTCACCTAGATGTTGTGAGGAGGAGTTTGAGATATCTGAAGGGTACACTGTCTTATGATCAATTTATAAGCATGGTAAGCTTGTTGAGTTTATAGGTTATTGTGATGCACATTGAGCTAGCTGTATGTATGACATGAGATTGGCCAGCGGATATGCATTTGGACTTGAAAGCATCATGGTTAACTAGAGTAGTAAGAAACAACCAACTATAGCTCTCTCAAGTATACAAACATAATACAAGCGTGCAGCTTTGGTTGCATGTGAGGGGATTTTTGTGGATAAACAAGTCAAGCTGTATTGTGATAACATGAGCAGTGTGCTCATGGCAAGCAATCTAGTCTTTCATGCCATGTCAAAGTAGATAGGGGTCCATTACCACTTTATCAAGGAAATGGTGCTTGGATGTAGGATAGACCTTATACATGTGAAGATTGAAGACTAAGTGGTAGATATCTTTACCCAATCACTTGGTAGAGATAAGCTCACTCATTTTAGATTGCTACTTGGGATACATGCAATGACATGAGCTTGAGGGGGAGTTTTGAGACATGCAAGCTCAATCAATCTACCTACTACCTATTGACATGACAGTTGGGTGTGTGTAGTTGTCTATCATGTACGTGCCTTCAATAAGTCGATACTTGACCTAACCATATGTGATATCCCGACTTTGATTTAAAATCTTCTCAACTTTTCGCAGAATGGACTTGAAGAAGTCTAAAATCATTAAATAGAGAAGATCTTAAGCAAAGAGACCCAAGGATCGTAACCCAATATTTTCTCGAATTAACAAGGACTGTAGCCACCCATCACGGAAGTTATCATGTGAATGAGAGTTATGAGCCATATTAATCATTAGTGTCAATGTCTATAGTATGGATGGTCCAAAAATACTAGATTTTTGGATAAAACTAGAATAATTTTGATATTTCAAATATTATTTATTATAAATATCCTAAAAAGCTATGGAAACTTCTAGAATAGGGCATCATGTAGAAAAGCAAGTGGCTTTCTTAGTCATTTTTGGAGATTTCATGCAAAAATAAAGATTGGCAAAATTACGTATGTTATGATTGTAGTTTACACATAGCAAACAACACTCCGAATGAGGAGGAGTGATCTGGAAGAATTTTGAGTACGTGTTAAGGAGTTTTACCCCCCTTTCGGAGCCAATAGAATCATTGGATTGCATCTTGGAAGCTTTAAATTGTTGCTTTTTCTAAGTTCCATTCTATAAATAACTCTTCTTCTTAGCTACAACCCTTCTTCTCCAATTTAGCTATAAATACAAGGCACGAGGAGCCGTTGAGGGTAGCCGGAGCAAGAGAGGAAGAGGATTTTCTTAGAATTATAGAGCAAGAGGGAGTGGTGCAAGAGAACTATACGCATGAAAATTTCTCGTCAAGAAGGCAAGGAGGATACTCTATGAGCTCTCGAATTCAATTCCTTCGTCCCTTCTATATTATTCCCCTATGGAATCAAGACTCTTCTCGATTTCTCGGAAATCATCGTGATTACTCCCCTTACCCCTCGTCAATCAAAATTCTATCAATCTAATTACCCCCCAACTTCTTTGCCAAATTTCTCTTTTTTTGCAATCTCATGATAAAATACCATGGCCCGAAGAAAAAAGCTACGAAGGTCATGGAAGTAGGAGTTGCCATTAACACTATAGACACAATTACTACAAATGGAATGGTGAGTACATGGATTACAAACGAATCCACAAATACCATCAACCAAGTATCCATCATGGATCCTCATGCACCCATCTTAAATAAAAATAGCTAGTAGGCCTTATTCCATGAATAGACAATAGAAGTTGTATGCATAAAATAAGATTTTTTTCGATTCCTATATATAATTTCTTTGAGGAATTCTTAATCGTAAATTCCAAGGGGTAACTTGGGTCTGCTTTACAAGATAAACCTAAGCAAGTACAAGGAATGTATTGTGTCCCTAAAGGATTTAATATTCCAAACTTTTGTGTTGATTCTCGATATAAAAGAGACCTTGAGATGCAATTGCCAAATGATATTGTTCGTAATTAAACTAACCAAGATTTTCTTTTATTGTGGGCAAAGACCCATGAAACTCCAAGGGAGTTATCTTCAAGTATAAAATTATTTCTTAAATTCAATCCAAACTAATCCCTAAGGAAAAGAAAGTCCAGGAAGACTATTGGAAGGTATTGCCACTTATGCTGATTTGTCTCAAAGTTATTTTGCCACTTATGCTGAATTGTCTCGAAGTTATTTTGCCACTTATGCTGAATTATCTTGGAGTTATCTTGCCCCTTATGTTGATTTTTCTCAAAGTTATTTTGCCACTTATGCTAAATTGTCTCGAAGTTATTTTACCACTTATGCTGAATTGTCTCGAAGTTATTTTACCACTTATACTAATTTGTCTCGATGTTATTATTTTTGGAAAGAAAATATTTGTCTTGGAAATAAACTTGTTTAGGGTATCTTGCCACTTATGCTGATTTGTCTTGAAGTTATTTGGCTACTTATATTGAATTGGCTCAAAGTTATCTTGTCACTTATGCTGATTTGTCTTAAAGTTATTTTGTCACTTATGTTAATTTGCCTTGATGTTATTATTTTTTGAAAAAAAAAATTATCTTGGAAATAAACTTGTTAAAAAGTTTATGTATAATGCATTCGAAATAAGATGTTTGTGATTGTAAGCTGGGTATTGATATTTCCTAAAATCATCAAGCTAAAAGATGGATGATTGAGTACAGATCACCGACTGAGGATATATTCTAGTGAACACAGAACATCAATTGAAGCAGTGTTCTTGATGGCAATAGACCTCCCCAAGACTGGTGTGAATAAAACCTACTCCAATGAGTTTTTCTTTTTTTGTTTCGCATTAGTGAGTTTAGACCAATCATGATGCGAAAGGTCTTGTTGTAGAGAGCTCTAATCACGGCAGGAGGAGGTGAGGATACCAGGGGGCTCTGGTTATAAACTCCTGAGGCTCTTATGAACTACCAACTATCTTTCAATTTCCAAACTGTCTGGAAGTTCCAATACTATTTGGGGAATGAAACTTTGAGAGAATAATACCTTCAAATAAGAAAATATTTATAAAATGTCATTTTTTAAAAAGGAACTATTAAGAAGGAATTGCTTTACTTTGTTTTTGTGTCGTGAATTAAGGACATATACTGAATTAGTATCAGGAGATAATTCAAAGAAGTTGTTTTTATATGTTGAACATAAAGAGGTAGGTAATTAGATAACTAAAACTACTCTCTCGAGGGAAGTGGGAGAATGGACCCCTAATGGATCTAGACCTATGGGTGGGTGGTCTTGATAAGCCGAGAACTTTCCTAAGAAGGAGAAAAATTACAATTGATGGACCATTAGAAACCAGAAAGCTTGATTTGCATCACTTTAGAATCCACTAATACTAATTAGCTACTAGTAATAGATTTAACGAGAAAAACTTAGGTCAATCCTCGTGGGAGCGGTCGGAACTTCCATTGCAGGGTGGACTCAAGCGAGCCTAGTTAGCAAACTCCAAGGGTTTTATCAAAGTCCCGGATGACACTTCCTAGGATATCTCTTGATGTGCATACCGCTAAGGAAATCTCACGTGGCATGTTATAGTTGGTATTAGAGCTCATATTGATGTAAGACACGATGCAAGTAAATAAAACTAGTTATATTTACAACATAAAATATATTTTTTCTTAAGTAGTGAAGTCTTCTCTTGTTGATGCATGTTCTTGATTTCTGGCAAAAAGACAAACCTTGGGAATGATTTGTGATTTTCCAAGTTATGTTTATGTTAAACATGCACTCCTTTAGCTTTAGTTGGAGAAACCAGATGATGTGGATATTAGATCAAATATACAATCATTCACCCCTGTATTACGAAAGGTGATTGATGTTAAGCCGATGGTATTGTTACATTGATGCGAACTGTCTTTCTTACCTCCAGAATAATTTTAAGAGATTTATCTCTTCTATGTGAGGCCAGAGTAAACTCAAACATGTTTACTAGAGAGCGACATGTCAAACTAAACCAATACATCTATAAGGAGGCTACATGGTTGTAGGACACTCTAATTGCCGTAACTACAAGAAAGATGGATTACCTGATCTTTCTCTGAAATATAGATTTTTAGATATTTATTCTTAGAATCCTAATTACTATGTGATGGATGTATCGCAATGCCATGCCTAGATTATGGTAGAAAAATATTTTCCAAGAATAACATGAGCTCGTGAACTACTTGAATAATGTATTTCATTTCTGTAGATGTAAATAAAAATTTTTGTCCATCTGTTTGTCTCCTTGATAAATTAAAAATAGTAGATAGATTTTTTTTTCTATTTAAAAATTAAAACTCTCTTTTGAAATATAAACCTTGATCATTGTCAGAAGGATAAGTAGTACATAATTTTTCTCCTAAATTAATGGGGTAGAGTACGCAAGTGAACAGCTTTTTTAAAAAAATATGGTTGGAAAGAAATTTGATTATAAAAGTACATAATTCTTAGAATGTCACCTCAAATCTCAATACTACAGATTCCAAGAGAATAAATTTCTTCTCAAGCAATTCAAGCCACCGGAGTTTGATGGTAAAGGAAGGGACATTCCAACTAAAGCAGAAAACAAGGATAGAATCTATGGAGGACTATTTCACTACTGCAGGGACTGCATCATCAAATCGAGCCATGATCGCCAAGCTAAAACTCACAAGAGATGCCCATCTTTGGTGGAAACAATGGTGCAAGAACCAAAGAACACCCAAAGGCGCTATCACTTGGGACAAAATTAAGGATGTAGTACGTGGGAGATATCTTCTGCCCACATATCAAGCCTAGAAGATGAACGAGTTCTTCAGTCTAAAGCAGTTAAGCCTGATATTGTTCATAATTAAACTTATCAAGATTTTCCTTTATTGTAGGCAAAGACCCACAAAACTCCAAAGAAGTTATCCTCAAGTATGAAATTCTTGCTTAAATTCAATCCAAACTAATCCCCAAGGAAGAGGAAGTCCAGGAAGACTATTGCAAGGTATTGCCACTTATGTTGATTTGTCTCAAAGTTATTTTATCACTTATGTTGAATTATCTCGAAGTTATTTTACCACTTTTGTTGAATTATCTCGAAGTTATCTTGCCACTTATGTTGATTTATCTCAAAGTTATTTTGCCACTTATGCTGAATTGTCTTGAAGTTATCTTGCCACTTCTATTGATTTGTCTCAAAGTTATTTTACCACTTATCTTGAATTGTCTCGAAGTTATCTTGCCACTTATGCTGATTTGTCTCAAAAATATTTTGCCACTTATGCTAATTTGCCTCAATGTTTTTATTTTTGGAAAGAATTTTTTTCTTGAAAATAAACTTGTTAAAAAGTTTATGTATAATGCATTTGAAAAAAGATGTTTGTGATTATAAGCTAGGTACTAATCTTTCCTAAAATCATCATGCTAAAAGATGGATGATTGAGTACAGATCACCGACTAAGGTAGTGTTCTTGATGGCACTAGACCTTCCCAAGACCAATATGAATAAAACCTACTCCAAGGGATTTTCTTTTTTTTGTTTTGCGTTAGTGAGTTTAGACCAATGATGATGTAAAGGTCTTGTCGTAGGAAGCTCTAGTCGGTATGAGGAGATGAGGATACCAGGGGACTCTGGTCATAAACTCCATAGGCTCTTATGAACTACTAACTACCCTTTGATATCTAGAGTGTGTTTGGAAGTTCCAATACTAGTTGGAAACGGAACTTGGAGAGAATAATACCTTCAAGCAAGAAAATATTTGTAAAATGTCATTTTTGTGAAAGGAACTATTAAGAAGGAATTGCTTTAATCTATTTTTGTGTCATGAATTAAAGGCATGTAATGAATTTGTATTAGGAGATAATTCAAAGAAGCTATTTTTATACGTTGAACCTAAAGAGGTAGGTAATTAGATAAGTAAAACTACTCTCTCAAGGAAAGTGGAAGGATGATCTAGACCTATGGCTAGATGGTCTTAGTAAGCTGAGAGCTTTCCTAAGAATGAATAAAAATGACACTTGATGGACCATTAGAAATCAAAAGCTTGATTCATATCACTTTTGAATCCTCTAATACTAATGAGCTGCTAATAATAGATTTAACAAAAAAAACTTAGGTCAATCCTCATGGGAGTGGCCAAAACTTCTACTACGGGGTAGATTCAAGCGAGCCTAGGTAGCAAACTTTGAGGGTTTTATCAAAATCTTGGATGGTGCTTCCTAGGACATCTCTTGATGGCCTACTAAGAACGTACCACCAAGAAAAGATCGGGTGGCATGTTACACCATAGTTAGTTAGTGGTTAGTTCTTTTGGTCACTAAGACCTAGTTCATGTATTGAGTTAGTGAGTATGTGTGATGAATAAGATGAAGAATCTAACTGAGAGCCATGTGCTCTTTGTTGCACGTATCTCTCTTTCAATCCTTCTACAACCACAAGTTTGTACCCAACCTTAGAAACAAAAGTGAAGTTAGTTGAGGGTCGATAACTTCAAAGAGCAAGAGCCAAATCTCAAAGGAGAGATGTAGATGCTTATCATCAGCCACTTCCATGATAGCCCTTGTCAGTAGTATTTGTAAAATAACAAATTTTTATTACATGTCATATAATATTGGATTCTAGTGAGAGTTATTCAATCATCGAAGAAGATAAATCAACAAAATAATGGAAAAATAACTAGGTCTACATAAACAAACAATGCTATTCAATCAAGCATTTAGTTTTGATGGTATGAAATGAAGATAGTTTACACATCATTGATCGAGATGTAACTCTACTGTTGCTTCAAAGCATCTATCCATGAGACTTTGTCATCTTGCAAGGGACGCGATAGTAACAGGTCAAGACAATATACCGATTTCTAGATCTCCAGTGGCAGCAATGATATTACATAGCTATCAAATGCAAGGGGTATGAAAATAGATTACTAAGACAACATATCAACAAGATCAATGATTGAAATGCCCAAAAAACAAATAACTAAAACTTACTATTGGAGGGCAAGAAGGATGGAGTTGATCAACTCCTCTTCACTAGGGTGACTAAGCACTCTAATGTCCACTACATCCACCTCCATAATGTGCCACTCCCCTCTTAAAGATATAACTGCCCAAGCGGGCCCACTATCTCCCCCATCACTTCTGCTAAGAACTTATTTGAGGAGGAGGTTGAACTTGTTATGGAAAGTGAGCTTGTCCTCTACCACCATAACCGGTGGATGCTGAGGAGCTAAGCTAGAGGCATGTTGGTGAGGACGGGCCAATTGCAAGTTGGGACCTCACACTCATTGAGGACAATTGTAGGTAATGGGGCTCATCCTTGGGGGCGGATTCATCCTTGTGAGACTTATCCTTTGGGGGATCGACCTAAAGGGGCTACTCCTTGGGGGCCTTGGCATGAAGGTGCTAGTCCTTGGGTGGGTTAGCATGGAGGGGTTCATCCCTAGGGGGTTCAATGGCATGGAGGGGCTCGTCCTTGGGAGACTCGGCATGGAGGGGCTCATCCCTAGGGGGACTCGGTATGGAGTGAGTTGGGGTGCTAGTCATGGGCATGGAGGGGCTCAACGTGATGGGTCTTTGTTTGGAGCAGCTCACCTTGGTAGGGCATGTCCTTGAGGGGCCCTATCAAGTGTGGTCGTAGGCACGGAGGGGATCATCGTGATGGGGTTCTGTGTTTGGAGTGGCTGGTAGGGTCCATCCTTGAGGAGCTCCTCTTGGATCGGCTCATACTAGAGGGCCTTGGGAGGGATAGGACTTGGAGGGGCTTGGAGTGGTGGGGCTCATCTTGGAGGGGTTTAGAGTCGTGGTGTGGGACTTGGAGGGGCTCAAAGGTCATGACCTAGAGGGGCTTAGAGTGGTAGGGTGGACTTGGAGGGGATTGAGGGTTGGGACTTGGAAGGGCTCAGAGTGGTGGGGCTCATCCTCAAGGGCTTGGAGGGGCTCAACATTATGGGAATATTCGGGTGGTGGGGCAATGCCTAGAGGTGTTCACACCAATCAAGGGCTATGTCCATGACTTGGTGGTCACCTGTTGGGCCATTGCTCTTGCTCCTTGTAAGTGCATGTCCCTCTCATGCAAGACGGGGGATCTTAGCTTGGATCATTGATAGTGAAGAGGCAGAATAGTAAGAATTTCTCACATGCGTCGGTCTGAGATATCAACATGATTCATTAGTTTGTCATAACATAGCCATAGGTGGCACAAGCTATTGAAATATCTTGGCATGATAATCACCCTATGAGCATGGGCTACAATAAAATTTATGTCCTCAAAAAACTCCATAAGGAATTCCTCAACAATCTTCTAAAGAGATAGAATTGTAAATATGCTCCATCTCGTGTCAATGCCCCATTCCTCTTAGATTTCACAAACTAACCTTTGGAATTACAAGCTGCATGCAATTTTCTATCTTGTGTAGCTTTCCAACCACTACACAATGAGCCTCGTATCTTATGTGCCTGAGTGAGACAGAGGCATCATGCCTAGATCAAGGACTAAAGAGAGTCACTACCAAGTGATAAAGGCTACTAACACTTACAAACTACACATCGCTTGGTGTTGACTCTCAAGGACAATAATACGGGACGAGAGTCATCATCGAGTGATATAGGCTTCCCCTTGCAATGGATAGCCATGCACCACTTGGAGGTGATCCTCGAAGACAATAACACTGGACAAGGATCATCACGGAGAAATGGAGGCTTTCCTCGGTAGTGGGTAGCTATGCACCACTTAGCAATGATTCTTAGGGATAATTACAATGGATGAGGGCCACCAACATGCCACAAAGTCTTCCCTTCATGGATTGTGGTCACAATTTGGTGGCAACCCTGAAGACATGGAATGCAGGCCACCATTGAGGAAGGGAGGCTTCTTCTGGAAATGGGTTGTGAGGGAGGCTTCTGTTGGCAATGGTTGGCCATGCATCGATTGGTGGGGACCATCAAAGTTAATAAGGGATGAGGGCCACCACTTTTGCATTAATTTGTTAATGGTGTAGGCAACTTGTAATGAGTGTTTTTGCATTAAGAAGAAAATTTTAAAGCTTTTTTCTAGATGCATGCAAGAATACATGCTTGATAGTAAAGTATTGCAAATTAAGAACAACTATGTATATTCAGGCCATTGATCCCCACTCTCTATTGATTGATTTAGGCCATTGAACCTCGTGGAGGATAGTGTTGTGGCCCACCACTACCATTGGGAGAAAGGGAGATAGAAATTAGAATCCTTAAAAGGCACCGGTGCCCTTGTTAGTATGGGTGTTGTTTAAAGAGGGACCATTGTGCATATATGTGTGAATAGTTTATGGTTTAGGGTGTGCCCTACACTTGTGCTTTATTGGCCTCCTTTGATCACATGTGATCTCTTGCACACCTGGTGTATTTTCTCTCTCTTGCTTTTTCATCATGCCTACTTGATTGCCCTTGCTCCCTAGATGTGATAAATCAAGGAACCAACCCATCCAATGATGGATGTCAATTCTTTGCATTAGTGCCATCCAATGGTGCAAGATGTGTGGGCTACTTCTAACTTTATGCTATTTCTAATCTTGTGCATACTAGGTGAGAGGCACCTCCATGAATTTTTAGGGTTAAGGGATCCCATGCACTAATGCTACACATGGGTTGCTTGTTTTTGACCCAAATGTGCATTGAATGCAGCAATGGTTGACCCTTAAGTGCACTTGAATGCAAAATGGGACAGTACCAAGTGAGGGAGGCTTCTCCTGAGGTTTGAGAACTTCCACATCGCTTGGTTTTGAACCTTATGTACATTGAACATACAATGGGTCACCACCAAGTGATGGGGGTGTCTCCCCAAGATCAAGAACCCCCACATTGCTTATGTTGACCCTCATGTGCTCTTGAACAAAGTGCGGATCACCACAAGGCAAGGGAGGCTTCTGTCCATGCTAAAGCTCTCCCACATCACTTGGTTTTGACGTTGTGTTCCTTGAGCATAGTATCGGTCACCACCAAGCAAGGGAGGCTTCTCCTCCCTAGGGTCAAGGTCCCCCTAATTGCTTAGTGTTGACCCTCATGGGTCATCACTAGGCAAGGGAGGCACTCACTCTCATGCTTCCGAGTTGCTGCGCATGTCCAACTCACCACTTCCTATAAAGTAATGGACTCCTTTGGGAATGTGTTGGCTGAGAAAATGGAGGAATTCTAAAGAATCACATTATTTAGCACGGTTATCATTGATGCAGAGGAATATGTTCACTCGAATGGCTTTGTGTGACCAACAAAGTTGCCAAGAGAAAGTTAGCTAGGGTGCTAGACAAATTACGTGCTAGTACACCCAGGAGCACAAAGGACTGCCTAGTATACTCAAATAGGTATCATCTATTGTATTGTTCCTTTGCATTCATTTGCTACATGCATCTCCTACTGGATGGAAACAACTTGCAAGGGACTTCACAAGCACTATATGCTAGTGACAGGAGACAACCTTCTATTACTAATAGAGAGTTTGATGAGACAGTGGTGATCGTAGCCTTTGATGCAAAGGAGGAGGTGATAGAGGTTGTAAGCAAAGGTCAAGTTTTTATAGAGCCCTAATTATTGTTTGTGTTGACCTAGAGGATGTGCTATCATAGGATTCATATGCTAAGGAAGGAGGCATGTTTGTCTTTTGCCTACGTTTATGATGTTGGATGATGAGGATTATGTGTTGCTAGTTGACATTATGAGTTCTTTAAACATTCATGAGGATTACAATCTCACTACCTTGGCCCAATTTAGTGAGGCATGCAATGGATGACATAGATCTACATCTCCTGGCCAGTACTATGATCAAAGATATAAAATGGACATCAGGTAAGAAGATCCTCAAAAGGCTTGAAGTGGAGGCCAAGGCCTATGAGCAGCAGCAATGGCCCACTAAAGAGGAAAGATGGGCAATTATGCAAAGGCTCGGCATAGCAAACATAGGACGACATGAAAGGAATCCCTTTGTGGACGTCGACGGTTGCTTGAAAGCAATGAAAATCAATTGATAGTCACAACTTCTTATTGTTATGTGTGCTCTTCTTATTCTTGGTCTACAATGGTTTATGGCTTCTTTTCTAAGAACATTTATTTGCAAGCAAGTGCCAAGTGATAATGATGACTTCCTTATGCGAGCAAGGGGCTCAAGGACATCAGCTGCTAGCAGCTCTAAGACAACAGGCCATAAAAAAGATAGTGCTCTCTCACGACTTCCTTATGCGAGCAGGGGGCTCAAGGACATCAATTCCTAGCAGCTCTGAGACAATAGGCCATAAAAAATATAGTGCTCTCTCATGCAAGGAATATTCTTTAGACAATGCAAGTCTCCCCATTTTTGTGCTCAAGGTGCTGACCAAGTCTTGTGAAGAATATGTGCTTTCAACAAATGCAAAGAAAAGAAATTTGGTTAAGAAGCCACATGCGTTGTGGGTGTTTGGCATTGGATATGGATGCCAATCTTTGAGGACCCCTTACTATGTATCGTACGCCATTCATGCCATTGCAATGAGGGTCTGGGAACTAGCTAACTTGCATCCTTACGCAAAATAAGAATTCTTGAGGTGGACAAAGTGCAAGATTCCTGGAGCCCCGAGAGGAACACCAAGGAAAAGGGAATTCTCTTGCAAGAAAATCTATCTTGTAACATCAACAAGCTTGTTTATCATATTTCATATGATCACAATGAAGAAAAGAACACCAGGCACAACAAATCTTCATACAGCATCATGTAGATCTCCCACGGTTTTAATAGAATCAACCATATTCTTCAATATCTTCACAAAATCCATCTATAGAACAAAGAAAGCAAAGAAATACACCATCTTTGAATGGAAATACATCACATAGTATTCATTTTCAATATCTTCATAGTCTTCTCTCTCAATCTCTCATATACAATCACTTTGTTTGAGTAGAATTGGCTATCTCTGACTCTCTCTCTCTCTCTCCATCAATAATACATCATGTCCTCACTACAATCTCTCCAAAATCACTCTCAATAATCACTCTTAGGTCGTGGATACCCCTCCCAAGAGGCATGTCTGATATGAAGAGTCACTAGAGCCACTACAGTGTCTTTTCATAGCTCACTACTGTCACTTCACTCTAGTCTTCACTTGAGTCTTTAGCAGCTATTTCTTCCACTTCCTTCAGCTCTTTTGCACTTGTATTCACCTCTTTCCAAGGCTAGAAAACTTTCCCAAAGTCACACATACATTCCATAGAACACTTACAGAAGCATACAGAACAGTCTACAGAACAGTACCAGAACAGCTACAGTACAGAACATAACAGAAACAGAACAGAAGCAGAAGCTCTACAGAAGACCTACAGAAGGTTACAGAAGGTCATCAAAACTACATAACTCATTCTCAAATCATTCCAAACTCTCAAAAACTATTCAATAAGCTCTCACAATATCTCATTCTTCATTAATCAATACTCATTCCCTCTTTACAGAAGACAATCAGAACAAAACAGACCAAAACAGAGCAAAACAGAAGGTATATAGAACCAATCAGAACCTATCAGAACATCACAGAACCACCAAAAAACATCATGATCTTCCAAAACACAATCATTACCATCCAAAACACTCTCAAACCACTTCTAAATCAATCAATCATCCCATAAAATCAACCATTCAGCTCTCAAAAACAACAAAAATCAGCCAAAAAACAAGTCATTTCAACACTCAACATATCCCCACACTTAATAAGGAAGCGTCCTCGCGACCCAGGAAAAAGGGAATACAAGTTCAGGGAAAAGCTCAACTTTGATCCTCAATAGCTTTTCACATAGAATCCATCCACCACGACCCCAACTTATAACTTGTTTCTGATAGAAAAATACAAAGAAAGGAAAACTCTTTATACATTAATACCTCGTATCAAACTAAAAATCTCAACAAATTTGTAAAGGATATAAGAGTTTGCTTCTTCTTCATCTGCATCTGCTTCAATTCTCCAACCACGACCCCATCACCACAAATCTCCAAAACGTAGCTCGTATACGAAATCCAATAGGAAACCACCACGTTCGTTTGACATAAATGAACTCACAACACAAACACTAATACACAACACAACCATCTGAATGACTCCTTCAAAAAGAGAGTTTTGCATTAAAAGCTTCCACCATACATTGGAAAGGTATCAATGAAGATGATCCCTCTTAAAAGATTGATGTTGTCGGAATCGATCCATAGATAAGGATTCATCTACAAAGTTTTTAGGAGGATTTTGAAAAAATTGGAGACAGCACATCCTTTCCAACAGAACCAAGTATCTGCTAGGCAAACAGAGGGCATGAAAATACAATATCTCCAACTGTTGGGAATCAATGCTAACATTGACATTCATGCACAACTTTGGAATAGGCTTTGAATCATTATGAGAATGCCTATGCATATACGCCAGGTACCAAGCAAAGTGAGCAGTTAATCTCACTGAGGGATCTGCAGACTGTGAATACTGTTGGGCAAAATGAACATAGTTTTGATAAGCTTGATCGGAAGCTGTCCATTCTCCTGGAATTACTGGCCAATTAATCTGCGGTCCTGTAAGGCAATCATCCGAACTCCATCCCCTTCTTCTGGAAATCTGATTATCAAACCCGTCACAGTCACTAACCAACTGAGGTGGTTGAGATATAGAAGTATTAGGAGAGGGTAATGGAATAAGGGAAAGTGGATGAAGGGAAGGATAAGAAAAATCATAAAAGGAAGAAAAGGTTAAAGAAAGAGTGGCAGAAATTTGTAAGGAATCACTAAGGAACGGTGTTAACTGATAAATAGAAAATGTGGAGGGTACATTAATGGAGGGAGAAGAACAGGGTGGAGAAGGGGAAAATACCCTATCCTCAATAAAGGAACAGTAAGTGAAAATAGGAATTTGAGGGAAAGATGAAGGTTGGAAAAGAAGGGGTAAAATAGTGGTGGAATTAGACTGACAAAGGGAAAGATATATAGCATAGCGGTGAGCCATTTGTTGGTAATAGAGGAGGGTAGGAACAGAAGGTCCCAGAAGAGATCGTCTATGATAGGCATCAAAGAAGGTAGCATCAAATGGATTATGTTTGGAAAGATAGGCTAAGAGATCCATCCTCAGTTGATTAGTACTCTGGGCAAAGGTAGGAGCTGTGTTTTGTCTTTGATTTAGGACCACCGAATCAATCATGGGATGCCACGAATTATCCTGACAATCAGCTACTTTGGAGGAATAACTTTGGAACATGTCAGCTATGCGCAACTCCAAATGATTGACATATAAAACAGCCTGTAAGACCACATCCCCCACATACCATGCCATATCTACCTCATCTGGAATTAACAAGTCTCCTCGGAGATACATGTATGACATCAACATGGTATCTGGTGTGACAGAATCTTCAAAGACCATTCTGACTACCTCTGTCAACAACTCAGCAGACCAAGCCCCACTCCAGCCATCCTCTGGAAAAGGTAAATCCATCGTGGAAAGCTTCATATAGAAGACCAACTTCTGTAAGTGGTAGTGGACAAAGAAAGAATGGTCTGGTAAGGCATATTCCTGAAACTGCTCAAAGGTAGACCATAACAAGTCCATTCTGGACTGCAATCTTTCCACTTTATCTTGGAATAGAGGGCACAAAGTAGCCTGTCTCTGAAGAGCAGCCAAGTCCTGCTGTGAAAGAGAAGGAATCAATGAAACAGGAGGGCTTGGAGGAACAGAGCGGGACTTTGCAAGCTGATCTTGCAACTGCTGGATTTGGGAGGCTTGGTTGGCCACTGTGTCATTAGCCATCTGTAAAGCTGAAAGCTTGTCATCTAAGATAGCTTGGAATTCCTTCGCTTCTCTGGACATCCTCTCCTTCTCTGCGAAAAGGCTAGTAACCTGGGATTGAGCCTCTAGTAACTGGGTCTTCAATGAAGAAATCTCGTCGCTTTGGGTGGCAACCAGTTGGGTTTGCTGTTCCATTTGCTTAAATAAATCTGCTAGGGTATCCTTAGCAGAAGCTAGCTCAGATGTTGCCTTATGCAACTGGTCTTTGGACTGCATGAGCTCTTCATAGAAAGATGCGTACAGCTGTTGAACACAGGCTGTCACTGACAACTCAATGGAACTTTGAATATCCTTGCAGAGGAAAGGAATGGCATCTCCTGAGACGAGACTGTT
Source organism: Lygodium microphyllum (assembly GCF_053477565.2). Classification (NCBI taxonomy): domain Eukaryota; kingdom Viridiplantae; phylum Streptophyta; class Polypodiopsida; order Schizaeales; family Lygodiaceae; genus Lygodium; species Lygodium microphyllum. The sequence continues at coordinate 8,317,120 of NC_141144.1, read as the reverse complement.
CAGGGAAGGAACTGAGATCTCCAAGGATCCTTCTCGATGTGCTCGGAACAGGTTATTACAAGTGAGATACCCAGGGAGTTCATTGCCAGAGGTAGCAGGGATAGGCACTGAGGGAAGTACAGCAGGGGCTTTATCCGCGACCCTCTTCAAGCGTTTGCGCTGTATGACCAGGGGAGGCGGAGAATCATCATCCTCTATGTCAATGGGTGCTGACTCTTCTGAAGGTGGAGGAGGAGGTACTGGATCTGATGGAGGAGGTGGAGGCACACTCTTCTGTAAACCTGAATAGGTTAAGAAGGCAGACAAATATGATCCATATGTAACATTGGTAACATTACCCCTGGTGACTTTAACAAAATGCTGATCCATTTTAGTGAGGAGGTATGTGCTCCAATCAATAGCAACTCCTTTCAGCACCATCCTGGAAGCTGTGAAAAGCTCTTTGGACAAATAGTGGGATGGCGTTTTGGCAGGCATAAACTGGTCCTGAAGGAACTGACACATCGTCTTCCATACGGGATCAGTGATCATAGAAAAGGAAACTCCTGAAGAGTTTATCACCTTCTTAACATCAAGGATTTCCCTTGTCTGCTTTTGCAACAGCTTGAGAATCTCTTCATTAGAGAAGAGCTGACGAGTGGTCACAAAAGGTTCTCCTTTGGAGGGTAGAGACAGAGCCTTCCCTAAGCCTCGAGATGTCAAAGTCATAGACATGCCCTGGACGACGCCTGTCTTCTTGCTGTAAGAGGCCAGGAACTCATCACATAACGACGGATCCTCTGGAAGCAGGGGAAAAGGAGTAGCCACAAAAGCAGCAAGTCCCGCCTTCGTGAGAGGCTCAAAAGTAAGTAGGGAAGAGTAATCCCTACTAACTAATGGGACGTACTGGATAGGGGGAGGAGCATGAGAAGGCGCCATTCAGATGGTTACACACACACCACAAACACAGACAATCAAGGAGAATGCCTGGAAGGGGTGTGTATGTAATGCAAAAATGCGCACGGAAGAGTCTCCCAAAAGAAGTGAATCCAGTAAAGGAAAAGTAAAGACCACTGATGAAACAACAACGACAACACCTTAGCGGATGGGTTAATTTGGTTTTTGTGGGTTTTTTATTTTTATTTGTATTTTGATGTTGAGTTTGTATTATTTTTATTTTTATGTTTTTTTTTTTTGGTTAAGTTGGGAGTAGTTATGGTGGAATAAATGGAAAATGACCAAAGGAGGTGAGGGGAATTTTTGAGAATTGTTTAGAATTTTTGACGATTTTTAAATGAATTTTCTACATTTATTGGCAATTTGGGGAATTAAATGAGGAAAATTGAATTTGCAGAAAATGTAGGGTAGGTAATTTCCAGCGGACAAACTCCCAAAAATTGGCAAAAAACAAAAGGAATTTTTAGAAATTTTTCTAAATTTTTTTATGGAAAAATTAAGTTAGAAATTAATTAAATCACATAAATCATGTTAATCAAATAAGTCAGTTAGAAAGAAGTCAGTTAAGTCTGGTTAGTGTGGGTAAGTCATGTTAGGTTAACTAAGTCAAGTCAGGTTAAGTTAGTGAGGGTAGGTTAGTCAGGGTAGGTTAGTCAACTAGGTTAGTCAACTAGGTTAGTCAGCTAGGTTAGTCAACTAGGTTAGTCAACTAACTAGGGTTAGGTGGTTAGTGGGTGGGGTTAGGTTAGTTAACCTAACTAAGGTTAAGTTAGGGTTAGGGGGTGGGGTTAGGTTAGTTAACTAGGGTTAGGTGGTTAGTGGGTGGGGTTAGGTTAGTTAACCTAACTAAGGTTAAGTTAGGGTTAGGGGGTGGGGTTAGGTTAGTTAACTAGGGTTAGGTGGTTAGTGGGTGGGATTAGGTTAGTTAACCTAACTAAGGTTAAGTTAGGGTTAGGGGGTGGGGTTAGGTTAGTTAACTAGGGTTAGGTGGTTAGTGGGTGGGGTTAGGTTAGTTAACCTAACTAAGGTTAAGTTAGGGTTAGGGGGTGGGGTTAGGTTAGTTAACTAGGGTTAGGTGGTTAGTGGGTGGGGTTAGGTTAGTTAACCTAACTAAGGTTAAGTTAGGGTTAGGGGGTGGGGTTAGGTTAGTTAACTAGGGTTAGGTGGTTAGTGGGTGGGGTTAGGTTAGTTAACTAGGATTAGATTAACTTAATTAGGATTAGGTAACACTAATTAGGTTAGTTAACTCTAGTGAGGTTAGTGACTAACCTGAGTAGGGTTAGTGGAGGAGGTGGGTAGAGGAAGTGGTGGTGGTGGTGGGGGAGGAGAAGAGAGGTGGTGGCGGGCGTTTCGGCGGGCGGTGCGAGGAGGTCTGCAGGCGGTGGCGCTGCGGACGTTGTGGCGGCGACGGCGTTACAGCGGGCGGCTTCACGGGGGAGGGGACGGTGGCTACACGGGGCGGCGGGCGACTTCACGGGCGGCGGGCGACTCCACGGGCGGCGGCGACCTCCTGCACGGCGATGGCGGCGACCTCCTGCACGGCGATGGCGGCGGCCTCCTGCACGGCGACGGCGGCGACCTCCTGCACGGCGACCTGCACGACGATGGCGGCGGCCTGCTGCACGGCGACCTGCACGGCGATGGCGGCGACCTCCGGCTGGAGGGAGAGGAAGGAGGGAAAGGAGAGGGGAGGAAGGAGGAGAAAAGGAGGAGGGAGGGAAGAAGGAGAAGCGGGTGGAGAGGGAGGAGGAAAGGAGGAAGAAAGGGAGGGAGGGAATGGAGGAGGAGGGGAGGGGAAGAGGGAGAGGAACAGAACGCAGGGAGAAGAGGGAGAGGGAGGGGGTTGGAGGGAAGGGGTCGGGCGGTTGGGGGGAAGGGGTGGGCAGTTGGGGAGAAGGGGTGGGCAGGTGGGGGTAATAGGGGAGGGGGCCCATGGGGGGGCCATGGGTTGGGTAGGGGTCAAGAGGGTAAGGGGTGGGTAGGGACAAGGGAAATAGGGGGGTAAGGGACAAGGGCGCGTACCCCCGTCCCGCGCACGTGCGCGGGGCGGGGTAAAAAAATTTGCCGTGACGGGATTGAAATGGCACCGGGATGACGATATGGGTCATGCAGACACGACCGGGGTGGACGCGCGAATACACGTAAAAATAAAGAAAAATTAATAACTCCCAATCCGGACGTCAAAACGAAATAGCGTAAAAACAAAAAGTGGGCAGGACGGCAGGCGGAAAACAAGGAAAATATGGGACGGGGGTTCCGGGGGGGAAAAAGGCGGTCACGTGCAAAAAACACAAAAAATGAGCCAAAAACGCATTTTAAAATTAATATCGAAAGATCCGTGCAGCGGAATGAGGTGCAGAAAAAAGGAAAACTGTGCAGAAAGATGTGCCCGACAGTCCTATCATATCAAAACATAATTCCGAAGGAGAGAAGACGCGTTCACATGGGAAAAACCCAAAAAACAAACCCAAAAATGGAATCGGAAATTAATATCGGACGAACCGTTCAACGGAAAGACATGCAGTAAGAAGGAAAAATGTCCGGAGGAAGGAGTAGCACAGGATTATCACGTTAAAACGCAGTTTCAGTGGAAGTAGGAGGGGTTCACATGCGAAAAACTCCAAAAAGACTCCCGAAAACTCATTTAAAAATTAATAAGTAAAAATCCGAAAGTCGAAAGAGGGTGGAGGAAAAAGGAAAAAGGTGGGGGAAGGAACAGGGGACACGGCTATCAGATCAAATTGGAATTTCGATGCAAACAGCTGCCAGGTTCACATGGAAAAATGTCAAAAATACGCATGAAAAAGGTGTAAAAAACCGGAAAATTAATAACGGACAAACCGTGTATCGGAATGATGTGGAGGAAAAAGGAAACATGTCAGGGGAAAAGTGGTTGGCAGGGCTATGATGTCAGATCACGGTTCCGAAGCAAGAAAAGCACGTTCACATGGAAAACCATCTAAATTACGCAAAATGCTTAAAAAATTAATAACTCAAAAACCGTGCACCGGAATAAGGGTAGGTAAAAAGGAAAAATGGTCAATGCAAAGGAAGAAACAGGGCTATAAGGTTGGATTTGGACTTCGGTGAACGTAGGGTGCGTTCACATGGAAGGACCTCAAAATCAGGGAATGAAGGAAAACTTCAGGGGAACAGCCCCAAGGGTGGGTGGAACATAACCAGGGGGTGGAAAGGGACCCCATGAGGGTAAAAGCAAGGCATGGCATACATGCATGAACAGGGTAAGGCATATGCAGAAGGGTATGCAATGTAGACGCGCAGGGACGCGTCCCCACACTTAAGACCTTAACGAATAGGGTTAACCGAGCAACAGGGACCTAGGACCATGCCACAGACCATCCACTAACGTCCCCACACTTAAAACATGAACGTCACGAAGAAACCAAAGGGGGAGGGTTAGAAAAACTTGGCCCGTTTCGTCAAGAATCAAGGTTGAGTGTCGACGGCACGTCCAGTGTGGTTGTCGGCGCTGGAGGGACCAAGGCATCTTCTCGGCACACGTCCGTCATGGCAGGGACCATGCGGCAGCACCCAGGGAGGTAGCTGATGGAAGGAATCACAGGAAATTCGTCGATGATGAGGGATACTACACTCAACTCACAGTCACTCAATTGGAATGAAAGAACAGTCACTCGCCCCATGACTAATATCACTCGAGGAAGAATGATTAAAACCCATATCTCATACCCGGTTGAGGAATCGACAAGGGGGAATGGTGCAGAAGGAGTATGCCAGGGTGCACAGTTGATGGTGCATTAGTGTGTCCAACCCGTCTGGCATAGGTGCAAGGAGGAAGGCAAGGGAGCCTTATGGTGCAATGTACAGAACAGGGTGATGTGTCTTGTGATGACGGCAAAAACCCATCCCGTGGGTGCATAGGGAAACGGGAACATACCTGACTCCAAGTGTCGTAACGTCCCTCAATCTCACCTCTCGGTAATTGATTGAAGAAACTCCAGTCAAACTCAACCCACCCTCTGTCTCACTCTCTGTTGATAGTTACAGAGGGCAACCCATACTCACTTCCCCATCCGGTTAGGATGAAAGCTCACATCACTCAAGGGGTTTTCGATGAAGATCGCGTCATCAGTTGATGAAGAGGCGTACCCAGGGAGGTAGCCATCAAATCGAATATTGTATTGGTTAGGAACATGTCGTCTGCTAGAGGACAGGTAGTCACTGTGCAGAGAGACCCAGGACACAGCGTACCAAGGGAGGCAGCTTCGTGATTGGATCCGAGGGATATCAATTAATGAATCCACTTTCTGGACTGCTGGGTGTTACCACCTTTTCCACAGCCAGCTTCTCGCCCAAGGGTGTTTACCACCTTTTCTTGGAACGAGGCCTGCTATGACAGGGAATTGCTTCCTTTTCTCTCATAACAGATTTGTTTTGTTTTTTCTTTTTCTTCTTTGTTTTTTTTCTTTTTCTTATTTTCCCCTATTCCCGAGGGTGTTTCCACCTTTTCTCGAAGAATAGGTCGGCATGACAGGGACCTAAGTCCTTTTCTCCCATGACCGATATGTTTTGTTTTGTTTTTTTTTTCTGTTTCTCTTTTTTTTTTTTTCTGCAAAGTGAGCAAGGGAATGGTAGAAAAACCATGTGTCAAGACCAACCTCGCCACTGTCGCTGATGGAAAATAGAGGATAAGAGATCAAGGCTGGAAGGGGGGTTTGAGGGGACAGAGGGTTGCGTCCACTTCATCAGGAGTGATTGAAGAACGGCTATCAGAAGTAGCATCATAAGAAGTACAGTGTCGTGCCAACGAGGGAAAGGATCAAGTGACCGTAATTGTTTAGATCCCCAAGGAGGGAAGTACTTCTTCAGGCGATATCCATTGATCAGAAAGGGATCATCAGAGGCATCAACGGTCTGCACTTGGACAGAGCCATTAGGGTTGACTGCAAGTACCTTATAGGGGCCCATCCACCGCTGTTGGAGCTTGCCAGGAAACTTGCCAAAGCGTGAATCATAGACTAGGACCAAATCACCTTCTTTGAACTCCTTGTGCTTGATGAAACTGTCATGGTAAGCCTTGCGTCGAGCTTGCGTGGCTTCCATGCACTGTAGAGCCATCCTGCGAATTTCGTCCAGACATTCCAAGTGCAGGAGACGGCGTTGCAGTGAATCATCCTCCCCCAAACGCTCTTTGATAGCCACTCTCAAAGAGGGTAGTTCTAGTTCAACAGGAAAAACAGCTTCTGTTCCATACACCAACTGGAAGGGTGTCTGTCCTGTTGCTGCTTTATGGGAGGTTCGGTATGCCCAGAGGGCCTCTGTAAGTCGATCGTCCCAATCATGACGATGTGCGGCAATTGTTCTTGTCAGAATCGAGCAGAGGATGCGATTGGTGACTTCGACTTGGCCGTTGGCTCTGGGGTAATAAGGAGTGGACTTGCGATGGCGGATCTTATACAACTCTGTCAATTCTTCCATGACTTTATTAAGGAAATGAGTACCTCTATCACTTACCAGCTCTAAGGGACTGCCAAAACGGGTGATGATATTCTCGTACATGAACAGGGCCACGCTGTTACCATCGTCCCGCTTTAGGGCTTTAGCTTCACACCACTTTGTAACATAATCCGTACATACGAGGATGTATCTGTTCTGTTTCCTTCTAGTGGGAGGGTCGATCGGACCGACGAAGTCAATGCCCCACTTCTCAAACGGCTTCAAAGGAAGGATAGGTTGCAGTGGCATGGCACTTGTCTTCGTGGGTTTCCCCATTCTTTGACAAGCATCACATCTTTTACAGTAATTATAGGCATCTTTGTAAATTGTAGGCCACCAATATCCTGCTAGCAGAGCCTTCCTGGCTGTAGCTTCTCCTGCAAAGTGACCTCCGCATGGCTCGTCATGGCAAGCCTTCAGAACAATCCCAATCTCTTCTCCTGCAACACATCTTTGGAGCACTTCATCTTTGCCTTTCTTGTACAGTGCACCACCTAGCAGGGTGTATGGGGCTGATTCTAGCATGAGCTTCTTCCTTTCCTGACTAGAAATACCAGGAGGGTACTGTTGGGTTGCCAGCAGATTGGCAATGTCTGCATACCAGGGAGTGACAGTTTCTACCAAGAACAGGGAAGCATCAGGGAGGTCTGGATCATCCTGCTCCTCGTCTGCAGTTTGTGGGATACGCGACAGATGATCAGCCAGAACATGGGAACGACCAGGCTTAGTAATCACCTCAAAGTTGAACTCCTGGAATAAAAGGAGCCATCTCATCATTCGTCCTTTCACATCTGCTTTGTTCATCAAGAAGGACAGGGCCTCATGATCCACATAAAATTTAAAGTGGGTAGATAGGAGGTAGTGGCGAAACTTCTCTAGGGCAAACACCATTGCCAAGCACTCCAACTCTGTCACTGTATAGTTCCGTTCCCTATCAGTGACTTTTCGGCTTGCATAATAGATCGGTTGATCCAACTTCGAGGAGCCCTTTTGGCAGAGGACTGTGCCTAAGCCTTCAATAGATGCATCAGTGTGTACATGGAACTCTTTCGTCCAATCAGGAGATTGCAGAATGGGTGCCTCAATCAAACACTGCTTCAGAGTGTGAAAGGCTTTGTCACATTCTTCTATCCAAGTAAACTCTGCATCTTTCCGCAGAAGCTTGTGCAAGGAAGTTGCCTTTGTCGCAAAATGGGCTATAAACCTTCTGTAGTAACCCACATGGCCTAGGAATCCCCTCAATAGTTTGAGGTTGGTGGGTGCTGCCAGAGCTGCGATCTTTTCAATCTTTGCAGGGTCTGTTGATATCCCTTGTGCAGAGACAATGTGGCCCAACAGGACTCCAGAAGAGACCCCAAAGATGCATTTGTCGGGGTTGAGGGAAATCCCATACTCCCGGCACCGGTCAAAGCATTGTTCCAGGTGTTCCCAGTGTTCACTGATCAAACTATAGACACAGAAGTCATCCAAATATACCTCAATGAAGTCGTGCAGATGATTTTGAAATGCGGCCATCATGACTCGTTGGAAAGTAGCAGGGGCATTGCAGAGCCCAAATGGCATCACTCGGTAAGCGTAGGTCCCCCATTCTGTGGTGAAGGTTGTTTTGGATTGGTCTTCTTCTGCAATCTGCACTTGATTGTATCCACTGAATCCATCCAGAAGGGAATAAAGCTCATGTCCTGCCACTGTGTCCAACAGTTGGTCTGTGAAAGGGATAGGAAAGCGATCCTTCTTTGTCTTGGAATTAAGCTTTCGGAAATCCACACATATTCGCAATTTGCCATTCTTCTTGGGTACAACCACGATGGGTGAAACCCATTCACTATTTGCCACTGGATAGATGAACTCGGCTTCCAGAAGCTTCAGCAGCTCCGCTTTCACCAATGTGGAATAATTCGGGTTCATTCGCCTCTATCGTTGCCGTACTGGCTTGGCATCAGGCTCCAAGTCAATATGATGTTGACATATTGTGGGATCAATCCCCTTTAGGTCTTTGTAGGACCATGCAAACACGTCCAAATTTTCTTTCAACAAGTTGTACAAGGTTGACAACTCCTCTTCTGGGAGGCTGCTACCCACCTTCAAGTGGCGTTCAGTGCCTTCTGCATCCACAAAGGTTAACTGCCTTTCACCTTCTACTTCACGGATAAAGGTCCCGCGGACTGCTTCTGGGTAGAGATCCAACTCCTTCAAGGGAGTGGTGTCCTCTTCTGATGTCCCACTAGAACCAACTTCTTCTTTTGGTGGAGACTTAGGTTGCTCCTTGAGATGTTGAAATGGGATCAGAGCCGTTTCGGGTTTGGTGTCAAAATTAATTACCTCTTGGCTTGAAGACTCATCTTCTGATGATGACACATCCAGGAACGTCACATAACAGGGACCTTCTGATGCCGGTTGGATTAGTGGGACTGGTGCTTGTTGGCACAGTGCATCATCATCATCTTTCTTTGGCAAGGATGGGTTAGGACGGCATGAGCCACTGTTGAAAGACGGCTTGCTCTTCTTAATCCACATCTTATAAAGATTTTGTATATGAGAAGATCCATTTACCAGACCAAATGGTACCATCACCATTCTGTCCCATAGCATGAGGTCGTCTGTTTTTTATGCTTCTGGAACTTCTTCCTCAAATGTATCCTCTTCAGGTGGGATAGACTCTCCCGTCTCACTTTCATAACCTTCTTCGTCCATATCATATCCAACCTCTTCTGTCTCTGCTTCTGCTTCTGCTTCTGTCTCTGCTTCTGCTTCTGTCTCTGTCTCTGTAAGAGCTCTGTAACAGAAGAACAGATTCTCTGTTTCCTCTCCTGCCTCTGTCTCTGCTGTGGCCATGTAACAGGGAGAGCAGTACATCCATGCTTCTATCTCACTGTCAGAAGTGATTTCAGAAGTCATTCCTGGTTCAGGCAGGAAGTATTCACCCATTGATAACGGCTTTGCATCTGTTGGAAGTCGGCTTACAGTATCCACTGTTAAGGAATGTGCCACTGTTTTCTTAGGAAGGATCTGTTTGACAGCATCTTCGTCTGGTGATGTTCCATCTGTAGCCTCATTAGGGGAGTCAAAAGATAATTCCAAGGAGGTGGATCCATGTCCTTTTTGAGAACCATACAGTTTCAGCACCACTTTGTTGGGTCCTCTACCCAAAGTCAAGATTCCTTTGAACCAATCCGTCCTTGCTCGGGCTTCAAAAAGCCATGGTCTGCCTAGTAACAGAGGATAAGATGTACCATAAGAGTTTGGCTTCACCACCAAATAGGTCAGCCAATAATCTTTTCCAGCCACTATAGACTTCACATATGGGAGAATGCCCAAAGGCTTGATTCTACTCTGATCCGCCAGTCTGATGAGCCATTGGGTGGGTTGCACACCTTGTAGGCCTAGATCCTTCATTGTCACATCCGTCATAATGTTTACTGATGAACCACCATCAATCAGTGCGTTTGCAATGAAGCAGCCTTCTATCCACACGCCAGTCTCTGGAGTACCCGGATCTAGGAAAGCGTTAGCCACATCCACTTCTTTTACAGGCTCTGGAGCCTTGTTGGACTTTGTTGCTATTGAGGGAGCAATCCTTAAGCCACGTCTTCTTGTCAGTATACTTTTGAACCTTTTCCGGCAACTGGGAGACAACATCAATAATTGTCGGAATGTGAGATTTGGTCTAAAGGTATCTAGATCTCTGACCAGATCGTATTCCTTAATAGGATCCACTGGCTTCTCTAACCGGTTAGAGAATGGGGCAACACCCATTTTCATTTTCCCTCTTTCTTCTAACAGAGGAATTACAGGAACTTCTTCTGCCACTTGTGGCACTGCCTCCTCTTCTGTATCCTGGACCTCTGGTCCTGTCTCTGTAACTCTCTGTGGCACTGTAGTGCTCTGTACGGCACTGTTAGGCTCTGTTTTGTTCTGTTCTTCTGGTGGAAGATTGAACTTCACTGTTCTGGCAGGGGGCTTATTTTCTTTCTGGATAGGTGGTTCCTTCTGCTTTGCACGAGTGATGCCAGCAACTTCCAATTCCACTAAATTGGAGGTAGGCTCTTGGGCCTTGGCCGGACTATCAGTAGCACTGTTTTTCACTGGGGCTGGGCTTGGACAGTCTTTTGCAGTGTGGCCTTCTCCTTTGCATCGACTGCATAAGGGCTTGTAATCCACTGACCTTCGAGGATTTGGACAATTTGGTGAGATGTGTCCCTTTTCTCCGCATCTGTAACATTCCACTTCTGATCTCTGACCACCGCCAGACGGTCTTCCTCTGTAACTTTGAGAGGGAAATCTTCTAGGTCCGAAATTAGGACCAAACTCTCTAGGCTTGGGTCCAATATCTTGTGTTGTCGTTTTGGATTCCAACAAGTTGAATCTTGCGTCTTCTTCCTTCCTTCTCCTATCATGCATCTCCTTCAGAGAGCAAATGTCCTCTGTATGGTTCTTCCGCAAACAGTAGGAACAGAAGGCCCCAGGGATGGTTGGTTTTCGTGTACATTCAGTGGCTAAATGGCCTGCTTGATGACACTTACCACACCAAGTATTTGACCGCATCACATCTCTTCCTGCTCCTGCAACATTGGATATGCTAGCGGTATTCACTTTTAGCGTCTGTAGTTGTTCTGTAATCACATCCATCAACTCCTTTTTGATGTTTGCAACTGAATTGGATAAATAATCCTTCAAGCTTTCTCCTCTTGACGTACTGGCAGGAGGGTTTTGAGGAGTTTCTGTAATAAATGCATAAACGGGTTGGGCTGGTACAGAGGGGTCTCTGTTCTGGTTCTGATTCAGGGCTCCTGTTTGAACTGTTGGCTGTTGGCTCCAGTTGGTAGGATTCCACTGTTGCTGCTGATTTGGCATTGAGGAAATTGGTTGGGACCATTGTTGTTGTGGTTGAACCATCATTTGAGGCATGGATTGTGGCCACTGTGGATTTGGTGCACTGTACTGTGATACCGGGGGCATCTGTTGGTAAGGGTAGGGGACAGTCCCTGGAACTACATTTGGTGGATACATCATTCCTGGCATCAGAGGAGGTAGGACTCCTCTTCCTGTATTCATCGCCAATCTAGCTTCCACTTCATCGTACAGTCTTGCTCCTTCTGTTGCAGCTTGCAGTGTGGCTGGTCTTTGCAGCTCCACAAACTTACGGACTTCTGGTTGTAATCCTCTGAGAAACACCCCCTTCTGAATGCCATCATCTAGATTATGGTTAGTCCATCTCTTCAGGATGGATTTCATTCTTGAGACATAAGCTTCCACCCTTTCTCCAGAGGACTAACTTAGGTTCATAAATTCCTCTCTCATCCGCTCTTCAAAACCTTCACGCCTGAATTTAGTGAGGAAGGCCAACTTCAGGTCGTCCCATGTGCCAAAATTTCCTGCTGCTTGTCTCTCATACCACTGAAACGCCGCGCCCTTCAAAGTGGCGGGGAATATCGCTAACCAATGCTCAGGGGTTCTGGCATTGTTAGCCACACATGCTACCATAAACTCTGCTACATGAAGATCGGGGCCTTCATTGTACTCTCCCTTAAAAACTGGCAATGGAACTACATTCGCTGGCCTGTCATCAATATTTCCAGGACGGATCTGACTTGGAAGTGGGCCTCCAGCAGGAGGAGGAAGGGCTTGATGTGCCATTGGGACTTCTGTAAAGAGTTCCGCAAGGGCGTCAAAGGCGGCTTCTGCTTCGAGCTCGTTCTCAGCCTTGATTTTTGCTTTCTCTCTTCTTACGTACCTCTGGACTCGTTCTAACGCTTGCCTCTTTATTGCGTCATTCATCAGGGGTGTGGCTCCACTATGTTGTTAGTGCTCCACAGAGGGTTAACAGAAGGCTTCAGTCTCTGGAGGACTCTCTTGCCAACATTTCTTCTACTTCTTTCTTTTCAACGTCCCTGAATTCTGCTTTCATGCCACTGCACAGAGGAAGGTATTCGGTTCTAAAGGTGTCAAAATGCATACGTCTGAGCATTGTGGTAGTGCCATCATCATAGTAATGCCAACTTCTGATGGTTTCAACAGTGTATGTTGTGAAAAACACTCTGTCTACCAACTTCCAGTGGGTTGCTAATTGAACAAACAGAAGATTATCAGTACACCAAGCATCCCATGTATCTTGCTGTTGAGCACCCATGAACAAATTCTAACTTTTTTCCTTCTTGTCCCTGTGAACCTCTACAGACCAAGACTCCTGAAGCTTCTTCACAATCTCCCACTTGATGTTGTCTGGAAACTTTTCAATAAATGCCAAATCTTCCATGGATGGTCATTCTCTCTGTTTCTGCTCTTCAGTTTGTTCCCAAATAGTTTGCCACCAAGATGCAAGTTTCTGCTGCTTCAATAGGAAGAGGAAACTGTCCACCACATAGAGCATGCATCATGATGGTGATGTGTTTCCACCATTGTGGGATGAACTTTTTGTGGAAAGTGGCTTTGATTATGAGAAATTCCAACTCTTCAGTGGAAGAAGGAATTTTACAAACATCCATTGAATTCTTCTCTTCTTGGCAATGCCATTTCCTTCATTTTCAGCCTCTTTTGGTGCTTGTTGATGGCAAGTTTCCCCGGCTGCGCACCAAAAACATGGAGCCCCGAGAGGAACACCAAGGAAAAGGGAATTCTCTTGCAAGAAAATCTATCTTGTAACATCAACAAGCTTGTTTATCATATTTCATATGATCACAATGAAGAAAAGAACACCAGGCACAACAAATCTTCATACAGCATCATGTAGATCTCCCACGGTTTTAATAGAATCAACCATATTCTTCAATATCTTCACAAAATCCATCTATAGAACAAAGAAAGCAAAGAAATACACCATCTTTGAATGGAAATACATCACATAGTATTCATCTTCAATATCTTCATAGTCTTCTCTCTCAATCTCTCATATACAATCACTTTGTTTGAGTAGAATTGGCTATCTCTGACTCTCTCTCTCGCTCTCCATCAATAATACATCATGTCCTCACTACAATCTCTCCAAAATCACTCTCAATAATCACTCTTAGGTCGTGGATACCCCTCCCAAGAGGCATGTCTGATATGAAGAGTCACCAGAGCCACTACAGTGTCTTTTCATAGCTCACTACTGTCACTTCACTCTAGTCTTCACTTGAGTCTTTAGCAGCTACTTCTTCCACTTCCTTCAGCTCTTTTGCACTTGTATTCACCTCTTTCCAAGGCTAGAAAACTTTCCCAAAGTCACACATACATTCCACAGAACACTTACAGAAGCATACAGAACAGTCTACAGAACAGTACCAGAATAGCTACAGTACAGAACATAACAGAAACAGAACAGAAGCAGAAGCTCTACAGAAGACCTACAAAAGGTTACAGAAGGTCATCAAAACTACATAACTCATTCTCAAATCATTCCAAACTCTCAAAAACTATTCAATAAGCTCTCACAATATCTCATTCTTCATTAATCAATACTCCTTCCCTCTTTACAGAAGACAATCAGAACAAAACAGACCAAAACAGAGCAAAACAGAAGGTATACAGAACCAATCAGAACCTATCAGAACATCACAGAACCACCAAAAAACATGATGATCTTCCAAAACACAATCATTACCATCCAAAACACTCTCAAACCACTTCTAAATCAATCAATCATCCCATAAAATCAACCATTCAGCTCTCAAAAACAACAAAAATCAGCCAAAAAACAAGTCATTTCAACACTCAACAATTCCTATGGAGTTTGTCCCTCCAAGAGTGCTGGGTATAGAGTCACTACCTTTCCAACGGAGCTAGCACCACTTATATAGTTGCCAACTTGGGTGATGAGCATGAGAAAATGCTAGTAAAGAAGATGAAACCATCCCCTTCTAGGCCACATAGTGAGGAATGAATGCCTAGTTATCCTCTTCTTGAGCCCCATCTCTAGCCTTGTCTCTCCTTAGAGGCTAAACATTGTAAGAATTTTTCATTTGCACATGAGCTATTTGTATAGTTCTTGTCTCTTTTGTTTTTATATTTTTAATGCAAGAGCAATGTCTGAGTTTTGAAACGTCCTATTTTCTTCTTCTAACCTCGTTCTATGCCAACTTAATTTGTAAAACCATTGGAAAACTTCCAATAGACGAGTTGCCTTTCATGCACCACAACTCTTGTATGCCTAAAGTATCTACTTCTTGCTTTGTAATGAGACTTCTCCATTCCTGAACCAAATAAAAAAACTCCTATACTACCTCGCAAACTAGGGGCTATAGCTATAAATAATAGGTTGCACATTAGAAAAGAGATGGTGTTAGCTAAGTGCCAAGTAGTAAGATCTAGGGAGGGTCACTACCAATCGAAAAAAGCATCACCCTCAGAGAGGAAGGGCCCCATATTGCTTGATACTAACCCCTTTTGTAGGTGTCACTGAAGTCTCATATTTTTTCCCCTTTCTTTTGATTTTTTTTTTGTAAAAAAAGTTGAAGAACCTCCTTACCATGTAGTGTGTGAAATTATTCTCTCCTCAAGCATCCTTCATGGAGGTTTTGAACTTATCGAGGGCCTTCTTGAAGGCTAGGAGATCCTCAATGGACTAGGTTATTCTATTATAATACAAGAACGGTGTATCCAATGTCTCCCAGACTTCGGCCTTCCAGTTCCTTGCTCTTCCATCATCCTTGTGGTCTCTGTATGCATTATGTAGCACTTTCCATTGGTTGTGATGAACATGAGAAGAACCTTTTTTTCTAGGCTTGCCATGGAAGCCCAAAAAACTTATGGCCTTAACCCCACCTATCAAGGTTTTCTTGTGAATACTATTTTCATTTTTGGATCTCTAAGGATTTGCCTTGATCACAACATTCCCCCCTGTGGAGAGCAATGTTTAACAAAACCCTCTCAATAGCCCTGATAACACCATCCCTGGCCTTCTAGGGTTGCAATTTCCATGCAAATCCAATGTACAAATGCACAACTTTCTCAATTAATCTACACAAGGCATGCAATATGCACGTGTGGATGTTTGTTAAGCAAATATCTAGAACAACTTGAAAGTTTGGATCTTTAGCGTGCCTATTGGTTGCCTTGTTTCAATTAGCAAGTTTTCACACTTGGCCATGGCTATGTAGTGAACGCAAGGACTCTTAGTAATGGCACCTTTTGACACATTATACATGCACTTTAGTGTCTTTAAATTCGTGGCCATGTGCCACTCCACTTTATATTGTCCAAACCCTTTGATGCTTAGTTCCTCCCGTGATTGTTGAGTATAGAAGTTCATCGAGACACCCTGTCCAACACATCAAAATATTTCGTGTCAATTTGAATGCTTCTAAGCACCAAATTTCTTAATCTGATTGCACACTGAAGTGCACTGAGACCTCTGAGCCTTCGTCCCCCTCGGTACATGGCTGAACAACCCTATTCATCAAGGTCCCTTCACAATCTTAGTTTCAGCCAACTTGATAACAAAATGGCAATGCCATTTTATTTTGGATTCTCTAGCATGTAAAACCTAATCATTGCTCTTTGCAATGTCCTTAGATCAAAGAATATGTTGTTACAACTATCATAGTTTGGCACTCTCTTCTTTTCCGGATAGCTGTATTATGTGAAAGGGCTCATGAGGGACTTCCACGACTTGCTAGTTGATGTTGCATCTTATTTGTTGAGTTGAAGATGGCTTTGGAAGCAAAGACCCCTTGACCCTTTTCTTCTTCAATGTCTCTTGCATAACTTTGAAGAGTTGGGTGTTGCTTTGTCTACTAATCCCCATCCTGTCCAAGGTGCTTTGGATGTTCTCTTTGTCTAGGAAAAACCCTTGTAGAAACTTTTTAACACACTACTCCTTGGTGTTCTTAAACCTCTTCTCAATCAATATGCTCCTTACAACTTTGGGAGGAATGATGTTGTTGTAAGCTTTTGATGATTTCTCCATGTTCTTCATTGCTTTGTCTAGATGGAGAATGGTCATGTTGGTTACAATAACAATGTCAGAGTGAGGAATAATACAAGTAGTTCATGGTGAGTGACCACCTGTTACCGTATTATTGTTATTCTTCTCCTACAACCTTTGCTTCCAGGCTTGAGAGTCTTGATATTCTTTAGAATTCTCTGCCTCTCATGCCTCTCTCGAGCTTTATTTCCTTCCTTCTTGCTACACATAGGAGCTCAATTTTGAAAAATGTGATGTAGGTCATTAGAAAACTACAGATGATTCTCTTATCAAAGGAAAGCGGGTGGGCATAAACCCCGACGAGCCCGTCCAACGGTAGGGTAGTCCCAGTTTGCTGCTCAGAGCTTTTCTAAATCAACAATAGAAATAAGAAGATGATAAATTAACCAACTAATCGCTAGGTAGAACCGATTTGCATTGCTTTAGGGGGCCGAAATGGGATTTTGCCTTATAGGTAGGAGGGTTCATGTACTACACTTCCCTCCGCCTCACATTCTCCTTGAACCAAGTGCAATGGAAAATCTACTTCAGATTGAGTTATCTTGTAGAAGTGGGAACTCGAAATTACTGACACTAGCTGGCTATTAAGGAGACCGGTCTGATTTTAGGAACCAAAAAATTTAGGTCGATCCTAGTGGGTTCGTCGACCGGAACTCTCTTGTTACGAAGTAGACTCAATAGGGCCTAAGTGACAAACCCCGTGATGTTCCAAGGGAGTGCCGCGTAGCATCATTTTTAGAAAACCTACTGATGGACTACTAAAATGTGTGTCGTGGATTGAGATTTGCAGATACCTCACAGTTGGTATCAAAGCACACATTAGTATAGAATACGATGTAAGCTTAATAAATAATTTGAGTATCAAAATCTAATATTAATATTATATAAATTTTATAAAATTTAATGTAAAAATTGTTGAAAACTTCCAAGAATTTCGCACCCACAATAATTTCCAATGGAGCTCAAGAGAAAAGGAATCTTTTGAAACAAGTCAAACCTTTGAAATTTGACTGGAAAGGTAAGAATGTGGAAGTTGATGCAAAAATTTGGATCGAATCCATGGAAGATTATTTTACTAGTGTTGGAATTGTCTTAGCCAACCAAGCCATGATAGCTAAGCTAAAATTAATTGGTGAGGCTTGACTCTGGTAAAATCAGTGGTGTCGAGATCAAGGTGTCCCTGAAAATACCATTACTTGGGATTTGCTTAAAGAAGCTGTAAGAGGAAGATATTTACCTTAAGATTATCACACCTAGAAGATGAAAGAGTTATTTAATTTTAAGCAAATGGGATTGACCCTAGAAGCATAGTATTACTCCAAGTTTGTTTCACTTCTTAAGTATGTACCCCCATAGATATTATTCAACAAGTGTCCAAGTTTTGGAATGGGCTAAATTCTCCTCTAAACACTCGTTTGGAATCAATGCACCCAATAGACCTCCAAGATTCTTTGATTTGAGCTGCTTCTATTGTGTGGGAAGTACAATTAAAGCCTAACAATAATAAATTCTAGAGCTACGATAACTAGAACAAAGGAGGATTCAAAGGTTAAGTAAAAAGAACCCAATGCCAATTTTACGAAGGTCAAAAGAAAAAGGAAAAATCCAATGCAGTTGGAAATTTTGTTTCTACCCAGGGAAATGGGGATGGTCTTAGGTTCTTTCACTATAATGAGCTAGGACATTTAAGGAGAGATTGTCCAAAGCTTTGTGGAAACCATTGCCAAGGCCAATTTTAAGGTGAAGGTAAAACTGCCCAAGGCCATTGTCAAGTAGCTATTGCAAGAGGAAGAACGCCAAATATTAGCCTAAAAGAGACTAATAGGAAGGAAAACCCCACTATGGAAGAAGATATTGAAAGAGCAATGATAGAAACTAGTTATCGAGGTAAATCATTTAAAGTTTTGATTGATTGTGGAAGCACACATTCATTTATTTCACCAAGTGTACTAAGAAGTTAGGAATAGATATAGTAAATGCATCAAAACTACTTATGGAATTAGCAAATGAAAAGGAAGTACTTTCTACACAACAAACTGCCATGGTAGAGTTTAACCTAGGAGAAATCCTTTCAAGTATGAGGTTCAGAGTAATAAACTTAGGAACTTATGAATGTTTATTGGGAATGGATTGGCTGATTCCCAATGATGCTCATATCCATTGTGGAAGAGGTCAAGTCACATTCCAGGATCTGAATGGTGAAATAGCAACTACACAAGGTGAAACAAGGAAACCTAAAGATCAATTAGAAAAAGCTTCTTTAATTGTGAAAGGCTTGAAGAAAGGATTACCTATTTACTTGATCAAGATTAACAAGGTAAATCAAGATGGTCAGACAGAAGAAGAACCATCCTAGTTAAAAGAGTACGCTGACTAACTGAGCTACCTCCGGAAAGAGAAGTTGATCATGAGATTAAAATTGTTCCAAGAGCTACTCTAGTGGCAAAGAGACCTTACACAATGTCTATTTATGAAGCCATCGAACTAAAAGAGAAACTCAAACAACTACTAGAACAAGGGTATATTTGGCCAAGTAGTTCACCATGGGGAGCCCTAGTATTATTCCAAAAGACGAAAGATGGAACTCTCCATCTTTGTATCGATTAGAGAGGGCTAAACCAAGTAATAATAAAGAATAAGTATCCAATCTTGATGATAGATGAGCTTCTTGATTGTCTACAAGGAGCAAGGATCTTTTATAAGATGGATCTTTGGTTAGGATATTACCAGATATTGTCATTTCAAATTCATTGTGATGTCATTTGGGTTGACAAGTGCTCTAGCTACCTTTAATAGGTTAATGCGTGACATTTTCAAACCTCATCTTAATGATTTGTTCTTGTATTCTTTGATGATGCCCTAACTTATTATGAGGAGGAAGATCATGAACCACATTGTCACATTGTCCTAGAGACAATGAGAACACACAAGCTGTATGACGAGAAGAAGAAGCGTGTCTTCTTCAAAAGGAAGATTGAGTACTTGAAATTTAGAGTGTCTCTTGAAGGTATATATCAATAGATCATGCCAAGGTTAAAGATGTTCAAGATTGGCCACCCCCAACCACTATAAAGGAAGTGAGATGTTTTCTAGGCCTGACAAGATGGTATAGGGTATTCATCAGAAACTATGCCCAAATTGTAGTACCTCTTACAGTCCTACTCAAAAAGAAAGTTGCCATTAATTGGACGCCAATTGAACAATCTAGCTTTGAGCAACTAAAGCATAGTTTGATAACTGCTCCTATTTTAAGGCTACCTAGCTTAAGCAAAGAATTTGAAGTTGTCACAGATGCCAGCTCTCTTGCATTAGGATGTATACTAATGCAGGAAGGTAATCTTGTAGCTTACTCTTCAAGAAAATTGAAAGTCCATGAAAAGAGATATGCTACACACGACTTGGAGTTGTTAGCTGTGATTCATGTTCTCAAATTATGGAGACATTACATACTTGGAAATAAGTTTTCCTTAGTCACAAATCATAAAAGTCTTAAATGGATTTTTACTTTACCTAATCTTAATATGAGGCAATGAACGTGGATCAAAATTCTGTAGGAGTATGACTTTGAAATTAATTTCAAACTTGGTAAAGAAAATGTAGTAGCAGATGCCCTTAGTTGTAAAGCCTTCCTTAATGCTCTTATCACTGAAGAACCATCTAGGGCAAAAACTCTAGTTATAATAGTATCAATACCAATTAATCCTATCATCGAGTTGACTAAGGATGAAGCAAATAAGAACCTAGACTACCAATAATTGTTTTGGGAAGTTCAGAATAAGAAATAAGATCCCAAACTCAAGACTAAGTATCAAGAATTCTCTATATATGAAGACGAAGGACTTGTTTATTTCAAAATGAGACTATGCATTCCTTCAAGTTAGACTCTCAAGAGAAGGATACTTTGGGAAGCACATGATTCTCATTTTTCAAGACACATGGGGTATGAAAAAACTCCTAATGCTGTCAAGAAAAGCTTCTATTGGCAAAGACTCAAGGGCGATGTACTTAAGTATATCACTGAATGTCTAAATTGCCAAAGGGTAAAATCTGAACGTATCAAGTTACTAGAAAAAATCTAGCCATTTAACATTCCCTAGATGAAATGGGAGTTTATTAGCATGGACTTTGTAGTTGGGTTACCTTCTGTACAATGAGAATATAACTCAACAATGGTGATAGTAGACATGCTAATAAAGGTCGCTCATCTTATTCCAACAAAAACCAATTACAAAGCTTCGAATATTGCTGGAATTTTTGTAAAATAGATTTTTAGGTTACATGGGTTACCTAAAAGGATCATCAGTGATCGTGATTCTCTTTTCACATCACATTTTCGGAAGAGTTTATTTCAAGCCATTAGAATCTAACTTTATTTCAGCACTACTTATCATCCACAAACTGATGGGTAGATAGAATGAGTCAATCAAGTAAATGAGGATATTATGTGTGATATTGAAGTAAGGAACCTAAAAGGTGGATTCAGGATCTATCCTTAGTGGAATTTGCTTATAATGCCTCTTATTGTCGAAGTATTTAGATGACTCCATTTTAGGCACTATACAGTCAAGATTATTGTATGCCACTTAATTTTTCAGATCCTACTCTAAGGGTAGAAGCTTCAAGAGAAATGTTAGAAGAAATGGATGATCAAATCAAGATTATCAGAGACAAGATATTCAAGCTGCCAAGGATTGACAAAAGGCGTATGCTAATCTAAAAGGGCAAGAACGAATCTTCAAAGAGGGAGACATGGTCTTCATCCATGTCCATCCAAAGAAGAGTTCTTTTCTTTAGGAGAATTTAAGAAGCCAAGTCCAAGGTATTGTGGACCCTATAAGGTTCTCAAGTGCTTAGGATCAAGTGCTTACATGATACAACTCCCTGAGAATATAAAGATCCACAATGTATTTCATGTTAGCTTATTGAAAGCATATGTAGCTAAACCTAACCATATCCTTGATGATCAACAAGTTGTAATACCTAACCAAGGAGTCCATGAGCTACAACCTGATAGAGTAATTGACATAAGAGAGAGAGAATTGAGGATTAGAACCCATAGAGAATACCTTGTACAGTGGAAGGATTATCTTGAAGAAGATGCTATATGGATAAATGAGAATGCTTTTCATCAACAATACACACAGTTTCTCTCGAGATGAGGACATCTCGATTTCTCTAAGGGGAGGAGGAGGATGTAATATTTCCATGTAATTAAAAGCTAGTTGGTTAGTTCAAAATTTAGTTAGTCAACTAACAACTTAGTAAGATTACTAACTAAAGTAAAAACTAATTAATATTAATAACTAAAAAATTATTTATATTAAAAATATAAATAAAACTAAGAGTCATAACCTGACATTTTCTCTGAATTGACAAGGATTGTAGCCACCCATCACGAAAGTTATCACATAAACGAGAGTTATGAGCCATGTTAGTCATTAATGACAGTGTGTATAGTATGGATGGTCCATATATATTAGATTTTTAGACAAAACTAGTATATTTTAGATATTATTATAAATATTTTAAAAAGATATAGGAATTTTTAAAATAAGATGTTATGTAAAAAAAACTAAGTGATTTTTTCAGCTAGCTTTGGAGATTTAATGTAAAATGTAAAAGATTTATAAACAAGTGTCTTGGTAAAAAATCTATAAACAAGTGTCTTAGAGTTTTACCCCCCTTTCGACACCAACGGAACCATTAGATTTATGATTTGAGCATCAGATCACTGATTTTTCCAAGTTCCCCTTTACAAAGAGCTCTTATCTCAGCCACAACTCTTCTCTAGTTCACTATAAATAAGACGTATGGGGAACAGTTTAGAGAAGGACAAAGAGACCCCAAGAGGCTGCGAGAAAGAGGTAGAGAGAGAGAGAGGTAGAAGGATATCCATGCAAGAGGCTGAGAGAGAGAGAGAGAGAGAGAGAGAGAGAGAGAGAGAGAGAGAGAGAGAGAGAGAGAGAGAGAGAGAGAGAGAGAGAGAGAGAAGTTAACCTGAGAGGCTGCGAGGGAGAGAGTTAGCTCAATTCTCCATGTCTCAGTCTTCGACTAAGCCATCTTCTCTTATGCTCTCCCATGTCGAATCTGTTTGATCTTCTCTATCTCCTAAACCACTTGTGGATGATGGCTCCAAAGTGACGAAGTGGAAAGACCACGAGAACCATCGCAACCGATCAAGGAGCAGGTATTGCTAGAGATACGGGAGTGCCCGAGGTTACTAGAGTTGCCACTACCAATGGAACATCGGGTGTGGCGAAGGTGAGTGTGGGAAAAGATGAAATTTCCAATGTCATTATGTCAAATCAGGTTATTCATTACTACATAAATATTTAGTGTATAAAATAATTACATAAAATATTATCTTCTATACTTGCACGAATTAAAAGATTCATTTAGAAAGTATACTAGTACAAGCATAAGTGATTAATTACTATGAATTATAGCTAGATTAGTTGAGATTCTAAGTTGTAGAATCATGTTGGAAATAATTGCAAGAGGTTATTACACATATGTCTTTATGCACATTCGACATAGTTATGGTCAAATGGGACAAGGTTAAGTGTTGACTAACGCTTGTTATGAAAAGTGAAACTCTATTTAAAGGATCTGTAAGTCATCTCATTAAGCTATTGGCATAATATATTTATTTAAGGAATTTTTCTTATGTTGGGTAAGATAGCCCAAATGGTAAATTTATACCTTGCTTAACATGTGGTAAGAGATGTACTCAACACTTCTTTATGGGGAGGAGAATCCTCATTAGAATGTAAGGTTACCTTAGAATAGGGTCTACCTTGGTTATGGAAGATGTGAATTGCACAATGGTGTGATTGTCATTGCATCATTTGATATACATTTGAAAGGATTATTTGTGTTTGCTAGAATCTAGATCTCTGATTGAAAATATTAACAAATAGGATAACAGGAAGGGTCGCGCTAGGCTACCTCCAAGCTAGCTACGAGACCCTACTCCAAGGGGGTCATGGTTATCGCTACGAGAGGCTTAGACCGGCTCCATAGACAAAAGGTCTGTCAGTAGGGATAGTTACACATTTTCTACTACTGCCCGAGAAACAGGATAAAAGAAAATATTAACAAACATGATAAAAGGAAGGGTCGCGCTAGGCTACCTCCAATGTGGGATAGTCTCGGGCAGTAGTAGAAAAAAGAAAATATTCACAAACAGGATAAAAGGAAGGGTCGCGCTAGGCTACCTCCAAGCTAGCTACGAGACCCTACTCCAAGGGGGTCATGGTTATCCCTACGAGAGGCTTAGACCGGCTCCATAGACAAAAGGTCTGTCAGTAGGGTTAGCCCCTTCGTGACCTAGGATGGGATCCTGGAACCCTAAATACTAGTTACAAAGGTGGAATCTTGGTGGGCAGAATACCCTCTTGAATTCTGTGTATCTTCCGTAGGGTTGAAAAGATGGAAATTGTAATAAGCTTTCAATATAATAAAGAAGTTTATTTTATTCAAGGATTGTTTGAATTGTGTGTGTGTCCGTGAAATAAATTACGTGAAGGAACTTGTGATTTAACATACTAAATAAGGAAGTTGATTGTATATGTTTCAATAAATGTGATGTAGGTAATTAGAAAACTAAAGATGATTCTCTCATCAAAGGAAAGCAGGTGGGCGTAAACCCCGACGAGCCCGTCCAATGGTAGAGTGGTCCCAGTTAGCTACTCAGAGCTTTTCTAAATCAACAATAGAAATAGGAAGACGATAAATTAACTAACTAATCGCTAGATAGAACTGATTTGCATTGTTTTAGGGGACCGAAATAGGATTTTGCCTTATGGGCAGGAGGGTTCATGTACTACAGTCCTCTCCATCTCCCATTCTCCTTGAACCAAGTGCAATGGCAAGTCCGCTTCAGATAGAGGAATCCTGTAGAAGTGGAAACTCAAAATTACTGATGCTAGCTGGCTATTAGAAGACCCATCTGATTTTAAACACCCAAAATTTTAGGCCGATCCTAGTGGATTCGGTCGGAACTCTCTCATTGCGAAGTAGACTCAGTAGGACTAAGTGGCAAACCCCGTGATGTTCCAAGGGAGTGCCAGGCAGCATCATTTTTGGAAAACCTATTGATGGACTACTAAAAGGTATGCCATGAATTGAGATTGGTAGACACGTCACAAATGAGAAACATGATGAGAATAGATGGGTGCTTCTCATTGTGGGATCCATAGGATACAACCTCCCATTAGTCCATAGATTGATATTGTTTCCACCCTCTAATCTCATTGTCTTTAGCACACTTGGTGTGTTTATATACACTTGCATTCTCTTACGAATGCATTCATACTCATCTTCCAAATCAATGTGGAGATGGTATAGATATTTATGGTCAGCCATGTTTACAATCAAGTTACATGTGATGATCCACACTCACAATGTTGATGTGGTTTAGAGTACTCGAAAACAAAGTCTTAAAAATGGAGAGGGAAGAGATTGAGAGAGTCATCAAAAGTGCAGCTTCTATACGATGGTGATGCATTGAAGGTGGTGCATGTGACACTTTTAAAGTTCGTCGCCAATGAATGATAGATTATGAAAGTACTAGGCCAAAAGAATGATTTGGTGGCACAAAATTGCATGCTTTGGTGAATTGTGTGTAGAATAAATCAATTTTTAGTCACTCGATGATTGTGCCTTTGGTGAAACTCAACTGTTGCACCAACCACTATGCTACCACCCCATTGGCTCTAGAAGACTTTTTTTTGGAAGAAATGAAAGGATTAAAATATTTGAAATGAAGGACTAAAGTAACACGAACCCATACTAATGGCTGTTGCCCTGGTGGTTTGTTCTTCCTGCTCAGTGATGAGGACTATTGCATGGAGGATTCTACTTCCTAACATCTTTTATATCACACAACTGTAACGTGCCTGCCCCTCAAATCGCGGGACACGTCTTAGCAGCCCATCGAGAGATTAATCTAGAGGACGCCGCCTGACAGTTCCCAAGGAATGACGCGGGGTTTGCCAACTAGGGTCTCTCGAGTTTGCCCCGCAACAGAACTTATCCGACCGTTCCCACTAGGATTGACTTGAAGTCCAGGTTCCTAGCAGTCGAGTCTTCCTAATAGCCTTCTAGCGTCGGTCTACAGCCGCTCTACTTTGCATAGATACAACTAGACCCAAGCAGACTCGAGAGACCCTAGTTGGCAAACCCCATGTCATTCCTTAGGAAGTGTCGGGCGACGTCCTCTAGATTGATCTCTCAATGGGCTGTTAAGACGTGTCCCGCAATTTGAGGGGCGGGCACATTACAGTTAGTATCAGAGCAAAACTTCTTAATGATGTATGACTGATTAATGTTCAACAGTTATCTAGGATTCATGGATCGTGCCTGTGATTTCAATAAACACATGAAATGATAGCTCGCGTTCTTAGTGTGCAAATGCACAGTTGCATGGAAAATTTAGGCTTTCATGTACTTAAGCCACACAAATAAGTGCATAGTAAGATTTAAAAAAGTCATCAATTAAATGTGAAGGGAGTTAAGGATCGTAGATTGTGTCAGTTTATTAAATGACCCTTGTGCACGGAATATGAGTTTGATGGCAAAATTCTGCATAGCTTCGCACTAAGAGAGGGTGAAAAGAATGTATGACAAGTCTTGCAATATATTGTGTTTTAAAGATTACCAAGTATGTTAAAAGACTTGCAAAGAATTCGAGGATTCACAGCTTGGAACCCTAGGATAAAACCCAAGGGAAAGAGAGATTCAAAAGAAGTTGAGTGATTAAACACACGTGCTTGTGAGTTGTTTTAATGATCTTGTCATTCCTTGGGAAGTGTCGGGCGGTGTCCTCTAGATTGATCTCTCGATGGGCTGCTAAGACGTGTCCCGCGATTTGAGGGGCGGGCACATTACAGTTGAAGTTGCAAAGCTTCACACTTTTAGGGTTCCAATATTTCCAGCTACTACAAGGCCATTAGTATGCAATCACACATTGAGTGTGAGCCCCATAGCCATTGCCCACCGACCTTGGAGAGGACATACAATCTCTTTGGTGAGACCACTAAAAACACCTTGTCTCAGTAGTGAAATAGATCAACAATGAGGATGAGGACTGAGCAATTGCATTGTCACTTGCATGATCACATATAGTTAGTTATAGGATGAATTTTGGTGCCATGTAGCAACTAATTAGATAGTTGTACATTGCAAGGAAAAACAAAAGGAATGAGTATTGAATACTTAGAAAATTCTACTTTACAAGGAACTATATGAGGAGTATGGCCTAAGCCTTGAGGTGAGGGTCCTCACTTGGGACTTGACTAGTGTTAACCTCCCACACAAACAAGGGCTCTCAGTGTTCAAGCTACAACATCGAAAGAATGCCAAGATATACATGAACCATCTACATCCTGAATTTTTCAAGGATTGCAAACAACTCTTTTATAAGGCCCCACATTGTGTGGGAAGATTATGGAAAAGTTTGCCAAGTGTTACACATTTGAGAGGTGTAGTGTTGCAAAAGAAGACCCTTCCATGCATAAGATTGCATGGGTAAAGTTTGGGGAATCCATGCTAGAAATGTGCAAAAGCAAGGCTGAAGGCTTAGAAAGAAGTTGGACAATTGAAGGAGGGAAAATGACGTATCTTAGGGTGAAAGATTGACTACACACAAGATGTAAGCAACATGTGCACTAAAGAGGATAACATTTTCAAGTCAAGACCTTCTGAAGTAGATTATATCTTCGATTTGCAGGGTATTGGTCAGAGGATTTTGACAAGCTACATGCAAAATTTGAGTAGGTTACATGAGTTGAGGACATCTCTCCAATTAAAGAAGGAGAGCTTATCGAGGGTTAAGGGCTCTAATGCCATGTCTAAGAGAATTAAGGACAAGATTGGCATGTTTGAGCAACACTTGGAGGAGCTACAACAGCAAGGGTTGCCTGATGCCAAAGAGGTAAATGAAGTGGAGACTGATATGAATGTGTCAAAGCATGTGCTCCATCGACTTGGAATGACTGAGGACTTGCAAGTTCTTGCCAAAGAGATGGAAGCTCAATAGGTACTTTTGCCTGACCTTTTGGCATCATCTTTTCTTTTGGTAACTACTGTACTCAGTTAGCCTAGTGTTGTATTTTTTTTATGCATTTTGAAAATTTTGGATCATTTTGAATCTTTTCATACATTTTCACTGAAATAGTTTTTCACACTTTTAAACCCGGTGATAGATATTGGTGTTGACCCTCATGTGTACTAAAATCCTTATCGATCACCACCAAGTGAGGGGGGACCTCTCACTACTACTGGTGGAGGATTACCACATCACTTGGTGGTGACCTTCGTGTGTATTGAACTCTCTACAAGTAAGTCACAATTAAGCGAGAGAGACTCCTCGCTGGGGCGAAGAGCCCCCGCATCTCTTGGTGGTGACCCTCATGTACACCAATCATCCTATGGATCACCACCAAGCAAAAGGGGCTCCTCATTATGGTGAGACCCTCCCCGTCACTTCGTGGTGACCCTCATGTGAACTTTTTTGGAGGATCTTCCCATTACTTGGAGGACCCCCCATAGCCTGGTACCTTTAAGGTATTTTGGTACTTTTTACTTTTGAATACAAAACATTATTTGGCACTCTCCATCCCTTGGTGGACCCCCCCATCCCTTGGGCAAAGGGCCGCCGCCCCCATGGCTTGGTGGTGACCCTTATGAGAACTTTTTTAGAGGATCTCCCATCGCTTGTTAGAGGAGGACCCCCCATCACTTGGTACTATTATTATATGTTTTGTACTATTTTGTACTTTTTATTTTTAAATATAACATATTTATTGATACTCCCCATTGCTTGATGGGCCCCATCCCTTTGCAGTGGACCCCCATGCTTGGTGGTAACACTGATGTGAATTTTATCAGAGGACCCCCATTGCTTGATAGTTTCCAATATTTTTGGTATTGTTTGGTTATTTTTATTTTTGAAGATCAAATATTGTTTTTAGCACTCCATGGTACTATTTCATACTTTTTGCACACTTTTATTGCACACATTAAAATACATTTTGCACCCAAATATTTGTGCATTTTGATACCTTTCGAAACATTTTGGTATTATTTTTTTTGTATTTTGGTACATTGTGATTTACCTTTCAGTGCTTTTTGATAATATTGATACTATTTGATACTCTATTGATGAAATTTTCATGTTTTTCCTACAGATGGAATGTGATTCACAGTTGAGAGTCAAGAGGCTCACACCTAGAGTGATTTTCTTAAGATACTGATTATAGAATTGGAGGAAGGTAGAATGTTTGTATTGTTTCCTAGGACCCCAGTTGTTGGATGAAGGTAACAAAATCCATGTTTTGGGGACTTGCACTACTTGTGGGGAGTCTTTAGACTTTACCTATGTGGTGGGCTCTTTCATGCTGACCTGCAAGCACTAGTACCACCCCTTGTGTTTCACTGCCACTCTCATGACAAACAACACTTGGGTGAAAGGTGGATGCAATCATTGAATCCAAAAAGTGGTTAATAGTTGGGCACATAAGGGATATATTCATGAGAATAACTATTTGCTTCTTTCTCATATTGTTTGCCTTATTCTTTTCCTCTTTTTCTATGGGTAATCTTGCTGAACTTTGTAGATTGTGGGGCTAATATGATATACAAAAACAATCATGCTATAGACAAGGATCCAAAGAGTCTTGAACACGACTTTGGTGATGTCAAGGAAGAGATGCTTGGGGACCCTTAGGCTAAAGCAAGCAATGATTGGGTTCACAGGGAAATGCATGCAAAAATACTCATTGAGCATGTTGTTTGTGAAGGAGTAGAAGGGGGAGATGGAAGGAGAGGAGGAGCCTACTGGTTCTATCTTTGGAGAGTAGAAGGGGGAGCTGGAAGGAGAGGAGGAGCCTACAATGATTCCTATCTTTGAAGAGCACAAGGGAGAGCTGGAGGGCGAAGGGGAGCCCATTATGGTTCTTAAAAATAAGTAGAGAGACCGAGTGAAGATAATGTGTAACTCAGTCACTTTTGAGTTCGGCTATTTATTCAATCTCTTGCACATATCTAATTTGTTAACTTATTTTGTAACCTTTAGAGCCTAGCGGCTCAAAGAGGAGGCTGCCATGGAAAGTAAGCTTCCAAGTAATGTTCCTATAACCAAGGCCAGATTGACAATCATTGGTTTTAATGCAGTGCTCTTGAAATAATTAAAAGAACCTTTTAAATAAGACTGGTTGTTGGAGGGGTCCAAACCAGTTTGGGTTAGTGAGGATTGTTACTGTATGGTAAGGCCTAGAGTCAAACAGTTCCAACTATCATTGGGGGCCAAATAAGTATCCTGGTTTGGAGCATTGCAGCAAGCCATATTTGATACAAATTTTGTCTATATGCTTCCCCTACACACTAGCTCACAATAAAATTCTTACAGGTAAGGCTACTTGGAGGCCTTTTATATTTCTGTGTCTTTTTGTAGTCTTTCTATTGATTAAGTCTTACGTACTTGTTTCTCTTTGAGTAGATGCATTCTCTGAGGAAGATCGTGAAGTGTGGTGAAAAAGTTTTCACTAGATCCCTCATGTTGATGAGAAACATTGGAAGAAGTATGTGTTATTAAAGAGCTTGCGAAAAGTGTGGAAAAAAAGCCCTCAGTTTGATGCAAGCAACAACATACTCTTGGAGGACTATTGCTACAAGTCTCTAAAGAATGAATATGAAAATTGTTTAGCTATCCATTCCTACATGCCAAAGGTTGAGCCCCATCACAGTTTGTTGTATTTGATGTGTATTGTTGAGCCCTAGCTTCAAGGGTGGATCAAAGACTTTTTCCCACTAGCCTACAATAGGAAATGTCCCATGTATGACATCAAAGATGACTTGTCTCTGGTAGTGACAAATTACTTCATTCAAAAGGAGGGCTATTCGTATTAGCTTGAAAGGCCAAATGTATGAGTTGTTCCAATTGGTTCTAAGGTCATTAGTTTGAGATCTTTTCCTTGGTCAAAATTGGCCAAGGCGCAAGTTGCCAATCCCAACCAAGACTTTAGTTCCTGTACATTCTCTATGTTTCTGGAAGATACACATATAGCACATTGATAGAACTCTTGTTGTAGCAAAAAATCTTGGTTGTATGTTGCTACATGAAGTTTAAGGTGACTTTCCATATGAAGAGTGTGCCAAGCATGTAGTTAAACATTATAATACTTCCTCATAGGTTCTATTGGCTCCTTCCTCCATTCAATGGACTATAGTATTTAGACTTGTCCCAAATTTATTGTAATTATGTAAAGGATACCTTCATCTATACTTCAATTTGATAAGCTGATATTCTTACCTTTTCCTTATCTAGCTAAACCATATGATCTATTAGGTATGGTTAATTTCATTCTTTTTCTCATAACCTCAACTTCGTACAAGTTATGTGGTAATGATTATGTAGTAATGTGATGTTGTGGGTGGTGATATGTGGTGATCTTTAGGCTTTTATATTTATTAATGTTGATTATGGTATTGTAATATGCACTACAAGAACTGTAAGACAGCAGAGATAATAAGAGAACCAAAAAGCCTCATTCTCCACATAGACACTAGATTGTATGATTATGTTGTAATTATGTGGTCCCTTGATGTTGTGGGTGGTGATCTCCAAGATTTTAAAAATGCCAATGTTGACTATGGTATCTTAGAGAGTTATGTTGAGGAGGTGACCATCATGTTGATATGGCCCTCTATAGTTTGGTGGTGACCTTTGTGTATTGTGAACCCTCCATGGGTTACCACCAAGTGAGAGAGCTCCATCACAATAGTGGAGTTTCCTCCTACCACTTGGTGGTGACCCTCGTGGGTAGCGAGAGTGAGAACAATATTGTGGGTGGTGATAGGTGGTGATCTCCTAGCTTTTAAAAATGTAAACATTGACTATGGTATCTTGGAAAATCATGTTGAGGAGGTTACCATTATGTGCAAAGGGCTCCTAAACAGGTCACCACCATGTGAAGGAGGCACCTCCCAAGGGAGTTGTGGCCCATTATCACTTGGTGTTGACTTGTGTGTGGTGTGAACCCTACATTGGTCACCACCAAGCAAGAGAGCCCCATCCTAGTGGTGAAGTTCCCTCCTATCGCTTGTCTATGACCCTTATGGGTGGCTAGTGTGAGAACCACACAATGCCAAGTGTGGTTGGAACAATGTTCCATCTTGGTATTAAACAATAGTCCTCTATTATAGAACCCATCATAGCTTTGGAACTATATTTTAAAATCGAATGTTTGTTCTACGATCAAAAAGAGTGCACAAGGCAAATAGGGTACAATGTCCAGGTTGTAAAATAAAAGGTGATGGAAGGAGACAAAAAAACCCCATGTGCATTATATCAATGACAGTGGTGTTGCACCAATTATAGTTTGCAAGTACTGGGCTTATTACAATGACCATGAGGGCGCTTCCTTTGTATCTTAAGAAAGAGCTCCGACAAGGTGCAATTTCCTAGAGATTTTGTCTTTGCACCAGCCATCTCCAGATGCTACCTTGGCAACTCCTCTAATATCACCATCTAGGCTATCAACTACACCTTGGGCTATCCCTATGCCCCATACTTGCTCCCTCAGCAATCTCTTCACGGACCTAGTGTGGCATGTGCACTGCCTCATCAATAATCGAAGAGTCTTTCTTAGCCCTAGTGTGTGCGGACATTTGGCACGTCATCCTTGATTTTCTGAGGTTTAGTAGTACCAACTCCTAGGTCCAAGTCCAATGTGATATCTCTCACCTTCTCCGTATTGTATGACTCCTCAAACATGGGATTGACAACATCAGATTTTTGTGGCCCTGGCCTATTATATTTCACATAATTTATAGTCTTCTCATATTCAATGACCTCAACCACATGTTCCTCATCTATGTAGTAACCATAGGCAATCCCAAATGCATAAGCACACCAAATCAACATTGTAATCCACATGTCAAATAATCATGATGGATAACTATGCCAACTTACTCTTTCACACTGTAGTGAGCCTAGTGATCCATGTCTTTGCCACTGTAGTTACTTCAACGTTGCACCCTCCTTTCACACAAAACCCATCGCTATGAAGAATTGCACTGAAGCAAAGGGAATGGCATTCTAGCAACTCTCTGCATGTAGCACAAATGCGAAACACATAGATGGACCTATGTTTGTCTATAATATGTGGCCTGGGAAAGAGGGTGAACCTCTTCCCCTTCTTCATGTCAATGATCATCTGGTTGATAAAGTCCATGTGAACCTGCCTTTCCTTGCAAGAGGCCTCTAGGTTGTCATACTGTGACTACCAAGTGAAAGAAATAAAGAGGATTAAACTTACAAAAACGAAACATCATCAGAACCAAGCAACATTATCAAAACTTTCAACCATCATACCATTACCAATCGTTATTGCAATCATTGCCAATTTATCAAATGTACCAAAGAGCACCAAATGTCTCCCAAACGATACCAATAATAGCTACAAACACAATACCAAATGGAACCTTTGTACAAAAAATAGCACGAGGAAGTACCAATAAACACCAAAGATACCAAATAAAACATTTAGTACCAAAGGAACAAAATGTACCGAATTCAAGATCAATCTGCTTCATGTATCATAGAGCTTTAAGTGTACCAAGTACAAAAACCACCAAAATATACCAAAAAGAGACTGAGAATATCAATTAGCATGTTAGTAATGAAAATAGCCAAAGAGTACCTGGAAGCTCTAGATGGCATTGAAACGGTTTCAAAAGTAACAAATGTATCGAAAAATACAAAATGCTACAAAAAGATTAAAAGAAAGTACCAAAAAGCACCAACTACACCAAATGTTCTAAAAACCACCCAAAAACACCAATTGCACCAAAGGTTCAAAAAGAATATACAAAGTGGTATCAAATGCTTCAATTACCAATAAGAGCATGAGACAATACAAATAAGCTTGTTAGTGATGACAATAACTAGAGAGAGTACCAAGAGACACCAAATGGTACTAAAAGATTTTCAAGAGTACCAAATGTATAAAACAACCAAGTGCTCCAAAATGATTAAGAAGTAACAAAGGACCAATTCCACCAAAGATTCTATACTCCCAGAGTATCAAAAACCACCAAATGCACCCTACATTTTCATATGTACCAAATGCAACCCCTAAACCTAATGCACCAAAGAGAACCAAATGTACCAAAGAGTACAAGAAACACCAAAATATACCAAAAAGAGCCAAAGTTTGTACCAATAAGCTTTTTAATAAGGAGATTAGCCAGAGAGTTCCAAGGAGCATTAGATGGTACTAAAAGGGTTTCAAGAGTACCAAATGTATCCAAAACCACCAACAAGTGCTCCAACAAGATTAAGAGGCAGTACAAGGGACAAACCAAGACAAAGTACATTGAGTATACCTGCTCAAGGTGCTCCAGCTCTTGTCCCAATCATTTTATGTTCTCACTAACCTTGAGACATTGTAGCATTCATTGGCTCCCTAGGTCAGCCTCCACCTCCTTTACCTTTGCATCATTACATGGAATTTTTTGTCGGAGCTCTTGGTGGTGTGTTTCATACACTTTAATGTCATCCTTTATGCACTTGACCACTGCATTCGATCCCTCGTATCTAAGCAATGCCTCCTTCTTTTTGCTAGATCAAAGCCTTTAGCTCTGATAGCCAATAAGTGTACTCTTGGTCTTTCTAGGTATCCTCTCCACCAACAATGACAAGTCAAAAATGTAATCATAGACTAGCCCTACATACCTAGGCCGTGTCTCTATACAAATCTCACTTAGAGACTTTGAGAAGCAATGTTTTTTTCCCAGAGGGATACTAGCTTGAGAGGTAGCATTCACCATTCTTGAAATCTCAATCTTCTTTTCCAATAGCCTTGGCTTGCTCATGCACATTTGAATCACACTTTCCCCAAACTTGATCCATGCCACTTTGTGGCCTGCAGGGTCTTCCGTCCCATCATGGCATCACTCAAATGCATTCTTAGAATTTGCCAATTCTATGAGCACTGCCCAATGTTTTAGTCTTTAGTTCTTTTTCAGCTCTTAGTGTGAACATAGCTAAAGTTATAAGTGTGTTACCACTCTTAAAGTTAGAGTTAAAGTCAGTTAACTCCAATTGAGTTAGAGCTAGGTCTATCTTAGACCTATCTTGTACCTTTCATTCTTATTCTTTCAGTTCAATAAATACACTCTACTTTTTTGCTTCAGCATACTCTTATTACCTCTCTTCTATCTCCTCCATAGTTGAATATCATTTTTCAACATTTGGTATCAGAGCAAGTTCTACGTGTGGATTTAGTTCAACCACCATTAGCTCTAGTGCCACCCCGCCTAAGGTCCTATCACTGTCAGCTAGCTCTCTGCCGCCCGAGGAAAAGAAGGACAAGTTGCTATTGTTTTTAGCTTATGTGCAACCCTATGCATAGTCCTCTAAATGTAGCCTATTGCACGTAGCCCGATGAGCCACTATTTTGGAGGAGCAATTGCTATTTTTAGCTTTGTCCCTTATTTTCTCACCTTTGTTCATCACATTCTCACCCTTGCCTTTGATTTTTTGCAAACCCTAAAAAGTGCAAAAACCTTAATTTTTAACTTTGGGATTTTTTAAAAAATTATGCAATCTCCCATCCATTTTGGCCATCTCTTTTTGAATCTCAACTCGTGCACCCAAACTACTTTGGGACTTTTATCAATTTTTGCTCATGGAGTTCAAATTGACAATCAATTCGAAGAAAATTCACAATTTCTTTAAGCCAATAATTTTGGGGCTTTTGCTCGATTTGTAGTCCCACGTTTGAATCTTCATTGGAAATGTCAAGATTGCACAATTTCATCGACATTTGTGCAAGAAACTTGGGGCTTTTTGTCATAGAGGCTTCAACATGCATCACAAGGCAAATTCCAATTACTATTCGCTCTTGGCATGCACTCGAGCCGACATCACTATAAAAATTCAAGCTATAAAGTATAAATTTCTTCAATTTCTTTGAAACTTTAGGAAGAAATTTGGAGCTTTTTCTCGAAATGTATTCCAAGGCAATAGACAAGTGTTATAATAGCATTTAATTTTTGCTATAGTTAAATCGAGAAAATTTTTGGGAAAAATTTAATAAATTTTGGTAAGAATCAACATTAAGTTATTGTGCTTTGTACTTTTAAGGACACACATTATGAGACAGGTGTGGTATAATAGTGCATTGATGTTAATTCTTATCTAAGTGTTGATTTGGATCAAATTGGCACTTTGGCATTTGTGTGAGTTTGGTACTTGTTGCATAATACAGAAGGGATTTTTGGTGCTTTGAGGAGTATAATCTATACTTTAGCAAATAAGTATTTGGTTGGAAATTTTTGTCCATATTACTGATGATAGCATCACATGCTAGAGGACTAATGATCAGAGCAAAATCCTTGGTGTCCTCACTTAGGAGGATAAACTTGATGGATCAAACTACTCATCGTGGAGTTTTATGGTCTGCAACCTTCTTATAGCGAAGGACTTGTGGGACTATGTTATAGGTGATTTGTAGTAGTGAACAAGAGGTCTTGCACCTCAAACACCCCAGCAACATAATGCTAGAGGGCAGGCTATTGGTGTTGTTGTCCATCCTCCCCCTCCTGTTGAGGATCAGAGGAGATGGGACTCAAAAGATGCACAAGAACTTTCTTTGATTGCCTTGTCAATGAAAAGATCGATCATTCCATACATCCATTCTTATAAGACCTAAAAATCACCATGGGATGTACTTGAGTGTATGTTTGCACCACGTAACAAGGCCAAAATATCTTATCTCTGTAGAGAGTTAGGCAATGTGAACATGGATGAGGGTGATAGCATGACAGATCACCTTACTCACATATTGGATTTGCGTGAGTAGTTGCCCAACGTGGATGAAATTTTTTAGGATGTTGAATTAGTAAACATCACACTAAACTCTCTTCCAGAGTCATATCTTGGTTTCCACACCTCTTTGATGTTCTCTCTAAGGGAGGGGCAGTAACACCTTACATTTGTGGAGTTGGAAGTCCTCTTGTTGCAAGAGGAACAAACTTTGAGGAATGTTGCATTGCATTGAAGAGATGTGGCTATGCTTTCCAAGATCAAAGGCAAAGAAAAAGTCAAGGAAAATGCCAAAAATCAACAAAAGGGTGATGTTGGACAGCCATCAAATAAGGCTATCCAAGACATAAGAAAGTCTAAAAGGAAGGAGAAATGTCATTATTGCAAGAAGCCAAGTCATTATATTGATGAATGCTATAAGAGATTAGCAAAGAGAAGAAAAAGAACTTAGTTTTGGCTGTCTAAGAGACATCAGCCAACAAATCTATTGATGGTGATGCTTTAGCCAACTTTGTTGAGGATATTTATAATGTGTTTATTTTTCTCTTTGCATTCAACCCCTATTGGGAAGTGTGTTACATGTGCAAACAACAACAATTGTCATATTTGTGGCATTGGGACATTCACTGTTACTACTGCAGAGGTTTTTGACTTCATGCTTCTAGATGTCTTATTTGTGCTTGGCATTACAAATAACTTGTTGTCTATTTCTGCTTTTAACAAGCATGGCTTTTAGGTCATCTTTGAGGATGACAAATGCATTGTCAGAGACATGGAGATGGATTATGCACTTAGGTTGTCTGGGACCTTGTATAAGGGTTTATTTTTGTTGGATACCTATAATGCACGATATCATGATGCTTTGGTAGTCACTACTCTATCACTGGCTATGCAAAATGTAGAGCTATGGCATGCCTGCTATGGACTTATGAGTTAAATTGGGATTTTGATGACCCTTTAGAGGTGTCATATGGTAGATGCATTGCCTCCATCGGGAGACCACCTCCTCATGCATGTGAGAGATGTATTTTGGGCAAGATGCACATATTTGCCTTCAAAAAAGATGGTGTAGTGCATGCTATCTGAAAATTGTAGCTTATTCACTTTGATGTTTGTGGTCCCATGAGGACATGTGCACTTGGCGGTCATCTTTACTTTGTTACATTTATTGATGATGACTACTCTTAGTATACATGAAGGTATGGGTAGAAAAAAAAATCTTATGTGTTTATGCATTTTAAACATCTTGTTGCAAAGCTTCAGGCTTGAAAGTGTAGACACTTCGTAGTACAATGGATAGACGGGAGAGTACATGTCTCATGCTTTTGAGACATATTTGCTTGATCAAGGCATTACACATCAAGTGCCATTAGAATGACACCTTAGCATAATGGTGTTGGTAAAAGGAAGAATCACCCTCTTATGGAGATGACTCGTATGCTCAAAAGTAAGGGGCTACCTCATAATTTTGGCTAGAAGGCCTTTAATGTGCAAATCATGTGTTGAATTATGCACCCACTAAGGCACTAAAGATGATCGCCATGTTTGAAGCTTGGCATGGCAAGAAACCCAAGGTTGGCTACTTTTAGGTGTTTGATTGCATAGTCTATGCATATGTTCCGAAAGAGCTTTGTGGGAAGCTTGATGACAAGGTTATAAAATGTATATTTACTAGCTACAATTTGAAAAGCAAGGGCTATTGCTTGTGTGATCCACGTAAAAAAAAGTTTTTATTAGTAGGGATGTCATATTTGTTAAAAATGTTGCATTTTTACACGATCAGTTTCAAATGCCAACCACCCATGACATTGGTGATGTCTTTGAGGGTCTCTTATCACTTTCGTTGGAGTTCGTGCCTATTGCAAATGGTTGGATAGAAATAATACAAGTTTTTGCTATACCATATATGCCTGAACAATAGGGTATTGATGATGGTTTGCCATATGTAGGGGAAGATGCAGTATAGCAAGAAAGGGCTACTGTAAATGTAGTAAAACAGTCTCGAGATGGCTCTTACAAACTCTCCAGGAGAGTAAAACGGATGCTCCTTTAGCTCAATGCACTAGAAGGGCAGCTAGACATGGAGCACATGATGCAGGGGGAACCTCCAAGGTTTGTGGTAGGGGAAAGAGTACATGTTATCCAAGCTAAACAAAGCTCTTTATGGTCTCAAATAGGCTCCTAGTGCATGGCACTCTAAAATTGATGCATATTTGGCTAACAATGGATTCAAAAATAGTCCAACTACTCCCACTCTATACACTAAGAATGAAGGGGGGACTTGTTGGTTATCATTCTTTATGTAGATGACATGCTGCTCACTAGACCTTCAGAATCAAAAATTGCAGATTTCAAGGCTGAATAAAAGCATGCATTTGCTATGTCAGATATGGGCTATCTACACTATTATTTGGGATTTTAGTTCACCCAAAATTAGTGTGATATCATCATGTCACAGTCATAGTATGTGGATAAGCTGTTACATAGGTTTAATATGCAAGATTGCAAACCTATGTACACTGCTATGGAGCCAGGCTTAAAGCTGTCTATGCATGATGGTGAAGAGATATCTAATGTTGCAATTTACAACCAAGTCACTATCTTATTTATCTTTGCAACACATGCCTTGACATTCAGTATGCAGTATCTCATGTGAGCATGTATATGCATAGCCCATGGACTACACATTGACAAGTTGTTAAGTAGGTCTTCAGATACTTGCAAGGTACTTAGTCAATATTATTATTTATTGGGTGGGGGGAGGAGATTTGTAATTATAGGCTTATAATAATTTAGATTGGGTTGGTGAGGTAGACACTAGGTAGTCTAGTAGGGGCCATTGTTTCTTTTTGGGTTGTTCATGCATTTCATGGCTAAGTACGAAACAACCTATAGTGGCTACCTCGTCCTGTGAGGTTGAGTATAGGGCAGCCTTCATGGCAATAATGAAATGTGTATGGTTGCACAGATTGGTGGCTGATCTACATTTACCATTGGAGGGTCTTGCACCCATTCTTTCTGACAATTAGAGTGCTATTGCGGTGGCATGAAATCTTGTGCTTCATGCTCACACGAAATATATTGAGGTGCATTACCATATGTTAGAGAGAGATGCTATGTAGGAGAGATCAGCTTGATGTATGTTCCCACATAGGAAAATGTTGCAGTCTTTTTCACCAAGGCACTACCTTGTGATAAGTTTGAGGCTTTTCACAAGTCCTTAAAATGGCTACTCTTTGGTGATTGATCATTCTTATACTTTACCACATTGGCATTATAGGCGGGTGCTAAAATTTGCCAATTCTATGGGTAGTACCCAATGTTTTAGTTTTTACTTATTTTTTAGTTCTAAGTGTGAACACAACTAAAGTTATAAGTTGTGTCACCACTCTTGGAGTTAGATTTAGAGTTAATTAATTGTAGTTGAGTTATCTTAGACCTATCTTGTACCTTTCATTCTCAATCTTTCAATTTAGCAAGTACACTTACTCTTTTGCTTTAGCACACTCTTATTTTGTCACTTTTCTCTCCTCCATAGCTGGTTATCATTTCCCAACATGTATAGCACCATGCAAATGTGGCTATGATCTCATCACAAGATGGAGGTGCTTGACACACCTTGTGGAAAAGCAACCTGCAATCTTTTGCCAAGTGAGGGTGTGTGTGGCTTAGGTAGATCTTTGCATCTTTTTGGTGCTTCTGCTTGAAGACAGTCAACCACTGGTCTTCACGGAAAGCATCTTCACCTAAGTCCTTTGGAAAAACCCCTTCCAGACTTAGGCTATATATACTCTTGGTGTACATCCTCTATCGTATAGCAAAATTTTCTCAATTGTGGGTACTATTCCATTTTAT
Source organism: Lygodium microphyllum (assembly GCF_053477565.2). Classification (NCBI taxonomy): domain Eukaryota; kingdom Viridiplantae; phylum Streptophyta; class Polypodiopsida; order Schizaeales; family Lygodiaceae; genus Lygodium; species Lygodium microphyllum. The sequence continues at coordinate 8,277,116 of NC_141144.1, read as the reverse complement.
TTTTCCTTGAGAGATATCAATCAATACTCAAAGTTAGACATACCATGGCCCTCTTTTGAAAGTAAAACAATACTGAATGTATATAAAATTTGGGATGATGTTAGACACACCTCCTTGGCATTACTATCAACTATTGCTCATCAAAGAGATTGATGGTAGTGGCAATGTAGCTCATTTTCTTTATTAGAATTTGGTAAAGATACCACTATTTGGTCAACTCTAGTTTCCACTATCTACAATCAAGTGTGTAGAAAACCTTAAACTTGTGAACAAATGCATAATAACACCATTATTTGTAGTGCTAGTTATAACACTACCCACTCTCTACAAGGTAATTTGGAGTGGCAAAATGGCCAAAATATAGAACAAAAGTAGAGAATCAATAGCAAACAAATATTTAGAAAATAAAGATGGATCTTCTATTTACAACTTTTTGTAAATCCAAGGTGCAGATTAGCAAACTCAACATTGGTCCATTTGCAAGAAGTTTTGAAAGTAATCACATGGCACTGTTGTATTCTTAATTAAAAGGCTTTCTAGTGATGGATTGACCTACTTTGAATTTCAAGGAATACATTTTGATGTGCACTGTACCAGCTTTGCTATAGTTCCTTGCTCTTCTCTAAAGTGAATCTTGCACTACTTGATTCTTACAGGAACATTTTCCATGTTCAAAGATATGTACATCTCACCTTAATTTTTGCTTATCTATCTCAGATATGAGTGCTATATAGCTCTACATCAATCAGTATAGACCAAAATATTCATAGTAACAATTATAGTTGACCATTCCGGTGTATTAATCAAGGCATAGCCAACTGCAAACCAAAGAGTTGCAAATTGCATTGAAAAGTCTACTAACTTCTCACTGTGCCACATAGCAAATCCTTCTTCGTGTCTTTGAATATGTTTTGTGAAACTAGACCCAAGCTTGAAGAATTAAGTGTTTTCTTTGGCATCAATCCATCAACAATTTCCTAGCTTCTTCCAAGCCTTATTTGCAACTTGCACGACTTCAATCTCTCATGCATCCTCTTGCATTCATGCTGCTACATAAATATTAGCTATGTAGATGTAGGTTGAAGCAACAATTTTATTTGTCTCAAGGATACAATCAAAAGGCAGTCCCCTAAGCCTTGTGGCCAACTTGGCTTGCATTGGGAAGAGTTGCAATTTGATTTCCATGCATATGCAGGGATGCAGAGCAAAGGAAGAGTAGGCAGGGTTGTAATTTTTAGCATTGGTTGAATCTCTAATATGTAGGCTTTTCTCACCTCCTGAGCACAATTCTCACCCTCACAACATACAAGGGTCACGACCTTGCAATATGAGGGCCCTTAGCCATTGAGATGGGGATCTCTTGCTTGGTGCTGACCCATATGGGGTTCATCGCACAAAAGGGTCACCGATAAGTGATATGGTACTCTTCGCCTTTGGGAGGGGCCTTTCTTGCTAGTGACCCATTGTGGGTTTAAATCATGTGAGTGTTACGATCGATCAATAATGTCTTAGGAATCAAAATCGACCATATATGCTAGTATGGCAAATTGCATGAAGTCCTAGCTAGATGTGAAAAAACATAGAACAAAAAAGTGAATCTCAAACAAAGTAATACCATGGAAGCTCACCTTTAGGTACCCCATCAATCGGATGATGGAGAGATTCATTTGCAAGATAAGACATTTCTCAATAGTTCAAAATTGAGCCTACTTAATTGAAATCCATCCATACACAATCATAATGACACCATAGATGTATGTCGTGGCTTGATATTATTTGGGATGGCGATGTGCTCAAAATTCTATTCAATTTTAACATTTCTTATATGAGAATTTCCCTCCAAAATCCAAATTAAGAATTAATGGAAGCACCAACCAAGAGCACAGACAAAATTGGTCCTTTTATTGTACCACAAAACCGTGCTTTCACCCACCAAGGGCTAAATTCCCTTGGACTATGATTTTTTTTCCCAATTGTGTATTTGTACAACACTTTCTCTCTCCTCAATTTCTTATAGGGCCAAAAATTGACCTCAAATCTCCCCTAATTGAGACTTGTTGCCCACACATTAATAGAGGTACTATTCTCATAGTAGCTGAGATCTAGATCTAAGTCAAGACACTTGATTTGAGCTTGCAATATTCCATTTTGATTTTAAGTATTGGCAACCATTAGTGGCTGGAAGGGGATGCAAAATAGTTTGGCTTTAGATGCTTAGAAAGAGGTTTTGGATACTTTAAGAGATTGAGTAACATTGAAGCTTTTCAAGAGAGGAGAAATCAACATTCTCTTCCATTTTCTTCCTCTTCAATGTATGTATAGTAGAGGAGAAAGTAAAAATATCTTTCAAGCATTCAGTTTGGAGCCACTCTATCCATCTTAAGTGGATATAGAGCATGATGCAGAAGTCATGGAAAGCTATGACAACTTGACATCACTTTTGTATTTTGGACATAACTTTTGCATACAATATCAGATTCTACCATGATGATTTATGCTCACTTTGTAGAGATTGTGTAGGTTGAAATTGATTTGTGAAGGTTGTTTGCATGTACTCGGCCATTTTATGTTGAAAAGATAGTTGAAATACTTGGGAGAGCTTGCAAAAAAAATCATATGCATTTGGAAGTGCCGAAATATCATTTTTGCATAAATTTTATTTGGTTTGATATTTGTGTAGCCATTGCTTAATCATAGGCAAGTAGAGGTACCAGAGGGAGGCAACACATGCAACACCAATATCTAGCTTGATGTTGCACCTTGGGATGGCGGTTACCCATCTTCTGAGGGTTACTTCATAGGTATATTATTATTATTTACTTATTTGAAAATTTACTATGCATGTTATTCAGCTAGAGAGGTAGTCTACATGGTGGCATATGCTACATCAACTTAGGCAGAAGCTACATTAGTAGAAGGAGAGGTAATTTCTTATTATATTTGATTGATGTACATGTAAATGTGTCTTTTCAAAAAATACAAGATTGTTGTAATGAATCATTACAAGAGGATGTGTATCTAGTCACCACCTCATACATGCATGGATGTATGATGAATGTACCTTGATCAAAGTCTTCATAATGATGGGTGCTGGTTCTTGCATGTTGTTGATGCATGCATACTTGAAAATTATGTGTAACTCAATTTTGGTATGGATTCAACTTATGTAGTCCTTTTTTTTTAATGGCGTCTTGTCTATGCAATTCATACATACCTACATTGTGGCTTGAGGGGGGGAGTTTTCAAATATATGATTTGCACATTCTTTTACATATAAAAGGATATCGTGTCAAGGGGTTACCTAGAGATTGAAAAGAAAATGGGTGTGTTTTATTTAGGAAAAAATCATAAACAACGGTACTTTCAAATATAGACCTTGAGCGTGAAGCTCCTCCTTTGGCACAAAGATATGCGGTAGGGAGGTTCTCACATTGTGTGCCAGAAAGCTACTAGTGATAACTGGCATTTGATCATCAACCCTTGTTGCCCCTACGACTAATAAGGCATCTAGTGCAGTCCATATGTTGCACACTATGTGGGTGTCGCGGTAGTAGGAGGGCAACCCTTGAGGGAATCACAGCTGCTCAGGAAGTGCACACATGCCACATGTCAAATGATTTTCAATTAAAACATTTAGAGAGTGGTTTGTAGGGGGTTTTCTAAAAATCCCTAGGTAAACCTATTGGTTTTTTAAAAAATCGGTTCTTACAACGAAAACTAAAATATACCTGAAGGGGATTAGAACTTGGGGTGATATATGGGATCCTAACAAAAAAAATTGGCTAAGCAACATACAACTCATGACTAAATTTGGCCTACTTCTAGCCGAAGTCAACATGGTAACCCACAGAATGCAATTGTGGGATCCACACCTCTCAACAGTCATCAATCTAAAATAGTCTTTCAACCCTAGAGGAGTATGTCTAATGGGAGACAACCTCTTCTGCCCCTTCCAAATCTTTATGTATGCAATAAAGATTCATGTGCTAAGCTCAATGAAAGGTGGCACATTAACTGGAGTAATAAACAATTGAAATATAGACTTAGTAACATTTGGATGAAAGTTGATATTTTAAAGCTTCGTCCAAAAAATAAAAGAAAACTGAAACCCTCAGGGAAAACAGCCCCCATCCCATGTCTCACCTGCGAGTGAGATAGTGACGGGGATAGCATTGTGCCTCGATGCATAGTAGGTACGTGGCCTCGTAATGTTGAATATGGTGTTAGAAGGTCCTCGGTCAATGCACCTTCTCAAGCTCTCGTGCAGGTATTGCAGCAGCCCCCAAGAATGGGGCTGCGATCCTTCTTTCTATCGACTAGCAAACTAGCAATGCCTGCCTCCTCTTGTAGCACCACTCCTGCATGAGTTGCAGCAGGTTGTTGTGGCGGTTCCTTTCTCATTAATGGAGCATGGAGGACGACGAAGGACGAGGTCAGTACAACAGCCGCCTAGTAGTAGGCTGGACAATTGCTATGCATCTACTAGTGGCTCAGGTTAGATACCAAGTGGGGTTTTTTGTCCCATGTACACGTTTGCAGTCAATAGGCCGACGTGGACATGGGACATACTGGTAAAAAATAAATATGGTAAAAAAAGGCTCTACTTGTATGCATGCCTCATGGCCATGCAGTCCATGAGAGGGGTCCCCCAAACCCTAAACTCTCTCTCTCTCTCTCTCTCTCTCTCTCTCTCTCTCTCTCTCTCTCCCCCGTTGATCCATCCATCCATAGAGGAGGAGCAACAGGTAATCACAGTTTCTCTCTCTGTGGATCTATCCATCCATGGCGGGTCTTGCATCAGGTAATCTTTGAGACTCTCTCGCTCTGCGACTTGTGGTGAAACTCTCTCTCTCTCTCTCTCTCTCTCTCTCTCTCTCTCTCTTTGCGTGGATCCATCCATCTAGCTGTGTGCACGAGTCGAGGGATTGGACGAGGTTCCTGCAGGATACGAATGCCTCGTCGGGGAGCGGAATATTCCCGCGCGAACACTCCCGGAGCCGCTCCTGGAGCTTGGCCTCGAGGCTCTGCACCGCAGCTCCCCCTCGTGCCAGGAGCTCAGTCCTAAATCTCTCTTTCTCGGCCTCCATGTTGAAAGCCGTCGCTACACTGCGGCCGGCTCGCTGCTGACTTGGATGCCGCGGCTGTTTCTAACTTCTGTCTGGTTGGCCCCACACGTTCGGGCCTCAGCTACGATGGCCCCACACGGCCTCACTCATCCGTGACTGCCACGCTGGCCAAAACGACAACGAATACCCCAAGGTTTTTTTATCCCGAGAGGCGAGAGGGTCATGACTCATCGGCTCTATAAGCTCCGAATCGAACCCTGAATTTTGATCACGTTAGCCGACAGCATAGCCAAGCACTCCTATATACAAGCAGTTAGCTCCTCCTCCTCCTCCTCCTCCTGATCATCCCCACCATTCAATATCTGCTTTATAGCACAATATGTCAGGCGTAGAACTGCCTCATCGCGCTACTCATAATCACGAAAGCAGTACAGCTGCGCCTCATCATGTGCTGATCAGTGACGATTATCATGATGATCAAGTGCACCTCGACGATGAGCCGAGGCGGCACAACAATAGACGCCATGATAAGAATATAATTCGGGCCCTGGTGATTGGGGCGGGTGTGGTTGGCCTCACCACTGCTCTGAGGCTCCTCGAGGATGAACATAATTTATACGAAGTGACTGTCATCGCCAAGGACTTCCCCAGCGACACGCACCGCATCACTTCCCAGATAGCTGGCGCTCTATGGGAATGGCCACCTGCAGTGTGTGGTAATCACTACACATGGCTCCCCCACCTACATAAGAGTCTAACTTATCCAACCCATGACCTTTCATGGGTCCATCACCACACATGAAGTAGGATGAATGTACCTGTATTGTCGCTCGCTATGCTATCCTTAGTCGGCTCTCTAAGCCTCGCTGTCCACCAACGCCCCAGCCAAAGGCCTTCGTGTTTGATTGTTGCAGCTGATAGTGAGAGAAAGGCACAAGACTAGGAGCCCGCATTGGCAACTAGAGCACTCAAGGTTGCCCTAGGAATGCGCTAGCCACATGCAATTGAGTATCCTTTTAGCTGCCCAAAAAACTAATTAGTGCTGTGCTTTTATATAAGCTAGCAACAACTCATGGGCGGACTACTGCCCATAATCCATGATCATTTGAGGAAACGTTCTAAATTGAGTCTAACTAAAGGCACACACAGTTTCAACTCGTAAACTCATACCAGAAACTCGGGTGGAACATAAACAACCCAATGAGTAGGGCCACAACCAAAGGACCTTAGAGATGCACTTAGAGGAATGGAGGTCCCTCAACCTTGCAACTATGTGCACTACCCCTATGAGTTGATAGTTTACCACTCTAGTTGAGATGCTAGAAGTACAAATACAACCTTTGTTGTGATGACATGATGTACATAATCTCATTGGCATGAAGGTGCATTAAGCTAAAGCTCTACCCTATTTCATAACTTACTACACCCACCTATAATATATCTATTTTTCATATATGATACTCATATACTATCCTTTTCCCATTTACACACACTTTTAAGCTACAATTCATTGTAATTTCTTTTCCTTTTGAATTTTGTTTAAGACTCTACTTAAGGACAACCTTCGCTACCACACCTTGAATGCTTTCTATCCAAATTGTCCTCATAACATTGAACTATTGGCATCTTTGTCCCTTATTTGTTTCATTTGCAACTTCAAAATCCAATAAATCTTATAGTACTTAAGCCCTTTTTAAATCTTTTGTAGGTTTTGTGTGCGAACTTCATATCATAACTTAATATTTATCTTCAATCAAAACAAGAAATATATATTATAATACTTAAGCCTTTTTTATCTTTGTAGGTTTTGTGTGCAAACTTCATGTTATAATTTAACATTTATCCTCAATCAAAACAAGAAATTATACATCCTTATTTATGGTATTTGGAACCCGCCTACATGTTAATATATTTAGAAGCCATACCTATTTTCCTAAAAAGCATTGGCCACGTAACTTGGATAATGGAAATATTGAAAGCAACACAAGGATTATCATTTTGATGATGCTTGAGAACGTCACACTCACTTAAAAGTCACAATAAGTGTATGTATAGCTAAATCTCAAATTGCCTATGATCTATCTAGTGAATTTTTGTCAATTTCATACTCATACAAAATGTATGTTCACGTTACATTGTAGGGGCTCACACAAATGCCATGTCACTCGAAAGGTCAAAGAAATGGTGCATGATTTCATACGAAAGATTCAAGACTCACACAAATGCCATGTCACTCGAAAGGTCAAAGAAATGGTGCATGATTTCATACGAAAGATTCAAGAAAATGGCAAACCGAGGAGTTCCAGGAGTTCACATGTCTTTAGCTAACTTTCTTTTTTTTGACAATGTTGATGATACCCCATACCAAAAACAAAAGAAGGATGAAATTGTAGAATCTTGTGTACTTCAATTTACTCACAACAAAAATATCATCAAGGACCTCGGCATAAGTTCAAATTATGGTATTCAAGATGCCTATCAATACCTTGCTCCAATCATAGATACGGATACTTATATGCAATGGCTCCTATTTGAAGTCTCCAAAAACCCAAGAGCTAGACTTTTCAAGCTATTAGAGCCCCTCCAAGGTGATCTTAGGGGCATTGAGGACACTTTATTGGACCTATATAAAGTTGATGTTATAATCAATTGTACTGGTCTTGGTTCCAAAGAGTTAGCAAATGATCCAAGTGTTTACCCATTACGCGGAGCCCTTATTCGTGTCAAAAACACCCTCAAGGAAGACAATGGCCAACTTAGGAGCTTGATCAATCAAGCTATTTGTGTATCTCTTGATGGACGCAATGGAAAGAATGATATGATATTTATTGTTCCACGTAATGCAAGCATTGTAGTTTTGGGAGGCTTAGTTGAAGAAGGTCATATGGAGCTAGAATTAACTATGGTAAGTTCTTAGTCCACATACTTCATATAGTATTCTACAAAACTTTAAAGGTAAGAGCATTATAATTCATATAGGCCCAGCAAGTCTATCACACTCACAAAGAAAACACATGCATACTAATCAACTTTGAGTAACGTTGATTCTTGTATTGACTCTTCCATTGTGTATATGTAAGTAACATGCGCACGCGCGCATGCACGCACACACACACACACACACACACACACACACACACACACACACACACACACACACACACACACACACACACACACACACACACACACAATGTTTGTGAAAGAGTTCGTTTAGGTATCTTATGCAAGTCAATTTATGGATGCATTCCATATTACAAATAATAAATTAGTGTAACCATAAACTAAGTGCCTAATCATTGGATAATCATCTCATGGTCATGTAGATGCTTATAAAAATGTGGTTCTAATATCCTTGTAACTTGAATCATGCTTCTTTGTAGGAAAATTACACTCCTCTATCCAAGATGTATGAACGGAACATTGAACTATTTCCAATGTTAAAAGATATGAGGATAGATGAGAAGTACCCTATTGCTATTGGAGTTCGACCAGCACGAAGAGATGGGCCATGTGTCAAGCATGTCAAAGGAACTCATATCATCCACAACTATGGGCATGGTGGATCTGGTATTCAATCACAATTACAAACTAGTATTTTTTATTCTTAAATTTGCTTCAATAGTCCCAACTATTAATAGATGCAAGTACACAACAAATATTTATGGTGTGTACAAAGTGTGCATACATGAAACAAATATAGTAATATATACATGTGTGTGTGTGTGTGTGTGTGTGTGTGTGTGTGTGTGTGTGTGTGTGTGTGTGTGTGTGTGTGTGTGCGTGCGTGCGTGCGTGCGTGCGTGCGTGCGTGCGTGCGTGCGTGCGTGCGTGCGTGCGTGCCTGCCTGCGTGTGTGTGTGTGTGTGTGTGTGTGTGAAACTTAAGTAATTCACATATATCCAATTCTAGTAGAGAAAAGTCACTAGACATAAGACTACACATTAGCACATTTACAAGAGTTTCAAAGCTTCAAGCACATCATTTAAGGTGATCATGACAAATCATCAACAAATTTTGCATTGTATTTCAGGTTTTACACTTTCTTTTGGATGTGCAGAAGAAGTAGCAAATATTTTGTCTACAAATTTTGGAATCAAACAGGAGTAGGTAAGCATTTAGACTACATGGTTTATCTAGTCTCCTACCATAAGGTGTTAAGGCCAGCTTTTGCAACTATTATGATACCATCATCTTTTCACACTTTTGTTTACATGTAACCAACACAAATTGATTCTAGTTCCAACATTTTTATAGTAGTCTTTAGATTCAATAGTTAATAGATAATTAATCAATTTAGATAAACAACTATGAATGGACAACTAGTTGACCTTCTTTAATACATTTGGTTGCTTTGCAAAAATAATTCAATGGTGAAGAAAGCTACAAAAATAATATTATGTTTTTTTATAGCTCTTACCTCAAGTACATTAAAAATTAGGGAAGTTTTTCTTAAAATAAATGTAATACTAGCATGATCATGAATACATCCCACTTAGCTTAAAAATGTGAACCATGTGAACTATTTCATGAAACTTGAAATCCCTAAATGAAAAATAATATATCCCTCTTACTTTGTTGAAGGTTTTGGAAAGTATTTTATTGAGGATACCATGCTAATTCATATCGACTATTTTATAACTGTGTAGTATTACCTTATATTATTCAAATCACTAAACCATTATTAGTTATGATATGCTATAAAATACAAAATAATACCTTACCCTAATAGATATAGGACCAAGAAAAGGATGAAAAGTGTCAAAAATATGTAATGTCTCAAGTCCTTTTATCCTAATGCTTGATGCTATACTTCATCTCCACTCTACTTCAATATTAACATGTGTATGCATGCACCCAAGAAAAGCTAATCATTTATTCACATTAAAAGACTTGCATGTATATGCTACACTCATATACACATGTATGTGTGCATATCAATACTTTGATCATAGGTTTTGTTAAGTCTTTGAAAAAAAATAAAACATATTGAATTGAAGCACCTCATTTCAAGGTTCAAGTGTTTTAATGACCAAAAGTCCCATGGTGAAATTGAATACTCCATTTAAAGGGTGAAGTCTTTCACATGACCTAAATGTTTCATGGTTAAGTTGACTAGTAATACCAATATCGATGAGTTTCTATCATATCAAAGTGTACTAAAGGATTTGGAGCACATGAAAGTTTCAAAGCTTCAAGTGCATCATTTAAGATGATCATGACAAATTATGGACAAATTTTGCATTGTATTTTAGGTTTTACACTTTCTTTCAAGGGCGTAAAAGAAGTAGCAATTATTTTGTCTACAAATTTTGGAATCAAAGAGGAGTAGGTAAGCATTTAGACTACAAGGCTTGACCTAGTCTCCTACCATAAAGTGTTAAGGCCAAATTTTGCAATTATTATGATACCATCATCTTTTTGCACTTTTGTTCACATGTAACCAATACAAATTGATCCTAGTTTCAACACTTTTATACTAGTCTTGTCAATGTATCAAAAAGCTAGAGTAAGACAAAAAAAGTGTCTATAATAAGGTTTGGTAAGACTTTACCATTTGAAAAATCTTTCATGTGTATGATTCAATAGTTATGAGACAATTAATCAATTTAGATAAACAACTATGAACGGACAACTAGTTGTTGACCTTCTTTGATACATTTGGTTGCTTTCTCAAAATAATTCAATGAATAAAACTAGAAAAATAGTAATATCTTTTTGTATAGCTCTTACTTCAAGTGCATTAGGAATTACGAAAGTTTTCTTAAATAAATGTGATACTAGCATAATCATGAATACATCCCACTTACCTTAAAGTGTGGACCACCTGAATATTTTATGAAACTTGAAATCCCTAAATGAAAAATGATTTTTAAATGAAAAATAATATATTCCTCACTTTTTTGAAGGTTTTGGAAAGTAGTTTATATAGGATAGCATGCTAATTCATATGGTCTATTTTATAAGGGTAGTATTACCTTGTGTTCAAGTTGTTAAACCGTTATTAGTGATGATAGGATAGGAGAAATGACCAATTCCATTGGAAGGATTCCTGCTATCGACTAGCATTGCAAACATTGAGATAAATTCTTGACTAGTTAAATACAAAATATTAACCTCACCCTAGTAGACACATGACCAAGAAAAGGCTGAAAATATCATGTCTCAAGACCTTCCATCCTAATGCTTGATGCTATACTTAATCTCCATTCTACTTCAATGTTAACATGTGTGTGTATGCATGTACCCAAGAAAATCATCATTTATTAACATTAAAAGATCTGCATGGATATGTTACACTCATATACACATGTATGTGTGTATATCAATACTTTGATCATAGGGTTTGTTAAGTCATTGACCAAAAATAAAACATCTTGAATTGAAGCACCCCATGTCAAGGTTTAAGTGTTTTAAGGCCCAAATGTCTCATGGTGAAATTGAACACTCCCTTTCAAGGGTAAAGAATTTCAAGACATAAATGTTTCGTAGTTAAGTTGATTAGTAATATCAATGTTGATGAGTTTCTAACATATCACAGTGTATTAAAGGATTTGGATAACATGAAAATATCTTGTAAATTATATCTAGGAAAAACCCAAAATGAACCTTTATTACTAAAATATTTCCAATGATATCCCATTTAAAAATATATTTTCCTAAAAGCATCCTAGTAATATTATCATATACTATATTTTATTAAGAGAAAGGTTTTATTATTACTTAGAGAGACAAGTTCTGAGAACATATACATCTACATATGAGGTGTTTATCAAATATTTCTTTGGTGTAAATGTAAGCCAAATCTTGCTAAAAATGTTAACCGTTTTATCTGAATATGTGTTGGTAAAGCCACAATCTCTATGCATCGATATAGCCATTGGAATAGACATGGGAGCATGTGTCAAAATAAGCATCACAATACATAAAACATATATCAATCATAATTGTAGTATGTATTCTGATTTTTTTTTGGATAGTTGTAGAATATCATACCGATGCATATATTAACAATTGCAAGAAAACTATATTGATGCTTATATTGACATGGTGTAGAGAAAAAAAAAATACAAGCTAGAGCCCTACTATCCATATTTGCTATCCTATCAAACATTGATTATTGTTGAAGCTTATATATAAAATTGTGAGGTGCCTTCTCTAAGAAATCAGAGGAATCCTCTAGTAGTCAACCAAATTTTGAGTCCATGCACATCATTTTCCAATCTCCCATCGAAAAATGTCGGGTATGGTTAAACACAAGAATTTCGATTCTATTTCACCATAATAGATTAAACAAATTATCACAAAATAATTGAACAACCTAGAAAAAATAACACTTCCCAAACCCATGTCATCAACTTAGAAATCCATATCCACAAAGCTTGTAGTGGCATATAACCAAAAGGATTTTCCAATCATGCCTTCTAAATAGTGGCAATCCCTATCTATTGTGCGAAAAATATAGCCTAAGCCAAAGGAGTAGCCTAATATCGTTGCCAAATCTCCAACCCAAGATCTAGAATAGTAACATCCCCTAAATACTACTTACATTACTCCATTAGAAGAGAAGGAATCAACCATGCCCAAACAAGGCAGTGCACGCAACACTATGGACTTAAGACCAAAACAACAAGTACTACTACCACACCTATGGCCTAGGTCTCACCATAGTTCATAGATAAAAAAGTAAAATTAAATTAAAATATTGATAAATAGTTGGAGACAAATAACTAGAGCCATCATTAGGTGAGCACAACCGAGCCACAATCACCATGTGGTGTTACATCAAGCCATACTAGTCTATAGGATGGTATAACAATTGGCAAATAATATGAAACTTATAATGAATATAACTCTTCACCTAGCTCGATATAACATTTGATATTTTAGCAAGAATATACAAAATGATTGATAGGGAAATTGGTAATGATAAAATGGGCAAGGTCATGCTTTGTTAGCACATCATGTCTAGTGCTTGTACTTTCTCTATGTTTTTCTCACAATACTTAATGTGGAATCTAAGAATCAAGAAATTTTTATTGGCCATGGCTTGAGAAATGCACCCCTCAAATTCACCTATAGGTAATATGTGTACATGTGTTCTTTCCTTTTTCATGTCAATGTCCTTTCTAGGATATTTTTAGGCTCTTTAGTGTGAAATTCAATGTTAACATAAACTTATGCATGAGAAAGTGATGTTAATGTATCATCAAGTTGCTTGAGGCACTTAGTTACTAATTGATTCTCTTTTTGTGCCATCTCTTCCCTCATGTCCATGGTAGATCTCTTTATCAGCTTAGGCTATAAGTTTGCTAGAGATTCTAGTTGAGAAAAGCACACCTGATGAATTGATGAGTTGACCGTGTTTTTTGATGCAGAACTTGTATTTGGTGTTTTTGAAGCACTCGAAACTTGTTCCTAAGGAAATATGTTTAGTTGCAATCAAGGGATGTCATTGATTGGGTTTCACTATGGATTTAGAAGTAGTAGCTCTACAAGCTTGGTGGCACTCAAGGATGACTGATTTCCTAGATCCTTGGATTGACTAGAGGTCATCTTGGATTTCAAAATCTTGGATGTGTCTATGTCTAACATGCCTATCTAATGAATCTCGATGGCATGAATTTTTGATAGTCCATCAAGAGGTAATCAAGATAACTTCAATTCAGAACCCCCTTGGAAAAACCCTCTCTCTCTCTCTCTCTCTCTCTCTCTCTCTCTCTCTCTCTCTCTCTCTCTCTCTCTCTCTCTCTCTCTCTCTCTCTCTCTCTCTCTCTCTCTCTCTCTCTCTCTCTCTCTCTCTCTCTCTCTCTCTCTCTCTCTCTCTCTCTCTCTCTCTCTCTATAAGTGTATGCTAGTGTGTAATTCCTTGTCTCTGCTCTTGGGTCTATAAGAGGTGTGCTCTCTATGATGGTGTAGCTCTAGTAAGAACAAGCTGAGACATGTTTGATCTAGGATATCCATCACCCTAAATAATTGTCCAAATCCCACTCTAAATAGGTAATGGAAAACCCCTCTGATATCATAATACATTGGATCCAAGCTATATTGTAGTTGTGTGAGGTGATCAATGTGTAATCCATGTAGTCATATCATAACCATGCCTTTGTCCAAGCATACCATCACTCAATATCCCCTTGTAATGCTAGCTATCTAGATGACTCTAGTGTGAACCAAGAGTATCTTTGTCTCCATAAGATCAAGAGCTTATGCAAGAAAGACAATGTCTAGAAGAGGCCCTTTTTACCACTACGGGTGGTGCTCTCATCTCTACTTTGATAATCTCATGTGATATAGAGGGCTTCTTCTGAATCATCTATGAAATCATTAGTACTAGGGGTCTCTCCATTTGCTCCCACCCCTCATATATCTCCTCCCCCTATTAGGTAATGGTTGACCCTATGTGGCTCTCCTCGTGTGGTAGAGGCTTGATCCCCATGTAGGGACCCCATACAAAGTGGCGGTGTGATTAGGCCTTATGAAAATCTACAAAGCAATAGTATACTTGCCTCCCTTGTGCCTTGCTCTCCTTGATGATGGTTCCGAGTTTGAGGATATGATCAAGAGTGGATTATCCCCTCCTAAACCTTGCCTATCCACATGCTATTGTTGGTCCTTCTCTGTCCATTTTCTCAAATCATGCACTAGTATCAATCCATAAAGATTGGCTAACAACCATGACTATTTTATACTTTTTAGAAACCATGGGGTCTCTAGCTTTTGGGATTGATACTATAGTGTTAGCTAGCCAATTGGCAAGGAAGCCTTCATAGAGAGTTCTATTGAATAGATGGGCTAGAAGGGGTGCAAGGATATCTATAGCATGTGTTAGGTGCTCTGCTTTACTAGTCCATCATGTCCATTCTAGATTCTATCAATGATGTCATGAACCCTCACTATGGTGAAAAAGGTAGATGAAATGGGTCTCTCCTCTAGTGGTCGACTTGAGCACCTCATATAGTGAGGTATCATATGCATGCCACACATTTGGGGAGGTAATGGATGTATGGGCTCGGGGCTCCTAGAATGCCTTCCATGTCTCCTTGATATCATGTCTCAAGAATAGCAAGAGAATAGCTAGTACAAGTCCTACTCCAATCTAGATAGATATGCCCTCTTCTTTCATTATAATAGGTGATTATAGATTGAGCATGTCTAGATCTGTATGTACACCCCTCATGCTTTGCCTTGTTGGATAAATAGATAGGTTTCCTTACACTCTTCTTTATACCAACTATTCTGTGGAACACTCTTCCCTAGAGGGATGGAATGGGGGAGTGTGTGGGAAAAATACATGGTAGCTGAGGTGTGAAGTGATTCAATAAGCTATGATGTAAACTCCTCCAAGGGTACGTGGGTATCCATCTCTTATAATCTCCAATAGAGATTATTTGAGTAGGCACTTGCTGTCAATTTGGCGAAGTGGTATTTGGGGAATCTCGAGTGGCTACTCACTAGGGGGATCACATCATGTTTGTAGGTGATGGTAAACTATAGATAGGAATGGTCAACTAACACTATTAGTGGAGCTCTAGTGGAGGAAGGAACACTTTGAAAGATTGTATGTTAGGGATGAGGCATAAGGGTCCTAAGAGATAGTCCACCATGCCCACTCCTAGTCTTTGTATATATCCTCTAGAAGGTCCTCCTCTTGCATGTCTAGATGCATCTATCCAAGCCAATAAAGATGGCTAGTCTATGTGCACCTCTCAAGGCTAGGAGGTGGTATTTGGCTATGTCCTATGATGTCTAGCTGAGCCCCATCTCCTCTTGTGCTATCTCACTATACATGTGGTTCTCACTCTCAAAGAAGGGAACATGTCTCTATGTTGTGCAAGCATTGAAGTCCCTCACCACAATAGGACATCTCCAATACTAGAATAACACATAATATCCTCATGTGGTGATAAATATGATGAATTTTCCCTTCAATGCATATGGGAAATTTTCTAGAGCAAAGTAGCACGTTGCCATGTATATATCATGGGGGAAATCTGTATGTATCCAAATCCACATGAAGCTAGTTTCCTCATCCCTCCACATGACCTCCACCATATGATGTAGCTCCTCCTAATACAATATACAACCACTCCTCTAGACCCTCCAGTCCCCCATCATGATTGGTCTCTCCCATCTATTGCCTCTCACCTCTGGCAAATGCGTGCTTGTACTCTAGTGTGGTTTTGTATACAAGATGATGTCTCTACTACTAGTGAAGGTCTTCCAGAATAACCTTGCATTAGTCCTCATGGCTCCATTACAATTTCACATTGCAAACTTCAAGTGTGTCTCATAGGCCGCACTTCGTCAATCACTAGCACCTATATGTGATAATGATGTGTCTATCTCTATATGCTATCCATTTTCCTACTTTATGGCATGCATTCCCTACAATGGGACAATTGGGTGGTTGTGAGATCATCCTCAAGGTAGACATTTTCTTCTTTGAGAGCGATTCTTTTGGAGAGGAAGATTTTGTTGTGTCCCCAAATTAGAAAATTTGAGGATAATGGATCTTTTCTTGATCCTTCCCTATGCGCCATGCATTCTTCACAATGGAGTGCTCCTCCACTCCCATTTTTCTACATATGCTCTTGGTGTCTTCCAAAGGGTTGCCTCCCTCTTTCCATCTAACCACCCATACATGTAGAGCTCTAATTTTTATTTTCTTCTCCTCTCCAAGTGTTGCATTCACAACCTCTTGATTCTTTCTTGGCATCTTCTTTGCCTCTTCAATCCATTTGGAGTATTTAGCCACTCTAGCTTGTGCTTGTTTCAATATGGTTACCCATGTATTCATCCCCTTCGTTATGTATTTCTTCAGCTAATTTATTGTAGCTTGTAATTTCTTGGGCATTGCTTTAGTGATTTCCCCTTCTTCTTAAGGAGATCAAGATGGGTTTGATAGTCGATGATCTCATGCCGAAGTTCTTCAATCACCCTACTTCTTTCTTTTAGAGAGGCTTCAATGTCTACTTTCTAGGAGGTGAAGTGTCTTGTAATCCCCTCATATATGTCATTCTTCCATTCTTGCATCTTGTTGGCCATCACATCCTGGTCTTGCATTTTACATAATTCTCGAAGTGCCTCCATGTCCTTCTTCATATGAGAATCTGTCACTTTGTCAATGCTATTCCAAATAGTTGAGTATTTCTCGCTCTTCTTTCCTCTTGTGTGCCTTCTAGATGGTGGGGTTACCTTCTTTTCTTGGGGAATCCCATCATATCTAGTTGCTTCTTGTTTTTTGTTTGTTCATAGGGCAGCCATCGGACTGCCATGGGTGGGCAATTTGGGTGCTTAGATAGGTTCTTGCATTTTTAAGACCAATTTGCTATTTTGAGAGATGGCAACAGTTGAGGTAGATAGGGATAATAGTGGACCAATTTACTGTTTTGAGAGATGGCAACAGTTGAGGTAGATAGGGATAATAGTGGACCAAGGATAGATCACACATAAGGCGGGTCTATAGAAGGTGGGGCAAGGTCTATAGAGGTCAAAGCAAGTCAGGGGACTAGACCAGGCAGGTTGTTTGATAGCTGACTCTCCAGAGGGTCTACAGAGACACTCGAACGCATTACACTCCTATACTTTGGACAGTGGGCTTTCAGTGAACCTTGGTAAAACCAAGGTGATGCTATTTAATACTACACCACAGTGGGTCAGGAGATCAACGCCTAAATTCACATATGGATTTGAGGAACTGGAGTATGTGGATTCTTATACATACCTGGGAGTCTTATTCACAAGGCCCACCTTTTCTATGCGAGAGGCAGCAAACACTAGACTAACTCACCGATACACAGCACTAGGTGGTTTGGAGAGGATGTGCTCACAGGTGCAATTCAACTCCCTGGTTTTTTTATCTATCCTTTTTGCATACTCATTGGGTTCAATATTATCTTTACAAATTGAATGTGCATATTAAGAAATATTATGCACATATTAACATGGATCGATATAATTAAATTTATACAACAAAAGTAACCAAGGATAGCTTAATTACCTAAAGTATATTAAAGATACATATACCATTTTGAAGCTAGCTAATATGGCTTTTACTATCTAACATGCTATTGTGTACATAAAAGATCATATATAAAATGAGCTATCACCACCATCCCCTCCCTTTATAGGATCACTCTTATCATCCTCATCACCATCATTCTCTTGATCATGGTGCTCTTTGCTCTAATTTGCATTACCCCTTATTTCACTCTCTCCCTCTCCAACTGCATCATTTGTTGTTGTCCCTATAGATGCAAAAATTTCAAGCTTAAAAAAAGTTAGTATTTTCAATGCATTTAATAAAAGAAATGACATAATGAATTTTTCATAGTGCGATTTGATGCCATTGACGCTATATAGATGACATTGTTGTCACCTCACTGCCACAAGGGCATCCATATGTCAAGCTTGTTATGACAATGCTTATAAGTCATCTTGCATGGCTAGTGGGAAGTCAATCAACAACATTGAATTGTAAAATGAAAATACCATGCATAATAGATACAATTAACACTAAATAGTCACATATAAAATTTGAAAAAAGAAAAGATACAACGTTTACTTCCCTTGTGTTGACACCTCTAAATCCAAAATGTCATGAACAAAATTGCTCCATTTGGATTCTCATGCTGGTTCCCTTTGCTATGGGGTAAAGACCCCATGCTCCACCTTGCTTTGGGCTTCTATTCGCTCTTAACCATGTGTGATCATTCACATTCACTTAGGATCCAAGCCTTACTCCACTACCCTTCATTTGACCATGGCTCTTTTATCAGAAAGTTCCTTTTTTATCCTTTCTCAAGTCCAATTTTTTGTAAATATTAGATGTGGGGGATTAGGATACTTCTCATGTACTATCACAATGATTTCTTGTAGTACATTTCGGCCCTAGTTTTGGAAGGCTAAAAAGAAATCTCTATAGTTTGTGCATGCTACAACATGCAAGTAGCTCAAGTTCTCCTTTCACTATGATTTCATAGGGTCCCACTTGAAGGATTTAGTTGATAATACACATCTGGTTGGGGTTTTGCCTTGCTTTCTTTGTGTCACTCCATATCTCTGTATGGTGTTGTGGATAGGGGCTTCGACCACCACCAAAACAACCTTTGCCATGGTACTGCTTAGTAAAAACAGTTGCACCACATCTATCATTCTCTCTCTGTCATCCTCAAGATTGGGGCCTTGAGATGGTGCCTCTATCTTAGCTATCTGTCATTCTCTCTCTGTCATCCTCAAGATTGGGGCCTTGAGATGGTGATCCCGGTCACCACATCAAAACTTGCGTTAAGGTGAATAGAAACATCTACAAAAACATAGTATAGCAGATTAGTGGCATAATATGATATACATTACATATAGACATATAGATATGCATATGTATAGACACATGTATGTGCATAAGCACATGTGTAGCCTATGCATATATACATGCCTATACTTATATGTAATACCCATGTAGCATTAAACAATAAAATGGGATTAGTAGCATAACATGACATACTAGTACACACAGACTTATGCATATGCATATGTATACATATAGGCGTGTATATGCACCTATATGTATGTGTGTGTGTGTGTGTGTGTGTGTGTGTGCGTGTGCGTGTGCGTGTGCGTGTGCGTGTGCGTGTGCGTCTGCGTCTGCGTCTGCGTCTGCGTCTGTGTCTATGTATGTATGTATGTATGTATGTATGTTATGTGTAGATGTACACATATACTATCGGCACATGTGTAGCCTATACATTGTTGGAGGGGTTTTAGTCAAAAGGTTGTATCCACCAAGGATCAGAGAGAGAAAGAAGTAGAGCATAAGAGATAGAATAGAAAAGAAAGAATCAAATGAATCCCAAGAATGCTAGAAATCAAGTTCTCTTCAAGACATGTCCATACATCATGAATCAATCATAAAACCTTTTGCCAAGTGTGCCAAAGCCTTTACATAAGATAAAAACAAAGCTCACTAATTTATAATCTGCATGTATTACATGTAAACTCTGTTGTACATCCAAGAAAAATAATCCAAACTTTCCAAATGTCAATAGGTTTACATGATTTGTTGGTAGGAGAAGTCCAAGTACTTCTACTAGGGAGCACTATGTATTCAGATAGAACCTGAGAAGAGAAACAAAAGCCTTGTATTGGCCTCCAAAAACACTTTAATCTTGTGTATTCGTGGTTATTATAGTAGTCATAGCTGATCATTTGATGGCTAAAATCCAAGACAAATGGTTTTTCGATTATCTATACAATGTCTACAACTAATTGAAAGCAATCTCTAAGCATTAGATCTCATGGAGCTCCTTGTTATACCCAAAAAATGTGCACCAAACACTAGCTTCTAGTCTATTACTCAAATGGAAAATCTGATGGTTGTGTTGGCTCTGAAAGGGGGGGTAAATCCCCCAGGTTGCTCAATCAAAAATCTCCTAGATCACTCGTTCTCCTTCTCCATCATCCAATGTTGGAGGGGTTTTAGTTTAAAGGTCATATCCACGGAGAATCAGAGAGAGAAGAAAGTAGACAATAGGATATATAAGAGAAGATAATGATTCAAATGAATCCTAAGAATGCTAGAAATCAAGTTCTTCTCTTTAAGACATGTCCTTACATTATGAATCAATCATAAAACCTTGTGCCAAGTCTGCCAAAGCCTTTACACAAGATAAAGACAAAGCTCAATGATTCAGACTCTGTATGTATTACATGTAAACTCTGCTGTAAATCCAAGACAAAGAGTCTAAACAATCCAAATGTCAATAGGTTTAGATAATTTCTTAGTAGGAGAAGCCCAAGTACTTCTCTTGGAAGCACTATGTATTGATAGAACCTAAGAAGGGAAACAAAAGCCTTGTATGGGGCTCCAAAAAGACTTCAGTCGTGTGTTCTTGGCTATTACTACAACCATAGTTAATCATTTGATGGCTAAAATCCAAGACAAATGGTTCTTGGATTATCTAAACAATGTCTACTACTACTCAAAAGCAATCTCTAAGCATTAGATCTCTTGGAGCTTCTTGTTATACCTAAAAAATCACACCAAACACTAGCTTCTACTGTGCTATTGCTGAGACGATAAAATTTGATGGCTCCATTGGCTCCAAAAGGGGGGTCAAACCTAGGACACCTGATTTAAATTCTCTTGGATGGCTCCTTCTCCTCCCTCTCGTCTAGAGCGCTGTTTACTATCCTTTTTTTAAAGATATCCTAAAATCAGCTAAAAAGCCACTTGCTTTTTGCACGTCATCCTATTCTAGAAGTTTACAATATTTTTTGAGGATATTTATAGGAAATAATGGTCAAAATATAAAAAATAGACTAAAATGGTCCAAAATTCTAGTATTTTTTAACCATCCATATTATGGACACTAACACTTATCACTAATATGCCATTGATTCTCTAGATTAAAGAAAGCTAGCACTCTGGGGTTTTTCACAATGTATCCACATAGCGGCACAACATCCACCCCCTCTGAATCTACACATCCTTCGGTGCACGCCATAGTTCTAGTTGTCACTAGATTTAGAGTCCTCATCCTTTGCTTCTTCATATTTCATATCTTCCTAACTAGCCTTTGTTTTGTGGCCACTATTTTCATCCAATTTTGGGAACTCATAGGCAGTAGATTCCTATCTCTTGAATAATTTGATTCTTTTTTCTACTACCAAAACCCTTATGGCTATCCCATCTAGCTCATTTAATGCATAAATAGAATTATCAAATACTTTTCTTACCACATAGGGTTTGAATCATCATTTGGAAACTTTACATATAGCATTATGCTAGTTTTTCTAATTGTTGTCATAAACCACCACCCCCAATCCCCATCTTATATGGTTTTAAGGCTCAATCTATGTATTTTGTCAAACTATTTCTCGTTTTGTATCATTGCTACCCTAACCTTGCAATTGCTGCCTCTATATCTTTTGACTTTCTTTGCAACAATCTAATATGTAAGGCCAACAACTCCTCTCAATTTAGCTCTTCCCAAGATAGCACACTCCATGTGACTATAATGTCTTTTACGACATGATAGGTTTTTGGTCGTACATCAATTTAGTAGGCAAAAGAAAACCTTCTACACCAACTTTCAGTTTCTATAATGTTTTAGCAGTAAACCAATGACTTATATCTTTAGAATTCCATCAACTTGACTACCTTGACACTTTCACATATATTCCTCACTATTTGGTTGAAGCAGCAAAGCAACTTGTTTCACCTTTTTGTCAATTGTCTTATATTTTGTCTCCACAACTGCTTTAACCCATTGCAATCCTTCCTGCTGAGCAAGCAATGCTATAATATCATACATGTCCAAAGAACATATTGACAACACTATTTTCAACTTGATTTTCTACATGTATGGTTGCTGAGTTTTATCCATTGTGTTAGTAATATTCAGCCCACAAAAAAGGCATGAAATGCCTTCACTTTTAGCTAGCAACCCCAATGTTCTTAGTTCCTTAAGATCCTATTTCATAGATATGCATTCAACCTTGCATATAGCTTCCATAGGTTTAAACTATTTGCTTTAAACTGAGAAAAACAACAGTAAATACATGCTTCATTCCATTAGGAGATGAGTACATCCTCTAAATAGCACGACTATAGCCCTACATTACAACAATGTTGCTCAGTGAAAATTAGATTCTTTGAATTTTCTTGTATTTGGAGACAAAGGAGACTCTTGAAGCATATCCCAATTCCTAGTATGATTAACAAAAATGGTAAGAAATTGGATTGCTTTCTTCCTATCCTTGCTCATGACTCTTGTATAAGCAGAACCATCATCAAGCAACTTTATTTCTATATGCACTCCTATAATATAGGACTCTGTCCCAAAATCATTGCATATAAGGAACGATCTTACACAGATAAGTGTTGTTCTTCTTGTACATTATCAATGGTCACTTTTACATTAGGACACACAATATAAAGATCTTCCAAAGAATTATTTGTAGCCCTCATAATCCAACTATGATCAATGCCCATAGACCATGCACCATTATCATACAATCCATACTCAATGACATTAATCTTAGACTTGTGGTCAAGCAAAGCAACACAAGGACTTTCACTCTCCCCTATTTTCATTACCGTTTTAGTGGTACCCAACTGATGGTTTCTTTTAATTATATCAATTATTTTGTCAAAATTTTCTCATTTGGTGATGCTAAGTACCTCTTCTAAGGTGAATTCCACCCGACTATTTTATTTTTCAAGAACCTTCTTAAGATTTGTGGCTATCTCAATATCAGGCTATAGCTTATATCCAAGTTGCTTGCCCTTCTTTTTACCCTCTTTTTTGTTATCTTGATTCTAATCCTATTCAACATCTTCCATAATATGCATCTATGGGTGATTCCTAGCTAGTCATGTCACGAATGTCTTGTCTTACATGAGACATTTCACTATCAGTAGATTTCCTCTTTTCAGCTACATGCAAAGCATGTGTTTATATTGCAGCCTTCGAACTTGGCTAGGTATTCTATTCAGCTATAGACCAAAAATAGTAGCATGCATAGCCGTATAAGCATTTTAGATAGCCAAGTTTTTCAATAACTTTTGCAAAACCTCCCTTTCCAAAATTCAAAGCAAGATGCAATCTCATTTCTTGTGCATGGATCTTACCATCTTTCCAAAAGATGAATTGTCATGCCTTTTTCCAAGTTTAGGGATGTTGTATATCCCCTTTCCTCTTGTCCTTTCTCTTCCAACTTTGCAACCTTCAATTGAAGATCTTGCATGCCTTTAACCGATTCATCTAATACATCTTGTCAAATAGTGGGAACAACATGTGTATCCATAGGGTTAGCCATTGAAGCATGTGGCTTACTGGATACATCAACTTTTTTGCCCATAACAATGGATAAGCTAGAGATATACAATATTTCTCTTCTTCTATGCTTTTTCACCAGTACATTAATATCATTCTCAATATGCCTCCACTCCGTTTTAAGCCATACCTTTGTAGTATGATCCTCTAACAAATCATTAAGCTTCTCTTGAAGCTTAGGATCTATCGCTTGTAGAAAGAATTCAAATTTCTAACTTGGAAGAGCCTCTTGTTCCTTAAGATCTAACTACTTAAACTAACTTTCAAATTCTCTCAATAACTTTGTAGCCAATGTGATTAACAGCATTAATATAACAATACTAATGATTATGATCATTAATATAAATAACTGGCGATTGCATTACATACTTGTACCAATGTATGCAAAAGTGTACTTCAATTAATTGACATTTTATCTAAGAAAATGCACAATGGATGAGGTTTGAGTAAGCATCATCACAAAATATAGCAAAAAGATGGAAATCAAAAGCATGTTCTCATTAAGTCCAAAAATCTCTTCTATATAAAGGAGAAGCATACCTTATAATACACTTACACATGCACATGGATTGCTTACCCTTAATTGGGTTTTAGAATCCACTCCTAGAAAGTCTTGTGGGTAATCAAATTGGTTTATTCAGTATAAAATTATTATTAGAGTCTCTTCTTGAAAGCTACCCAGTTAACATCCTGTGTATATAATTTAGTAACTCGAGCTTTCAATTCAAGTATAGTGACCCATACAAAGTACCGGCTATATGCAAGTCAAGCCACCCCAAAAAACTCCATCTTTTAAGCATAGGCATGCAAATATGCAAATACATTCCTACCATTAAATAACTTTATATCACGCTCTACTACCTATATAGCATTTATTACAACAGTTTCTATTTGAGCAAAAGCCTACATTACCTATTGTTATTGTTGTACCTACATAAGGATGTTTATATTCTACACTAACTGCTACAAAGCATCACTACAAATTGTGCTTGAAGATTCTCCCATTCTATATTTCCTTCTAATGACCTTTCACATCGAGTTCACTAATGTCAAAGGGGTTTTAGCCGAAATGTCGTATCCATCATGGATCAGAGAGAGAGAAGGAAGTAGAGAATAGGAGATAGAAGAGAAGAAAAAGATTCAAATGAATCCCAATAATGTTGAAAATCAAGTTCTCTTCAAGGCATGTCGATACACCATGAATCAATCATAAAACCTTCTACCAATCTACAAAAGCCTTTACACAAGATAAAGACAAAGCTCAATGATTTAGACTCTACATGTATTACATGTAAACTCTACTATATATCCAAGGCAAAAAATCCAAATGTCAATAGGTTTAGATGATTTATTGGTAGGAGAAGCCTAAGTACTTCTCCTAGGAGCACTATGTATTGATAGAACCTGAGAAGGGAAACAAAAGCCTTGTATGGGACTCCAAAAACACTTTAGCCTTGTGTATTCCTACTTATTATAGCAGTCATAGTTGATTGTTTGATGGCTTAACTCCAAGACAAATGGTTCTAGGATTTTCTAGACAATGTCTACTACTACTCGAAAGCAATCTCCAAGCATTAGATATTCTGGAGCTCCCTACTATACCCAAAAACATGCACCAAATACTAGCTTCTACTTTGCTATAGTCGGTGGAAAATTTTATGGTTCCATTGTTTCCAAAAGGGGGGTAAAACTAGAGAATACCTATATAGAATTCTCCTGGAGGTGTCTCTCTCTCATTCGAAGTGCTTTTTACTGTCTAAAAACTGCAATCATACTCTGTGCAAATTCGAGAGCCCTTCTTTTTTTTTTCTTTGAGATTTTCTAAAACTGGCTAAAAAGCCTCTTGCTTTCTACATGTCATCCTATTCTAGAAGTTTACAATACTTTTTGAGGATATTTACAATTAATTATGGCCAAAATATCAAAAAATTGCTAAAATAGTTCAAAATCCTATATTTTTGAATCATCCATACTATGGACACTAAAACTAATGACTAGTATGACATTGACTCTCTCGATTAAAGAAACCTAGCAGTCCAAGGTTTTTCGCACTGTGTTTGCATAGCGACACGACAACGCATCTATGTGCCTATACATATGCATGTGTGTATGTGAATATGTATGCATATTTTAGGAATATACATGTGTCATGCATATATATACACACATATGCATATGTATATGTGGGATCAACTATGCACACATACATATATATAAGCAAAATATTATGCACATATATATGTATAGGCTAGGCACAAGCACATGTATACATACACATACATATATGCATAGGCTATGCATATGCATACGTATAGATGTATGTAAGCTTATATATATATATATATATATATATATGTTGGAGCCCCAAGAGGAACACCAAAAAAAAGAAAAATATACTATAGGAAAATCTATCTTGTATCATCAACAAGCATGTTTTTCATATTTTATGTGACCACAACAAGGAGAAACAACACCAATCATCTCAAATCTTCACGCAACTTTATATAGCAATTCTCCCACTAATTTATCACAACAAAACTTCAACACATTTTTCATATCCTTCATCAAAAGAATAAGATAACACAAAGAAATGCTCCACTTTGAATGGAAATCATCACGTAGTATTTATCTTCAATAGTTTCATAGTCTTCATAGTCTCTCTCTCAATCTCTCACTCATATATACATTATTTTGCATGAAAAATTAGTTGTCATACACACACACACACACACACTCTCTCTCTCTCTCTCTTTCTCTCTCTCATGCTCTCTCAATAGAACAACGGAATAATCGAATAATAATCCATAACTCCTCTCTAGTCATGGGGTATCCCTTTTAAGAGGTATGTTTACTGTGAAAGGTCACCAGAGCCATTGTAGTAGTGTCCTTTTGCAGCTCAACAATGTCATTGTCACTTTAGTCTTTACTTATCTTTAGCAGACACTTCTTCCGCTTCTTTGAGCTATTTTGAACTTGTATTCATCTCTTTCCAAGGTTAGAAAACTTCCCTAGCTACACATCCATCGTACATAACACTTACAGAGAAAATACTGAATAGAAACAGAATAGAGACAAAGGCTCTACAGACGGTCAACAGAGGGTCTACAGTACCATACATAAGGTCATTAGAAAGCTTTTAACTCAACTAAAACTATTCAAAACCATCAAGAATCATTCAATAAGCTTCCAAATACTCTGAAACTTCATCAATCATCATTCCATCCTCTCATACATAAGAAAAATAGAACAAAATAGAAGCTCAATAGAACCAATCAGACACTATTAGGACATCAAAAAAACATCATATCTCCATTGAAAAACATCATGATCTTCTAAAATCTATTCAACCTTATCCAAAATACTCTCAAATACTTCTAAAACCAACTAATCATCATATAAAATCAATTTAAAATCAACCATTCAGTCCACAAAATCAACCAAAAAATCAAGTCATTTCAGGAGTCAACACATCCCCACACTTAATCATGAAGCATCCTCACAACCTCAGAAAAAGAGAATAGAAGTTCAAAATATAGCTCAGCTTGATCTTCCATAGCATCTTTAAGAAACACCATCCAAGCACAACCCCATCTTATAACCTGTATCTAATAAAGAATTGCAACAAAATGAAAATACCTTTATCCATTAAGACGGTTTTGAAATAGAAAAGCATGACAAACTTTTAAAGGATATAAGAGGTTTTTTGGCAATAAGCATCCATCCATCAGATAGAATCACAAGCCACCATTGATTAACTACTCAATCATCTCCATCTTCATTTTCAACTCCACACAAGAAGGATAAAACACCACATATATACGATAGAACATTACACAAGTCAATGTAGTTTGAATGGCACATGCTCCCAAGAATGAAGAGTAAAGAGAAAAATTTTCATTAAAAGGATCAATACATCTAAGAGAGTGTCCATAGGCTATGTAGGATGAATATATTTTTTCCTGAACTTTATACTCAGCTTGAGACATTCCATACTATTGTGTTTATCCACAAAAGGTAGAGGCACATTTTGGAGAAATTGTAAACAACACATTCTTTTCCATAGGATAATAAACCTAGTAGAAAAATCTTGTGCAAAATAATACAAGGCATCCATGTGGGCAACAATCACATCCTCATTAGGATTAATCATCAAGTTTGGAATACTCTTTCAAGTATTCAGGTGAGATTGTTGATGCATAAAAGCAAGATATCAGCAAAAATTAGAAGCCAAGTATACCGAAGTATCCTCAAAACAAGCATATGCTCTAGCAAATTAAAGATAAGAAGTAGAACATTGTGTTGAAGTATCCCATGAACCAAGAATGATAGGCCAATTAAACACTAGTCATGTTAAAGAATCATTCATAATTGATAAGAAATTAAGGAATAAGATAGGATATCATGAGGATCATCTAAAAAGATGGAATATCAAAAATCAAAAGCTGAAAAGAAATCCTCAGTGAATAAGGGATTGTTAGCAATATGGTTCAACGCTTGGGATCTCAATGGATGAATATCTGACTTATAAAAGATATTCCGTCAACGGCGAGGATCCAAAACTTTATCCTCCAAAGGAGGATGCCAAATATAACCTCTATAGAGGCAAGCGCAAGCTCCAACCGCCAAGACCCACGAACAGCTTATTGTTCAAGCGTTCCAAGATTAGCACTAATGGATACCTCTCACATAGCTGATGTGCTATCCATCTCTACAAATGTAGTGAGATTACCTCCATGCCCGATCGAGTTTTCCTCTCCCAAGCACTCTGGTAGCTCCATGATCCAAATACAAGCTCCATCCTCAAGCTCCACACTCCAAGCTCCATTGCCACGAGCAAGAGAAGAGAAGAAGAGAGGAGAAAAAGGAGAGCTTCTCCACCACGGTCCCTCACCCTCACACTCTCACACTCCTTCTCTCAAGCAAGCAAGAACAAGAAGAAACAGAAGAAAAATAAAGCTACTTTTGGCCACATATAAGAATGAGCTTCTCATTCAATTTTCAACTTTATATACAAAACTCTAAATCCCTTTTGGGTAGTCATCCCCTTATCCCCTTTTTTACATGGGCAATTGTGGCCTAGGCCATTTTTCCCATTGTCCTCCTATCTTCCTAGCTTCCTTCCTACTGCCCATCTACCTTTACAATTTGCATGGATTAGAGCCCATTAACGCTCTTAAAATAAATCATAGTGTGCCTTGCGCTCTTTTACCAAAGTATTGACTTGCACTTTTTCTTGTGTGCCTCTCCTTGATTTAGGACTTTTTCACACTTGTGTTTTCCGATTTTTCTTGGCATACCTTCATTCTCCATTTCACTTTTACCTTGGCCTTCTCTTCTACTTTAGATTTTCTAGATTTTTCACCTTGTTTTTCTGAGAAAATGTTGCTAAGACCCACAAACTACTTATTATTCAAGTGTTTCAAGTGAGTACTAATAGCTACCTCTCGCATAGCCGACGCGCCATTCTTCTCTATGAGTGTAGTGAGCTTACCTTGATGCCTGATTAAGTTGCTTTCTCTCTCAAGCACTCCAACAACTCCACGATTCTTGATATAAGCTCAAGCATCCTCAAGCCTCCACCTCCAAGCTCCATCCTCCATAGCCGCATGCGAGACAAGAGAAGAGAAGAGGAGAGAAGAATAAGAGAGGAGATGGTGGAGAGCTTCACCTCCTTGATCCCTCACCGTCACACACTCACTCCCTCACACTCTCACATTCCCTCTCTCAAGTACACACAAGCAAGCAAAGAGAAGAGAAGAAGAGAAGAAAGTGAGTCTCTTTTTGCCACACACCAAAGAATGATCTCTCATTCACTTTTTGAACTTTATATACAAAGCCCTAAATCCCTTTTAGGTCATCCCCTTTTTACATGGCCTAGACTCTTTTTTCCATTGTTCTCCTATCTTCCTACCTTCTTTTCTACCGCCCTTTACATTTACAATTTGCACAGGTCAAAGCCCAATGCTTTTAAAATAAATCATAGTGTGTCTTGCGCTCTTTTACCAAAGTACCGACTTATAATTTTTCTTGTGCGCCTCTCCTTGATTTAGGACTTTTTCACACTTCTTGTGTTTCCCTATTTTTCTTGATATGCCTTCATTCTCCATTCCGCTTTTGCCTTAGCATTGTCTTCTGCTTTAGATTTTTTGGATTTTTCACCTTGTTCATCTTAGGGTTAACATTACCCCCTCCTAATTGAGTGCCAGTCCCATGGCACTTGTTGGGTGATGAGTGGGACAGTGTTGCTGAGGTAGCTAGGTGGCTTTTTGAGTTTGTATACAAGCCGTGTTGGGGGATGGGTTGGAGGGATTTATGAAACTAGAGGTTCTTGAGTTTGGGAATGAACCATGGTGTTGGAGGGATTTATGGACATGTTGGAGGGATTTATGGAACTAAAAGGCCCTTACATTGGATATGATCCCTAGTGCTGGAGGGATTTATGGATCTGTTAGAGGGATTTATGGAACTAAAAGGTCCTTACATTGGATATGATCCCTAGTGCTGAAGGATTTATGGACTTGAAATTGATGATAGTGTTGGATGGATCTCGGTGGGGAGAGAGGCTGATGGTCGGATCCATCTTTAAAATTGAATATGGTGTTAGATGGATCCGTCTCTTGGCCCTCCGCGGTTGCCTTCTCTTACTTGTTTCAAATGAGCTTCTTTATTCACTTTTTGATTGGGGTTGCCTCAATGTGCCCCTGCTTTGTTTCGTCGGCATGATGACATTGTCGCATAAGATGGGAGTGCATTGCATAGATGATGGGGTCTCCGAGACTGGTGGTTAGGGCCTTTGTTTGTACCCGAAAAGAAAAGAAGGTGCACTAGTTGGGGGTACATTCCATTGTGGTGTGGTGCAATGTGGTCATGCTAGTGGGATTGAGAGCAAGCTTGGGCATTGCCGCTCACATGAGGACTTAGTTTATGCATAAGGGAGGTGCGGCATGTGTAGCTTAGGGTGACAGGTCTAACCATAGGCAAGTATTACCTCCCTAGGTGTCCTATCCTTGATCTACCCTAAGCGTGAAGTGGGGGATCAAAATGAGGCTAGGGGATTAGGGATAGATCCGGCCAACCAATGTCATCAAACACTCCTAACTTGAGAATCCCTAGGTGCAGTGACTGTGGTTGATGTGCAACTTACGGTGGCAATGTGTGATATCTTTTTCTTTTTCTTTACTTTTTCTTTCTCTTCTTGGTTTTTTTTACTAATAATAAAGTTACATAGTCGTGACTAGAAGTTTAATCTTCATCATCGAAGTGAGGTGGAGAAGGGGGCTTAATAGATTTATTAAGGAATCGACGGCTTTGGAAATACCCCTTGAGGTTTAGACGAACTTGAAGGGTGGTGATGGAGAGGAATGGATTATTGTAGTGGGTGAAGGGGCTATCATTCATGTGCTCTAGTAGAGCTAAGCAAAATGTAGGCAATAGAGCAGCTCACATCATTAGTCAGGCCATTGCACAACTATTTATAGCATTAGGATCAAAATGGATTACTGGGAGGCCGCAATCCTACGAGGTGGGATCTTGCCTAAGGAGCATCCTAAGAAATCTAAGGTAATTACAGGTAGTAATAAAGGCGGGGTCAGGGCATGAAGAGAACTCGTTAGTGAATTGGATTAAGGTATCATACAAGTTTTCTTATGTGAAGACAAGGGCATCTTCATATGTAGTATAATGAGGGTTATAAATTATAGGAAAGTCGTAGCAGCCGTGGACACTAGAGTCAAAATCCACTCCCACCCTTTGAGGGTAGGGCATAAAGGTTGGGTCGTTCCGCTCAAAGGGTTGAGTGTTGCAAAAGGCTATCCAAGTGTCCAAGTTGATATCATAGACCCCTCTTGTAATATGCCCGTGCTTTCCTCCCCGTACCTCCCTCCCATAGGAACTTCCCCCTCCCCCTTAACAAAAAAAAAAATTTATTAGTGTAAAATTTTTTTGTCCCCCTCTCTCTCCCCGCCGATAGGACGTCCGGGAGAGAGAGAGAGGGAGTGAAGTGGAGGATAGGGGGGCATGCAACCTCCCAGGTGGGAGGGGTGGCGGCCATGCCACCCTCCTCCCCCTCCTATAAAGGGGAGCTTCCCCCCCCCCCCCCCCCTCGTGAAGGTACACAGAGTGCCCCCCCTTATCATTCCGTAAGTAGGTCTTTCTCCCCCCCCCATTGTGGCAGCTGCACCCCCCCAGGCTTTCATTAGTATACCCCCCCGCTCCGCGATGGATAGCAACACCCCCCTGGGGGCTTCTAAAAAAAAATCTCCCCCCTCCTCATTCGTCAGGCAGAAGAAAACCCCCCCTTGTGATCAGCGGAGAGAGAGAGAGAGAGAGAGAGAGAGAGAGAGAGAGAGAGGAAGAAGAAGAAGAAGAAGAAGAAGAAGAAGAAGAAGAAGGAGAAGGAGAGGGAGAGAGGGAAGGAGAAGAAGGAAAAAGAAGAAGAGGAAGGAGAGAGGGAAGGAGAAGAAGAGAGAGAGTGAAGAAGAAGGAGAAGAGGGAGAGAGAGAGTAGGAGAAGGAGAAGAAGAAGAAGAAGAGGGAGAGAGAGAGAGAAGAGGTGAAGAGAGAGAGAGAGAGAGAGAGAGAGAGAGAGAGAGAGAGTTGGTGAGTGGAGAAGGTGTCGAGAGCCATGTTCGAGGAGCCACTCTCAAGCCACCCCCACATTGGCGAAGGACCCCTTCTCACGACCTTTCCTTTCCCAAGCCTGTCAACTTGAAGCCGTTAAGGTCAGGACTATCCAAACTCCGCGTGGCAAATGGCTCCCAAAAAGAGAGTTGTGGAAAGTGTAAGTGCCAAAGCTACCATTGGTATCGGTAATGTGGGAGAGATGAGCGAAGCGACCAATGCAACAAATGCCCCTACGATCACGAATCAAACCCAGGTTCTTTTGAATATCCTAGGTTTTATAATCAATGTTGATTAAGCATATCTGTATTATTTCTAGAAGAAAAAATAAAGGGATAGCTACATGCATGGAACAATAACAAGCCTTAGGACTTTTTGTTTACTCTAAGTGCTAGGTTACATGCATGAAATGGTAGAGTATGGAGTTCGCATAAGTTTATATGCATGAAATGACAGCTTTTACACACATAGAATGATAGGGGGTTTTCGCATTATTTTACATAAAATAATATCTTTTGAACTAGTTCAGTGCATGAATAGTCATTTAGGATTCATGCTTCGCAATCATGATTAAAAGAAACACATGAAATGTTAGTTTCCATTCGTAAGATGCAATTGCACCGATGGATAGAAACCTAGACTTTCATATACGCAAGTCACATGTGATCTGGTGCATTAGGAATAAGTATTCGTTGCCAGAGTTAAAGGTCGTTTAGGATGTACAAATATACTAAACGCACCATGTGCATGGTGGGTAAGGATGATTAGAAAACTCTGCATAGTACCACACTAAGAGAGATGGAAGGGATGCATGCACCTAGATCGTATCCTGAAAACCTAGATGAAGAATCTTGCATTGCCAAGTGTGTTAACTGAACTTGGTTAGAACTAGAAGAATAAAAGACCCTTGGTTGGGTTACGAGTAAGGCATGTCCGTTGCCATGGTTGACCACTTAATGCTTTGAGTTAGGGTTAAGATACCATATGGTAAAATCCAAGGGAAAAAGCAAGTCAAAATGAGTTAGCTTACCAAGAGCATTTACTTGCATGATCTTGTTTGAGATTATTGAGAACTTGCCAAGTCGCAAACGATCCAAGATCGGGTGCTGGGAGCATCCGAGAAAAAGGAGTCACACCTTAGCAGTCGGTCATACAAACGACCTTGGAAATGTTTGTGATTGTACACTTAAGTACATTATTTGATACCCTTTGCTCAAGGAACTAATTCAAGGAAAGACACTTAATACTTCAAGTTAAAATCCTAGAGGGAGAGGCAGGAATAGTTACCTCTGACTGTCTGCCTGGCCCTATCCAAGGGGATTGTTAGCCGCGCTGGGTATATGGACCTAACCCGCTGCAAGAGGTCTCTCTGTGGGTGCTGCTTGGAGCGAGAGGACACTTGGGTGCCAGGGGAGACTCTAGCTGTAAATTCCTTGCCTCTGGATCCCGCACAAGAGGCCAACGTGACTCGAGATGGGATCTCGAGGTCCGTGTACTAGTCAACGGGCGAAACTTGAAGCAACAATCATGTAGATTGCCGGGATAGCCTTCGAGAATGATAATTGATATACTCCGGGATTATGATAAATAAAGAGCAAATATTTGAGAAAAAGGAACTTGCTTGACATTGTTTTTGTGTCAGTGTCTAAGTTACGTAAAGAAACCCGTGAATAATTTGATTAATTAAGAAAGCTGCTTTTGCATGTCAAACGTAATGTGGTAGGTAATTAGATAACTAAAGCAAACTGAGGAAAGTGTGGTAGACGTGACTTAGGTCCGTTCTACAGAAGGGTGGTCCCGGTTAGCTGGGAACTTTTCTGAAATGACAAGACAACGAGACTATGAAGATCTAACATCAATAGGATTAGAATCCTGATTTATGCTATTTTAGGAAAAATGAATGGGACTATGCCTTATGGCAAAGAGATTGAGATTCGCATCCCTCTCATTTCCCATTCTCCATGAACCAAGTGCAGCATGAATCCGCTTCGACTTTGTTGTTCCTACACAAAGTGGTTCATCTGGAGCTCGACGCTAGCTACTTCGTAGAGACCTTGCTGATAGGAAAGGAACCCTAACCTCAGGCCGATTCTAAGCGGGAACGGTCGGACACTTCTGCTCAGGGCAGACTCGGGAAGACCTAGATCGTAAACCCTGTGACATTCCTTGTGAGTGCCAGGCGGCACTTTCTAGACTCTCTTTCCTATGGGCTACTAAGATGTGTCCCACAAATGGACGAACGGACATGTTACAATTGGTATCAGAGCGAACCAACGAGATCCAAAGATTACAAGGGAACTTAATGGAGGAAAATAAAGAGAATAAGGGGATAGTCAGGGGAAGGTGAGTGGAATAGAGCAGTGTTTTCTGTTGAAAACATTTCTTTTCTCACTTATGGATATTGGGTTGCAGAGTCACGAAGCATGGAGCAAGTTCTTGGTGTTCAAGATCATGTTCATGACTACAATGCGTCCTTCAGATTAATGTCAGAGGCTAGGCATGATGAATATTTTGGATCGCATCTATAATCCTTCACCCCTGTATACAGAGCGGAGATGGACATGAGATTTAGGAATATACTACATAGCAGCCCACCGACTCGTGTACCTTCAAACCAACAACTTGAAGAGAATCAAGTGGATGGAGGATTTAAAAATCGTGAAGCTGTTTATCTTTGTCGAAGCTCACGCAAACGCAACTTTGCATGTTACCGGTCGACAAGTCAAGCAGAAAAAGTATGCCTATGATGAAGTGACCCGAGTGATCTCTGCTAACAATATCAAAGTGTTAGGGCGCTATGAGAAGAACGTGTATCAAAGAAAGGGATATCCCAAGCTTCCAATGACTTACTTTTTCTTGAAAATTCATGACCCTACTTCATATTATTATTCAATTCATGTAGCTGATTGTAACACAATCATATTTTTTCCAAACTGATGTATCAATTAGCTTGCCTTGCTCATCCAAAAATAAGTGTACTTAAGGGGTTATGTCCTCATGAATAAATAATTTTTTTTATTATTGTCTATCTTGATTGTAAGGTTAGCTAAGGTGTTAAGTGATTAAATCACTTGGCTAAAAGCTGTGCTAGTTGTATTAATGTAATATCAGGAACGTTTGATAGGATGTTAGCATAAAGAATCTTATTGTCCAGACACAACCCCAAGCATAGATTCCAAGTTTGACTCCTGCACTAAGTACAGCTATGGTTCATTCTCAAACAAACTTGGAATTTGTGCTTGGGGTTGTGTCTGGACAATAAGAGTACCACAAAAATGAATGCGATTGTACACTTAGGTACATTGTTTGACCTTCTTTGCTCAAGGAACTAATTCAAGGCCAAAATCTTAATACTTCAGGTTAATAGCTTGGAGGAAGAGGCAGGTTCAGTTACCTCCAATTGCCTGCCTAGCCCTATCCAAGGGGGTTGTTAGCCGCACCGGGCATATAGACCGAACCCACCGTGAGAGGTCTTTTCGTGGGTGCTGCTTAGAGTGGGAGGACGCTTGGGTACTAGGGGAGGCTTTGGCCGTAAATTCCTTGCCTCCGGATCCCGCACAGGAGGCCGACATGACTCAAGATAGAATCTCGAGGCCCATGTACTAGTCTATGGATGAAACTTGGAGCAGCAATCATGTTGATTGCTGGGATAGCCTTCGGGCATGATACTTGATGTATTCCAAGACTATGATAAATAAAGGTCAAATATTTGGAGAATGAACTTGTTTGACCTTTTTTTTTTAAATGTCAGTGCCTAAGTTACGTGAAGGAACCTGTGTTTAAATTGATTAATTAAGAAAGCTGCCTTTGCATGTCAAACATAATGTGGTAGGTAATTAGATAACTAAGCAACTCGAGGAAAGTGCGATGGACGTGACTTGGGTCCGTCCTACGGAAGTGTGGTTCCGGTTAGCTAGGAACTTTTCTCAAAAGACGTGATAATGAGAGTGTGAAGACCTCTATAGAGTCAGTAGAGTTAGAATCCCGATTTATCCTATTTTAGGGGAGCAGAATGGGACTATGCCTTATGGGCAGAAAGGTTGAGCTTCGCATCCCTCTTGTTTCCCATTCTCCATGAACCAAGTGCAACATAAATTTGCTTCGACTCTGTTGTTCCTACGCAAAGTGGTTCATCTAGAGCTCGATGCTAGCTACTTCCTAGAGACTTGGCTGATAGAAAAGAAACCTTGACTTCAGGTCGGTCCTAAGTGGGAACGGCCGGATACTTCCACTTCGGGGCAGACTCGTGAAGACCTAGATCGTAAACCCTGTGACATTCTTTGCGAGTGCCAGGTGGCGCTTTCTAGACTCCCCTCCCGATGGGCTGCTAAGACGTGTCCCACAAGTGGTCAAGTGGACACGTTACATGGGTTGTATTGCACCTACTTCCGAAGAGAGGGCTGAATCTAAACCAAAGATATATTTGTTTAATTTAACCAAATCATCAATCCCTTCAATGTGCATAGAAAGATTAAGTAATGTGTTAGAGTAATCACGAATGGACATGCCCCTTTGTTGAAGACCATACCATTTTCTTTGTAATCTTTCTTTTTCCATTGGAGAGACAAACACTTCCAACATTGCCTTCTTAAAATCCTCCCAAGAAGAAAAATTGTGACCAACTCTTTGCATATATCTTCACCATGTATATGCGTAGCCTTCAAGATGGAGTGCTACAAAATAGATCTTGGCTTCATCATGGTGAGAAAAAAGTGTGAAGTACATCTCCAATTTGTTTACCCATTCTTTCCACTCCGTTGGAGATGCATTATCCCCCTTGAAGTTGGAAATGTTAATATTTTCTTTGTACTCCCTTTCATTACAAGTTGGCTGAAAGTTGTTGGAATGCTATCCTAAAGATAATTGTCTCAAAAAATCTATATTCATTGAATCTCTTCCAAAGGAATATGGTCTAGGATTATTACCACTATGATTCAGTTGTCCCAATCCAAAAGAATTATGATATCTATTAGTGGGCTGACCATAAAATAACTTATGTTTGTTGGTGATATCATGAAATGACCTTCTTTCATTAAATCTTCTACTCTTATAATGAAACTCCAATTCTTTTTGCTTGATGGCAGATTCAGAGAGGTTGACTATGAGATAGAGTTGATTCATGGAGCTAAACTAGTATTCAAGGTCAAATCATAAAAGTCTCAAGTGGGAAAAAGATTTGTAGAAGGGGTCACATCCATGAAACTCCTCATTCTCCTCTCTTCTTATATCCTCCTCTTCTTCATAAGTAGCTTTACGACTTGGATTGAATTGAGGACGAGCATGGTGCTTTGATGATATTGGTGGTTGGTAATGAGTACTCCTCATTGTAGATGGCTCTCCTTTCTTAAAGGTTGACATAATAGGCTGATCAATTCCCTTTCCTTTCATATTGGATGGCTGAACTGAAGCATTTTCAATATGAATAGTGGGTTCATTTGGTGTAGAAGATGTGGGTTGAGTCTTCAAATCCTTGATAGCTGCTACTACATCCTCAAATCCACTTTTCATAAACTTAACCATCTCTGCTGAAGTCCTTCATCCACTTTGTTTGATGTATTCTCAATCTTCCCCAAGGATTTGGAAAGTTTCTCATATTGATCATGCATCCCAATGTTCAACATATGCATCTCTCTTGAAAGCATGTGCTCTTCAAAAAGTTGTGGATCAAAAGATTTCCATCATTACCCAACTATGCACTATGGGCATTACCAACGCTTACATCATTATCTTGTTGGTCATGATTGAGGGCTTCATTAGTTGTTTTGATCATTGATATATTCTCTGATATCTTCTTGAATGGTCTCCATGACTTGATCTTTTCTCTTGTGTTTGGCCATTAAGGATAGTTACTGTCAAAATGACTATGGAGGAGAAAATTGTCAATAACCTGCTTAGTATTGCACCAATGCCAATGATTTATTGACCTTAATTAATCTTATATATTAGGAATATTCCAGATTTAGTAATATCTCAGCTTGCAATAGGATATATGGGTAGAATGAACTCAAACAGTGTATCCAAGACAACCTGCTTAAGTGCAATCCAATAGACCCCCTCCCCTGTCAGTAAATTGACCATAACTTTTGCTCCCGATGTCTGATTACTAAATTTTTTTATTAAAATTAAAGCTTAATATTCCCTCTTTGAATTAAGCTATTAAGATCCCAATTCAGATTATGAAAAAAAATTCTGTAATAGGAACTGTAGGTGTCCATAGAATTCATGTAACCTGTTAACACCCTGTGGGAACTCTGTTTGACCCTGAAATGAATCCTGTAGTACTTGTAGACCTTCAATGTAATTAATGGACATGTGATAGGTTGTAAGGCACCTGTGATTATCTAGTAAACAATTGCAACTTATAAGTACCTGTGTGGAAAGACTTGTAAATCTTCCCAAGGATGTCACAAACTGCCATGTTTGGTACCCCAAGTCTTCAAATCTTCATCCACTCTTTCCCAAGTGGTCTTCTATGGTCCACCACCTGTGGTGAGGGATAAAATGGTAGGACATGCACCTAAATGGACTCTGAAACTCTGGAAGATGTGCAAAGTTCCTTCTGGGCTAGGTTGTGCACCCCTACGGAGTCTTAAATAGCAAGGGAGGGTCATCTCTCTTTTGTCATGCTATCTCATCTGGCTTTGACCTTTTTCCTCGGTTAGAATATACATGGCAGATCTAGTATTCTATCAATCAAAGTATGATATGTATGGCTGAATCAAGATCTTACCATTTCATGATATGCAAGAACAAAATGGAATAGGATTGAATTGAAATGGATATGCGTAAGGAATACCTACAATAGTGACTCACTGCTTTACAATTTAATTCCACTTACCGATTGAATTTTATTTTAAGCC
The DNA here is from genome assembly GCF_053477565.2 of Lygodium microphyllum. Taxonomy (NCBI): domain Eukaryota; kingdom Viridiplantae; phylum Streptophyta; class Polypodiopsida; order Schizaeales; family Lygodiaceae; genus Lygodium; species Lygodium microphyllum. The sequence continues at coordinate 8,237,734 of NC_141144.1, read as the reverse complement.
ATATTGCATTCCGTCATAACAAGCCATTCAAGGTTAGAATTAGCACAAATTTTTCAACAAATGAAAGGGATTAACAACAATTGGCTACTAATTTTTATTGGGTAGAATGAAAAGAATTCAGCATGACATCATTCAGACCTAAGTTGGGTCTACATACAATTCAAATGGTAATTCTTAGATGAGATTACTCTTAATTATCCCTTTTCAACAAATGGATGGCTTAAGTAATTGGATTTTTAAGGGATTAAGAGTAAAATTAAGAATTACCTCTTGTATTGTTGAAGTGGATAATTATGGAAGCTCCAATACCTGTATGAGACTTAAAATTCTTGAGCTCCCACTTGATGTATCCAAGAATACATTCAAATTGCAATTCTCATGATGAAATTGTAGCTCATAGACTCCAATTTGTCTTCAAGAGAGCTCCAATATCCAAAATTTTGATATAAGTGACCTTTGTAGCCCAAATGTGGCTGGAATCTTGGAAAGAATTCAATGATGATTATCCACAAAGGTGGAAGACTTCAATCCCTGATAAAAAAACTCTTTCATTGAAGCTTTGAAGCTTGCATATGTTGTCCATACACTTGCAATGACAAGAAGAAGCCTTATTCTTGCAATATTGATGCAAGCCCATGAATTCTTGATATAATCCCATGCATAGAAGCTTTAGGATGCATCAAGAACCAAAATCCCCATCATACCATCCTTCAAAGTCCAAGAATTTTGAAAATTCAAGTGGCTGCCCTGTTTTGACTCCATAGCAACCATTGTTTGAAGCTTCAAGTTCAAGAATGCATCAATATCGATCCCTTGAGTGTTGAAGAAGCTCCAAGATACTTGTTAGAACAAAAGCCCTTTGATATTTGAAGAAGTTAAAAAAAAAATCACTGCTGTCTTGAACTTGCCATAGCCAAGGTTTTAAAAGATCAAGAATGATCAAGGATGATCAAGGAGTGTAAATAAAACCTGTATGCTTGCTGAAGACCTCCAATAAAGATTGTTGAAGCTTGGTATGCCTTAGCTCAGCTAGATATGGCTGAAATTGTGGAGAAGAAGGGTTGGAAATTCAGCGCAAATTGCGCCAGCTGATCCTCCTATCCTAGAAGCTCCATTTCACCAATGCCAAGTTATAGGCTACTCTAGTTGAAGCTCATGGCACCAGGAATCAATCTTTAATGTCTCCTCAGTAGGAAATGGCCATTGGAAGAAGATTTCAGCAATTGAATCCATGGATTCTTGGAGAAAAGCTTGAGAGGAAGAAGAGAGAGAAATTATCCCCAAAAAGTAATCTCAGTTTAACCTATGTAACCCCACTTAAACTCTAGTTAGGATTAAGAACCCTCAAAATGGACCTCCATTTGACTGTGTCCTGCTATTTTGGTCAAGAATCTCCATCTTTCTCAAGATCTTCTTCAACTCCAAAAGAGATCTCTGACTAGTCACAATTTAAACTGTATCAAACCTTGTGACCAAATCTTGGTGCTCCAATTAACTAATTCCTATCCCTATGACTAAATTCTCCATGAAAATGACTCTTCCCATAGATCAAAGTCCATGCTCTGATACCAATGTAATAAACCAGTTCTCACTGTAAATCAATTAATTGAAAATTTATGAAATATATTATATTTTTAAGAAATACAAGAAATACACCGTGTTTGTAAAATAGCCATAGCCAAGGTAGCTAAGCTTGTGATAATATTGCCATGGAAGGCTGAGAATCAAAGATGTAAGCTGCAACATGAATATTCACCTCATGTCAAGGTGGGACATGGTATGAACCCATATCTTGGTGGCTAAGAGCATGCACCCTCAGTTGGTGGGAGGAAGAAGCCTCAAAATATGTATTGTTGAAAATGGCAAAAAGATGCCTCACAAGTTTTATCTCCTCCTTTTATACTTAACCCTAGACTCCTCTAAACTAAAGTGACTTATGCTTTATTACACTTAGCCACGTACAACCAGGATCAGCAAACTAGGGAACTTATGCCAGAGCTTAGAAATGTGAGAGATTCAGAGAGTGCTAGCCTTAGCGAGCAGAAATCGATCAGAGCATAAAATACCTTAGTCTAGGATATGCTAGGGTCTGGTATAAAAGCTGGAGATGTAACATGTGAATGATCTTTTTGCTATTTCAAGAATACAAGATTGAGGGATCCTTCCTCCCACCTATCATAGGGGTGTGTACCTATGTCCACCATAGCAAGAGGTGAGTATCTTGTTGCAGCATTCATCTTTGATTCTTAGCCATTCATGGAAATACATTTTCATGCCTAGCCACCTTGGCTATGGTTTCTTTGGCATATTTGGTGTATTCTTGTATTTTCCAGTTATTTTTTTTACTGTGAGAATTGCATATTTGGTGTATTCTTATATTTTCTAGTTATTCTGTTTGCTGTGAGAATTGCCTCTTTTACAACACAAGAAGGAGATCTCACACTGAGCGAGCTCCTGACAAAGTGGCTGCTAGATAACACAACCGCAGAACAAAGCACTGCAGTGTTGGCAACATTGTTGTTAACAGGGTTGGGAGTTAACCAAGGCTCTAGGAGCCAATAAAAAATCCCCATGGTAGCAAAGCAACTTAATAAATACCAAGCAAGGGACGATCCATACAGCTTTGTGGAGCAGTTTGAGTAAGTCTGCGAGGCCAATGGCCACTAATCCTACTCAACGCTCCTAAGCCTTCGGACTATGCTTAGGCAAAGTCTAGATGCTGCGGAGTGTGCCGATTTCAATGGCTTGAAAAATCTCTTCATTAAGAGATTTTTCGAGCTTGGATACTTTGATAGCCTGTTAGTGGGACTCATGAACATCAAGCAAAAAGAGAAAGAGAATATTCGAGATTATGTGACCTATGTGAGGAGTCAAGTGCCATGAATTCTGAGAGAGCCTCAACACCGAGTGAGAGAGAAGACCCAAGGACTCAGGACAAAGGAAAGGGCACTGAGTCAGGACAAGAACTAGTAGAGATTAGGATGAACATAGCCAAACTATAGGAGATGATGAGACAACCAATGCGCCCACACGTCCAATGTGTGCATTGTGGCAGAAACCACTTGCCAACTGAGTGTCAGGACTCTAGGTCATGACCTTGTGCTGATTGTGGTAGGTTCGGCTATGACACCATGCATTGTCGATTACCTCAGAGGCTTCCATACCCATAGCCCTATGGTCAACCCTACCTTGCAAATAGGACACTGAACTTCTTTGGAAGGGGAGTCCCATTGGCTCTCTCGGCACCTAATGATGCTAAGCTGACCATCCCTAGAATGGAAATAAATCCTATAGGTATCCCTAGACCACTGGGACCCTACATGACTCATCTACCTAGTGATACTCCAATCCACTATGTGAATGAGCCTAGCAATGATGATCCTTACATAAATCCATACGTATTATATGATGAGGAAGGCAACGCTGTCCTCATGGACTATCGACCAGTATCGGTAATGATGTTAGTTAGAGGGAGAGGCAGAGGCCTAAGAGCACAAACCCAAGAGCCAATCGTGTGTTGGAGTTGCAGTCACCCCCTGTACATATTTCTTTGCGTTGCCCTAAGAGGGAGCAAGCAAATAGAGATAAGGTGGACCTAAGATGCACTGAGTGTGGAATCACTCATCTGTTTGTCGATTGTCCTAGGCGGAGACCATCCTCTAGTTTGGAAAAGAAGTAATTGGTTCCATTAGGGTTGTTTGTCAAGACACTTGATGGGGAGGCCATGCCTATCCCATTGCATGTCATGTCCCACGCACAGATGAAGCAAGCCGGTATACCATTGCCAGGACCTAGCAACCTTGATGCAATCTCAATTGGAAAGAAGAGTTGCAGACAAAGGAAGAAAAGACCAGAGGCTAAGGTCACCCTCAAAACCGAAAGTGCCATGACACTACCTGTCAGAAGGAAAGTCATTGACGCAGAGGAAGAAACGTTGACTTCTCGGTTGGCTGAAAAGGAAGTGCTAAGATTGGGGAGTATCCCAACCCGAAACGCCAACTTGAAGCCATCAAGAAGATGAAAGAATGGGTGAAGGAGGCCCAAGAGCACCTAAAAGACGCTGAGTCTATACTAGAAGACGAGATTGATGATCTCTCAAGTATAAGTATACCAATCTCTCTCCCATGACCAAGCTCAAGGGAGGCAATGGCACCACAAGCTAGGTCACCTAGACAAAGCCTAGATGCTCTGGGCCAGCAAGACAATCAAGGCCATTGCCCAAGAACTGCAGAGACCAAGGAGAGAGGCAAGTGACTAGCAACCTCCTTAATACATTGGTGACCACCTTGGTAACTCTAAGCTTAGGTGACCTACTTAGGCAGCACCCAACACTATGGATGGGGCTAAAGCAATGGGTTGAAGAACCAAATGAGCCAATTGCCACAGACTTGCGTGATCACAATGCAGAAACCCAAATACCGAGTTTGATGTTGCACTCCATCCCTAAATCCTTGGACGTTGATGCCTTTTGGAAAGGCACGAAAATGCATGTAGTCCTACTAGTCTTAGCATTGGGGGACGTCACCAGAAAGGGGATCGTGGACACAGGGGAAGGAGTGAGTATACTAAGCCATGCGTACTCCAAACTTGGGGTAACCCACCGGTCAAGACTGCTAGGTTTAACGTTACACTGAAAAATGGAATGAAGGTGAAACTGTTCGAAGTGTTGAAAAAATGGCCAGTAAAGATTATACGAATCCAATTCTCTATTGACTTCATAGTCATGAAGGGAGTGGACTACGACATCCTGTAGGCCCTGACCCTAAATGCTCAATGTGAGAGTTGTAGAAGAATGGGCAACGATCTTATCTTCTTAGGCAATCAAACATAAGTTGTAAGAGTAGAGATGCACACTTGGAAGACTACACCAATCGACCTAGATGCCATCTCCACTATGTTGAAGGGTGACAGACAGATTAGGGGATCCTATGGGGCCCTTACCAAGTATATCCTATGCCTTGAGGATGAGAGAGGCTAGATGCACGTTCTTGCTACCATCAACCTACCATTCTAAGATACTAAGGAGTACGAACAAGCCATCAAGGCAACTGGCAAGCTCAAGGACATACAAGCCATCAAGGCATCTGGCAAGCTCAAGGACATACCTTCAATGCCAATCTGCATGATGACCGGGAGCCTACGTGAGAGACCCAACCCTATTGCATTCCAAGTCCCAAATAATAAACAAGAGCTCTTGGAGATCGTGGGGTACTTAATCAACAAGTTGGTTGGCAATCCAACAACAAATCTTAAGCCACTCTAAGATCTCTCAGATGAGCCTGAATGGCGATAGTCCAAGGTACACAATTTAAACTTGAAGTACAATTGGGCCTTAATCCTCGAACAACAAGAAGAGAATTGTCAAAACTAGGAGAATGAGGAGTAATTGGACTAAGACAGCTTTGATGACAAATATGAGGATTGTTGTTCCTTTAGTGATGAGAGTGAAAGGGAAATCGATACCCTAGAGTATGACATTGGGGGGCATATGATTGAACAAATACAAGTAGACCCCAGACCACGCAAGTGGAGTGCACTTAGAGTAGAGAAAGGAGTTAGACACAAGGATTGCAATAAAACTTGGTTGGAGCACATGGGTGCCATCGATTAACTACGAGTAGGCAGGCCTAGCCCAACCAAGTGATACACCATTGTCACAAATGGACTCACCTTCTGAGCTACGACCACCAGGAGAGAGCCTCTCTTCTAGAGAAGACGAAGAGTTGAATACCAAATTAGAAGTCAGCTTAGATAGTGGCCTAAAAATACCTCAGTCTCCCAAGACTAAATGCACTAAGGGAGACCTATACGTCCACCTATGACACCAGTGGTTAAAGGAGGAATGCCAGGTGCGAAGCAAAGAAATGTGGATAGATAAACAACGCAAATCGCAAGACCTACCAAAACGATTCACAAAGTTCAAAAAGGGAGATAGGGTGGTAATCTTGTCGATAGCCAAACGATAGGGGCAAGCAAGCAAACCAATTGAGGGACCCACCAAGGTCAAGGAGGTCAATTTAGCCAAGGAGAGGGAGACCCCATGACTTGTCTTTATAGCTGATGACTTGGTTGAGCAAGATGAAGGGAGTCTCATTACTCTCATGCGAGAGTATATAGACATCTTTGCTTGGTCCCTAGAAGAACTCAAAGGGGTAGACCCAAGTGTGGTGACTCACAACATACCCATGACACTTGATGCAACGCCTGCCAAGTACTGATCATAGCCCATGAATCCAAAGCACACTCACACTCTTAAGGAATAAATTGAGAAATTGATGAGAGCAGGATTCATCTATGAAATTGAACACACGGACTGGGTCTCGCCCATAGTCATCGTACTAAAGAATAATGGAAAGATTAGAGTGTGTGTCAATTATAAGAAGGTAAATGCAGCTATGAAGAGAGATAACTACCCACTGGTGTACACCGAGCACATGCTCAAGAGAGTAGTTGGCAAAGAGGCCTATAATTTTTGGACGGTTTCTCTTGATACAATCATGTGCAAGTGTATCCTAACGATAGGCATAAGCATGCATTCGCATTAAATGGGGAGTCTTTGCCTTCATAGTCATGCCTTTTGGATTGACTAACATGCCATCCACTTTTCAATGACTGATGTATACAATATTGAAAGACATGCTAAGGAAGGAGTTAGAGGTCTTTGTGGATGACTTGTGTGTCACTCTACTTGGCGAGAACACTTAGACAGGCTCCGAGCAGTCTTTGAACAATGTCGACTATACCACCTCTCATTGAACCCCTTGAAGTGTCAGTTATAGGTGAAGCATGGATGTATCCTAGGACACATGGTGTCAAAGAATGGCATTGCTACAGATTCCTCAAAGATCAAGGTCATTGTCGATCTTCCACCCCCAATTGATTACAAGGGTGTTCAGTGCTTTTTGGGACATACATCGTATTATTGATGGTTTTTGTTAAACTATGCATTGATTGCTAGACCTCTATACAAGCTATTTATTATATTCGAATGGACTCAGGAATGCCAACGTGTGTACAAGGAACTAAAAAAGGATCTAACCACAGTACCAATACTATGAGCTCCAAATTGGACACTCACATTTCACATGGACATTGACACTTCAAAATTCACCGTAGGAGCTATGTTTTGCCAACTTGGTGAACACAATTTGGACTACCCAGTTAGCTTTGCTAGCACACAACTTACTAAGACCAAAATGAACTACTTGACAGTGGAGCAAGAGGGCTTGGCCATGGTGTTTGCTGTAAAGAAACTTCAACATATCTTTTGGCTATGCCTTTTACTTTCTTTGTTGACCATCAAGCCTTGTTATACCTGGTTAACAAACCATGTACTACAAGATGCATTGCTAGATGGCTCCTTCTGTTTTTGGAGTTTGATTTCTTCGTACTAGTGCGTAAGGGAAAATAGCATTACATGGCTGACCATCTATCTTGCATCCCCACGGGAGAAGCGGTTGGATAAGGCATTGTGGATGAATTGCCAGACGCGCATCCATTCGGCTTATCCAACAAAAAAGATTTGATTAGAGCTTACATGATGCCATATTGGGCAAATGACATAGTTCAAGTGCTTGAAGACGGACTACCAGAAGAACTAATAGAAAAGGATTGACTTAGGCAGCTTATCCTAAAAATCCAACCCTATCAGTTGATAGCTTGCCAACTTTATAGATTGGAGAGTGAAGACGATTCGAGGAGCCACACTCAAGCCACCCCCTCATCGACAAAGGATCCCTATCCCGTGACCTTTCCCTCCCGAACCGGTCACCTTGAAGGCCGCTAAGGCCTAGACTATCCAGACCCCGAGTAGAAATGGCTCCCAAGAAGAAAATCGCGGGAACCGTAGGTGCCAAAGCTACCATTGGTACCAATAATGCGGGAGAGGCGAGCGGAGCGACCAACACAATAAACGCCCCCACGAACATGAATCAAACTTAGGTTCTTTAAGCGTTATAGTTAATTTATTTCTCATGGAAGAAATAAAAGGATTAGCTACGGGCATAGAGAAGAGGGAGAGAGAAGGAGGAGAAGAGGGAAGAGAGGAGAAGAAGGAGAGAAGGAGGAGAAGAGGGAAGAGAGTGAAGAGGGAAAGAAGAAGAGGAGGAGAGAGAAGGAAGGAGAAGAGGAGGAAAAGAAGAAGGAAAGGAAGAAGAGAGGGAGAGAAGAAGAGAAGGAGAGAGAAAAGAGAGGAAGGGAAGGAGAGAAAGAGGGGGGAGAGAGAAGGGAGAAAAATAAGAGAGAGAAGAGGGTGGTGGAAAAGGACATTTCAACAAAGATGCAACAACTCAAAAAGTGATGCAGTCCTAGCTGTGGTGGCCTATCCTCTTTTAAGATGCGACACCATTCATGAAGCACTATGATGAGTGCCAACAAACTAAAGTCCCTATCCATAAAGATTGCATGGAGCTAACTCCAATTATCGCATGACAACCTTTCGAGAAATAGAATGACAGTACGACCACTTCTAAGTTCCTATGGGAGCAAGTGATCTTACGATTCAGTTGCCCCATCAAACTAGTCAGCGACGACCAGGGCACATACTTCATCAACAAAGTAGTAGCTCACCTCCTGTCCTCTTTTGTAAAATCATCCATCTGAAATCCTCACCTTATTACCCACAGGCAAATGGTCAAGATGAATCAACAAATAAAATCCTAGTAAACATCTTGAGCAAGGCCGTCTCTGCTTTATGCAATGATTGGGATAACAAATTGATGGCGGCCTTGTGGGCCTATTGCACAGCGTCCAAGACAGCGACCCCCTTTAGATTGACATATGGTACAGAGGCAATCCTTCCCTTCGAATTCTTCATACCAAGCCTCAGGATCTCCCTTCAAGAAAGATGGGATGGAAAGGGGGCATGGATGGAACACTTGATTGAACTTGAATACTTAACGCAAACCCAACTTCTAGCCACCCATGTACTCATATGTGAGAAGGCAAGACGTAAAAGTTGGTTTGACAAGCATGTCAAGAAGTGCAGCTTTGAATAGGGTAACTTAGTACTGCTATACTCAGTCAAAAGACATAAGCAAAAGATGAAGTTTCGGGGGCTAGGACCTTTTAAGGTTCAAACCATCAGTCGAACTAGCAATGTCAAGCTAGAAACCCTAGAGGGTGAGGACATAGGCTTCTTTGATAGCAGCTGCATAAAAAAGTATTTTCCTCCCACACACCCATTGTATGAGCCCCCAATGCTAGCACCCGTGGTCCACGTACGAGTAGCCACTATCACCGAGATGGACGGTAAGGATGAGGAAGCAGTACCACCAGCTTACCTACACACAACGGTCACTGCTAAACACACATGCACCATCAACACATTGATCGATGAGGGAGCTGATTTTAATGTCTTAGCTCATGATCATTGGACCCAAATTGGCAAATTGCACTTGCAGCCCACTAATGCTAATCTCACCCCTTATGGAGGCGAACCCTACACACTGTTAGAAAAGTACAAGGTTGCAGTTTTTATCGAGTTTGAAAGCATGTTGATAATCTTCAATGTGTTGTTCAACACTAAGAATGCAGGCACGGAATCGCCGTTAGGACGAACTTTCAAGAAGCAAACTTGTTGCAATGTCAACTATTAGTTGTAGCATATCCACCTAGCCATGAGCAACATTTGCATTGTTACAGCTTTTGGCAAGGGCGACACGATTCTTTCCAAGAATGCAAAGCCACCGATAGAGGAACCCACCATCAAGACTAAGGAGGGAGGTCGTGACTTGTCACAACCTACCAAACCTCAATGCCAGCAACCCACTGGAACTAACGCTGAAGCCCGTGAACCACAGTTCAAATGGGTACCTAAACGGAGAGCGCAACCTAGGAATAGAAACCCACGGCCTCACCAAGCTAATGATCTGCACTCCAAACTTGGAAAGCCAAGACGAAACTATAAACATCAACATATGGTCAAGCCACGATGGGTCCCTAATGCCTTATTGCATGAATAAAGGAAGGCCCGGCCACACATTGTGGTTGTTGGAGTTCCCATTTCTTGTCTCTCTCTTTCTTGCTCTTGCTCTCCCGCCATAGCTCTCCTATGCAAGCTTCGATCCTTCTCACCTTTCAATTTGTATCTAAGCTCGGCTTCCCGTCTCTTGAGCTTGGCTCGTGGCATTCTTCGCTTCCCATCGACTCCCTACTCGCATTGGGTCTTCATCCCGGCAACCATAGCCAACTCCCTTAGGCTCCCGTCACTCCCTAGCTTCCCGAGCTTCCTCTCGACCTATTGAGGCACTCCATGCCCTTCATTCAAAGGTATTCAAGCATTCTTTTGAGGGTTTACTTCAGTTCACAGGTTACAAGAAATAGGGCAACCATTGTTGAGCTTTCCCATGGAGGTTTGAAGCTCTCTCTCTCTCCACTTAGTTTGCTGAGGCTTGTTAAGGCCTATTGTAGGCCACCCTTGGCACCCATTTGAGCCCCCCTTCCACCTCATTAAGCCCACGTGGTTCAGTAACATCTATAGGAGAAAATGCACTAGCTTTTAGCATATTCTTGATAGTAGCCCGACACTTTTCATCTCCAGCTTCTTCCCCAGGCCATTGGGCACTTCAAAAGGGTCTCATTTGATGCTTATACACGTGCTTGGAGCTTGGTATTGAAGCCTTGAGCGCACTGACATTGACTTGGGTCTAATTTGGCATTGTTTTGGGACTATCATAACAGTCCATAGGTAGTTTATAACAGTACTACAGTGACATTTGATGTTTATGCTTGCCCGACATTGCTATTTGATGCTTGATTGGTCCCGATTGATGCTTATTGATTCAGGGATGCATGCATATTGATTTACCACCATTTTGGAGCTGATTTTGATGCTGAAATATTCAGTTTTGCACAATGAATCTCTGATGTGCACAGTTGGGCTGAAGCTATTTAATTCATGCTTGGTTATGCCTATGCTATTCGGCTATGTTTCGGGCATATATAGTGATGTATTGACATTTGGGGACTGACTTTGAGCTTGGCTTACACTCTAGATCATTGATTGAGCTTGAGCTTGGCTTTGGAAAGCATTTGGATGCTCCGTCTTTGATGCACTCATGGTATGCTTTAGTCTATGCTTGACTGCCTTGACCGCCATTACGGGTTATGTCACCTATGCATGCTAGTTACATTGTGTCAAGTCTTGGTAGTGGTAGGCACACTTTACTTCGTTGATTGGGGGGTGTACCTACTCACTGGCAGATATTTCATGACATGTTTGGGTGTTGGATTCATGCTTATCGACTGTCATATGCCTAGGTTATGCCCGCATGATACTGGCGATGGTCTTAGCAGTATATGATTGACTTGGGATCCACTTCTGGCACAGTTAGCTTTCATTTATTGAAATCTGTCATTTATTACAGCAAGCTAAAATCTGTAGATTTTGAGTACTTCTTTGAGGGTATTTATTATTATTTGATGTTATCTTGGTCATATTTGGTGGACAGGTGCTTCTCTTGGTAAAATCCACTCTTTCAGCTAGTTTTAGTAGTGGTTTAGTGCATTTTTAGTTAATTACAACAACATGCAATTTTGCCTTTTTACATTGATTTGGGACAATATGGCTAGTCATCTAAAAGACACAGCTCTCTTTAACATTGCAAAGTTGGATGGTACCAAATATGGGTATTGAAAGTCCCAAATATGGCAAGTTTTAGTGCGAAAGTTGCAGATTAAACCCTTGCATTTCAAATGTGTCAAACCTGAGGATATGGATGATGATGTTTGAATGGAAGTTGATGAGCTATGCAATTCTACCATTATTTTGTCACTCTCAGAAGAGATCCATCATAATATTGTTGAAGATGAGAATCAGAGTGCATGGGATTTATGGGAGAAGATTCAGGAGCTCTATGCACAGCAAAGTCTTGTGCCACAAATGTATTGGCTGAAGTAGTTAATGGACTTTTGCATGAAGGAGGGGACCTCCCTTTCATCTCATTTCAGTTAGTTTCATGCTATCATGAAGAGTCTATTGTCACAGGGTATTGAATTCAAAGACAACTTGCACCCGTTGTTTTGCTTGGCACCTTGCCTGAATCATGGGATGTCTTCCGTACTGCCATATGCACAAACAAACTTGATAGGCTGAAAATAAAAGATATTGAGAGTGCTTTATTGACTGAGGAAATCAACAGGAGAAACAATGATACTTCCCGCTCTTCACATGCATTGAACGTTAGAGGTGGCAACATGGCAGGCATGAAATGATTATAAGGACAGGGACTCTTAGAAGTCCAAGTCCAAGTCACGTGGTTGTAATAAGTCCCGTGGATGAAACTCTGATCTTATCTGTCATTATTGTGGAAAAGCAAAGACATATCAGATTGCAGTGCCATAAAATGTGCAATGATAAGTGCAAGGAAAAGGGAAAATATAAAGTGCAAGAAAAGTCCTATGAGCGCAGGATAGTACCTGCAAAAGTCTAGTGTGAAGATAGAAGAGGTTAATGTCACGCAGGCCACTGATTCAGATGATGATCACATACTTGCAACTTCTTCATGTGATGCCTTACAGACTTCTAAGATACATTCTATGTATGCATAGAGCTGGCTCTTGGATTCGAGTGCGTCCTTTCCTATGACACCCTATCGAGATTGGTTTCATACATATCGTACCATGTTTGGTTCTGTACATCTTGGTGATGACAGGTCTCTTGACATTGTGGGCATTGGAGATGTTTGGCTGTAGTTTCCTTCTAGTAGTTCTTTTATCTACGTTAACTCTTGCAGCCTTATGTCAGCTGGACAGCTTGATGATGCAGGGTATTTTGTGTCTTTTGGAGACTCTGCATGGAAGATTACTTGTGGCAGGATTGTACTTGCAAGAGGTGCCAAGTTTGGCAGTCTCTATCCCTTACTTGTATCTGGAGCTACATTGGATCATGTTTTGTTTGTGGGTTCTATTCCCCATGTATCCCTTTGGCATGCTCGTTTGGGGCATAAGTCTGTTAAAGAAATGAAAATGCTTTATGCTTTGCAGTATCTTATGCCTTTTGACTCTTCGCATATTGATTATTGTGATCATTGTTTGTATGACAAGTAGACTAGAAATACACATAAAAATTCTAGTAAGAAATGCATGGGTGAGCCCTTGACTCTTATGCACTCAGATGTATGTGGGCCCATGCCCTGTCAGTCACTTAGTGGGGCAAAGTACTTTGTTACTTTCATAGATGTTTACTCACGTAAGGTTTGGGCTTATCCCATAAAGATAAAATCCGATGTCTTAGACACATTTTAGCGTTGGCTTGAATTGGCAGAGAACCAGTCTAGGAAAAGGCTCAAATGCCTACGGTCAGATAATGGGGGTGAGTATGTATTATGTCCTTTTGAGCAGTTTCGTGATTAGCAAGGTATTAAGCGTCAGTTGACCACCCCTTACACCCCACCCTAGAATGGTATGGCTGAACGCATGAATAGAACCATTCAAAAAAGGGTCCGTAGCATGCTTAGCTAGGCTAGCTTACTGCATCACTTTTAGACTGAGGCAATTACTACTACAATGCATCTCATTAATAGGTCGCCTAGCAGTGGCATTGACTTTTAGGTTGCAGAGGAGGTATGGGCAGGCAAACCCTCCTCTTATGATCATTTGCGTGTCTTTGGCTATGAGGCATTATGCCATCTGCTCAAGGACAAACACAATAAGTTGGATCCTAAGAGTGTCAAATGCATTTTCATGGCTATGGAGATGCAGGAGAGATGGGTTACCATTTATGGGATCTGCAGGCGCGAAAAGTGATCCGCGACCATGATGTCATCTTTCATGAGGACAAAATGCATATGCAGCCTGAAAAAGTGGTTGAGGTACGCATAGTTATCTTTCACGAGGAGCCGCCTGCTCCCATTCAGCCCGCTCCACAGCCAGCTAGATAACGTGCAACATCACCTAATGCTCATGGCCGAGATGTTAGACATGCTGATGTTAGACAGGATGTTGGTTAGGCAGCAGAGCCTAGATTGAGGCATTCTACTAGAGATAGATGACCTCCTGACCATTTTGTGTCCTCTATGGATTATGTTTTAGTTACAGATGCAAGAGAGCCTCTCACTTATGATGAGGCTATGCGTCGAGGTGATTGTCACTCTTGAGAGATGGCTATGCACTCTTAGCTTGACTCACTGCATAAAAATCTGACTTGGGATTTGGTTTCCTTGTCTCAAGGTAAGAAGGATTTGCTATGCAGGGGGGTGTACAAGTTGAAAAGTACCCCTGGACACCCCAAACCGGCATACAAGGCTTGATTGGTTGCTAAGGGTTTTAAGCATGAGCATGGTGTTGAATTTGATGAAGTATTTTCTCTTGTGGTCAAGATGACTACCCTACGCTTAGTCTTGGCCTTGGTTGCATAGCTTGACCTAGACTTGTACTAGATGGATGTCAAGACGGCTTTTCTACATGGGGACTTGCATGATGAGATTTACATGGAGCAGCCTAAGGGCTTTGCAGACCCTGGTAGGGAGCACCTAATTTGCAAGCTGAAGAAGAGTCTATATGGCTTGAAGCAGGCACCTAGGGAATGGTATCATAAGTTTGATGCATTCATGCAGTCACAAGGCTACAGCCATAGTGCTATGGATTTTTGTTTGTACACGAAGAAAGCCCGTGATGGTTCTTTACTGATTTTGGTACTCTATGTGGATGACATGCTTTTAGCATGGATAGCTCATGAGGAGATCGATGCTCTTAAGGCTCAACTCAAGAAAATCTTTGAGATGAAAGATCTACGACAGGCCTCTCATATACTTGGTATGCACATCATGCACAATAGATCTCAGGAACTCCTCTATCAATCACAGAGGGAGTACATACATAAAGTCCTTGAGCGCTTCCGCATGCAGGATGTTAAGCCTATTGGTTGTCCATTACCTTCTCATGTGAAGGTTTCACACGTCGATTGTCAGTAGATAGATGAGCAGAGGGCTGAGATGGCCACGATTCCCTATGCATCAACCGCAGGCAGTCTTATGTATGCTATGATAGCCACTCGTCTAGATATTGCTTTTGTAGTTGAGGTTGTGGCACATTATATAGCTACACCTGGCAAGAAACATTGGGATGCCGTGAAGGGTATCATGAGGTACCTGAAAGGCACAACAGATATGTGTCTTTGTTAAGGCAACCAAGATACAGGAGTTATGGTGTACATTGACTCTGATTATGCAGGACATGTAGATAGTAGGAAGTCCACTTCTGGCTATGTGTTCACTTATGCTAGAGGGGCTATCTCTTGGATTTCCATGGCATAGAAGTATATGACCCTTTCTACTACAAAGACCGAGTATATTACAACCACAGAGGCTTGCAAGGAGGCTATCTGGTTAGGCCATTTGATTCCAAATCTTGGTATGATAGATGCTATGCCTACACTGCATTTAGATTCTATGAGTGCCATTCAGTTGGCCAAGAATCTGGTCTTCCATGCGAAGACAAAACATTGAGATGAGGTATCACTTCATTCGCGAGGTTATTGATTGAGGACAAGTCTGTTGACCTTGTCAAGATTCCGACTGAGCAAAATCTTGCGAAATTGCTCACGAAAAGCCTCACTACTGAGTGCTTTGCCTTCCTCAGGAGATTGATGGGCATTGGATGAGATGACATTTTTTTTCTCATCCTATTGTATATGTATATATGTTGTACTGTCTTTTCTTTTTTCTCTCACTGGGGCAGATTTTCCTTTAAGTGGGAGGTTATTGGGGGTAAAGGCACCTTCGCCTAGTTGCTGTGTATTACTATCTCAACAGGGCCTGAACCAATCTATTGTTCAAAATTGTAGCCTACTACTAGCAAAATGCCTAGCTCTAACACTGATGATACCCCTCAAATTTCAAATGTATCTAGTAGCACGACAACTGCAACTACCACCAAACCCATCGAATGTGAGGCCAAGCTCCAACCTAAAGAGCAACCCAAACTGTGACTATTAGATGTTAAACTCTCTAATCCCGTTAAACCTCAACCACCCATTGGCCTTCGACCTCTTATGAGTGATGATCAATTCTAACCTTGGCCGCGGACTTAGCTGAAAATATGGGGGACGACATGATTGCTTGCTTCCGACGCTTGGACGCTACTTTCATGATCTTGGGCAAAAGCTACGATCAACTAGACTTAGGTCTATTGAAAGAACCTATAGCAACAAAAGTACGAACACTCCCTTGCTCTTGGGAGAAGTTGGAATTTGTATTCGTTAAGGCTTCCAAATCAGCCCAGGAGTTAATTGCAATTGAGATATCCCAGGAGCAAGCAATCAAGTAGCGTCTCATTTCGTCATATCGCAAGAATACAATCATGGCCACAAACCAAGAAATCAAGCAGTTGAAATGGCTTACCGACCACGAATCCTCCTTCTTGCAAAAATGGTATGCTTTACGTCTGCAATGGGAGGTAGAGGGATGCCAAATAATAACCAACATTGAACAGCAACACACAATCAAGGCATTGGAATATGACCCAACCTATGTCACTCCAACTTCTTATGGGGTGTTGACTTCCATTTGTAATCGACCCTTGGAAGAACACATTGAGGAACATCCTTATTTAGATTGCATCCTCACTGAGGAGGAGTTGCATGTTGCTGGTCGCGTGGACTTTGGTAACTTCTTACTTGACATCCTCACTTACATTACTCACATAGGCATCCACCTTGTTGACATGGATATCTATGCTAATTTTGAGTATAACCCAAATTTCTACGCCTTGCCCATGCGAAGGTAAAACACTAAGATTATGTACTGAATGCTCTTCATCCTCTAACCCTTTAATCCTAGGAAGGATTCTTCTCAATTCAAAGAGGGGGAGGTAAGGTGAAACAAACCAAACACATAAGAAAAACCATAAAGAAAAGTCACACAGGAGGGATCTCAATGGTAGGACAAAGCAACTTGTGATTGAGGAATTAACAATAAAATTTGAAAGCAATAGACTTAGACTACTTGAAGGAAAAAGTCTAATTTTGTACTAAAAATCTACCAAGCATGAAGTATTTTCTTTCAATGAGTAACTATTTGGAAAAGCACTAATGGAAAACCATGGCTTATGATAAGAGCTGAAGATGTCGTAGCAAGAATGAGCCCATCACCCAGGTCCTGCTCAGCAAGGCCTTAGTGGGGAAGTCATTGGGGTTGGAACTGACAATGGAGAAGCGGTATAAAAGAGATGTCTATGCCATGTTGGGGATGAAGAAGGAAAGTGCCTTAACAAATGATAGCATAAGTATCTAGGGCATTTCCAATATAGAGGTTAGATTGCAAGCAAAGGTGATCCACGCCCTCTTCTCCATCCTAAGATACAATTCACTTATGCATAAGATTAGTGTGCGCATGCTGGAGAGTGTGGTGGCTCATTTATTGCATGAAGTGGATTGGAACGGCTATGTCAGGAAAACCATAGACCAATCAACCAATACACTTGACCTTGGAAGTAGACCGACGGGTGGAGAATCCCTAGTATCAAAGGGAACTGAACAGGAAGAAGCCATTGGCCAAGGCCTCATTCATAGGGTATGGAGGAATCTTGACTGCCCTTATCTAAGAGGCGATAAAAGAGGCGCAAGACAAAGAAAAAGAATTAGATGAAACACCTGAGAGGTCACCTCCTCGTCATGACAAAGAACCATCAAGTGAGAGGATTGTTAGTGAAGAAGAGGGAGAGCAAGAAGCTCAATCCAACAAAAGGAAGGCAAAGATGCCTAAAAAGAAAATGACAAAGAAGAAGTAGAAGAAAGAGAGGAAGAAAAAAGGGGAAGTGGACCTACTTAAATCCAAGACTGAGTCAAAAAGAGTCAAGGAAGAGAGGAGGACTTGGCATAAGCTGTGCACATGTCCATATAACATCAATGCAGGAAGGAGGAACTAGCAACAATGAGCCCTCCTAGGTAGGACAGGCTGGGAACAAGTGCCCAAGTGTCAGAAGACTTACGCCCATCCATCCGTGAACAAAAAGTCGAAGCCTCACTCCACCGAAACCCATCTATCCTCTTGCCCGATACCAGTAACACCAGGCACCCCAACCATAGTGGACACTGGCAACCTCATGGCATGGGTGTTTCTTGGTCGATAAGGCACATACCCCAATGCCCACCTCTAGTGCAGAAACCTCAATGATAGGAGTGAAAAGATCGGTTGCTCTAGGCGCCGAATCTCAATAGGAGCCCAAGCAACCAAGAATAGATGCTCCCACCACAGAGCCACAGTCCGTCGACCAAGACGAGCATGCCAGGGAGCTCCACGCTGAGCTAGAAAGGGCAAAGGAGGAGAAGAGAGTAGTTGTGGCGAAGCTGGAAATAGAAAAGGAAATGTCAAATGCCTTCTTGTTAGAGAAGACTCGCCAACTGGCCTTGCAACAGAAAGAAATCCACTTGCTAAAAGGAAAATTGAGGGCCAAGGAAAACAATGAAGAACGGTGGCAAAAAAGACTAGAGAAAGAGAATTGGGAGCTGGTTGCAATGCAAAGGGAATACAAACTCCTGGTTCTACATCAGGAGGAGCTGGAAACACAAATGAGAAAACTCTAGGAGAGCATGGAAGAGCTCACCACACTGGAAGCAGAGAGAGTACAAGAGCAAGAAGAATAGAAAAAAGAAGAAGAAGAAGCAGAGCATGGAATGTTAAGATAAAGGGAGGAACAAGAAACACTAGAAAAGGAGATTGAGTGCCTAACAAAAAAAAAAGAAAGAACTTGTACAAAAATGGAAAAGGCAAGAGCCGCTAATAGTGGCCCTGTTACAAAGGCAAGGTGAGGGCTTGGAAGAGATGAACAAGAGGGAAGAAGAATGGGCTAGCCAGAACAAGGAAAGAGTCAAAGCCTTGGCATGCCATCTCGCTCAAGCCAAAAAAGAAAGGATATTTGTTGAAAGTAGAGCGATAGCTGCCCAAGTGAGCTTCCAAACCTAGCAACGTGCCTTCTTGGACACCCTACTAGACGTCACTTAGGCAAAGGAAGGAGAGTCCACAGAAATAATAAAAAAGAAATTGGGATTAGCTCATAGAGCACTGAAAGCAAGACTACAGATGCCGCCACAACCTAGTGGAGTTGGCCCAAGCTTGGAAGAGCAATGCCATTATCTCCTATTGGTAGGCCTAACCTCACACAAATGGATGTGCTTGAGTTCATCGAAGAAGAACAGAAGGGGCCAAGCCAAGAGAGAGAAATGGATGAGAAATTTGGAATGGGATCACACGAAGAGGAGGTAGTCCCACCGCCTCTTTCCCCGCGATTTGAAGAGTAGCAGCATGCAGAAACCTTAGCAAAGAGAAAGGTGGCACTGAGGGAAAGAAGGAAACAAATAGTGGAGGAGACAAGGAGAAAATGGAATGCCAAGGGAGTGAGGGCACCCCATGCACCTATCCTATCGTGTGAGGACGAAACCCCAACAAGCTTCCATGCTGACCTTGTAATCTAGGAGAGGCAAGAAACAGCCAAGAGCCCCTTTGACCTTATTCCCCACCGCCCTGCGCAGGGTTTTACCCATCACGGTGGTGGAGGAGGTGATTGACATCGAAGGCTAGGATTGGATAGAAGTGACTGGGGGAGAGAACACAGAACCCCACATTATGGGCCACTGAAAATGCTGAATTTTGGCAAAATAAAGTTTTTGAAGTACCAAGGTCTGTGCCCAACTACGAATGCCAACCTACATGGAGAAGAAGTGTAACATGTCTACTCATCCGCTTATGGGACACGTCTTAGCAACCCATCAGGAAGAGAGTCTAGAAAGCACCGCCTGGCACTCGCAAGGAATGTCATGTGGTTTGCGATCTAGGTCTTCCCAAGTCTGCCCCGAGTGGAAGTGTCCAGTCGTTCCCACTTAGGATCGACCTGAGGTTAGGGTTCCTTTTCTATCAGCAAGGTCTCTACGAAGTAGCTAGCGTCAAGCTCCAGATGAACCACTTTGCGTAGGAACAACAGAGTCGGAGTGGATTCATGCTGCACTTGGTTCATAGAGAATGAGAAACCAGAGGGATGTGAAGCTCAACCTCTCTGCCATAAGGCATAGTTCCATTCCTTTCCTCTAAAACAACATAAATCAAGATTCTAACCCTACTAATGCTAGGTCTTCATAGTCTCGTTATCTTGTCATTTGAGAAAAGTTCCCAGCTAACCGGGACCACCCTTCCGTAAGATGGACCTAATTCACGTCCATTGCACTTTCCTCAGTTTGCTTTAGTTATCTAATTACTACCACATTACGCTTGACATGCAAAAGCAGCTTCCTTAAGTAATCAAATTATTCACGGGTTTCTTCACGTAACTTAGGCACTGACACAAAAACAATGTCAAGCAAGTTCCTTTTTCTCAAATATCTGCTCTTTATTTATCATAATCTCGGAGTACATCAATTATCATTCCGGAAGGCTATCCTAGCAATCTACAGGATTGTTGCTTCAAGTTCCGCCCGTTGACTAGTACACGGGCCTGGAGATCCCATCTCGAGTCACATCGGCCTCTTGTGCAGGATCCAGAGGCAAGGCATTTACAACCAGAGCCTCCCCTGGCACCCAAGCGTCCTCCCGCTCCAAGCAACACCCACGAAGAGACCTCTCGCGGCGGGTTAGGTCCATATACCCGGCGCAACTAACAACCCCCTTGGATAGGGCCAAGCAGCCAGTCAAAGGTAACTGTTCCTGCCTCTCCCTCTAGGCTTTTAATGTAAAGCATTAAGTGTTTTTCCTTGAATTAGTTCCTTGAGAAAACGATATCAAATAATATACCTAAGTGTACAATCACAAACATTTCAGAGGCCGTTTGTATGACCAACTGCTAAGGTGTGACTCCTTTTTCCCAAATGCTCCCAGCACCCGATCCTAGATCGTTCGCGACTTGGCGAGATCCCAATAATCTCAAACAAGATCATGCAAGCAAATGTTCTTGGTAAGCTAACTCATTTTGACTTGCTCTTCCCCTTGGGTTTTACCTTATGGTATCTTAACCCTAACTCAGAGCATTAACTGGTCAACCAAGGCAACGGACATGCCTTATTCGCAACCCAACCAAGGGTCTTTTATTCTTCTAGTTCTAACCATGTTCAGTTTAACACACTTGGAAATGCAAGATTCTTCATCTAGGCCTTCAAGATACGGTCTAGATGCATGCATCCCTTCCATATCTCTTAGTGTGGTACTATGCAAAGTTTTCTAATCATCCTTACCCACCATGCACATGGTGCGTTTAGTATATTTGTACATCCTAAATGAACTTTAACTTTGGTAACGAATACTTATTCCTAATGCACCAGATGATCACATGTGACTTGCGTATATGAAAGTCTAGGTTTCTATCCATCGGTGCAATTGCATCTTACAAACGGAAACTAACATTTCATGTGTTTCTTTTAATCCTGATTGCGAAGCATGAATCCTAAATGACTATTCATGCACTGAAATGGTTCAAAAGCTATTATTTTATGTGAAATAATGCGAAAACCTTATCATTCTATGTGTGTAAAAGCTATCATTCCATGCATATAAACTTATGCAAACTCCAAACTCTACCATTTCATGCATGCAACCTAGCACTTAGAGTAAACAAAAAGTCCTAAGGCTTGTTATTGTTTCATGCATGTAGCTATCCTTTTATTTTTTCTTCTAGAAATAATACAGAATATGTTTAACCAACATTGATTATAAAACCTAGGATATTCAAAAGAACCTGGGTTTGATTTGTGATCGTAGGGGCATTTGTTGTGTTGGTCGCTCCCTTCGCCTCTCCCGCATCATCGGTACCAATGGTAGCTTTGGCACTTACACTTTTCGCAACTCTCTTTTTGGGAGTCATTTGCCATGTAGAGTTTGGATAGTCCTGACCTTAACTGCTTCAAGTTGACAGGCTTGGAAAAGGAAAGGTCATGAGAAGGGGTCCTTTGCCGATGTGGGGGTGGCTTGAGAGTGGCTCCTTGAACACGACTCTCGACACCTTCTTCACTCACCAACTCTCTCCCTCTCCCTCTCTCTCTCTTCTTCCTCTTCTTCTCCTTCTCTCTCTCCCTCTCCTTCTCTTCTTCTTTCTCTCTCTTCTTCCTCTTCTTCTTCTTTTTCTCTTCTCCTTCCCTCTCTCCCTCCTCTTCTTCTCTCTCTCTCTCTTCTTCTTTTTCTCTTCTTCTCCTTCCCTCTCTTCCTCCTCTTCTTCTCTCTCTCTCTCTTCTTCCTCTTCTTCTTCTCCTTCCCTCTCCTTCTCTTCTTCACTCTCTCTCTTCTTCTCCTTCCCTCTCTTCTTCTTCTTTTTCCTTTCTTCTCCTTCCCTCTCTCCCTCTCCTTCTTCTTCTTGTTCTTCTTCTCACCTCTCTTCTCTCTCTCTCTCTCTCTCTCTCTCTCTCTCTCTCTCTCTCTCTCTCTCTCTCTCTCTCTCTCTCTCTCTCTCTCTCTCTCTCTCTCTCTCCGCTGATCACAAGGCAGGGGGAAGGGTTTCTTCTGCCTAACAAACGAGGAGGGGGGAGATTTCTATCAGAAGCCCCCAGGGGGGCGCTGTTGTCCCCCACAGAGCTGGGGGAGGGGGGGCATACTGACGGAAGCCCAGGGGGCAGTTGCCGCAACGGGGGGGATGGGGGAAAGAAAGACCTGCCTGCGGAATAACCAGGGGGCATTCTGTGTACCTTCATGAGGGGGGGAAAGCTCCCCTTTACAGGAGGGGGAGGAGGGTGGCATGGCCGCCACCCCTCCCACCACCTGGGGTGCTGCATGCCCCCTATCCTCCACTTCACTCCCTCTCTCTCTCTCTCCCCGAAGTCCTGTCGGCGAGGAGAGAGAGAGGGAGAGAAAAAAATTTACACTAATAATAATAATAATATTTTCCATTAAGGGGAGGGGAGTTCCTATGGGGGGAGGAAAGCACGGGCATATTACATCCTCTCTCCCTTAGAGGAATCGAGATGTCCTCATCTCGAGAGGAGCTGGGGGTATTGTTGGTTGAGAGTATCTTCGTCCATCTAGGTGGCATGCTTTTCAGGATAATATTTCCACTGGACGAGGTATTCTCTCAAGGTCCTTGACCTCAAATGTCTCTCCCTAACATCTAGGACTCTATAAGGCCATAGCTCAAGGACTCCTTGGCTAAGCATTACAATTGGCTGGTCATCAAGTACATGATTCGGATTAGGTAGATAATTTTTTAATAGGCTAACATGGAATACATTATGAATCTTTAGGGTTGCCGGCAGCTGTAGTCTATAAGCATTAGGCCCTAGGCACTTAGCGATCTTATAAGGTCCACAATACCTCGAACTTAGCTTCTTGTACTCTCCCAAGGACAGTGAACTCTTTTTAGGGTGTACGCGGATGAAGACCATATCACCTTCAATGAAGGATCTATCTTGATGTTTCAAGTCAGCGTAAGCCTTTTGTCTATCCTTGGCAACTTGGATGTCTTGTCTTATTGATTTGATTTGATCATCCATGTCTTTCAGCATCTGCCTTGAAGCTTCTATCCTCAAGGTTGGGTCTGAGAAGTTCAAAGGGATGCGACAATCGTGCCCATACAATGCTTGAAAAGGAGTCATCTGGATACTCTGTTGGTAAGAAGCATTGTAGACAAACTCAACTAGTGGCAAATATTGAATCCACTTTTTGGGTTCGCGACAGCAATATGCCCTAAGCAAATCTTCAATGACTTGATTGACTCGTTCTGTTTGACCATCAGTTTGGGGATGGTAAGCTGTACTGAAATAGAATTGAGTTCCAATAGCCTCAAAGATAGCCCTCTAGAAGTGTGATGTGAAGAGAGAGTCACGATCACTAATGATTCTTCTGGGTAACCCATGCAGTAGTTTGAATATTTCCTTAATGAATAATCTTTCGATGTCTAAAGCTTTATAGTTTGTCTTGACAGGGATGAGATGTGCAACCTTGGTGAGCATATCCACTACAACCATAATAGAGTTATATTCTCCCTGAACTTGGGGTAGGCCAACAATAAAGTCCATACTAATGAACTCCCATTTCATTTGTGGAATGTCAAGTGGTTGCAATTTCCCAGGCATTTTAATATGTTCTGCCTTAATGCGTTGACAAGACAAGCATTTCGTGACATATTTGAGAACGTCACCTTTGAGCATTTCCCAATAATAGCTCTTTCTGACTGCATTAAGGGTCTTGGCACAGCTAGGATGTCTTGAGAAAGGGGAACCATGGGCTTCCCATAGTATCTTCTATTTGAGAGATTGACTTGCAGGGATACATAATCTTGTCCTAAAGTAGACAAGTCCACTACTGACAGAGAATTCTTGATACTTCGTCTTTAGGTTTGGGTCTTGATCCTTGATGGGGATCTCCCTTAGCATTTTCTGATAGACGGGGTCATGATATGCCTCTTCTTTAGCTAGCTCAAGAATTAGGTTGTTTGGCATTGATACCTTTGTGGCTAGCGAGCTTGCTGTTGATGGATCTTGCAAAATAAGAGAGTTTAGGAATGCCTTGCAACTAAGTGCATCGGCAACTACATTCTCTTTTGCAGGCAGGCCTATATTTGATTTTAGAATCATATTCTTCTAGCACTTCGATCCATCAACGTTGCCTCATATTGAGCTCATTCTGAGTGAAGATCCATTTAAAACTCTTATGGTCTGTCACTAAGGAAAATTTGTTACCTAGCAAGTAATGTCTCCAAAGTTTGAGGGCATGGATGATAGGAAATAGCTCCATGTCGTGGGTAGCATAATTCCTTTCATGGGTCTTCAATTTCCTTGAAGAATATGCTACAGGATGACCTTCTTGCATAAGTACATATCCTAAAGCAAGTGCGCTAGCATCAGTTACCACTTCAAACTCCTTACTAAGATTAGGAAGTTTCAGGATGGGTGCTGATACTAAGCTTTGCTTTAGTCTGTCAAAGCTAGTTTGTTCGGTAGGTAACCATACAATTGCTACTTGCTTCTTTAGTAGATCAGTAAGAGGTGCTGCAATCAAAGCATAATCTTTGATGAAAATCCTGTACCATCCTGTCAACCCAAGAAAACTATGTATTTCTTTGATAAAAGTTGGTGTTGGCCATTCCATAATGTCTCTGGATCTATTGAAATTCCTTCCGCTAATACAATGAATCCCAGATATTCAATCTGTCGCTTGAAAAATGCACACTTCTTCTTCTTGGCATAAAGCTTGTGCGCTCTCATTGTTTTAAGAACAATGTGAAGCTGGGGTTCATGATCTTTTTCCTGTTTAGAGTAGACTAGGTTATCGTCAAAGAAGACGAGTACAAAGTCATCAAGGTAGGGCCTAAAGATATCCTGCATTAACCTGTTGAAGGTAGCAGGAGTATTCGTTAGCCCGAATGACATTACGAGGAATTTGAAGTGTCCATACCTTGTACTGAATGGTTTTCGGGATATCTTCTTTCTTGATCCTTATCTGATAATATCCAGATCTGAGATCTATCTTGGAGAAGATCTTCGCTCCTTGAAGACGGTCAAGTAATTCATCTATTCTTGGAATGAGGTATTTATTTTTGATGGTTGATTGATTCAACCCCCTGTAATCAATACATAGACGAAGCGTTCCATCTTTCTTCTTTTGGAACAATACTGGAGCTCCCTATGGTGAACTGCTGGGACAGATGTAGCCTTGGTCTAATAGTTGCTTGAGTTGCTCTTTCAGTTCGATAGCTTATGAAATGGACATCTTATACGGTCTCTTTAAGACTAGTGCAGCTCCTGGCACCAGTTTGATTACCTTGAATCTCACCGAACTTGGCTTCCCACCCAGTAGGAATTTCACCTTAGCAGTTTACCTAGTACAAGTGACCCCATGACCATTTTCTAATTCCACAAGTAAAGTAAGTGTGTCTATTGTGTCTATCCCTAATCTTTTTGCATAGATTGGTGAAATGAAGGAATGTGCACTGCCACAGTCAATCAGGGTTTTGAAGCTTTTACCTTGATAATCTGATGGAGTTTGAATCACCGAGAATTGGCGATTCGGACCATTCTTGTGAAGAGCGAAGTGAACAATGCATTGCCCTCTCAATATCAGCATCCATGGATGGATCTTCTTCATCATCTAGCTCCGTTGCTCTTTTGCAAGGGAGAATCCATGCTCGTGTAGAGCCATTGCTATACGGGGGTCCGGGGGGGCAGTCCCCCCCGGCCCGCAAGGCCGTTACGGTAAAATCCATGCACAATTTGGAGGATAGTTTATAGCCAAATTTTGAACTATTTGCTCTAAGTTTCAGCCCAGTGATCGATCTATGATATGGTTTCGGCTAACCTTGGAATTGCCCTTGGCGATATCCTCTGCTAAGCTTGGGACATTGCCTCTTGAAGTGTCCAGGCTCATTGCAATGGAAACAACGTGGATTGCGATCATTACTTTGTGTAGGAACAAAGTTGTTGACAGCATTGGCCCTAGATTTCTTTCTTTGGCCTCTGACCTTGCGCTCTATTAGTTTGAGCCTTAGACATACCCTTATTCTGATCTCTGTAAGGCCAAATCCTGTTGTTCCTTGGTTTGGCCTGCACCTCCTGTATTATTGGAGCAGCTCGAATGAGTGTGTCTTATAGGTTCGTTGGGCGCATTGATTCCAATCGGGTGTTTATGGGTGGATTCAACCCAGCACAGAATTTTGACACTTGTTGTGTCATATACATTGGAGGCGCGTACTTTAGGAGTGAAACGAACTTTGAATAATATGCTTCCAGGGATAACCCTAGCTACTTCAAGTCATAGAATTCATTCATCTTTTGTGTGCGGTAGGTAGGTGGAAGATACCTCCCTCGCACAGCTTCCTTAAGCTTATCCCAAGTGACTGTTCCCTTCGAGATCGCTTGGTCTCTGCACCACTATTTCCACCAAAAGTCTCGCTTCGCCTGTAAGCTTAAGTTTGGCGAGCATGGCTTGGTTAGCAGGCGCAATTCCTGCTGCCTCAAAATAGTCCTCCATGGACTCAATCCAGATCTCGCCGTCAGCTTGAACAGTCCTTCCCTTGTCATGCACGGCTGAAATCTCTTGCTCTTCAATCTCTTCAATCTTGAAGTCTATCCGGCTTGTCCTTAGCTTTAGAGAAGCCTTGAAGGTCGGGGAAGTCCAAAATTTTGAGAAATTTGAGCTTCCAGGCCTGTGGCTATGGCTGCCCTGCTGTGTATTAGGGTTTGAGCAAGAGAATGATTGATCAGGATGCTTCTGAGGGCTGAAGATTGTTGTCAACAAGTGCTTGATGAAGCCTTCAAGAGCTGTGATCAATGAGCTGAAGATCTGGAGCAAGCTGAGCAGGGAGAAGGAGCAGGGAATTCAGCGCAATTTTCGGCGCAATTTTCGGGCTGTTGTCTGGCTGGAATCTGCAGCACACATCAACTATGATACTCCTCCTGAAGTTCATGCAACAAAGATCCTTTGCCCCATGCTTTGACAGTGAGAAGTGTTCAGCAGAGAGAAGTATTTGGGGATTTCTTAACAACCACCATGAAAGCTTCAGCCAAAAGCTTGAAGGAGAGAGAAGAGAAGCTCTCTTTTGAAAAGTAACTGTAGTTTAGCCTCTAACTAAGCCCGGTTAACCATCCTTTACCCTAGTTACCTCCATTTTTGCATGAAATTTGATGGCATCCAGCCATTTAAGCCTTTATCCGCCATATCTGACCTTGGATATCTCTAGATGTAGTCTCTTACTAACTGTATATGTCCTGTAGCACTCCACTAGTCACTGTCTTGTACCATTTTTTAATCTGAAATTGATTTTGAAATAGGAAAATGGGACTGAGAATGGAAGAAAAGAATGGATCAAAGACTCAAGCTTTGATACCACTTGTCAGAGAGAGAACTAGGGAGAGAGAAAGAGGAGAGAGAAGACTGCAGAAGAGAGAGAAAGATTGCAGGAAGAGAGAGAAAGATTGCAGAAAGAGAGAGAAGAAGAGTGACGAGGAGAGAGAAAAACTAGATTTAGAGAGAGAAAGACAGGAAAGAAGGGGAAGCCATAGAAGCTATGAGCAAGAAGGGAGAGAAAGTCTATAATTGTATTAATGTGTCAAAAAGATGTGAAAAATTACATCTTCTCTCCTTTTATACCAATGTCAGTGTGACATGGCATAATATCAATCCAAGCGATGAATGACTCTCAAGAAACTAACAGAACTTTCATATCCTCCAACATGCCTGAGTGCATGACGAACTGCCTTCTTCCTTATAACCTCTTTCCCTTTGCACATATTCATTTGCACACTGGGAGCGCACTGCACAACATTTGCTACAGACACACATATATATCTTATAAAGTTACTATATAACCTTCCACTCCATAAAATACACATGTATTAGACCAGTGGGTTGGCTTTTTAATTGGTGTACCTAAGTTTGTATGATGCACACCATACAATATCCTTTCTTAGAAAATCATGCCCTAGAACGATGCAACACTTCCCACTCCTACCAATAAAGTTATAGCTCACACACTAAACAACTTTCTAAGTTTAAAAGCGCCATCAATATAGGCTTTTAATAATGCCCCATGAATCGCAATCAGTGAGGCAAAGGATAGTTCTATCTATCAATAATGAAAGTCATGAGTAATATAGTAGTAGTAGTATTATAATTTAGCTCCACTCTGGCACCTTTAAGGATCGACAATATAACACATATCTTAAAGTTACCTTCCACTCCATGTCTTAAAACACATATCCTAAAATGTTTATTAGTAAAATAATAACAATAATAAAATAAAATAACAATTTCAATAACAATAATAACTAAACTAATTAAAATAATAATAATAATAATAATAATAACAACAACAACAAATATAATATAACTAATAAAAATAATACATACAACTAATAATATCTAACCAAAAACTAAACAAATTAAAATAACAAAACATCAACACTAACTAACTATTAACTATTAATAACTTTTCACTACAACTATAACTAACTACTAACTATTAACTATTAATAACTATATAACTAATTATTTTATTATTATTATTATTAATGAATAATTAAAATTAAAACATCATATTATTTTCATGCATCTTTATTAATAATAAATAATAAATAATTATCTTTATATTATCTTTTGTATATATCTATACTAAAATAAAATAACCAAAGCCATTAATTAAATTAACAATAACAAAAATAATAACAACTAAAGTAAATAAATTAAAAAAAATAAGAACTAAACCAATTAAAATAACAATACCATAATAAACTAAATAACAATTAAACTAATTAAAACGAAAAAATAAAATTGAATAAATCAATAATATAATATAATATAATATAATAATAACAAATAACTAACTAACTTATAATATATATAACTAATAATATCTAAATAAAATAACATCATAATAAAATAAAGTCAATAACAAAGTTAAAATAACAACTAATAATAAACTCAATAACAACTAAACTAATTAACTAATAATAAAACTATATAACTATATAATAAAATAATACAATAAGAATGTAATAATAATAATATAAAATAATACAGTAGTATTAACTATATAATAATATATATAATAACTAATTAACTAACTATTAACTATAAATATATTATTATATCTAATAACTAATAACTATATGTACAAAATATAATAATATAATAACTAACTATTAACTTTACTATTACTATTATTTTAGTATTATTATTCTATCTATCTTCTATCTATATTTATTATTCTATATCCATCAATATCTGTATCTGTATCTACCTATAACTATAATATATATATATATATATATAATATTAACATTAATAATAATTATATTTCAATATAATAATAATAATAATAGTTAAATAGTTAATGTAAGAAGCTGGGAATAGCAAATAAGTGTTAATAATGTTGATATTATGCCATGTCACACTGACATTGGTATAAAAGGAGAGAAGATGTAATTTTTCACATCTTTTTGACACATTAATACAATTACAGACTTTCTCTCCCTTCTTGCTCACAACTTCTATGGCTTCCCCTTCTTTCTTGTCTTTCTCTCTCTAAATATAGTCTTTCTCTCTCCTCGTCACTCTTATTCTCTCTCTTCCTGCAGTCTTTCTCTCTCCCTGGTTCTCTCTCTGACAAGTGGTATCAGAGCTTCAGTCTTTGATCCATTATTTTCTTCCATTTTTAGTCCCATTTTCCTATTTCAAAATCAATTTCAAACAAAAAAATGGTACAAGACAGTGACTAGTGGAGTGCTGCAGGACATCTACAGTTAGCAAGAGACTACATCTGGAGATATCCAAGGTCAGATATGGCGGTTAAAGGCTTAAATGGTTGGACGTCATCAAATTTCATGCAAAAATGGAGGTAACTAGGGTAAAGGATGGTTAACCGGGCTTAGTTAGAGACTAAACTACAGTTACTTTTCAAAAGAGGTCTTCCTTTCCTCTTTCTTCAAGCTCTACCTAAGCTTTCATGGAGTTTGTTGGCTGAGATCTCTTCTTTTCTCACTGATCCTTGCTCTCCAATGGCACTCTAGACATCAAATGCAACAAGTAGAGCACCATTTCATGCCCTGTAGAAGCTGCCACGTGGCTTGGATAGCAGCCCGAAATTTGCACTGATTTTTCCAGCCCTGTTCTCCATCATTTCTCAGCTAATCTTTAGCTATGGTGCTTCTAATTCATCCTTGGCAGTGATTCCTTCAAGGTCCTGGTGTGTTTACTCCAAAATAGAGCTATATTTCTCAGCTTTTCACTCTCTTGAAACCCACATGAACAGTCCATGGGCAGCCATGAAAGCTTCAGCCCAAGCTTTCATTTCTTGACAATTTCTTGAAGATTCTTCATCCTTTTGGCCCGTGGAATCATCTCAGCAAGGATTCTTCAACAAATTGCAAGGATTGAGCACAGAATGGTTAAAGATTGAAGATCAAGAGCTTCTATGGAGCAAAAATTTGGAAGAAACAGGTTTAATGCTTCAATTTCAAGCATTTGAAGCTTCAAGATTGGTCTCAAGCACCGGATAAGCAAGCCTTATGGATTATTTTACCAACATTGGACAACCGGGGGCTCTATCAAGCATTTGAGAATTGATCAAGTCATCTTCAGCCATGTCAAGGTACTTCTCTTCAATTCTTAATCTCTCTCATTAATCCAATTGCTGAGCTTAATCCATTTGATTGAGAGATTAAAGAATTGAACATTATTCATCAAATTCTCAGCCAACCTTTGCTTGAATCCATCTATTCATGAATGCAATGCTTGCTTAATGCATATTAGTTCCAATCAGTGAATTAGAGGCTTCAATCTGAAATTTCAGCATAACACTTGAATCCTATTGAAAGCCTACCCATATCCACTTCCACACCCCCCAAAACCTTTTCGACCCTTAACCCCCCCATCCCCCCCCCCCTCGAGCAATCGCCCTTAAATTTTTTTAAAAAACTTCCACCCCCATCTATTCGCGTACGAGATCGTGCACCTTTCGCAGTTTTTTCCCTCCATGCTAGGTTTTTCTTCATGTTCGTGCATGGCTTGTTCATGAATGTTTGTTCTTTTGTAGTCATTTGCGTGCGACTTTTCTAGTTTGTGTGTGCATGCTGTCTAAGCCTTCGTTCATGCGCAAGGATGCATGTATGGTCTTTCCAAGAGTGGTGGATTTGCTACTGTTCACATGTAGCCCACTGCTCACATGCCGTGTCATCGATAGCCACCTTTTACTAGCATAATTAATTAATTAATTAATTATAAAAATAAAAAATCCATAAACCCATAAAAATTCAAAATAAATGAGAAAATTTACTAAAATTTTACACAAAAATCTTGAAATGTTTTGGAAATTAGGACAAGTCATTCAAAGGGGAAATTTTCAATATTTAAAAAATAAAAATAAAAATCTCAAAAAGTGATTTCATTCATGAAAATGCATAAAAATAGCTTTAAAATTTCTTTAAAAGATCCAAAAAATTCCAACATACTCCTTACCTAAATCCCATTCATTTGAATTTCTTTTTACTAACATGACATCATCATTGAGAAAAACAAAATAAACATCAATATAAATATAACATACAAAATAAAAAATAAAATAGAAAAAAAAACCAAACCAAACACCAACCAACAAGTAAAAGCCCAATAAAAAATAAGTTAACTCACATACAATGTAAATAAATAAATCCATCCAAACAAATAAATTGATAGTACAATCACATTTTTTAAAAAATAGAAAAATTTTACAAATAAACATGAAACATAAGAAAAAAAACACACATAAACACACTTACCAAGAAAACAAAAAACACCACTTTAAAAAATAGAGAGAGAAAAAGAAACAAAACCATAATTCACACACTAAGTGAGACCCTATTTTTGTTTTGAACGATGGGTATTAGCCCTCGTGTTTTTTTTTATCATTGTCCAAGGAGGCAGTTGATTCTCTATGGTTGACCTATTGGACTCTCATTTGTGGATTTTTATTGGACGTGGGAGTTGTATTGGTTCTTTTTCCCACCATGCCATCAGACTTTGCAAGTGCCATATACACACTACCAGGCTCCATTTTCTTTTCCCTTCTTCACATGTGCCATAACACACATGTAATTTGTAAATAAAATTAATTCAATCGATGCACCCATAAAACTAACAAAGTGCACCCCATACAATTTTTAATTAAAATTAACCAACCATTAACTTTTGAAAATGAACCCCCCATTGTTGCACGAGAATGTGGCATAATAACCCACATAGTTTTGTAAATTAAAATTTACCCATGATGGTCCATAGTGCACGCACACACGTGCTGCTGACACATTTAATTTGTAAATAAAATGAACCCCCACCATCACGCATGTGTGTGCTTTGTGCCAAACATCATATAAATTGTAGTAAGGAATTGTGTTAGAAGAGACCAAAATTCAGTCTACGTCTGAGTGGGGTTGGGTTACAGAATCCAATTCACCATGTGTTAATGGATAATTTAATAATCATAAATTGCAAAGTAAAATTTTCAGTCTTCAAAGGAATCCATGTAGTTCTCACCCATCCACATCACTACACCTTAGGTTAACAACATGTACTTATGGGATTAGGGTCTATAAGTTAAATGGCAGTCTGGTCAAGTCCTATCTATTATCAGTAGTTCTATCGTGAGTTTGTTATGGTCTCTTTGCTTAAGTCCAAGTTAGGAATATTGTGTGAATTGAGTATATTTTATTTGGATTGCCTGATTAAGGGGGATTAGGGTGCCTGTTTGTCTACACGGCATGAAGCTTTCGGTCTCATGTGTATGTAGATAATGTCAAAATGTTTTCATATGTTGTGGATTGCCTAGGGTTGTCTGGTTTAGTCTTGTTTCTTTCATTCCATTTTTCTATCTCAATTATGGTTTGCATATTGGTGTTTTGCAGGAATTCCCTACTTTGTTTTCATGGTTTTGTGTGTTTTTGGTTAAATAGTTTGAATGGCACCTTCTGCACCTCCTACGCTTGTGATTCAGCATCTTCCCCTTCCAATCCATGATTATTCTCTCCTACTAGATGCTGATTGCATTCGTAAAGCTAGTCTTTATCTATTGTGACCCTGAAATTCCCTCTACTAGATGCGAAGCTGTGTTACTCTTTTCTGGAGACTTATAAAAAGCTTTCAGGCTTGATTTATGGCTATCAGTTTTGTTTATCCACTGCTACTATCAAGAAGACCCTGTTCCTACCTTTTGCAGGTTCCCATGTGCCTAGTGATAACCATTTATGTTATCCACTACAGAGATCCTTGTCTTGTTGTAGAATGAGACCTCTACTCCTTTGGTAGCAAATAAGGTTGTCACTAGTTTAGGAGTATCAGTGGCACATATTTCCTCTCCCTTATGGAAGCAATTATACCGATTTCTCTAGGATCGAGCAAGCTTGCATCCAAGTGTTTGTCCAAAAGGACTATTCATTGTATCTATCAAAATCCTTGAGGGGGTTAAGTTTAACTGGGCAACCTTTCTGTTGGCTAAAATGGATCAACATTTTCAGCCTGGAAAGAAGGGTCAACTCAATATTATTTCCTATGTTCTATAGAAGATTATTCAATTGGCCCCTCCCCCACATGGCATTCCTATGCCTAATCCTATTCCACTTCCATAGAGTAGTAGCCTCCTCCTTTTGATCCTTTTTCTCCTATGCAATCCCATTTCTAATTGGTAGATGTTCCCCTTGTTAGGAACATTCAAAAGAAGCACCACACACAGTGTCCTTCTGATCTTGTTCCTGTTCCAACCACTGTGGTACATATTTCAATACTTGAGGTGTCAGATAGCTCCCTTCCCCCATTCCTTGCATGCCCTAATTTGTTGGCGGTACAACGGAAAGGCACACTAGATTCACAAATTCCTTCATCCCTCGAGAACTTGATTATAGATACATTGTTTTCCTAGCTCATGTCAAATGTCCAAACAACTGGAAACAACTTGGACTTCCTATCTCTAGTCTATCTACACAGGAGTTTCTGTCTCTTTCTAGGACAAGGTGGATTCCTTGACCTATCAATTGAGTAAGGCCTTAGAAGATTTGTCTTTGGAAAGGTCTGCCCCTAGTGACATCCATACGCAAATGCAAGGAGCTACTATTATAATGGATTCTCAAAAAGCTACTATTAGAGAGTTGGAAGTTAAAGTTGCAAGCTTAGAGGTAGATAAGGTGTCCATTGCTAAAGAGAGGGATGATGCTTTGGTATAGATGCTTACTTTTTCCATGAAGCTTAGTGGTTGTGAGGGTGAATTGAAACATGCCCAAGTGACTATGGAATCTCAACAGAAGCATATTGATGAGTTGCAATAGTCTAAAATAGTTACCCTCTCTATTTTCCATGTTGCTTCTATTTTGCCTTTTGTTGTGCCTTCTAAGGAGGAGCTGGAAAATTTATAGGAACATGCAAGGCTGTGTGATACCTTTCCTGCCAAGGTGAAAATGTTAGAATATTGTATGGATTGTGTGCAAGAAGCTTTTACTCATTACAGTGAACTGATTTCTCCTTTGCCCTCTTCTTGGCTTAAATATCATCAATAGAAGATGACCTTAAATATACTTTTGAGAAATGTGGATTTATAGCCTCTAAAGGGTGGTTGGTAGGATTTTTGGTCAAGTGATTTGCTTAAACCAATGTTTGACAAAGCCTTGGATGACCTACTTGATGCTCAAGTCAGATTGCTCTCTTTTATGTATACTAAAGGGGACTTGCAAATTCTAGATGAGGAGGATTTGAATATTTATGTGGGGGATGTGGTCTTGTAAGCTATATTGTATGTGCATTTTGTAGAGTTCAATCTTGTGGATAGTCTACAAAATTTTCATCAACGCGTATCATGGTGTAGAGGAATTTTGGATGATGCTATCATGGGTCCATGTCGTCGCTAGAGTATTTTTTAATAAGTCTAATATCCAACAACTACATACTAAAGTACTACAACAAAATTGTTGATAATCCTTTGTTTATTGAGGAGTTTTTCCATAATTTTAAATTCTGTTGTTCTATTTACCCTCATGATCTTATTTCCTATTCCCTCATTGTTTCTCGCCTTCCTTCATACATTCATCTTCTTATCACTAATCCTAATTCCATTCCTCTTTTATCTTTTACCCTTGCTTCATTTCCCTCATATTCAAATTTTTATTCCCTGCTCTTTTATTGCCGATCCTACTACCTCTTCTCCTCCTATAGATCCTTTCAGTGATTGTCTATCCATTGAGCCAAATGAAATCCAAAAATTCATGTATCCCTAAATTCATCTCATGTATTAGAGTTTTTCAAACCAAGCCCGTGTACCCATCAGTGTGTTCACTTGTAAAAGCATGAAGCAAAAGGATCGTGTCAAGAAGACTGAAGCAAAAAGAGAAGTACCACGCACCAACAAAAGGGATAAGAAGAACAACGAAGAAAAAGAGCATGAAGACAAAGAAGACCCAAAAAGTCGAAGAATGCCAAAGAAGCATGAAGAAGAAGATACTTTCCACTATTATAAACAAAATATTTTGATGAGTTTGTTCTATGGTAGGGTGGTCTAGGTTAGCTAAGAGATTTCCCACAAAAAAATGTTAGACTAGAAAATTCTATGAAGAATTGAGTGTTGATCATCTTAGAGCATCGTTTGAGATCCCTAATTAGTATCATTTCAGGGGGGCATTGGAGTGAGACTTTATGCCATGTGCAGAGGGGTCCATGTGTCTTGCCCCCTAGTTTCTCACTCTCTTTTAACCATGTGCAAATGGGTCTACTACGGTTTGGGTTGTGTCACACAATCAACTACCCATAGCTAACATTGAAAACTTTATTGGGAGACCTTAGAGTCAATTAGAAATCCTTTTTGTAGGTCAAGGTTTGTGGGAATGAGGTAGAGTTTCCCTTATGAGGGTAGAGTCAAGCGATCCTAGGCCATGAAGTTCAAATATTCTGTGGGAGTTCCGAGTGGAGTGGCCTAGCTACATCCTTTGATGGACTACTAAAATTGTGTTATCCAGGATTTATTAGATAGGCATGTCACAACCCCCCCTCTTAGCATCATCCTCACCTTGCCATGCAACATTGGGTCATCCCCCCACAAATCCTCTTCTGCACATGCTAGATTATACCATGAAGCCACGTTGACGTTCAACTCATGTGGTCTTGATGTCTCCTTTGCATTCTCTCTAGCATAGTGACACATGAAATGGCATGGATTTCAACAAAGTAGTCCACGCATCATCAAAGAGCATTCACACCACCCCCCACCCCCCCCAAAAAAAACAATGTACCTTAATCAATTGGATATATCTCGTAACTAATAGGGAGAGAGAATTGGATTTATACATGTATGTGTGTATGTAGAGAGAGAGAGAGAGAGAGAGAGTAGTGGGAAATCGAAGAGAGAATATGATTAGTCAAAGTATTGATGTTTTATTAGAGTAATTAGTAGAGGGTTAGGGTTAGTAAAATAGCAAGAGAGTAAAAGGGGGAAGAAACAATAGAAAGGAAATAGAGGTCTACATATTAAGGTTCTTATGATATTAAGGAGAGGGAGAGGTAGGCTGTCACAACTCTATAGAAACAGAATTTGTATTCTTTTTCATTAATTTATCTATATAATGATTTATTAAATTTATTTCCTTTGCACTAATTAGATATAAAGAAAAGTGCATTGGAGCTGGCCACTGATGAGTGGTCACAGGTTATGGTGGACCCACGCGGTGGGTTAGAGAAAAGATAGTTCACACTTCCACCTATATGGCCCGATTGGGCGCCTGTGACTAGAACTCACGCATATCAGGGTTAGACTTGCACACAGAAAGGATTGATGCCTTGAAGTGTGGGCATGATCATGAAATGATTGTATAATGCACATTTCTTTGCATAGGAAAGTCACATGAAGATTCGGATACCATTTTTGCGATGTACACGAAAAAAGCTTTCATATGACACCGATATTGGGGGGTCCCTAAATTTTAGGAGATCCCTAAATTTTAGGAGGTCCCTAAATTTTAGGAGCCTCGAATTAGCCTAAAAATGCTAGTCCTAAAAAATAGGGATGTCATTCTAAAAATAGTAAGTTCTGTACTCTGACTGTGCTTACTAAATTTGGTTGTTTCTATTCTTGACAGTATTCAACCCAAAAAGGAAGGCCATAAAAAAGAGACAAGTGTCAAGACACTTGTCACACAAGTTTCCAAGTGTCCCACCACTTGTCACATCTCATGACATGTGGCTAGACACTTGTCTTGTGCTACTCCACTTTCCCCTTTTGTACTAGCTCTTCCCTCTCCTATAAATAAGAGCCCGTTTTTCTTCATTCAACATCATTTTTCTTTGCTATAAACTCATGTACAACACCCATAGATAGCCAGAAACTGGCCCCATCCATCCCCATCATCATCCCCAAGTTCTCCATTATCAAATTCCTCCATATTCCCTCTTCTATCACTGCTGTTTTACAGGACAGCAAGCCTGTAAATTCATACAGCACCTCCTTTTCAAGCTCTTTCTTCCATTTTAGCAACAAGAAGCAAGCCCTATATCCATGTACTACTGTTCAACGATGGAGAAGGCTGATTTTTCCTTTTTCTTCTCTCATACTGTAAAGAAATCAGTTCTTATCATTGCATAATAGATCATGCGTGTGTGTTTGTACATCTTTGCATGATCTTGTGAGAGTGAGAATTACTTCTTCTCACTCTCAGGTTGATTGTAACTGAGCTCTTCCCTAAGGGACTTGGGTTGAGCAGAAATACATTCTTTCGGGGGGGGGGGGAGGGGGGGGGGGGTTGCCCATCTTCAACCCTCAATCTTGTCTCCATTACTTTTACATTTTCATGGCTGTAATTTTGTGAGTAATTTTCATTTTCAGCTTTAAGTGTTCATTCTCTTTTATATTAAATCTCGAAAACAAGCGAATATCATAATTGTTAAGCATACTACGTTGTTCGGGGCGTTTACATAGGCATCATAGGAAGAAGGTTTATGTGAGAGAGAGAGAGAGAGAGAGAGAGAGAGAGAGAGAGAGAGAGAGAGAGAGAGAGAGAGAGAGAGAGAGAGAGAGAGACAGACAGAGAGAGAGAGAGAGAGAGAGAGAGTGTGTGTGTGTGTGTGTGGTTAACAAAAGGTAAGAGATAAAGGATGTTGGGAAGATAAAGGGCTATCATGAGAAGAAGGAGATAAGACAATTAGAGTGAGAAAGAGAGAGTTATTAAAGAGAATGCTAGTGGGAAGATATAATTAAATAAAGAGGAATTTAGGGAGAGAACAAAACTAATAGAATAAGAATTCAATATAGATAAAGAGAGTGCCAATTAATAAATAAAGAAAGGAGGAAAATAGTTTGATAAGAGGAGAGAGAAATAGTAGCTACTTAATTCTCAAAGGCTCTCAAAACCCAAAGAAAGCAATCACTAACACAAACAATGTGCAAGACACAAAAATGGCACCAAAGAGGCATATAGCATATTCGAGGCCTCCATCAAGGGCAACTTCATCAACCAGGTCCAGTAAGGGAATCATTTGAACTCCAGCCTCTTCTTCAAAGAATCTTCTGATCAAAACCTGGATACCCACTAACCAACTGAGGAGGATTAGGAATAGAAGTGTTAGGAGATGGAAGAGAGACTAATGAAAGAGGATGAAGCAATGGATTGGCAAAATCATAAAAGGAAGAATGGATTAAAGATGGATTTGCTGAAAATTGAGGAGATTCGGTTAAGAAAGGCATTAAAAGATAAGCAGGAAAAGTTGAGAGAATATCAAGGGATGGGGAAGAACAAGGATCAGGAGGTAGAAAAACTCAATCTTCAATAAAAGAACAATGGGTAAAGATAGGAATTTGAAGAGATCCTTGAGGTTGGAAAAGAAGGGGTAAAATGACCTTTGGGTTAGATTGAAAAAGGGAAATATAAGCATCATACCTATGAGCCATTTGTTGATAATGAGTTAGGCATGGTAAGGACGGACCTAAAGCTGATCTACGATGATAGGCTTCAAAGAAAGAAGTATCAAATGGAGGTTGGTTGGAGAGATAGGCTAAACGATCCACCCTCAGTTGTTTAATGTTCTGGGCATGAGCTGAAGCTTTGACCTGACGGTGATTCAAAATGACAACATCAACCATAGTGTGCCATGAAAACTCAGGACACTTAGCCACCTTTGAAGAATATCCCTGGAACATCTCATCAATCCTCAACTCCAAATGTCGGACATATAAAGAAGCTTGCAATACCACATCTCCAACATACGAAGCCAGATCTTCATCATCTGGAATCAGTAAATCACCCCTCAAATACATATAGGATAGAAGCATCGTATCTAGAGTGACAGAGTCTTCAAAAACCATCCTTACTACTTCTATCAGCAAATCAGATGACCAGGCCCCACTCCATCCATCATCTGGAATAGGTAAATCCATCGTGGAAAGTTTTATATAGAAGGCCAACTTCTGTTGTTGATAATGGACAAAAAAGGAATGATTTGGTGGAACATATTCTTGATACTGCTCAAAAGAAGACCATAACAAATCCATGCGAGATTGCAATCTTTCCACCTTGGCCTGAAATAAGGGACATACTGTAACCTGTTTCTGAAGAGCTGCCAAGTCTGCAGGGGATAAAAGAGAAACTGGTTGCACAAGACTCTGTGTATTAGACCGAGACTGAGCCAACTGATCTTTGAGTTGCTAGATTTGATCATTGCTCTGGTCTAAGATAGCTGTGGTGGATTCAAACTTCTCTGCTTGGGCAACTATCACCTCCTTCATCTCTTGACTCTCCGTCTGTAACTTATCCCTCTCCTCTGTTACAGCAACCACTTGAGACCTAGCTTCTGCCAACTCAGCTTTCAACTTAGATATTTCAGCTTTTTGAGTATCCACGAGCTTAGTCTACTGCTCCATTTGCGTACAAAGGTCAGAGAATTTCTCTTGAGCAGAGGCTAACTTAGTATTGGTCTTATTCAGTTCCTCCTTAGACTGCTGAACTTCATCATAAAATGAAGAATATAATTGCTGGATACAGGCAGTCATCGAAAGTTCAATAGAACTCTGGATATCCTTGCACAAGAACAGAATAGCATCTCCTGTTACCAGGCGGTGAACAGAAGGAATAGTAAGTGCTAGCATCCCGTCTCTATGGGCTCTGAAAAGATTTGGCGTCTGAAGAAATGCAGGCAAGGTGCTGCAAGACTGAGCAAGAATTGTCACTGGAACTGGAGGAGGAAGAATAGGCACTGACTCAGCCACCCTCTTGAGGCGTTTTCTCTGAATGACAAGGGGAGGAGGAGAATCATCATCCTCAATTATCACATCATCATCTTCATTATGAGGCGGAGGAGGAACTGCTGGAGGATAAATTGGAGGTAAAGGAACTTCCTTTGCAGGGGCAGCATATAGCAAGAAGACATAGAGGAAGGACCCAAATGTAACATTAGTCACATTTCCTCGAGTAGCTCAGATAAAGTGGTGATCCATCTTGGAGAGGAGGTAGGTACTCCAATCAATAGTTATGCCTTTCAAAATCATTCGTGAAGCTGTAAATAACTCCTTGGAAAGATAATGAGATGGGGATTTTGCAGGCATGAACCTGTCCTGAAGGAATTGGCATAGTTGTTTCCAAAGGGAATTGGAAATCATGGAAACACCGACTCCTGACGTGGTAATGACCTTCTTCGGATCAAGAACATCTTGAGTCTGCTTCTGCAACAGCTTCAAAATATCGTCATTGGTGAACAACTGTCTGGCACACCAGGGACAGACTCCCCACGATATGGCAGACCAAGAGCCTTGCCTAGACTCTTCGGTGTCAGAAGAACAGTAGTGCCACAGACTGGACCAGACCTCTTACTGTAAGAGGTTAAAAACTCGTCACAAATGGTAGGATCATCTGGAACCAGTGGGAAAGAAAGGCTCACAAACTTAGACAAGCCCGCTTTAGCGACAACATCCGAATCCAGTAACAAAGAATAATCATGTAAAGCCAAAGGAACATACTGAATCGGGGGAGGAGTACGAGAGGGCACCATTCAGATGATTACACACACACACACCACAAACACAGACAAACAAAGAGAATGCCTGCAAAGCAACATACAAAAACCAAGGATAAGATATCAACCAAGGTGGTAAAACGTGACTCAACCAACTATCCCTAAGCAAACCACTGCCTAGAAAAAATTCGACATGACCTCTATACATATGCGACCGAAAACTTCATGCTATGCAATATACAAACACCCAAATCCCCGTATCAGGCAATAAAGAAAAAAACTACATGCCATACCCGTAACCATATAAAAAAAACTAAACCAAAACATAACAACAACCCACACATATCATGACCACAACTTTGATAATCAGGTTTGACCATGGAGACAACTCCGAAGACTTTACGTACCCATCCCACGAAGCGAGTTCATTAAAAAGGGGAAATAAGTGCAGTGAGGGGGAATTAATTTAATGAAAAGCTTATTTTATGACTTATTAAGAAATGGGTGAATTTTTAATTAAGTGATAAACCTTAACAAGAAAACGGCGGTTCCTTCTTAAAATCTTAATTACCAATTATTAGGTTGGAGTGGTGCATTAATCCGAATCCCGAACTTCGATACCAGATTGAGGTCTCTAAATGCAAATTCATTTATTAAAAATTAAGGTGATGTGGAGCGCTTTTTTGCCAGCGTGTGCTTTTGTGACGGCTGGTTTATTTTTATTAAAAATATTAAAGTGCCTCTGAAGCGCACTTAGCGCATGCTAAGTGAACGGCAGGTTGATTTTAATTAGAAAAATGTGTGTTTGGCGCGAGCGCGCATGCCATGGTGGTGTTTAGGGTTCATGTTAAAAATTAAGCGTGAATTTTGGGATATCGAAAAAAATAAAAAATATAAAAGAAAAAATACTTGGAAGTGGGTATATGTGTATGCAATGA
This sequence comes from Lygodium microphyllum, assembly GCF_053477565.2. Lineage (NCBI taxonomy): Eukaryota > Viridiplantae > Streptophyta > Polypodiopsida > Schizaeales > Lygodiaceae > Lygodium > Lygodium microphyllum. The sequence goes on along the minus strand of NC_141144.1, from coordinate 8,195,451 downwards.
ATGCGCACTTCTCAATCCCCAAAATGTAGGTCAGCAATCCAAAAAGAACCAAGGTATCTGGATTTTTCAGCTTGTGTTTGGAATTAAAGAGGATTTTTCATGAATTTAGGCATTTAATGAAGCATTTTTGCCATAAAATAATAATGAAATAAAATGGCACATCATTTTCAACTTAGAAAATATTCCAAAAATAAGCAAAGAAGCTGATGAAATTTTCAAGAATTTTTTTGCAATTAAATTGGTATTTTTACCAATTTTAATGAATTTTTGCTCATTTTGTGTGTATGTTTAAAAGAATTGTTACTTTTAAAATGTTTCTGAAATTTTTTTGAGATGTTCGGGTTGGAAAAATATTTCAATTTACTACAGAAATATTGGAAAGATTTTAAAGATTTTTTTGTAGTTTTGTTGAATTTTAATTGATTTTTAGTAAATTTTTTAATTTTTCAATGTATTTTTAGGGTTTTCGGGTTTTGGAAATTAAAAATCCGGGAATATACCGAGAAATGGACTGTGTGTCAGCTGCATGTGAACAGCTGGCTGGTGCACACCACCGCACGGACAAGCGAACGCGCGTCCCGCGCGTGAACGGTTGCTAACGGACTCCCGCACACGAACAACCACACGCGCACACACACCCTTTCGTGTGTCAGGGGGCTGAGAATGGTGGCTGCGGGTTTCTGCGGTGTTCGTCTTGGAGGTTGCGACGGGGGATAGGTGGGAAATGGGCGTAGGAGGGGGGGTTTGTAAGTGGGTGTGAAGGGGGGCTTATGGGGGGTTGTGGGTTGGTGGGCCTGGGGGGGAACAGGGGCTTGTGGGGGGTTGGGTGTGGGTTGGTGTGGGTGGGAACTGGGGGCCTGGGTGGGGGTAGGGAGGTGGGTTGGTGGGACTGTGGGAAACAAGGTCAGGAGGCGGCGGCGACACCACAGGAGCGGGCGGGTGAGGTGCCAGGTGGCGGCGGACAGGGCGTCCGAAGGCCCAAGCGGCGCGGCGGGCAGGGCGAGGTGGCGGAGCCCAGGCGGGGCTGGCGTGGCAACGGACGGAGGTGACGGAGGGTACAGTCACCAAGCGGGCGGCAGGGGGGCTGCACAGCGGGCAAGGTGATTAGCGGGTGGCATGGCGACGGCTGCGGCGTCAGCAACAGGACGACGGCAGCAACGGCCAACGGGCGGAGACGTCTGCAACCATGGGCGGGGGGCGGCGTCGATAGCGTTCGGGACGGGGGTGGCTTCCTCAGGCGCGGGCGGGGACGGATACGTCCAGGGCGGCCAGGGAGTAGGCGGGAGGAGAGGAGGGAGGGAGGAGAAGAGGAGGAGGAGGAGGGGAGAGGAGTTGAAGATGGAGAAGAGGAGGGGGGACGCAGGGGGGAGAGGGAGATGGAGGTGGTTGTGGGGGGAAGGGTGTCGGGGAGAGAGAAAGGGGGGGTGGGGGGGATAGGAGAGGGTGCCCATGGGAGGTGGGTGCCCATGGGGGGTGGGGGGGAGGGGGGGGATGGGTGCCCATGGGGGGAGGAGATAATAAATGGGGGTGTTTTTGTTTTTTTTTTTTAAATAATAATAAATTAAATAAAGAAAGTAAAGAAAAGAAAGGCGTGCCCTCGTCCCGCGTGCGTGCATGGGGCGGGGTAAAAAAATTTACCGTTACGGGATTGAAATAGCGCCGCGATGTCGGTACGGGCACGCAGATGCGACCAGGGCATGTGGAGACGCGTAAAATTGAAAACAAGCGCGTTCACGCGCGAGACGAGTCGCGCGAAACACGGATAAACAGGAAAAAAGTTAATATCTCACAATTCGGGCATCGAAACGAAATGACGTAAAAACAAAAATTGAGCAGTACGGCAGGGGGAAGACCAAGGAAACGTGCAACAGGGGTTCCGGGGGGGATAAAGGGCATTCACATGCAAAAAACACGAAAAATGGGTCAAAAAACGCAAACAAAAATTAATTTCGAAAGATCCGTGCATCAGAACGAAGGGCAGGAAAAAGGAAAAATGTGCAGAAATATGTGTTCGACAATCCTATCACATCAAAACATGGTTCCGACTGAGATAAGATGCATTCACATGGAAAAAACCCAAAATACAGACCCGAAAATAAAATCGGAAATTAATATTGGATGAACCGCGTGCCGGAATGACATGTAGTAAAAAGGAGAAATGCCCGCAGAAAGGGGTGGCACAGGGTTGTCATGGTAGAACACAGTTCCGACAGAAGTAGGAGGGGTTCACATGCGAAAAACACCAAAAATACGCCCGAAAACACATTTAAAAATTAATAATTAAAAATCCAAAAGTCGAAAGAGGGTGGAGGAAAAAGGAAAAAGGTGGGAAAAGGCGCGGTGGACATGGCGGTCAAATCAAATTGGAATTTCGATGCAAACAGGGCAGATTCACATGGAAAAATGTCAAAAAGACGCACGAAAAAGTCTCGAGAAACTGCAAAAATTAATATTGGACAAACCGTGCATCAAAATGACACGGAGTAAAAAGGAAAAATGTCAGCGAGAAAGTGATTGTCTGGGTGATGATGTCAAATCACAGTTTTGAAACAAGAAAAGCGCGTTCACATGGAAAACTGACCAAGTTACGCAAAATCCTTCAAAAAGTGATAACTCAAAAACCGTGCAGCAAAACAGGGGTAAGTAAAGAGGAAAAGTGGACAGTTCGAAGGGATGAACAGGGCTATAAGGTTGGATATGGATTTCGGTGAACGTAGGGTGCGTTCACATAGAAACACAGCAAAATAAGGGAAAAAGAGAAACAGAGGAGGAACAGCCCCAAGGGAGGGGCGACAGGAGACGGTTGGGTGGGGAAGGGACCCCATGAGTGTAATAGAAAATCATGGCGCACATGCATGATCAAAGGGAGGCATATGCAAGGCAGTATGCAATGTAGACGCGCAGGGACGCGTCCCCACACTTAAAACCTTAACGGATAGGGTTGAACGAGCAACAGGGATCTAATACCACATAACAGACCATCCACAGACATCCCCACACTTAAAACATGAACATCACTGACAACACAAGGTATAGGGTTTAAAAAACTTGGCCCATGTTGTCGAGAATCAAGGTTAACTGTCGATGGCACGTCCACTGTCGTTGTTGGCTGCAGGAGATACCAAGGCATCTTCACAGCACACATCCTTCATAGCAAGGACCACACGGCAGTACCCAGGGAGGTAGCTGGTTGAAGGAAGCGCAGAAAATTCGTCGATGATGAGGAATGTTGCACTCAACGCACAATCACTCATATGGAATGAAAGAGCAGTCACTCGCCCCATGACTAATATCACTCGAGGAAAGCAAGATGAAAACCCATATCTCACACCCGGTTTAGGAATCGACAAGGGAATGGTGCAGAGGGAGTATGCCAGGGTGCACAGTTGATGGTGCATTAGTGCGTCCAACCCGTCTGGCATAGGTGCAAGGAGGAAGGCAAGGGAGCCTTACAGTGCAGTGTACAGAACAGGGTGACGTGTCCTGTGATGACGGTAGAGACCCGCCCCGTGGGTATATAGGAAAACGGGAATATACCTGACTCCAAGTGTCGTAACATCCCTCAATCTCACCTCTCGGTAATTGATTTAAAAAAACTCCAATCACACTCAGCCCACCCTCTGTCTCACGCGCTGTTGAAAGATACAGAGGGCAACCATGTCCTGAAACCCATTGATGTAATCCTTATGGTCACTTGTGCAAAGGTTGTATGCCTTGTGCGCATTTGATGGTGCAACTGTGCATCCTGCCTTGTGCTGGCATACAGTGCAAGAAGGAAGGCCAGGGAGCCTTGTGGTGCAGTGCACAGAAACAGATCGTGCTTTGTGCATTGAGAGGCCCATCCCATGCATGCAACACGTCATTCACACTTCTCACCTCTCATTTGATTTGAAAGGAAAAAGACTGGTCTCTCGCCCCACCCTCTGTCTCACTCTCTGTTGATAGTTATAGAGGGCAACCATACTCACAACCCCATCCGGTTAGGATGAAAGCTCGCGTCACTCTATTGTTTGTCGATGAAGATCGCGTCGTCAGTTGTTGAAGAGGCGTACCCAGGGAGGCAGCCAACAAATTTGGTACTTCAATTGGTTGTAGAAAAGATCGTCTGCGAAAGGGGGCAGACAGACTGATGAAGTGGCAGAGACAGCACACCAAGGGAGGTGGCTTCAAATTTCTTATGGACCATTTTCGGCTGGTGAGTCAGTTATCCTGAACTGCGGGGTGTTACCACCTTTTCCACAGCCAGCTTCCCGCCCAAGGGTGTTTAACACCTTTTCTTGGAACGAGGCCTGCTATGACAAGGAATTTCTTCCTTTTCTCCCATAACAGTTTTTTTTTCGTTTCTTGTTTGTTTTTTTTTCTTTTCTTTTTCTCCTACTCCCGAGTGTGTCTCCACCTTTTCTCGAAGAATAGGTTAGCATGATTACCTCGAAGTCAAACTCCTGGAATAGAAGGAGCCATCTCATCATTCATCCTTTCACGTCTGCTTTGTTCATCAGGAAGGACAGGGCCTCGTGATCCACATAAAATTTAAAGTGGGTAGATAGGAGGTAGTGGCAAAACTTCTCTTGGGCAAACACCATTGCCAAGCACTCAAGCTTTGTCACTGTATAGTTCCGTTCCCTATCAGTGACTTTTCAGCTTGCGTAATAGATGGATTGATCTAATTTCGAGGGGCCCTTTTGACATAGAACTGCGCCTAAGCCTTCAACCGGTGCATCAGTGTATACATGAAACTCCTTCGTCCAATCAGGAGGCTGCAAAATGGGTGTCTCTATCAGACACTACTTCAGAGTGTTGAAGGCTGTGTCACAATCTTCCGTCCAAATAAACTCTGCATCTTTCCTCAGAAGCTTGTGCTAGGAGGTTGCCTTTGTTGCAAAATGAGCTATGAACCTTCTGTAGTAACCCACATGGCCTAGGAATCCCCTCAACTGTTTGAGGTTGGTGGGTGCTGTCAGAGCTGCAATCTTTTTTATCTTTGCAGGGTCTATTGATATCCCTTGTGCAGAGACAATGTGGCCCAACAGAACTCCAGAAGAGACCCCAAAGATGCATTTGTTGGGGTTGAGGGAAATCCCATACTCCTCGCATCGGTCAAAGCATTGTTCCAAATGTCCCCAGTGTTCACGAATCAAACTATAGACACAGAAGTCATCCAAATATACCTCAATAAAGTCGTGCAGATGATTTTGGAATGCGGCCATCATGACTCACTGGAAAGTAGCAGGGGCATTGCAGAGTCCAAACGGCATCACTCGGTAAGCATAGGTTCCCCATTCTATGGTGAAGGTTGTTTTGGATTGGTCTTCTTCTGCTATCTGCACTTGGTTATATCCACTGAATCCATCCAGAAGGGAATAAAGCTCATGTCCTGCCACTGTGTCCAACAGTTGGTTTGTGAAAGGGATAGGAAAGTGATCCTTCTTCGTCTTGGAATTCAACTTGCGAAAATCCACACAGATTCGCAATTTGCCATTCTTCTTGGGTACAACCACGATGGGTGAAACCCATTCACTATTTACCACTAGATAGATGAACTCGGCTTCCAAAAGCTTCAGTGCTCTACTTTCACCAAGGTGGAATAATTCGGGTTCATTCGCTTCTATCGTTGCCGTACTAGCTTGGCATCAGGCTCCAAATCAATATGATGCTGACATATTGTGGGATCAATCTCCTTTAGGTCTTTGTAGGACCATGCAAACACGTTCAAATTCTCTTTCAACAAGTAGTACAAAGTTGATAACTCCTCCTCTGATAGGCTGCTACCCATCTTCAAATGGCATTCAGTGCCATCTGCATCCACAAAAGTTAACTGCCTTTCACATTCTACTTCACGGATGAAGGTCCCACTGACTGCTTCTGGGTACAGATCCGACTCCTTCAAGGGGGTGATGTCCTCTTCTGATGTCCCACTAGAACCAACTTCTTCTTTTGGTGGAGACTTAGGTTGCTCCTTGAGATGTTGAAATGGGATTAGAGCTATTTCGGGTTTGGTTTCAAGATTAGTTACCTCTTGGCTTGAAGACTCATCTTCTAATGACACGTCCAGGAACATCACATAACAGGGACCCTCTGATGCTTGTTAGGTTTGTGGAACTGGTGCTTGTTGACACGGTGCATCATCATCATCTTTTCTTGGCAAAGGTGGTTGAGGGCGGCATGAGCCACTGTTGAAAGACGGCTTGTTCTTCTTTAACCATTTCTTATAAAGATTTTGCATATGAGAAAATCCATTTACCAGACCAAATGGTACCATCGCCATTCTATCCCACAGCATGACCTCGTCTGCTTCTGATGCTTCTGGAACTTCTTCTTCATTTGTATCCTCTTCAGGTGGGATAGACTCTTCCGTCTTGCTTTCATAACCTTCTTCTTCCATATCATCTCCATCCTCTTCGGTCTTTGTCTCTGTCTCTGTCTCTGTAGGAGCTCTGTAAGAGAAGAACAGGTTCTCTGTTTCATCTTCTGCCTCTGTCTCTGGCTCTGCTATGGCCATGTAACAGGGAGAGTAGTACATCCATGCTTCTATCTCACTGTCAGAAGTGATTTCAGAAGTCATTCCTGGTTCAGGCAAGAAGTATTCACCCATTGTCAAGGGCTTTGCATCGTTTGGAAGTCGGCCTACTGTACCCACTGTTAAGGCACGTGCCTCTATTTTCTTGGGAAGGATCTGTTTGACAGCATCTTCGTTTGCTGATGTTCCATCTGTAGCCTCATTAGGGGAGTCAGAAGATAATTCCAAGGAGGTGGATCCATGTCCTTTTTTAGCACCATATAGCTTCAGCACCACTTTGTTGGGTCCTCTACCCAAGGTCAAGGTTCCTTTGAACCAATCCGTCCTTGCTCTGGCTTCAAAAAGCTATGGTCTGCCCAGTAATAGGGGGTAGGATGTACCATAAGAGTTTGGCTTCACCTCCAGATAGGTTAGCCAATAATCTTTTTCAGCCACTGTAGTCTTCACATATGGGAGAATGCCCAAAGGCTTGATTCTGCTCTGATCCGCCAGTCTGATGAGCCATTGGATTGGTTGCACACCTTGTAGGCCTAGATCATTCATTGTCACATCCATCATAATGTTCACTGATGAACCACCATCAATCAGTGCATTTGCAATAAAGCAAGCTTCTATCCACATGCCAGTCTATGGGGTACCCGGATCTAGGAAGGCGTTAGCCATGTCCACTTCTTTTACAGGCTCTGGAGCTTTGTTGGACTTTGTTTTGCTGTTGAGGGAGCAATCCTTAAGCCACCTCTTCTTGTCAGTATACTTTTGAACCTTTTTTGACATCTGGGAGACAACATCAATAATTGTCGAAATGTGAGGTTTGGTTTAAAGGTATCTAAATCTCTGACCAGATCGTATTCCTTAATAGGATCCACTGGCTTCTCTAACCGGTTAGGGAATGGGGCAACACCCATTTTCATTTTCCTTTTTTCTTCCAACAGGGGCATCATGGGGACTTCTTCTGCCACTTGTGGTACTTCCTCCTCTTCTATCTCCTAGACCTCTGGTCCTGTCTCTGGAATTGTCTCTGTGACTCTCTGTGGCACTGTAAGGCTCTATTCTATTCTGTTCTTCTGGTGGAAGATTGAACTTTACTGTTCTGGTAGGAGGATTGTTTTCTTTCTGGATAGGTGGTTCCTTCTTCTTTGCACGCGTGATGGCAGCAACTTCCAATTCCACTAAATTGGAGGTAGGCTCTTGGGCCTTGGCCGGATTATCAGTAGCACTGTTTTTTACTGGGGCTGGGCTTGGACAGTCTTTCGCAGTGTGGCCTTCTCCTTTGCATTGACTGCATAAGGGCTTGTAATCCACTGACCTTTTGGGATTTGGACAATTTGGTGAAATGTGTCCCTTTTCTCCGCATCTGTAACACTCCACTTCTGATCTCTGACCACCGCCAGACTGTCTTCCTCTGTAACTTTGAGAGGGAAACCTCCTTGGACCGAAATTAGGACCAAACTCTCTAGGCTTGGGTCCAATATCCTGTATTGTCATTTTGGATTCCAGCAAGTTGAATCTTGCGTCTTCTTCCTTCCTTCTTCTATCATGCATCTCCTTCAGAGAGCAAATATCCTTGGTATGGTTCTTCAGCAAATAGTAGGAATAGAAAGCTCTAGAAATGGTTGGTTTTCGTGTACATTCAGTGGCTAAATGGCCTGCTTGATGACACTTACCACACCAAGTATTTGACTGCATCACATCTCTTCATGCTCCTGCCACATTGGATATGCTAGCGGTATTCACTTTCAGCGTCTGTAGCTGCTCTGTAATCACATCCATCAACTCATTTTTTATATTTGCAACTGAGTTGGATAAATAATCCTTCCAGCTTTCTCCTCCTGAGGTGCTAGCAGTAGGGTTTTGAGGAGTCTCTGTAATCACTGCATAAACAGGTTGGGCTGGTACAGAAGGGTCTCTGTTCTGATTCTGATTCAGAGCTCCTATTTGAACTGTTGGCTATTGGCTCCAATTGGTAGGGTTCCATTGTTGCTGTTGATTTGGCATTGGGAAAATTGGTTGGGACCATTGTTGTTGTGGTTGAACCATCATTTGAGGCATTGATTGTGGCCACTGTGGATTTGGTGCACTATACTGTGATACTGGGTCATCTGTTGGTAGGGGTAGGGGACTGTCCCTGGGACTGCATTTGGTGGGTACATCATTCCTGGCATCAGAGGAGGTAGGACTCCTCTTCCTGGATTCATCGCCAATCTAGCTTCCACTTCATCGTACAGTCTTGCACCTTCTGTTGCAGCTTGCAGTGTGGCTGGTCTTTGCAGCTCCACAAACTTACAGACTTCTATTGTAATCCTCTAAGAAACACCCCCTTTTGAATGCCATCATCTAGATTATGGTTAGTCCATCTCTTCAGGATGGATTCCATTCGTGAGACATAAGCTTCTACTCTTTCTCCAGAGGACTGACTTAAATTCATAAATTCTTCTCGCATCCGCTCTTCAAAACCTTCACGCCTAAATTTAGTGAGGAAGGCCAACTTCAGGTCGTCCCATGTGCCAAAAGTTCCTGCTGCTTGTCTCTCATACCACTGAAACGCCGTGCCCTTGAAAGTGGCAGGGAATATTGCTAACCAATGCTCAGGGGTTCTGGCATTGTTAGCCACACATGCTACCATAAACTCTGCTACATGAAGATCGGGGTCTTCATTGTACTCTCCCTTAAAAACTGGCAATGGAACTACATTCGTTGGCTTGTCATCAATATTTTCAGGATGGATCTGGCTTGGAAGTGGACCTCCAGCAGGAGGAGGAAGGGCTTGATGTGCCATTGGGACTTCTGTAAAGAGTTTCACAAGGGTGTCAAAGGCGGCTTTTGCTGTGAGCTCGTTCTCAGCTTTGATTTTTGCTTTCTCTCTTCTCACGTACCTCTGGACTCATTCTAATGCTTGCCTCTTTATTGCATCATTCATCAGGGGGTTGGCTCCACTATGTTGTTAGTGCTCCACAGAGGGATAACAGAAGGCTTTAGTCTCTGGAGGACTCTCTTCCCAACATTTATTCCACTTCTTCCTTTTCAACGTCTCTGAATTCTGCTTTCATGCCACTGCACAGAGGAAGGTATTCGGTTTTAAAGGTGTCAAAATGCATACGTCTAAGCATTGTGGTGGTGCCATCATCATAGCAATGCCAGCTTCTGATGGTTTCAACAGTGTATATTGTGAAAAACACTCTGTCTACCAACTTTCAGTGGGTTGCCAATTGAACAAACAGAAGATTATTAGTACACCAAGCATCCCATGTATCTTACTGTTGAGCATCTACGAACAAATTCCAACTCTTTCCTTCTTGTCTTCGTGAACCTCTATAAACCAAGACTCCTGAAGCTTCTTGACTATTTCCCACTTGATGATATCTGGAAACTTCTCAATGAATGCCAAATCTTCCATGGATGGTCATTCTCTCCATTTCTGCTCTTCAGTTTGTTCCCAAATAGTTTGCCACTAAGATGCAAGTTTCTGCTGCTTCAACAGGAAGAGGAAACTGTCCACCACATAGAGCATGCATCATGATGGTGATGTGTTTCCACCATTGTGGGATGAACTTCTTGTGGAAAGTGGATTTGATTATGAGAAATTCCAACTCTTCAGTGGAAGAAGGAACTTTACAAACATCCATTGAATTCTTATCTTCTTGGCAATGCCATTTCCTTCATTTTCAGCTGCTTCTAGTGCTTGTTGATGGCAAGTTTCCCCGGCTGTGCACCAAAAACATGGAGCCCCAAGAGGAACACCAAGGAAAAGGAAATTCTCTTGCAAGAAAATCTATCTTGTAACATCAACAAGCTTTTATTTCATTCTATTGATCGTCAAAACAAAGAAAATAACAATTCTTCACGCAGCATCATAGTATATATCTCCCACGGATTTGATAGAATCAACCATATTCTTCAACATCTTCACAAAATCCATCAATAGAACAAAGAACACAAAGGAATACACCATCTTTGAATGGAAATACATCACATAGTATTCATCTTCAATATCTTCATAGTTCTCTCTCTCAATCTCTCACATACAATCATACTATTTTGATAGATTTGGCTATCTCTAACTCTCTCTCTCTCTCTCTCTCTCTCTCTCTCTCTCTCTCCATCAATAGTATATCATATCCTCACTACAATCACTCAATAATAACCCTCAATAATCCTTCTTAGGTCGTGGATGCACCTCCCAAGAGGTATGTCTGATATGAAGAGGCACCAGAGCCACTATAATGACTCTTCATAGCTCACCATTGTCACTTCACTCCAGTCTTTACTTGAGTCTTCAGCAGCTACTTCTTTGACTTCTTTTAGCTATTTTGCACTTGAATTCACCTCTTTCCAAGGCTAGAAAACTTTCCCAAGCTACACTCTCATCCAACAGAACACATACAGAGGCATACAGAAGGTCTACAGAAGGTCAGCAGAAAGCATCAGAACCACATAACTCATACCAAAACCATTCCAAACCATCAAAAATCACTCAATAATCTTTCAAACAATCTCAAACCCTATCAATCAATACTCCATCCTTCCTTACAGAGAGAAAACAGAACAAAATAGAAGCTCAACAGAAGCTATAAGGACCAATCAAAACATATCAGAGCATCATCAGAACTTCACATCTCTACTAATAAACATCATGAGCTTAATAAAACCATTCCAACCTATCCAAAACACTCTCAAATCACTTCCAAACCAATCAATCATCTCATAAAATCAACCATTCAGCTCTCAAAAACAACAAAAATTAGCCAAAAAATAGGTCATTTCAACACTCAACAATAATACATTGTAATAATGAAGAAAAACCATCACAATCTCTCTTTTGTAGTGGATACCCCTCCCGAGAGGTATGTCTAATATGAAGGGTCACCAAAGCCACTATAGTGTCCTTTCGTAGCTCAATAGTGTTAGTGTCACTTCAACCTTTACTTAAGTCTTCACTAGATACTTCTTTCACTTCTTTGAGCTATTTTGAACTTGTATTCATCTCTTCCCAAGATTAGAAAACTTTCTCAAGCTACACATTCATCCTATAGAATACAAACATAACAGAGACAGAGGCTCTACAGAAGTATTTATCTCAACTAAAATCATTCAAAACCATAAAAAATCATTTAATAAACTTCCAAACACCCTTGAACTACATCAATCATCATTCCAACCTCTCATATAGAAAGAAATCTGAACAAAATAGAAGCTTAATAGAACTAATCAAAACCTATCATGCATTCAATAAAACCTTTCAGCACATCATATCTCTACTGAAAAACATCACGAGCTTCTTAAATCTATTCAACCTTATCCAAAACTCTCTCAAAAACTTCCAAACCATTTAATCATCATTCAAATATTACAAAAAACACCCAAAAATCCCACAAAAAATAGCAAAAAACACAATCATATTAACCCTAAATATATATCCCCACACTTAATCAGAGGGCATCCTCACGATCCCAGAAAATAATAAAAGTTCAAAATAATAGCTCATCACTTTACCTTCAAATATCCAATCAGAAACCAAGAAGGACTCTATCTTTGTCTCCAAAAAAGGAAACCTGTATCTAATCCATTATTCATGGAAAAATCCCAAAACAAGATATCAAGAAAAGACTTAGTCAAACCAACCAAATTTAAACAAAATCTTAAAGGATATGAGAGTTTGACATATGCATAGTGACCAATTTATTTGAGGTCCTATTAGAAAATCTGCTGAACTCCATCCTCAACGTCTAAGGATCTTGAGATCACAACCTATGTAACCATTAACCAACTGAGGAGGATAAGGGATAAAAGTGGTAGGAGAGGGAAGAGAAACATTTTCCTTAGTGCCTTACAAAGTTTGCCTCCTTCATGGCTCTATACAATTGCCAAAAAGATGTTTAGTGTTTGTTTCCCTATCATCCAAGTTTTGCAACTTTCCTACCATCCAAACCCTTTCACAAGCTTTTGTTTGAAAATCTCAAAAGTCGTAACACTTTGAACCCCTTTTGTAAAAGACTAGCATGGCTAGCCAAGGCATATCCTTTGGAGGAAAAAAGACATCATCAAATGCCACTTCTTGTATCTTGATCAGTTTTTAGGAGTGAGGATGTAATATGCTAGGCCTCTCATATCTAATGATAGTTTCATTACACATTTTTATCAAAAAGTTTATTATTATATTCATGATAGCTCTAAGTCAATTTGTAATCGCATTGAGATGCATACTTTGCAATTTCACTCAAGACAAATATCAAAACTCCTTATGCACATGGACCATGGCTAAGATTTACAAGGAATAGAGAAAAAATTGAGTGAGATGGCCTTAGCCTTAAGAGGATCTAAAGGGGCATAAGAAAAGGGGGAGGGGTTAGTTGTTTTAGTGTACTGGGTTGTCCCCCCCCCCCCCCCCCCCCACAAAATCCCAAAATCTTTTTGAAAGTGAAATTTTAAAAAGCCCCCCCATTGGGGGTAAAGGCACTTATGTCTATGTTGCCCTATATTCACTTCACATGTATACTATAGGTGGCAGTCAACAAGCACCCATAATTATTACTTTATTCTTTATTCTTTTATGACTAGTGAATCAAGGAAGGGCAACAATCACACATTGTGATTGTTGGGGTTCCCACATATGGTTTCTCTCTCTCTCTCTCTCTCTCTCTCTCTCTCTCTCTCTCTCTCTCTCTCTCATAGCTCTTGCTTTTGCTTGTGTGCTTCCACTCAAAGCTCTAACTTTCAACTAGTATTAGAGCCAACCATTCGAGGAGCTTCTTCATCCTTTGCTTCAACTTGAATTCAAAGCTTTAGCTCAAGGTTTCATGGTAGTCATTGTTTCTTCCTCCCTTGAGGTATGCATTGAATCTTTCCTTCTCCTGCTGCCTTGTTATAACTTGCTCCTTGCTTGTTAAGAAGCTTCGCAAGGCTTAGCTAAGCCTTTTTAGCACTTATTGAGCTAAGGAGCAGCCATTTTATCCATTTTGAGTGGAGGAGTAGCCATTCTATCCATTTTGAGTGGATACAAAGCATGCTATAGAAGTGGTGTACTATTATGTAAGCTGTACAGCATTGTTGTATACTGGCCATAACTTTTGCATACAATATCTGATTCAAGCAATCTATAGCTAGAAATAAAGAGCATAAGAGCTACAAACTAAAGCACTCACACAGAGTTGATTTTATGCAATTTTTTGTTCCCTGTTCAATACAAAACAGAATAATTCTGGTTTGGACAGTAAACAATTAATTCCATAATGCATGTTTGATGCTTTCGGGATGCTATTTTAATGCATGGATGTTATGGCTATGCTTTTGGGATGGTATTTGGATTTTTTAGAGCTTAATTAGCTCAGTTTTATAGAGGTTTATTGCTATCATAATAGTTTGGATAGCATTTAGCATGCAATAGTAAGCTTCATTCTTTGAATGCCTATTGTATCTGTAATAGTTTGGATAGCAAGCTTCATGCTTTGAATACCTATTTTATCTATAATAGTTTGGATAGCAAGCATGCAACGGTAAGCTTCATGCTTTGAACTCCTATTGTATCTATATGGTATTTCGAGTATGCTATATGTCTACAGTGATGTCTAGCATTGATCGGAGCTTGGATATTGTTATGACATACTTTGACACTCGGATTTGAGCTACATTTGATGTACTTGGGCTTTGTTTAGTTGCTTTGAGAATTTATGCTTAGTCACTTACAGATATTGAAGCTTCATTTGACACATACTCTTGAATGTGTTTGTGAGCACTTGGGCTTTGATGTATATGTCTTGAGCTTTTGTTACTCACTTTGCATTCTAGCTTCCAATGGGAGATGTTTGTACTTACTTGGCAAAGCTTGGTTCTTTTGAGACCATGGGACTCTTGGTTCATCTATATGCTCTCTTGTATGCTATTGGATGTTGTTACCTCCACTTGTGGGATAATTCGATTCTGCATGCTTTGGATACCATCACTTAACTCTGTTAGGAGTTTTTTAGTGATGCCTATGCTTATTCGATGTATGGCTTATTGACAATTTGAGTTTATGATAGTCTTTGATACTAGTGATCTATGCTTAGTCACTGTTATTCTTTGTATCCCAGTTACACCTCTGATATTCCTAGTAGTGGGAGCTTACTTTCTTGGCTATTTATCCACAGTTAATTGACATATACAACTATCATTATTTCAACATTGCTATAATTACAGTTTTCAACATTATCTTAGAGAGCATATATTGTACTTTAGTAGTTTATTGCTTGTACTTGGTAGGTAGTTATATACTTTGGTATTCCCTTCTATTTTGCCTTTCTTTTGGATGAGTTTTGGGGGCTATTTTGAAATCATTTACAACAATCCATTCTCTTATATTTTACATTGGTATACTATCATTCTAGCTAGTTCTTGGAATGATAGTTTCATTTTTAATATTAAAAAGCTTGGTGGTACAAACTTCATGTATTGGAAGATGTAGATATGGAAGGTATTGGTTCAAAAGAAGCAAATTAGGCCTTTGAAACTTGTATAAATCTTGAAGGCATTGATTAGGATAGTTGGGATGAGTTGGATGAGGTATATAAATCCACTATTAAATTGTCATTATCTAAACAGGTTTATTTCAATGTTGTGGCACCTAAGGATAGTGCTTGATAGTTATGAAAAAAGATATGTAATCTTTATGACAATAAAAGTATTGCTTTACGTATGTATTAGTTAAAATAGCTCATGGACCTTCACATGAAGCAAGGGACTAGTGTCTTTGCATATTTGAATGAGGTTCACTCAATTTTCAACAAATTGACTTTGCAAGGCATTGAGTTTAAGGATAATCTTCCTTTCTAAGTCATGGGACACTTTTTGTACTGCCATATGTGCTAATATGCTTAAGGATGGTTTGAAACTCTAGGATATTGAGAGTACCTTACTCACAGAGGAGGTAAAAAGAAAGAATATGGATTCAACTTGTACTTCTCATGCATTGATTATTAGGGACAAACATGATGATAACAACAGTAATGACCATTGTGGTAGAGACTCACATACGTCTCAATCTTATGGGCAATCTCATAGTAAGTCATTATTGTGGGAAGTAGGTTCATATTAGGCCACAATGCCATAATATGCATGATGATAAGCACAAGGAGAAAGGCAATAATTTTAGTGCACGATAAGTTTGATGATCATAGCATTATTCCTAGTAAGTTTGGCATGAAAATTGAGGTGCTAAATGCCTTGAAGCTTGAGTGTGATAATGATTAAATCTTGACAACTTCTTCTCTTGATGCTAGTCAGTTGGCTAATGCATTGTCCACTTTTTCTCAATGTTGGCTTCTTGATTTTGGGGCTTGTTTTCATGTTAGTCCACATTAGGATTGCTTTCATTCCTCTCGTAACATGATAGGTTTTATGAGACTAGAAAATGACTTGGCATTGGATATTGTTCACATTGGTGATATTAGACTCAAGTTTTCTTCAGGCAACACTTTTGTTTTGTATGATGTACTCCATGTTTCGACTTTGACCAAAAGGCTACTCTCTACTAGAGAGTTGAATGATGTAGGGTATCATGTATCTTTTGATGATTCTCTGTGTGGAAGATTACCCATGGGAATCTTGTCTTTGCTCAAGTTGCAAAGTTTGGTAGCCTCTATCCCTTGCTTCTATCTAGATTTATTGACCATGTTTTGGCTATGGCTAACAAATCACATGTATCTTTATGGCATTGTTGCCTTGGGCACATGTCCTTAAAAGGAATAAAAATGCTTGATTGTTTGCAGAATCTTTCATTCCTTGAGTACATATGTTTTGTTCATATGATCATTGTCCTTATGGTAGACAAACACACAATTCTCATAAGAAGTCTGGCATTACATGCATGGGTGAGCCTTTGGCTCTTATTCATTATGATGTATGTGGTCCCATGCCTTGTTAATCACTAGGTGGCATGAAGTACTTTGTGACTTTCATTGATGAACCAACTTGGGTATAAGCCAAAATGCCTAAAGTCAGATAATGGGGGTGAATATGTCTCCAAAGAATTTAAGCAGTTTTGTGATGAGTGTGGTACTAAGTGCCAATTGATTGCCCCTTACATCCACCCCAGAATTGTGTTGTAGAGTGCGTGAACAAGATGATTCAAGAGAGTTTTTGTATTGTGCTTAACCAAACATGCTTACCACAACATTTTTGGGTGAGGTGGTTACTATTACCATACACTTATAAATAGATTCCTATGCATTGTCATTGATTGTTAAGTTGTAGAGGAGGTATGGTCTAGAAAACCTCTATCATATGCTCACTCTATCACCTATGGGATTTGTAGGCTAGGAAGGTTATCCATAGCTATGATGTTGTTCTCTATGAGGAGAAGATGCATAAGTAGCCTGAGCATGTACTTGAGATACACATAGTGATATTTAGGAGGAGCCTCCTATTACACTATAGCCAGCTAGACAATATGTAACTCATATTTCACTGGACCATGATCATGCTTTTGGATAGAATGTATAGGCCCTACAACTTGTTTTGCAACATCTACCAAAGATGGATGTCAGCTTGATCAGTTTGCACCCTTCATGGACTATATTATAGTGACAGATATTGTTGAGCTTCTTACCTATGATCAAAATATGCTCAGAGATTATAGTCACTCTTGGGAGAGGGTCCTGCATTCAGAGTTGGACTTATTATAGAAAAATCATATGTAAGATTTGGTTCCTTTGCCTAGTGAAAAGTGTGTTTTGCCATGCAAGTGGATGTACAAGTTAAAGAGTATCCTTGGATACCCCAAGCCAGCAAATAAGGCCAGATTGATTGCAAATGGTTTTAAGTAGAAGCATGGTGTTGACTTTGATGGGGCCTTCTCTCTTGTGGTCAAGATGACTACCTTACACTTGCTATTGGATTTGGTTGCTTAGCTAGATTTGGACCTTTATCAAATGGATGTAAAGATGACTTTCTTACATGGGGATCTACATGATGAGATCGATGTGCAATAGCCTAAGGGGTTTGAGGAAAAAGATAGGGAACACCTAGTGTACAAGTTGAGAAAGAGCCTTTATGGCCTTAAGTAGACATCTAAGGAATGGTACCACAAGTTTGATTCTTTTATGTATTCACAAGTATATACACATAGTGATATGGATCTATGTCTCTACATGAAGAGAGCTCATTATGGCAGCCTTATTATTTTGATACTTTATGTGGATGATATGTTGATTGCTGGGAGAGCTCATGATGAGCTAGATGCCTTGAAAATTCAAGTCAAGAAGAGCTTTGAGATTAAGCATATGGAATAGGCCTCACATATTCTTAGCATGTGCATTACACGCAATTGCTCTAAGGGGCTCTTTTACTTACCCATAGAAGGACTATACATAGAAAGTCCTTGAGTTCATGATGTTAAGCCTATTAGCTATCCCTTACCTTCCCATGTGAAGGGAAACTAGGAAAATTGAGCCTAGTTAGATTAGCACAATGCCAAGATGGACAAGATCCCTTATGCATATGCAACGAGTAGTTTGATGTATGCCATGATAGCCACTCATCTAGACATAACATTTGCAGTGGATGTTGTGGCATGCTACATGGCTATAGTAGGCCGGCAACATTGGGATGCTATATCGTGAGATACCTAAAAGGCACTACATATATGAGGATTTTCTATGGTGGTCAAGATACTATAGTCATGATTACACTGACTTCAACTATGTAGGACATGTAGATAGTAGAAAGTCCACCTTTTGATATACATTCACTTTTACTAGGGCATGCAATTTCTTGGATGTTCAAGGTGCAAAAATGCATGGACTTATCTACTATTGAGGCAGAGTATATTACAGCCACCACTGAGGCTTGCAAGAAGGCCCTATGGTCTGGTGATAAACCTTGATGTTACTATTACTCCTACATTGCATTCCAATTCTATGAGTGCTATTTAGTTGGCCAGTCTTCCATACAAAGACAAAGTACATTGAGGTGTGATATCCCTTCATCAAGGAGGTAGTAGAGGATAAGTTTGCTGAGCTTGCTAAGATCTTGCGATTGACGAGAATCTTGCATATCTGCCACTAAAAGCCTCTCAACAAAGCATTTTGCCTTTCTTAGGAAGATGATAGGCATAGGATGAGATGACGCCTATTCCTCATCCTATTATACTTTATGTACATTTGTACCTTGTCACTTTTTCTTGTCCTCTCCTCATTAGAGACACATTCACCTTTAAGTGGGAGGTTGTTGGGGGTAAAGACACCTGTGCCTATGCCACCCTGTATTTTTAGTTCACACACCATGACTGCACACCTGTACATAGCAGGTGGCAAGTGCCTATCACTATCACTTTATTCTTTATTCTTTTAGTGACTATTGAATAAGGGAAGGCCAGTCACATATGTGACTGTTGGAGTTTCCATATATGATGTCTCTCTCTCTTGCTCTCTTGCTCCATCTACCATAGCACTTGCTTCTACTTGTGTGCTTCCACTAGGGCTCTACCTTTCACCCCCCCCCCCCAATGATTAGGGAGCTGCCATGGCTCCCCTCCTATCCATCCTTGTCTCCCCCTCCCACTTGATGGCGTCAAATGTTAGCACCCTATAGAAGGGGGAAAAAAAGGATCCTCTCTCCATATGCGGCTAATTGACAGCACATCCACTATAATCATGAGAGAAAAAAGTCCCCCACCTATAAATCTACATTTGATACATGAGATACTATGAGCTCAATAACATCTCTCCCCCCTGCCCTTCTCTCATTTTCTATAAATTAAACATATGGTTGGTTCATGTATCTATTATGAACATTTAATTTAGCTTTAAATTTGAATATTTTGATTACAGTAATTTAATTTGAAGAAAGAGAGTACATTTAGCAAGAGTAAGAAAAATAGATATCTCTTTCTATTTATGAAATTTAATCTTATAAGAAATGTGTGTATGTGTATGTGTATCTCTCTTTAATATGGGTATTTATGCAAAGACGTACAAAAAAAAAAACTAAGGGCATTTTGATTGTAGAACTATGGCTTTAGCTAGTTCTACAACAATCAGTAGCTCCCTAATTTTTTAAATTGGTATTTAGTGTGTTTGTTTATGCATATGTATGTGTGTTTACCAACACACATTTTGCATATAAATAAGTGTTTAAGTCATCGTGAAATTTATAAATGGAGCATGTTTACTACAACATAAAATATCACGTTTATATTCCATGAAACAAGTGTGATTTTGAACATGTCTCTTTTGACAGGTTTTTAATTATGACTATAGATGTGCCTTCTAGTTTTTTTTCTAGTTCAAAAAATGTGTCAATTTGGATGTTTGTGTCTTGAATCCTTTGTCGTGAAAGTAAACTTTGTCTAAATCTTTCCTCATTATGATTATCATATTTTTTACATACAATGGTATTGAATAAATCATGGAACTCTTTTCTAAATAGAATAAATGAATTATTTCTTTTTCAAAAAAGAGATTATTGATATTGAAATTCCTAAAATATTTTTTTAGTAAAGAAATTGTATAATTACTTTAAATACTATATTTAACAATAGAAATCCAAATAAAGTTATTAAATTGTATGAGTCATTATCACAAGAACTACTACTCATAACTAAGAAGGTCTATATGTATGATAGAGAAAATAATATAGATAATAGTTGTACCAAACACAATTAGGAGATTAAACTTTACTTAAACACTAAGGGATTTAGGAAATGATAGTTAAAATACTTAAAAGTTTGAAGATTTTAAAATGAACCATTTAATGTTGAGACTAAGAAAAACTAAATATGCAGATGTGTTTGTCTTAAAAATTAGTCAATCTACAATTTTATGGCACATCAATCTAATAATGAGAGCAACCTAGACCAAATATGTATAATAAGGTCCAAGAAGAATGTGCTTTTCATGTAATAAAATATTGAAAGAAGAGAAAAGAAATTGAGAGCGAAAAAAGAAATTCAACTTTAGCTTTGGAGTAAAAATATTGGTGTAAAAAACAATTAGCCTTTTTGGGAGATAAAGTATACTTAATAAAGGAGAACTCGAATTAGACTACTTTTTTTAATAGAAAAAGAGAGAAAGAGGAAAAAAACATCTCTCTCTCTCTCTCTCTCTCTCTCTCTCTCTCTCTCTCTCTCTCTCCATTTATCCAAACCATCTCCCTTTAGGAAAGAAATAAATATCTCTTCACACCACAAGTTAGGACAAGCCCTTGAAGTAGGGGACCCTAACATTGCGAGGATTATAGTGGCATAGATTTGCAATAAGAAGGAGAAGGTTGATCATAGTGTCCTCAAGCATCTTGGAGTATGGTACCTATTTCTTGATTATTCTCTTTCATACTACCTAAGCATCTTATATTACCACCCTTCTTGGGCTTGTTTATATCTAAATTATTCCCCAATCCACTTACTTAAGCTATTGCTTTTGTTTACAAGTCTTAAGAGGCGATTCAAGTACTGATAAATATCCGGATCAATTTCTTAAAAATGAAGCATATTATTGTACCTTTTCATCTGTCCAAAGCAATAGCAATTCAAAGTTTGGAGGTTGTTCATGAGCATACGAGCAAATTGTATCTCAAAACATATTTCCAATGGCCCCAAAAAGACATAGGAAGATTGCGCATGCACCCAGCTATTGACATATTTCACTAGTATCCCTATAGGTTATCACTCAAAGATTGGCTAGGCATCACTTGAGTCACAATCTAACTTGTGATTAAGGAGATTTAGGGAGAGTGAGAGAGCACTATTATATGGGGCAATTGTTTCTATCTATAGGACCATGACAAGCCCATCATTCAAATATATTTGGAGATATATATCTTTAGTCATGCTTTTATTCATGGTAGTTCACTAAAAATTTTATTTATCTCATAGGGTCTTGTTATTTTACCAGCATAGAGATGTTGCAAACCATAGTGGAAGCATATAACTATTAGAATTGTGGTTTGTTGTGCATAAATCATTCCATCATGTTGTGCGAAGCATGTCCCTTCAATTCTTTGTGAGGTCTAAAAAATTACAAATGAAGTGAGGGGCTAGCCTCATTAGCTTGGCATGACACAATGTCACACAAAGCATAGCTAGCTAGCTAGTCTCTTCCTCAAGGGGTTCACCATAAAATATGTAAGAGTAGTATGTGAGTTCATCAAAAGGGGTTAAGTGGAAATTTACAAAAAATAAGAACAAGAAAACATAATGTGAGCATAACATACATCTGAAATTTATGTATTTTCCTTCACGCAGTTGCATGAAGTCTCCACTCAATAGATACTTTAAACATGAATTAGGAAAACATAATATGAGCATAACATACATATGAAATTTATGTATTTTCCTTCACGCAGTTGCATGAAGTCTCTCCACTCAATAGATACTTTAAACATGCATTAGGAAAACTAAAGCCATGCTTTGGGACTCCCAACACACGAAATATTATAAGCCTTCATCATTCAATGAAGATTTGAGAGAACGCTTTTAATTTTAAAATCTAAGGCCACTTTGGTAGTAATATGACTAAAAAATCTCCAAAACCTTACAAATAGTCAAGGTTGAAGGGTGTTGTATTGACTTTGAAACTTTTTTTTTGTGAGTACTGTAATAGTACTAGGTAGAGTCAACCCAATCATCACGACAATATGATGGTGGGTCCATGTGTACGGGATGACATTCATCAATGTAAGGAGAAAGAGAACACGATGCCAAAAGTGGTTGAGAGCTTTTCCCCCTAATCAGTACATAGAACCACCAAAGCTAGTTGAAATGTGCCAACAATTAGGGAGAAAATTTGGTCTTGACACCATTTAAAAGAAAAATGAAGTAGCAAGTCTCGCTAATGTTCAATAACACAAGAGGGATGGCCCTTTTCAACAATTATGGTGGTTGCCAATTGTGATGCATTGTTGAGGGGGAAAACAAAATGGGTGGGTCTTGCCCATCTATAATTTCACATTGCGAATGACCCTTTAATGGGTATGCTTGCCCAACAATTTCAATCCTATTTTGGGTTACTAATAATCACACTTATTTGAATTGTGCACCCGAATTCCAAGGGTAATCAACATTCTCAAGAATGATACCCTAATTAGAAACTCGAAGAAAAGGAAGAGAGAAGGGTCAAGAAGTGTTGAGATATTTGCAATCACACATACTTCAGTCCCTTTGTGAGGAGCAATGAGGGCTCAGGACCAGAATCCCATATGCACAATAGGAGAAAGTACCAACCCTCAAATCCTATAAAGCATTGTACTTGCACTCTTTTTCTAAAGCAATGATAGTACTCTTTTCTTTCCAGTAAAGTGTCATGTCACTGTCAATACACAAGATTGTGTTTCTGAGTCCAAATTTGTCCTAGTCAGGGTAATGTCTTCATGAGTTTTTTTTTCCTCTTTCAACCTCCATAGCTTCTACATCTGCCATGCTCTAGATCCCGCATATTTCACATGGTATCAAAGCTCACTTGAGCATGCATCAACTCTCCTTTTAGTCCTCTCAACTCCTTTTCATCTCAGCTCAGCTTAGTTTGAGTATTGGACCCTATCTCCAACTTCATTTGCATTCCTACCTTCAATGAAGCTTCCATGGCAGCCATAGCCAGCAGCACCCTGTCAGCTTGAAGCTTTCATATCTCTCTTCACAGGCCAAATCTCTTTGAACTTCCTTCTGGAGAAGTGTTTATCTTCTAAAGATCCTTCTTGGCACCTCAATCATTGAGATTGGGCAACTATAGCTTCAACATTGCCTCTTTTCAGAGTTACTACCATAACTATGTCCGTGGACACCTATCTACCTCTGTTGGAGCAGCCATATCTCATCAACCAGGCCATATCTCTTCGAGCTTTCTTCTCAAGAGTTGTTCTTCAGGTCAAGGAGCAACTTCTTGGCACAAAAATCAACGAGATTGATGCACATCATGCCCTGGATTTGCATTTTTCCAAATCTGGGCACAGTTTTGATAGCGACCACTTGAAGGCTTAGATCTCTCAACTCGGGCAAAATGAGTACAAACCCTCTTAGGGGGAGTTAGAACCATTAGTGAGGGTCTTCCATCTCAAAGGGTTTGAGTAGATTCGACTTGTGGAGCTCGTGGGAGCTCATTTACCAGTCCGTTGGTCCCTATTTTGACAGGACAGCCATAGCCAAACTTCACCAAGCTTAAAAATCTCATAATTTTCTCTCTTCTGCCTTAGAACAACCCACTGCCACTCAAACCTGAAGGTCCCAGCATCAAATCAAGAAGGGAAAGATCTGGATCTAAAAGAACTTGAAGGATTTTTGCAGGTTTGAAAGACTCAAGGAAGAAACATAGTGTTTATTGGCACTCATTTTTAGTAATCTAAACACTTGTGTCTCTTGACACATCTCAACCAGCTCTTCTACTGCTTAAATTTGATAAGTCTGAAGCTGATTTGTTGCTGGTCTCTTAAGTCGAACATGGGCAAAGATTCTCCAACTATCCGTTTCAAAGGAGTCGGGTTTCATACCTGGCAGACCCGTATCAAACTGATCCTGATGAAGAAGGGTCTCTGGGCCATTACCACTGGAAAAGAAAATAAGCCTTGTGATGCAGATCTTACTATCACTTGGCAAAAGAACGATGATAAGGCTCAGGCCATTATCAAACTGGAGCTAGACGACAGGTATGTCCACCATGCGGATAACTGTGAGACTTCACAGGATACATGGAAGAGACTTGACACTTTGTTCGGTGCATAGTTTAAATCATCAAAGTATAATACATCTAAATTACATGGAAGGACTTCTAATCCAACTTGTAGGAATCAACATTAAAATGGAAGAAGATGTTTGCAGGTGTTCTACTTAAGAGTTTGCCTCCTGAATATAATAATGTATCAACAACTCTAATTAATATGCCAAACCCTGAACTTGTTGATATCTAGGCATCACTGTTAGAGGAGGAAAAGAAGCTAAAAACTAAGGAAGAACCAAGTACCTCTAGAGATGAGCATGCATTATATGTTGGCAACATGTAAAAAGGCAAGAAGGATAAGCTCTTCTGTGATTTCTGCAGAAGGATCGGACACACCGAGAAGTTTTGCCACGCCAGAAAGAGGTCCCAAAAGGCCTATCTAGTTGCAATCAAAGAAGAAGAAGAAAACAGAGAAAAGGAAGAAGAAGAAGAAGACCACCAGGAGAAGGACAAACCTCATCGGTCCTTCTATTCAGACATACTTTTTTAGTTGTGTATTTCCTAGCCTTAATGCCTCAGACATAAACTTGTAAACTCCTCAGGTATCCTTATACTACAGTCTCTATACACTTTGTGAGGCCCCTGCTACAGCCTTTGGATGTCCATCATGTTTGTGGTACCCACACTTAGCCTTTTCTGCGACAGCCTCTGGTGTTTTGCCATGTTTATGGTGTGCCCACACTTTGCAGGTGTTGCTTTCAATAAATCCTCTACACACTTTGTACTTTTGGTTGTGATTGAGAAGGGGTGTTGAGATATTTGCAATCACACCTACTTTAGTCCCTTTGTGAGGAGTAGTGAGGGCTCAGGTCCAGAATCCCATATGCACAGTAGGAGAAAGTACCACCACTCAAATCCTATAAAGCATTGTACTTGCACTCTTTTTCTAAAGCAATGATAGTACTCTTTTCTTTCCAGTAAAGTGTCATGTCACTGTCAATACACAAGATTGTGTTTATGAGTCCAAGTCTCAATCTTGGAACCTAATTCACTTGTGTAACAGTTTGTCCTAGTCAGGGTCAATGTCTTCATGAGTTTCTTTTTCCTCTTTCAACCTCCATAGCTTCCGCATCTGCCATGCTCTAGATCCCGCATATTTCACAAGAAGTGCTCTGACACTGTCTTTAAGGGCTATCAATTAGCTTTAATGATAACCTCTATCACTTGACAAGTGGCGGCATCCCCAATGCATGCATGCAACCAACAACACAAATGTTCAACTAGTGAATGAGTGCATGGAGATGGGAAGACAATCAAGCTCAATGGTGACACCATGGAACTGGACTTTGTTAATGCAGTTCGCAAGTGGGAGATCAACATGACAGAGGTGGAGAAGGATTTGAGGGCAAGTTTGAAGGAGTATAATGATGTCACGAAAAAATTGGTGGGGGAGGGTAGGAAGATCCTGCAGGCCCTTACAGCCTTTAGCCTTCCTAAACTCAAAGCTAAGTTCTCAAAGTTTGATAATGCTAGGGTGTTTTTTACTTTCTAGGTAATGTTCAAAGTGAATTTGAATTTATTAAGTGGTTCTCCAATACTTATCAAGCAAAGAGCTTCATTGGTACAATTTTGATTTGTGGGGTGAGGGTTTTATTTTTCTCTACTTTCTAATGGATCTAAGAGAGACTTGGTGTTGGGAAGCTCTATTGGCTTCTCAAGGAACCTAGTGTATGTAGTGCCATGGTCCCCAACCTTTGATCCATTGGACACCCTCAAAATGGAATGTCTAGTTTGGGCACATTTCCCTAGTCTTCTAGATTGGATGGATAGTGAGGTCTGAGTGGTGATGGAGGCTTTGGGTAGAGTATTGTGTGTGCCTCCATGCATGTTGGGTGAAATCAAAGCCCAAAAAAGAGAGTGTGTGCTTTGGGATCAAAGTAAGGATATCCTCGATTTTTTTAGAGCTATACGATGCCGATGGGATTGAAATATGCACTGAAATTTTTTTTGCTTTTCCTAACTCGTGTTATGTGTGTAAAGAATGTGGCCATTTTGCTAGGGCTTTGTCTACAAAGTATCGCCATGGTGGAAGCAAAACAGGCACTCCCTCAACCTAGGAAAGTACTTCGAGCATCTCAAACGTTAGCGAAGAATCAAAGCAAGCGGATCTGGCTATCACTATCCTTCTAATGGGCAAATCGTCTTTAGGATGAATAAGGGGAAAGAGTTCAAAAGAGATGAGCCCATCTCATCTAATGTGTTGTCCAAGCCTGCGCCTCAATAGAGTGCCTCAACACCAAAGTCTAATTTATCCTAAGGCTTGTATTTTGGAAAGGAACGCATAAATAGGAAAGCATGGATAAGGAAAATGATCCCCTTTCCAGTATAATAAAACTATGCAGAAGAAGGGGAAGAGAAGAAACAAAAGCTCAAGAACTTAGCGAGGTGACCATTGGTGGAGCAAAACATTTTCACCTCTTTGGCAGATGAAGAGGAGGAGCTTATGTAGGAAGAAGATTAATAAGGTTTCTAGTAGAATCAGGATTTTGTCTTGGAGTGTAAGGGGGTTTTGTAGTGAAAAGAGAAAGGCCCTCTGCTATAGCCTAATAAGAAGACACAAACTTGACATTGTAGCCTTACAAGAAATCAAAATAGGCACAACAATATGCTTTAGAAATGCGTTAAAGCTAGAGATTTTGTGGGAGGACCTCATGGGCTCTGCCATTGGAATCAAGTTCTCATGGGATGGGAAAGAATTAATCATAGGGTGTATTTACACCTTCAATGTTTCTACTTAAGAACGAGACTTTGGAGATAGCTCCAAGGGCCATTGGATGGAATGCCCACCATACTTATACGATATTGGAACATGACAAATGGCTTAGGGGATAGTTCGCATGGCTCCAACCAGATGATTGAAGAAGAGGCCGATGCTTGGGCAAGCTTAATTCTACATCATGCCCTAAAGGAAGTGGCCATGCTTAAAGGTCTCCCAGTGCAATTCACTTGGCATAATCACCACACAGGAGCCACCTAGAGGGCCACAAGGTTGGATCGAGTTGACATCAACACTAATACTTGTCGGGTGGGACCTAAATGTAGTCTACACTACCTAAATGAGGTGATGACATGTGACCATATCCCCATACTTCTTTCTCTTAATATGATATGTTGTTGCATGAAGTCAATCTCTAGCCTATGACATGATCACTTGACAATTCCTAATATAGGGGTAATCCAAGCAATGGGGTTTGGTCCTAACTTCTCTAAGGTGGTGGGGCCCCTCTTCCAACATGCCGATGACAGTTACCATAAATGGCATGCTACCAGAAGGGTTCTCCCTCCAGAGATTGGTCAAGCAATGCTACCCATTGGTGCCTCTTCTTTTCGCTATTGCCACTTAGCCCCTTCTTAGGGCTATTCAAGTGAAAGAAGAAAGGGGCCTCATAAGAGGTATCCCTTTATCGGATGGGATGTCCTTTATGACTCAAATGTTTGCAGAAGACAATACAAACTTGGTGGAAGCATCCAAAGAAGTAGGGAGTAACCTGCTTAAAACTTATGATGACTTTTCATTAGCCTCTGGCTTAAACATAAGCCATACCAAAACAGAAATAATCTAACTCTAATGGGACCCTATTCCGCAATGGATATTGAATCTTGGTGGACATATTTTTTACCCTGTGGACATGTGCCTAAGTACTTGGGCTATCATGTGGGCATCAAGATTTCTTCGTCCCAAAGATTTCAGTGGGGCTAATGGATAAAATCAAGAATAAAATGACAAAGTGGCATGGTTTCCTAGGTGGCCTAGATGGTAAGGTGGTGATAGTCCAATCCATTCTCATGTCCTATACGCTTTTTGTGGGAGCAATGATGCCTTCACTAAGTCCAATTGGGAAAGAATTGAGAAGGTATTCAGATCATTTCTGTAGTCTCATGGTGATAAAAAAAGGTCTCCCGATAGTGAACTAGGCTGAAATATGTACCCTTAAAAATGAGGGGGGTTGGGATCTTGAACATGTCCAATCCAAAATAGTGAGAATGTGTTTCTCTCTACTACAAAAACTTAACTAGAAGCAACCCTGGCATTCTCTAGTGCACCATTTTATGCAAAAGGTAGATGCAACCTAGAGCTGCCTAGCCTAGGCTTTGTTGATTGCTTCACAGGTCATGGAATTAGGGTGAAAATCAAGGGCTTTGATGTAATAAATAACTTGGTGATGTGCTAGTGCATTGTGCTTCAGCAAACAAGAGGAGTTGGTAGGAAACCTAAGAGGGGATCCTTCATTACTGCAACCTATTTGGTCTCAAAGTTTGGCCTATGAGGATGGTTTTTATCCCATTGCAGTGGAAAAGGGGTTATGAAGGATGGTTAATGCCAAAGGCATCCATAAGTAGCAAGATCTATAGAGGTCGAACTTGACAAGATGGAAATCGTGTAGAGAGCTTGTGCAGGAGTACTGTTTGACTAATGATGAGCTCACCTGGATTGTTGAAGACTTCAGCAATAAAAAGGAAGATTGGCCCACATATTCCATCAAGGCAGATAGCCACCCCTTCAATCTCTTCAATCCCCTACGAGTGTGAGACTAGACAAAGCCAAAAAGAGGGAAAGTCTATGTAGGCCGAATCAAGAGTTTGTGTTGAAGCTAAAAGCCTGATGGTCATTTAGGTTCTCAATTGACTCAATTGAGGCTTGGGTGAGAGGAAGTAAGAGAGTTTGGAAAGCTACAATGGGCTTCTAACTCAACTTGATTATGTGGAAGATCCTGTTCCTAAATCTTCCCACGAGGAAGAAAACTTGTACCATGGGTATGGGTAGTGTCAATAATAGGCCATGGTAAAATCCAAGGATTAACAAGGAACTAGTGTTTCCAATCCAAACAAATGATGTCATTCCAAAAAAGCAAGATTCTAATTTGATCTTATTGTTTTTAATAATATCTAGTTCCCCCTCCTATATTATTTGATGAATAACGATTGATTATACACTATTTACTACTAGAAAGTCCTTTTTTATTATATCCTCATTATGGAATTAATAGTCGATAGATAGATAGATTTATTTACTAATTTACAAATGAAAAAAATCAAATTGGACAAATTAAAAAAATAAGTAATCTCACATGAGACAATATGTTCTTTGTAATGTCTAGAAGGTAGTATACGTATAGTCAGTATGCCTATGCATAGCATGTTTGACATTCATACTATGCATGGGCTCAATGGAAATGTTTAGTAAAAAATCGCAACATTTACTATAGAAAAGATAGATGGAAACTCATTGTTAATTTTTTTTAATTGCTATTTTTATTACTAATTAGAAATTAGTTTTTTAAATTTACTAGTGAAAAATTCGTTAATGATTTTTATTTTGTCTCAACAAGACCTTCTGCTTTAAAGTTCCCAATTTGAAATTATGTTTTGAAGGACAAGTTACAAGCTCGAGCACATCTTTTGCATTGGAAAACTCGTGAATTTGGGCAAAATGTGAACTCAATGGACCATTTTGTATCAATTCCTCTTGCTTCTAGGATTTGCATGGGCCATTCTAGTAATGGCTAGATCGGGTTCCAATTCGTGCATATGCTGAATTTGATTATAATTGTTTGGTTTCTCTGTAATTCTTGCCATTGGAACATTCATTGTTTCTCAAGTGTTTCTCAAAAAAAGTAGTTCCGCAGCCTAATATCTCTTATCCATGTATGGGATACCTATTTCGTAAACAATCATTCCACATCGAATTAAGAATCTCGCTATTGATATTTCCAATGAATTGTCTCCCAAAAAAGAAAGATTTTCCCTTGACTATTTCAAGATGATGTTTTAGGCTATCCCAAATGTTAACCTCTCTTTCTTGCAAACCACAAGGTTCTATACCAAATGTAGAATAGTTTTTTTCTATCCACACCCGCATTCTATCGAGGCCAATTGGAAAAGGTGCTCCAATAAAACCGACATTTTTTACACCTCATTAGAGTTTTTGTCGTACAGCCTCCGTACAACTCAATTGATTAATTAAATAATCTGATTTGGTTACAAAATAGTTTTGTGTGAAAATTGAATGCGAGCAATAAACAAGTGAGGATGTTATGTGGCAATAACAATGAGATGGGCACTGGCAAAAGCATAGTATGCTAAAAAGAATATACAGGAAATCTTTTGGGGAATCCTAAGTTAAGTGGATTTTCCATTAAAGTACGCATTTTGGGGAGAACCAGCTAGATCTGGGTTCGAGTGGCATTTCACCCCTAACCACAACTCATTCATTGATTTAAAGTTAAATTGATTAGGTCAAGGGCTATAGCTCAATGGCAAAGCACCTCGTTTACACGTGTGTCGATGCTTTTTGAAAAGGATTCATTGATGTTCAACCGATTGACTTTCAGAGGCTCAAGCCCACTTTGTTTTTTTATGGTATGAAAGAAGAAGATGTCCTACACCTCTTTTGGGAGTGCCCTTGGGTTAGGCATGTTTGGAAGAAGATGGGAAACAGTCATGTTTAAAGTAGGTTTCCTTAAACAAGCTATCTTATGAGACTTAGGCATAATGATAGAAGAAGCTTGGCACATCTGAACAATCATTAGGGTGATAGTTTGCTTTAACATTTGGAAACGTAGAAACATGATAGCCCATGGTAGCGAGAAATCCAATAAGTTTGATATAGATAATGTTTTTGAGGTAGTGATGAGAGAGATTAAAGCTCTCTTCCGATCCTTACAGAAAAAGACAGTAGTTTACAAAATAGCCTCTAAGGCTCTATCATCAAAGTTTTGATTATAGTGATCTCTCTTAGAGAGAGTGCTTCTCCTAGTCTCACAAAGATTGAGGCTGTAAATATCTCTTTTATCTCTTAATATATTCTTTTGTGATCGCATTAAAAAAATGATACCCTGATTCAAACCATAAGTTTGAAGTCACAAAGAATTAAAGTAATTCAATAAGCTGAATGCAATTTTATCAATAATTCTTAAATTCGTGGATTATTTTCAAAATTCCTAGCACAAATCCCCTAAACACTAAGGCCTTCCAAAAGGAACTCCAAAAAAAAACATCAACTTTCTTGTCTATGTCAAATATTTTTCTTTATAGGGCATCTATGTGTAATGAAATAAAAAGATATGCAATGCTCAAGGATATTACTTATTTTGCATACTCTTTCTTATCCTTATCTCTTTAAAGTAAAAGGAAAAATAAGTCTTTAGGATAGATGGATTTTTATATGCTTGCCATTATCAACCATGGAGATTGCGTATTGGTCATCATTCAAAAGATGATTATGAATTGTGTCAATTAGGTAATGACTATTACTCTAAAGTCTAATGTGGTGTTTAGGTGAAATAAAAACAAGGCTTCATGTGATCAATTTGAGGTCTATAAGTGAAAGAACATTATAATGATTGATGTGATATCTTGGCTATTTAATTTTTTGATTGTTCACATGAAACATGTTGATATAGTGAATATACACTACAAGATACAGGCCTCATACCGACGTTCAAAGTGATGAAAATGTTCACCAAAAAATTTACTCCCATTGTCGCTAAGCACGTTGGTATTAGCAATGCCATAGAACCGTCACTATTGACGTCACTATTTGTGTCATTATTTGTGTGTGACACAAATAACGATGCAAGTAGCAACGCCAATAGCGATGATTTGCGATGCAAATTGTGACAATAATAGCGACGCGCAAGTAAATTTACGACACTAATAGCAACAGTTATATTAAAAAACACACACATTCTAGCAGGACATCTTGGCACTATGTGCTGTATTTGGGCCATACAAAAGGGTTACAGTAAAGTGTACAATGGTCATCAAAATGAAGGTAAAGTGTACTTGAATCCACAAGACTGATATATAAAATAAATACAAGATTGCTTAATGAAAGCACTCATGGAATCATGGCAAGATACAAAGGATGATAATAGCATAATGTATAGAAAATGCCTACATAAATCACATGACCAAAAAAGAAGAGGATGTGTGCTCCAGGGATCCAAGCGCGAGCTATAGATCCTCACCATTCGAAACCTCGTTCCGCCACAAAGGAGCATCGAATTGACTCTGCAAAAAAAGAAACGACTATACATCAGTCCACCATACCTACAATAATGCATTTTAATTAAATTTAGTAACTATAGACAAGAAATATGAGTGACTTACTGGGCCGCCGTGTGCGTACAATCTATTGATCAATGCAGTGAGATTGTGTCTCTCTACATATTGAGTCTCTAGGTAGGTGGGATTCCGGTTTGTAATGGAGTGCTGCAAAGAAAACAAAATACAATTGTTAGAAGCATGATTGTTAGTACAAGCAATATTGCAAAAAAAAAAGTGAGAATAACAAAAGAAAAACTTACAAAGTCTGCCTGTAACGTGTCCCTCCTGTCCACTTGTAGGACAAGTCTTAGCAGCCCATCGGGAAGAGAGTCTAGAAAGCGCCGCCCGACACTCATAAGAAATATCACGGGGTTTGTGATCAAGGTCTTCTCGAGTCTACCACGAAGCGGAAGTATCTGGCCGTCCCCACTTAGGATCGACCTGAATCAGGGTTTTCCTAATAGTCCAGTTCCTAGGAGGTAGCTAACGTCGAGCCCCAGATGAACCACTTTGCGCAGAAACATCAAGGTTGAAGCGGATTTATACTGCACTTGGTTCAAGGAGAATGGGAAACGAGAGGGATGCGAAGCTCGACCTCTCTGCCCGTAAGGCATAGTCCCATTCCGTTCCCCTATAACAGCATAAATTGGGACTCTAGCTTTATTGATTCTAGGTCATTGTTACCTCACTGTCAATTCCTTTAAGAAAAGTTCCCGGCCAACCGGGACCACCGTTCCGTAGGACGGACCTAGAATCACATCCATCGCACTTTCCTCGGGTTGCTTAGTTATCTAATTACCTACCACATTTAGTTTGACAAGCAAAAACAGCTTGCTTAATTAACCAATTAATCACTGGTTCCTTCACACAATTTAGGCACTGACATAGAAAAACAATGTCAAGCAAGTTCCTTTTTCAACATTTGATCTTTATTTATCAGTCTTTGGAATACATCAAATAACCTGCCCGAAGGCTATTTCAGCAATCCTCAGGGATCGTTATTCCAAGTTTCACCCGTTGACTAGTATACGGGCCTCGAGATCCCATCTCAAGTCACATCGGCCTCTTGTGCAAGATCCGGAGGCAAGGAATTTATGGCCAGAGCCTCCGCTGGCACCCAAGCTTCCTCCTGCTCCAAGTAGCACCCGCAGAGTGACCTCTCGCGGCGGGTTTGGTCCACGTACCCAGCACGGCTAACAACCCCCTTGGATAGGGTCAAGAAGACAGTCAGAGGTAACTGATACTGCCTCTCCCTCCAGGCTTTTAACCTAAAGCATTAGTTGTTTTTCTTAAATTAGTTCCTTGAGTAAAGAAGTACAAACAGTGCACATAAGTGTACAATCACGAGCATTCTAGTGGTCGTTCGTACAGCCAACTACTAAGGTGTGATTCCTTCTCCCTGAATACCTCAAGTATTCGATCCTGGATCATTTGCGACTTGGCAAGATCCCAAGGGTTTCATGAGCTGAGTTGCTTGTTAACCCTTTTT
Source organism: Lygodium microphyllum (assembly GCF_053477565.2). Classification (NCBI taxonomy): domain Eukaryota; kingdom Viridiplantae; phylum Streptophyta; class Polypodiopsida; order Schizaeales; family Lygodiaceae; genus Lygodium; species Lygodium microphyllum. The sequence goes on along the minus strand of NC_141144.1, from coordinate 8,161,721 downwards.
CCTTGGGTTAGGGTTTATACCCTGTTAACCCAAATTGTCACTACTTTAGGTTTCCTTATATTATGGTCAATAAATTCTGGACAACCTCGTCGCCCTAACTTGGTTGATCAATTGCTTTCTTGGCAATTCATTACTACCATGGCTTAACAAATCAATCTTCAAGGAAGAGTGTTGAAGCAGGACAACTACTCAATTCCTAGGAAATTTAACTTGCAATTAGAACTCGCCAAACTTGGTCTAAGGTGTAGGGGTTCTATTTTGTGATGTAGATGCAAGAGCATATGATGTTACAGCTTGTTGCACGAGATAGGTGTCAGCACCTAACTTGTGGGATTATTTTCTCATCACACGGTATTCCTTGATCAAGAACACCTTTGATCAAGATATAGGGTTTGGGAGTGCTATTGACCCAATCCAAAACCCTAACCCTACTAGGCTTGATAAATGTTTTGGCCCTAGGGTCCCTAAATTCCTTGTGGAGGTCTAGCATTTGGTCAACTAATCCTTAGGATGAGAACCCTAGATCATTCTTGCATGGGCGATTAGATAATCCTAACATTTCGAGAATGTGGGTAGGACCTTTGAGATCGGAAATATTAAATGGGCATCCTAAGTGCGATACTAGGGAGAATTTTAACATAACTTAACCTAACCCAACACATTGATGTGTTCGTCGTATGCTAACTATTCACGCCCTTATGAATCTCATGTGAGTTACATAATTACATGCGATTTACCTAATTGATCTAATTGTCTTACGATTAAAGGCGATCTTTCCCTTAGAGATGCAAATGCTTTCCCTAAAAGATGTAAGTAACTGCAAGATGTATGAGATGTATCATTCCATGCGAATATGCAATTTCAAGACCATAGACCTTTTGCCTTTATGCAACTATAGGATCTATAGTGATCTTTCTTTTCCTTGCCCTATGCGATGTTGATTGATATTCATAGCTATTCTTATAAACCCTACGCTGATGCATCAAATTCAAAGCTTTAGTATTTTTAATGAAGATGCATCCTTTCCCAATTTTGAACTTTGATAAGAGAACTCTAGGCATGAATGCATCATTCTTTCATGACCAGATGCCAATGAATACATCATTGATTTAACCCTTCTTTTATCGCTTATCTCATCCTAGAATGTAACTATCATTGCATGTGAATTGCATAATATATGCTTTATTGCCAATGTTCATAGATCTTTTCCATTTAATGCAACTATTTAGACATCATCTAGTGACTGTCTACGATTATCTTATACACGAATCACAACCAAGAATTTATTACGTAAGTGCATTAAGTGTTATTGCACGTGGGAGCTTCCACCCAAAGTATGAGAGTGGGCAATGCCCCGATTTTGAATGCCCAGGTTCCGAAAAATATTCCCGCATGGAAAGGATGCACAAAGCATGTTTTAATTCACATAGGAAACTTAAATGCATTTGAAAATTTACGTACTCACTCGATTTACAAAGTGTACTTGCACGACGAGTACTTGCATTTTCTTACACTTCCGTGGTCAAGGGTAGTCACAGTTTTGAATGTAGGATGCATAAGTCAAAAGATGAAATTGTGCTAAGACCACGTCCTTGTCACATCACACAAAGGATAGGGCAGCCTTTGCTTAGGAGCCATTGACGAAGTGGATTTCGACTCAGCGAACTCTCTCTTGGCTCCCTTATGAGCTTCGAGGTTACTACTGCTTGACATTTCCTTCCCTGCACAGGAAACGGGCCTTGCAAGACACGGTCTAAGAAAAAATCGAGAGGCAGGGTGAACTTGGCCTAGAGAAGCTTCAATAGAAGCTTCTCAAGCTTCTAGATAAACAAGGAGATGATGTGGAGTCGTGATGGGGAGATGATGGGAGTGATGAGGGAGAGGATGACGATGGAGATGATGATGATGGAGATGGCGATGGGGGCGGCAACGGCCAAGCGGCGTGGCATAGACAGGCGGCGGTGGCAGATCAGCGGCGTGGCGCAGGCTGTGACGGCCGGCAGCTCCCTCACAATGCCCCCTCTCTCCTCCTTTGAAGCTTGGGAGGGGGGGTTCATATATAAGGTGGGGGTGGGGGGTGGCGACACAGGTGGCTATTTGCATGTCCTCCTCCCTTGCCTCTCCACAATCTTCTACTCACACTCTCTCTCCCCGCCATGCAACAGGTAAAGGAGAGGGAGTTAATGTAAAAAAAATTTGCAAATAAATCATTATCCCTTTCCCCCCTTGAAGGGGAGTTCCCGCAGTGGGTTACGGTTTTGAGCCATGGTTTTCTATGCACAATGCGGGGCTGGTATCGTTAATGCACGAGGATGGAGCACTTAGGCCAGTGTTTCTTTGTTGCGGGAGATTACTTCGGATTGCTTTTGCGCGGGGTCTAGGGTCTTTAATATTTCGTTGTGGAAATATTACATTCTCTCCCCCTTAGAGAAATCGAGATGTCCTCATCTCGAGAAGATTTGGGGGTATTGTTGGTTGAGAGTACTTTCATCCATCCAAGTGGCATCCTCTTCGGGATAATATTTCCACTGGTTGAGGTATTCTCTCAGGGTCCTGGATCTCAAATGCCTCTCCCTAACATCTAAGATTTTGTCAGGCTATAGCTCAAGGACTCCTTGGCTAGGCATTACAACTTGTTGATCATCAAGCACGTGTCTCGGGTTAGGCACATACTTTTTCAATAGGTTAATATGGAATACATTATGAACTTTTAGGTTTTCAGGGAGTTGAAGTCTATAAGCATTAGGCCCTAGGCACTTGAGAATCTTGTAGGGTCCACAATACCTTGGACTTGGCTTTTTGCATTCACCCAAGGATAGGGAACTCTTCTTTGGACGTATGCGAATGAAGACTATATCACCTTCAACGAGGGATCTGTCTTGCCGTTTTAAGTCCGCGTAAGCCTTCTGCTTGTCCTTGGCGGCTTGGATGTCCTGTCTTATTGATTTGATTTAGTCATCCATGTCTTCCAGCATCTACTTTGAAGCTTCAACCCTCAAGGTTGGATCCGAAAAGCTTAAAAGAGTACGACAATCGTGCCCATACAATGCTTGAAAAGGGGTCATCTGAATGCTTTGTTGGTAAGAAGCATTGTAAGAAAACTCAACTAGTGGCAAATATTGAATCCACTTTTTGGGTTCGCGGCAACAGTGTGCCCTAAGCATATCTTCAATAACTTGGTTGACTCGTTCCGTTTGTCCATTGGTTTGGGGATGGTAAGCTGTATTGGAACATAGTTGAGTCCCAATGGCCTCGAAGATAGCCCTCCAGAAGTGTGAGGTGAAGAGAGAGTCACGATCACTGATGATTCTTCTGGGTAACCCATGCACTTTGAATATTTCCTTGATGAATAATCTTGCGGTGTTTGAGGCTTTATAGTTTGTCTTAACAGCGATAAGATGTGCAACCTTGGTAAGCATATCTACCACGACCATAATGGAGTTGTATCCTCCCTGAACTTGGGGTAGGCCAACAACAAAGTCTATACTAATGAATTCTCATTTCATTTGGGGAATGTCAAGTGGTTGCAATTTCCCTGGCATTTTGACATGTTCGGCCTTAATGCATTGAGACAAGACAAACATTTTGTGACATATTTGAGAATGTCACCTTTGAGCCTATCCCAATAATAGCTCTTCCTGACCGCATTAATGGTCTTGGCATAGCCAGGATGCCCTAAGAAAGGGGAGTCATGGGCTTCCCAAAGTATCTTCTGCTTGAGTGATTGGCTTGCCGGGATACATAATCTTGTCCTATAGTAGACAAGTCCACTATTGATAGAGAATTCTTGATACTTCGTTTGTAGCTTCGGATCTTGATCTTTGATGGGGATCTCCCTTAGCAATTTCCAATAGGTTGGGTCATGACATGCCTCTTCTCTAGCTAGCTCAAGAATTGGGTTGTTTTGGATATCTTTGTGGCTAGAGATCTTGCTGTTGATGGATCTTGCAAAATCAGAGTATTTAGAAATGCCTTGCGACTAAGTGCATCGGCAACTACATTCTCCTTTCCAGGCCGATATTTAATTTCAAAATCATATTCTTCCAGTACTTCAATCCATTGGTGTTGCCTCATATTGAGCTCATTCTGGATTTAAGACTCTTGTGGTTCGTCATTAAGGCAAATTTGTTACCCAGCAAGTAGTGTCTCCAAAGTTTGAGAGCATAGATGACAGCCAATAGCTCCAAATCGTGGGTAGCATAATTCCTTTCATGGCTCTTCAGTTTCCTTGAAGAGTATGCTATAGGATGACCTTCTTGCATAAGCACACATCCTAAGGTAAGTGTGCTAGCATCAATTATCACTTCAAACTCCTTACTAAGATCCAAAATTTTCAGGATGGGTGCTGATACCAAGCTTTGCTTTAGTTTGTCAAAGTTGGTCTGTTCAGCAGCAGGTGACCATACAATTGATACTTGCTTCTTTAGTAGATCAGTCAGAGGTGCTGCAATCAAAGCATAGTTTTTGATAAAGACCCTGTACCATCCTATCAATCCAAGAAAGCTACGTATTTCTTTGACAGAAGTTGGTGTTGGCAATTCTAGAACGTCTCTGACCTTGGCCGAATCTACTAAAATTCCTTCTGCTGATACAATGAATCCCAGATATTCAATATGTCGCTTGAAAAATGGACACTTCTTCTTCTTGGCATAAAGCTTGTGTGCTCTCATTGTTTCAAGAGCAATGCAAAGCTGAGGTTCATGATCTTTTTCGTGCTTGGAGTAGAGTAGGGTATCGTCAAAGAAGACGAGTACGAAGTCATCAAGATAGGGCCTAAAGATATCCTGCATTAACCTGTTGAAGGTAGCGAGAGCATTTGTCAGCCCGAATGACATGACCAGGAATTCAAAGTGTGCATACCTTGTGCTGAATACAGTCTTCGAGATATCTTCTTCCTTGATCCTTATCTGATAATATCCAGAACTGAGATCTATCTTAGAGAAGATCTTTCATCTATTCTTGGAATGGGGTATTTATTTTTAATGGTTGATTGATTCAACCCTCTGTAGTCAATGCATAGCTGAAGCATTGATCCATCTTTCTTCTTCTGGAACAGCACTGGAGCTCCCCATGGCGAACTGCTAGGACGGATGTAGCCTTGGTTTAACAATTGATTGAGTTGCTCCTTCAGCTCAATCGCTTCTCGAGATGGACATCCTATATGGTCTCTTTGCGCGACTGGTGCAGCTCCTCGCGCCAGCTTGATTTCGTAATCGACTTCCCTTTGAGGAGGAAGTTCTGTCAGCTATTCAGGAAATACGTCTGCGTATTCCTTTAATCATGAAGGTTATTCCCTAGATTCCTAATTCTGATCTAGCTTATTTAGTTTAATAAAAAAGACAAGCAGGCCCTTCCTAACTCCTTTTATTATCCGTGTTGCTTTTGCCAGGTGAATTTTTGGCTTAGTAGCCTCTCCTTAAGTTGTGACTAGTTCCCCTTTAGAATTTTGAAAGGAGACTTAACCCTTTCCACAGTGAATGTGGGCATCATTGGGTATCAACCAATCCATTCCGAGCAAGCATTCGCGGACACCTAGGTTCATTACCTTGAATCTGCCCATTAGAAATTTCACCTTAGCAGTTTGCCTGGTACAAGAGACCTCTCGACCATTCGCTAATTCCACAAGTAGGTAGGTGCATCTATTGTGGCTATTCCTAATCTTTTTGCACAGACTGGTGAAATGAAGGAATGTGTACTGCCACAATCAATCAAGGTTTTGAAGCTTTTACCTTGATAATCCAATGGAGTTTGAATCACCAAGAATTGGTGATTTGGGCCTTTCTTGTGAAGGGCAGCATGAACCATTGCCCTCTCAATGTCAGCTTCCATGGATGGATCTTCTCCATCACCCAGCTCCTTGTTGGCAACACTGGAGGTTCTCCCTCTGGCCATGGACGGTTTCTTGGAATGGCCCTTGATGTGGTCCTCTGCTAAGCTTGGGACACTGCCTTTTAAAGTGACCAGGCTCGTTGCAATGGAAGCAATGGAGATTGCGGCCATTACCTTGTGTGGGAATGAAATTGTTGACAGTGTTGGCCCTAGCTTTCTTTATTTGTCCCTGATTTTGGCCCTACGCCCTCTTAGCCTGAGACCTATACATTCCCTTGTTCCGATCCTTGTAAGACCAAGTCCTATTATTCCTTGGCTTGGTCTGCATCTCCTGAATTATCGGTGCAGCTCGAACGAGCGTGTCTTGTAGGTCCGTTGGGCGCATTGATTCCAAGTGAGTGTTTATGGGTGGATTTAACCCAACAGAAAACTTTGACACCTGCTGTGTCATATCCATTTGAGGTGCGTACTTTAAGAGAGAGAAAAACTTTGAATAATATGCATCCAGGGATAGTCCAAGCTGCTTTAGTTCATAGAATTCATTCATCTTCTGTGTGCGGTAGGCAGGTGGCAGATATCTCCCTCGCACAGCTTTTTTAAGCTTCTCCCAAGTAACTGACCCTTCCGAGATCCCTTGGTCTTTGCACCATTGTTTCCACCAAAGTCTTGTTGCGCTGGTAAGCTTTAGTTTGGCGAGCATAGCTTGGTTAGCAGGTGCAGTTCCTGTTGCCTCGAAATAATCCTCCATGGACTCGATCCAGACCTCCGCATCAGTTTGGACGGTCCTTCCCTTACTATCGAATTCAGGTGGCTTGATTTGTTTGAGAAGGAACTTCTTCTCTTGAATTATAGCCATACTTAGTGCAGGGTCGGACTAGGAATCTGCACTTGAGGTTGCGCCTAGGCCATAAGATTCTTTACGTTAAAACTTGATAAACATTTCTCACATTACATTAATATGCCCAGTTCATATTTTAGCCAAGTGACCTAATCACTTAACTCCTTTACCAACACTTTCAGCCATGACACACAGTGATTAAAAAAATCTTATTCAATCATGGGCATAGTCCTTTGAGTACATTTATTTTGGGAAGGTAGAACAAGCTGATTGGCACATCAGTTTGGGAAATATAGGATTGTGTTACATTCGGCTACGGGGACTGAGTAATAATATGGAGAGGGGTCATGGATTTTCAAGAATCGATAGGTCATAGGAAGCTTGGGGTATCCCTTCCTTTGATACCCGTTTCTCTCATAATGTCCCAGCACCTTGATTCTGTCGGTAGGGATTACTCCAGTCACTTCTTCGTACACATACTTGTTCTGTTTGACTTTCCGACCGCCGACATGCAGGGTTGCGTTTGCATGAGCCTCGACAAAGATGAAAAGCTTCACGATCTTTAAATCCTTCATCCACTTGATTCTCTTCAAGTTGGTCTGAAGGTACGCCAGTCAGTGGGCTGCTATGTAATATATCCCTGATTCACTCGCCCATCTCCGTTCCACGTACAAGGGCGAAGCATTGTAGATACAGTCTAGAATATTCATCATGCCTAGCCTCCGTCGATAATCTGAAGCACACATTGCAGTCATAAACATAACCTGTAACACCAAGAATTTGTTCCATGCTTCGTGACTTTGCAGCCCAACATCCATAAGTAAGTAAGGAAATGTTCTTAACGGCAACATTGCTCTATGTCCCCTCATTAAGTTTTCTTATAAGTATTAGATCATGTTGGTTCGCTCTAATACCAATTGTAATGTGTCCCTCCTGTCCACTTGTAGGACACGTCTTAGCAGCCCATCGGGAAGAGAGTCTAGAAAGCGCTGCCCGGCACTCACTAGGAATGTCATGGGGTTTGTGATCAAGGTCTTCTCGAGTCTGCCACGAAGCGAAAGCATCTTGCCATCCCCACTTAGGATCGACCTGAATCAAGGTTTTTCTAATAGTCCAGTTCCTATGAGGTAGCTAGCATCGAGCCCGAGACGACGAACCACTTTGTGCAGAAACATCAGAGTCGAAGTGGATTTATACTGCACTTGGTTCAAGGAGAATGGGAAACGAGAGGAATGCGAAGCTCAACCTCTCTGCCCGTAAGGCATAGTCCCATTCCCTTCCCCTAAAACAGCATAAATTGGGACTCTAGCTCTATTGATTCTAGGTCATTGTTACCTCGCTATCAATTCGTTTGAGAAAAGTTCGTGGCCAATCGGGACCACCCTTCCGTAGGACGGACCCAAAGTCACGTCCACCGCACTTTCCTTGGGTTGCTTAGTTATCTAATTACCTACCACATTTAGTTTGACAAGCAAAAACAACTTCCTTAATTAACCAATTAATCACTGGTTCCTTGATCAAGAACACCTTTGATCAAGATATAGGGTTTGGGAGTGCTATTGACCCAATCCAAAACCCTAACCCTACTAGGCTTGATAAATGTTTTGGCCCTAGGGTCCCTAAATTCCTTGCGGAGGTCTAGCATTTGATCAATTGATCCTTAGGGCGAGAACCCTAGATCATTCTTGCACGGGCGATTAGATAATCCTAACATTTCGAGAATGTGGGTAGGACCTTTGATATCAGAAATATTAAATCGGCATCCTAAGTGCGATACTAGGCAGAATTTTAACATAACTTAACCTAACCCAGCACATTGAGGTGTTCGTCGTATGCTAACTATTCACGCCCTTATGAATCTCATGTGAGTTACACAATTACATGCGATTTACCTAATTGATCTAATTGTCTTACGTTCAAAGGTGATCCTTCCCTTAGAGATGCAAATGCTTTCCCTAAAAGATGTAAGTAACTGCAAGATGTATGAGATGTATCATTCCATGCGAATATTGTCATGAAGGAAAAATACAACATTAATATTTGCACCTTGGATTAATTCCAGCCTTTGTAAATTTAGCCCTAGCCTATGTGTACATGTGTGAACAGCCCTTGAGTTTGGAAGAGGGTTAGAATAAAAGGGACTAGAGGCCAAAGGCAAGACATCTTTTGATCATTTAATAATCTTGGCTTTACCATTTTCTTGGAGCTAGCTTCTTCTTAGCCTATGAAGCACTCAGCCATGGCCGTCATGCATTCTTGAATCCCCAACCATTAATACATGATGAGGATGTCTTGGTGCAATAGATTTGTTAATTCTTTGTTGTAGCTTAGTTAATTTTCAATTTCTGTTAGATTTCATTCCATGGTTGATCGCTTTCATTACATTGGTATCAGAGCCATAGCTTAGATCCTTGCAGAAGTCATTTTCAAGTACTAGATTCAGTTTCCTAGGCTAGAGAGAGCAAACCATAGTTAGAAATTTGAGTGATAGGACTTGACAGGACATGAAGGATTCAAACCGGAGTTACATGTGAAAGTCTGTTACAAACAGGGATGAAGATGGTGATTCTTGGCATTAATAATGGAAGAAATGGAGGGCTCCAGCCAAAATAGCAGGACGTGATCAAGATTTGAGCCAAAAATTGGGGTAAGTGGACAAACTAATGGTTACAGGACATTTTGACTGTGGTTACTTTTGAGAAGGAAGGGTTTCTTCTTCTCTTTCCTCATTCCTTCAAGCTGCCATACAAACTGCCATGGACATTTCTTCTCAGATCTTCTTCCCACGACCTCTAATGCTCAAATGGCTTATGTAAGAGTGTAGTATGGGTCTTAAGCTACCTATGGAGTACCTACATGCCTCATATCCACCACGTTTTCATCACGTGATGTAAGAGGATGTACAGCAGCAGTTTGCGCTGTTTTTATAGCCCCCCCCCCCTTCGTGATCAGCAAACATGAGGCAACCAGAGCTTGTACTCTTCATGGGATGATTAAATGGAGTGCAACTATGAGTATGCATCATCTTCTACTTGATCTTTCACCCCTTTTGGAAGATGGGAGCTTTCTCAAACCCTAGGTATGGAGTTTTATGACAGTTTTGGACAGCACTCAAATTTCTCAAATTTCTTCATCAAGATCAAAGGGTTTTTGCGCTATTATACTCCTTGAGGCTTCTACATACATCCTAGTACCAATATTGATTGATCTTGAAGCTTGAAGCTTTGATGGAGCTTGGATATGGAGATTGCAAACTCTATGTATAACAGTTTGGGACAGCATTAAAGATTCCTAAAATTTTTAAAGCAATTCATGGGGCTTTTGTGGGCAAAGCATCTCTGAAGCTTCCTCAACCATTTCCCCTCAAGAATCCATCAACATTGGACCGAGATTGAAGAGATTGAAGCCAATGGAGGTCTAGGTGTTCAATGGACAGCATGAAGCTTTTATGCCATTAAATTTTGTCATTCCCTCTCAAATTTCGGGATCTCTTGGACACATTGAAGCCCTCTCTATTACCTATTGCAACCTACTTCAAGTAGAGAAGGTAATTGGTCTTCATCAACTCTCATTTGGAGCATTCATGGAGTCATGGAGCTTTCATGGGATTAATGAAGTTGAAGCTTATCAAGGAAGGGATTATCCTTGAATATTGAAGATCTTTTGGACTAATTTTAGACGGATTATCAAGCTCATCTCACCTATGTCAAGCATTATGGATTGAAGGTCATTCCATCAACAATGCTCTTCTCCAATCAATTAAACGAGGTACTCTAATCACTCTTAATTTCTCTTTCCTTCCAATTGCTGATCTCATTTCCAATTGCTGAAGAGAAATAAGAGGATTAATGAAGCTTTCATTCATAGCTTAATGCATTACATGAAGCCTATAGGTTATGTCAGTCATTATCTTTGCTAAACCTTTTCAATTTACTGAAATGGCCATCTCTAAATGTCTCAAACTCTTCCATAATGAATGAGCATTACCCATCTACTTTCATTCACTGAAATCAGTAATTTCTTGAGCTTCATTACTCAATCTTTATTGCCTAACCCTGACATGAAATTGATTGCCTATTTTGCCTCTTGATCATAAGAAAATCATTACCCAATTGGTAAGTGAGAAAAGCTTTGTAAGCAGTGAGTCACTGCTAAGGTAAATACCTCTCCATTTCTCATTTACATTTCAGCCTTTTCAATTCCAATCTTGCATATCATGAAAAGGGCAAATGAAAGGCAATTGTATTTCCTTCCTATTCCATGCATATCATACTGATTTTTAGAGCTAGAATTCACTTGCCATGTACTTGCCCACGAGGAAAAGTGGATGCCGGGCGAGTCGGTAGGACAAAAGAGAGGTGACCCTCCCCTACCGACGAGGACCCTGAAGGGGAGCGCAACCCGGCCCGAGAGGGAACTTTGCAAACCCCTTGGGTCTCGGATCTCACGTATTTTCAAGTTTAGGTGCAGGTACAAATCTCAAAGGCACTTGAAATCAGCCTACAGCATGAGTTATGGGCAGTGAGTTCTTGAGATATTGGCAAATGTATGGTATGGCAAATGTATGAAGACATATGGCTACAGTAAAATGTATGCATCCTATGGTAAAGACACTATGGTTCAGCATTAAAGTTTGGAACAGAGTATGTATACATACCCTCATTAAAGATTGCAGTCTACATTGAGTTAGACAGCCATTTTACTGGTTACAGAGGTCATTTTCAGTATGGGCAGATGTGTGAGACTCTCCTACAAGGTTATGAAGTTGGTACACGCTTGGTATTGATGGTACAAGCCATTAATTGACTAGAACAGGGTATTCATTGCCTGTAGGAATTTTCAGATAGCAACAGAAAATCCCTTACAGAAATTTCTGTACTAATCCATTTTCTGCAGTTGATAGATCATGGGATAGAGGGCTCTTCAAGATTTGAACAGAGCCAGAGACCTCGTAATTTGGAGCTCTAGAAGTAAAGATAATCAAGTTTTTCTACTGCAGGAAATTCAGGACAGAAATCAACCCATGGCTAGGAATAAGAAGAGAGACCCTGTTTTGGATACTATCAATGAAGAATTGAAGGAATATCAACAGGAAAGGGATGAACATCAACAGGAAAGGGGTGAACATGACACTTCTCAAGATACCATTTACAAGAATGGAGATTATCAACCCCAAGAAAGTTAAGAAAGAGATAAATACAAAGGCATGTATGTTCACCATTCTTCTTTCCAAGATTGAAGAGGATCAGTCCTCTTCTCCTACCAACAATATGGACCCATGTCTTTGTAATTTGTTGAAAGAATATGATGATATTTTTCAGCCACCTACCTCTCTTCCTCCCAAAAGAGAAGTAGATCATCCCATTGACTTGCTGTCCAATACAAAGCCCATCAACAAACCACCATATCGCCTCTCCAAAGTGGAAAGAGAAGAGGTAGAACGCCAAGTCAAAGAGCTTTTGGAAATGGGTCTCATTAAGGCAAGCCAATCACCTTTTGCTTCTCCAGTCCTTCTTGTGAAGAAGAAAGATGGCTCCTTTCGAATGTGCATTGATTACCGTGATCTCAACAAGGTCACTATCAAGAATAGGTATCCAATACCTAGAATAGATGATCTCTTAGATGAATTGAAGGATGCCAAGGTGTTCTCCAAAATTGACTTGAGATCAGGATATCATCAAATACGCATGAAGGAAGGGGATGAATTCAAAACAGCCTTCAGGACGGAGAGGGGTCTTTATCAGTTTATGGTTATGCCTTTTGGGTTATCAAATGCTCCAACCACATTCCAGTCTCTCATGAATAAGATACTTCAGCCATTGCTCTTTAAAACAGTTTTGGTATTCTTTGATGACATTTTGATCTATAGCAAGAATAAAGAAGACCATTTGCAGCATGTAAAAGAGGTCTTTGACATATTGAGGATACACAAACTGTTTGCCAAGGCCACTAAATGCTCTTTTATGACAAAGGAAGTGGAGTACTTGGGTCATATAGTGGGAGAAGATGGAATCAAAGTGGATCCTAAGAAGGTTCAGTGCGTCAAAGAATGGCCTACACCAACCAATGCCACTTCATTAAGAGGTTTCCTTGGTTTGTCATCCTTTTACCGACGGTTTATGAAGAACTATGCTCATGTTGCAGCTCCTCTTACCGATCGGCTGAAAAAGGAGGCCTTCTTTTGGGATGAGATCGCTGACAAGAGCTTTAATGAGCTGAAAGAATTGCTTGTTTCAGCACCCATACTAGTTTGCCCTGACTTCTCCAAGACTTTTACCATTTATGCAGATGCCAGTGGTAGAGGTTTGGGAGCAGTTTTGGTACAGGAGCATGGTGTCATTGCATTTGAGAGCAGAAAATTTGATGACAAAGAGAGAGAGATGCATATTTATGAGCAGGAGATGCTTGCTATTTTACATGCAATCAAGAAATGGCACCACTACCTCTATGGGACACACTTCAAAGTCAAAAGCGATCATAGGGTCTTGAGATATTTTCTCTCGCAGCCCAATCTTTCTCCCAAGCAAAAGAGATGGTTGGCCACTTTGCAATCATATGATTTTGAAATATCATACATGGCTGGCAAGGATAATGTGGTGGCTGATGCGTTATCAAGAATGTGGGCATGCAGTCTATCTACTGTGTCTATCATCTATAAGGATTGGATTGAAGACATTCAAGAGGAATATGTGCTTGATGAGCATGCTGCCCATATTTTACAGAAATTACAGCAAGGGTGTGATGCTGAATTTCCTAATTTTAAAGTGCATAATGGCCTCTTATGATTTAAGGGTAAAGTGTACTTGATTTCCAGCAGTAAATTCAAGCTAAAAGTGCTTCAAGAGATGCATTCATCGCCAATGGCTGGTCACTTGGGCCTTTTCAAGACGTTTGATAGAGTTCATCAAAGCTTCTATTGGAAAGGTCTATGGAAAGATGTTAAAGAGTATGTATCTCAGTGCTTGGAGTGTCAGCAAAATAAGGATTCCACTCTATTACCAGCTGGCTTACTTCAGCCTTTACCCATACCTACGGGCAAATGGACAGATATTTCCATGGATTTCATAACGGGATTGCCTACTACCAGTCATGGATGGAATAGTATCTATGTGGTAGTTGATAGATTGACCAAATCATCCCACTTTATCCCAACTAAAGTCCAATATTCAGCAAGGCAAGTCGCCGAGCAATTTATGGAAGGTGTGTTCAAACTACATGGTATGCCTATGAGAATAGTATCAGACCGTGATTCGAAGTTTATGGGCAACTTCTGGAAAAGTCTATTCTCCTCTATGGGTACTTTCCTCACTCCTAGCACGGCCTATTACCCTCAGACTGATGGGCAAACGGAGAGAATTAATCATTGGGTGGAAGTGTACCTTAGGCATTATTGTCATGACACACAAGCTTCATGGGATCGTTGGATCCACCTTGCTGAATTTTGCTATAATAACGCACATCACATGAGCATTGGGATGTCTCCGTTTGAAGCTCTTTATGGGTATAAAGTCCAACTTCCATCAGTTTTATTCCATGAAGACATCAACCCACAAGCAAAGGAAGAGTTGGAAAGAATGGAGTTGCTCATGAGGCAATGCAAGGACAGCATAAGGAAAGCACAAGACGTAATGAAGGTCTACGCTGATGAGAAAAGAAGACATTTAGACTTCAAGGTTGGAGATTGGGTATTTCTCAAAGTGCCCAAGACGCATTATGCTTCATTAAAGGGTGGGAATAATAAGCTTGCTCTTAGGTTTTATGGGCCATATTTGATTTTGGACAAAATTGGAGAGCTTGCTTATAAACTTCAGCTACCATCCTCCACTAGAATACATGATGTATTCCATATTTCACAGCTGAAGAAGTATGTTGGGCCCGATGTACAAGTATTGGAAGAGTTACCACCATTGGATGAGGCAGGACTGATCATATATGAACCTGAAAGCATTATTGGAAAGAGAGAGAAAGTTCTCAGAAATCATACTCTCATTGAGTATCTCATTAAGTGGAAGAATTTGCCCATTGAAGAGTCTTCTTGGCAACCATCCACTTATGTCAGTAACTTTCCTTGGTTATTACAGGATGATATATGATGCAGTATGCAGTGACTGTGCAGAGACAGCTTGCTGTATGAAATTTCTGCAGACAATAAAACTGTCCTGACTTCATCAAAATTTGATTCTGATGTTATGGGGTGATGCTTGGGAGTGTATACTTCGTTTCCACACCTCATACGCCTTATTTGGACCAATATATCAAAAGTTATGGCAGTTTTAGTGAATCAGCCCTGTTTGGACAGCAGCCAGTTTTCTCACAGTTTGGCATGCAAAAGGTCTTCTTTTCATGGACAGTGCTTTCTTATCATTTGGAAGATGAATGGGCATGATTACTATCATCCTTGACTTGGATTTAGGCCATTACTTCTTGGTTTTGAGGACAAAACCATCTTCAGGACGGGATGGTTTGTCATGAAGGAAAAATACAACATTAATATTTGCACCTTGGATTTATTCCAGCCTTTGTAAATTTAGCCCTAGCCTATGTGTACATGTGTGAACAGCCCTTGAGTTTGGAAGAGGGTTAGAATAAAAGGGACTAGAGGCCAAAGGCAAGACATCTTTTGATCATTCAATAATCTTGGCTTTACCATTTTCTTGGAGCTAGCTTCTTCTTAGCTTATGAAGCACTCAGCCATGACCGTCATGTATTCTTGAATCCCCAACCATTAATACATGATGAGGATGTCTTGGTGCAATAGATTTGTTAATTCTTTGTTGTAGCTTAGTTAATTTTCAATTTCTGTTAGATTTCATTCCATGATTGATTGCTTTCATTACAATATGCAATTTCAAGACCATAGACCTTTTGCCTTTATGCAACTATAGGATCTATAGTGATCTTTCTTTTCCTTGCCCTATGCGATGTTGATTGACATTCAGAGCTATTCTTATAAACCCTACGTTGATGCATCGAATTCAAAGCTTTAGTATTTTTAATGAAGATGCATCCTTTCCCAATTTTGAACTTTGATAAAAGAACTCTAGGCATGAATGTATCATTCTTTCATGACCAGATGCCAATGAATACATCATTGATTTAACCCTTCTTTTATCGCTTATCTCATCCTAGAATGTAACTATCATTGCATGTGAATTGCATAATATATGCTTTATTGCCAACGTTCATAGATCTTTTCCTTTTAATGCAACTATTTAGACATCATCTAGTGACTGTCTATGATTATCTTATACACGAATCACAACCAAAAATTTATTACATAAGTGTGTTAAGTGTTATATGCCTTATCCTTTGCGTGATGCGACAAGGAACGGTCTTAGCACAATTTCATCTTTTGACTTATGCATCCTACATTCAAAAATGCGACTACCTTGACCATGGAAGTGCAAGCAAATGCAAGTACTCGTCATGCAACTACACTTTGTAAATCGAGCGAGTATGTAAATTTTCCAATGCATTTAAGTTTCCTATGTGAATGCATCCTTTCCATGCAGGAATATTTTTCGGAACCTGGGCATTCAAAATCGGGGTGTTGTCCACTCTTGTACTTTGGGTGGAAGCTCTCGCGTGCGCTCCTCTCGACTTTTGCTTAGGAGCCATTGACAAAGTGGATTTCAACTCATCGAACTCTCCCTTGGCTCCCTTACGAGCTTCGAGGTTACTACTGCCCGAGATTTCCTTCCCTGCACAAGAAATGGGCCTTGCAAGACATGGTCTAATAAAAAACCAGGAGGCACTGGTGAACTTGGCCTAGAGAAGCTTCAATAGAAGCTTCTCAAGCTTCTGGATAAAGAGGGAGATGATGTGGAGTCGTGATGGGGAGATTATGGAAGTGATGATGGAGAGGATGACGATGGAGATGATGATGATGATGATGATGATGATGATGGCGATGGGGGCAATAGTAGCCAAGCGGCGTGGCGTAGACAGACGGCGGCAACAACAGATTGGTGGCATGGCCCAAGCTGTGACGGCGGGCAGCTCCCTCATGATGCCCCCTCTCTCCTCCTTTGAAGCTTGGGAGGGGGGGGGTTCATACATAAGGGGGGGTCGCCACACAGATGGTTGTTTGCATGTCCTCCTCCCATGCCCCTCCACAATCTCCTACTCACACTCTCTCTCCCCACCATTCAACGGGTGAAGGAGAGAGAGTTAATGTAAAAAAAATTGCAAATAAATCATTATCCCTTTTCCCCCTTGAAGGGGAGTTCCCGCAGTGGGTTACGGTTTTGAGCCATGGTTTCCTATGCACAACGTGGGGCTGGTATCGTTAATGTACAAGGATGGAGCACTTAGGCTAGCGTTTCTTTATTGCGGGAGATTACTTTGGATTACTTTTTCGCGGGGTCTAGGGTCTTTAATATTTCATTGTGGAAATATTACACCTCTAAATAAGTCCTGTGGCTACCACTCCCAAGATGATGGACCACTCCTGCCTCCAGTCATGCCGTTGCTACCTCGCGCTACTATCTCTAACGTCCTGGAGAATTTATAGCATCCTCCCTGAGTCAATGCCACTCATCGGCATTTAGCCACTCAGGCTTTGAGGCCCCACTCTTAAGTGCCTTGCGTGCGTCCGATCGTCTGTGTGACATGTACGCACGCATGCACTCCATCATCTAGCATATGGAAAACCTATCTACTATGGTGGATACCAGAAACTCCTCATGCAAGGATACTACTATGTAGTCCTTTCTTCTCTCTAGTATGTTCTTCGAATGATCCAAGACGTTGTGCCGAAAAACTTGTTGGCACAACTCTCTCATACGAGCCATACCTTCCTCCCCTCATCATTCATGATGCCGGGGCTGAGGTATATTTCACAGTGGATTCCGTGCCACGGTGGATTCCGTGAGGTTTTACGGTGGATTCCGTAAACTTTGATGACCGGGGCTCATACACAAAGTGGATTCTTTGTGCGAGAAGTTGATGGGGACGTCTGTCCTTTTCAGGCGTTTCATTAATTTAGTGTGTACATGGGTGATTCCATAGCGGGTGATTCCGCAAAATGCATATTAAATTAATAAACGTTTATGAGTTTAGAGTGCGCACTCATAATAAATTAAGGTTAGGATTTATTTCTAACCAGTTGATTTATTTATGTAGCTAAAGACTGCTAGGTACTCACTTTTGCCGATTTAATTGTATTATTTTACTAACGATTGTGAATGCTTTAGTTGATGTGTAGAGATAGCAGCAGTGGCGGAGGAAAGCATTGGAGGATAGCAAGTATTCGATTTATTGATTATATTTTGATGGGCGCATACCTTAGGCATGGTGCCTATATTTTGTCACGCCTATTTATTGAGGCGTCATATATTTATTATTATTTTGTATGCGCATGGGCGCACGATTATGTTATTTATACTTGGACATTGTATTGGGCATGCCAAACTCTTTGGGCACCGCCCACTAGCTTTATTTCTATTTTGTGTTAAAGCAAACTCAAAAGCTAAAAGCTTGCTATTTTGTAATTTGGGCTATTATTTGAGCTTGAAAATGATTAATACATAAAATACATGCTTTGTGGAGTGCTCACACAAGGCATGGGGGGAGATTGCACCCAATTGGTCTCTTGTTCATGTCGTTCATGCTTTTTACCTTGTAATTTGTGCAAAAAGTAGAGTTCTATTGTTCTTGGGGACCTTCCGGCATTCACTACGCGAGTGTACAGCATCCGATCTGTGCACCAATGGTATCAGAGCGGAGCTGAGATCAAGAGTTTCCAATCGCTACCCATCTTGAGCGAAGGCGGAGCTCCTGGAACGATCGGGCTCTACAGTCAATCTCCTTGCGAACGGTCGATACAGGCAGATTCCTGGGGACCAAGAACCCCTGTTTTCATCATCAAACTGTGAAGGACCGGTCTGCAAAGGCGGAGGACCACTCCCAACTCTCCTACATCAAGTCGTCAAGAATAGAGAGATAAGTTATAAACTCCATATCTTCAAGCTTTAAAAAATTAAAGCTTAGGAAGCTTAAAAGAAGCTTTAAGCTTCTCAAAATTTTCGTGAGGTCTCAGAAGACGTCGCGAAAAATTCGCCGAGTGGAAAAACGCCCCCCCCCCCCCACGATTTCGCTGTTGTCAGTCAGATTAAGCTCCCAAGCTTAATCACTTAAGCAACAAGTCACTTAAGCTTCTCAATCTTGCAAGTCTGCAAAGTTCTCAACTCAGCAAGTCTATCAAGTCGAAGTTCTGCAAGTTTCATAAAGCAAGCAAGTTCTGCAAGTTTACAAACTCTGCAAGTCGCATTAGTCTAGTACTCTGCAAGTCAGACAAGTCAACTGGAGTCAAAACTGACTTCTGTTCAAAACTCATAGAAGGGTTGTTCCTGCGCATAAACTCCGAACTGCAAAGTTATTCATTGGAAGGTACTCTACCCATACGCAAGTTTGCTGAAGCATTTTCAGCATACAAAGAAGGATAAAACACAGATTTTTCGAAGATTTGAAAGCCATACCCAAAAATACATAAGCCTTGTATTCCCAAACTTGAGCTACGCTCATCCCGCTAACTTGATTTTGAGAGTGAAAGGTCTTTTGAGTTTTACAGGATGACAGAATTACATATGGATGATTTAATGGCTGAAGGTGACCTACCTGAACCTACGATGGAGCAAAAGCTAGATTTAATCATGATGCAATTGGATGAAGAACGAAGGGCTAGGCAAGCATTGCAAGTTCAATTGGCAACTTTACAAAGATCGATTGCCGATAAAGAGGAACCTCAATCTGAAGATCTTATTCGACGTACCATTGACGCGACTCTCGAAGCTCAAACCATCCACAAGGAATCAAAGATAAGTAAAAGAAATTTCAAATTCCGTACTTTCAATGGCACTCGAGAAGGAAAAACAGTTCTTGCATTCATTAGTCAGTTTGACGACTACTTTCATGAGGAAACCTATGCAGAAAAAGATAAAATCAAGTGTGTCACTAATCATTTAGTGGATAGAGCATCTCTTTGGTGGACTGTAGTACGCAAGAGTATAGATTGTCCCACTACCTGGGAGAATTTCAAGAAGAAGTTTATGCAAAATTTCCTTCCTCCACAATTTCATGAGAAAGCCATAAAGCAATGGGACCTTCTTCAACAAAGGGATCGTGAGCCTATTCCTCAGTACACAGAGCATTTTTGGAATGCATTACTCCAGTTACGCATGCTTGAAGACGTACCTGAAGCGACACACAAGTGCAAGTATATGTCTGGACTCCTTGGGCATTACTATGCTGAAGTTAATATGTTCAAGCCTGCTACTCTTGAATACACAATTTCATTAGCTCATGACACTGAAGACAAGTTGCGGGGTAGAGACAGACGTCCACAGCAATTCCAAGCCAATGGTAACTATGGATCTAAGCAATTCAACTCAAATTTTAGAAGATTTAATCAATGTCGTTTCACTTCATCATCTTTTCGTAAGAATTGGGTAAAACCACCTGCTTTACCATCCAATGCCAATCAAAACACCAAGCCTATTCCACAGCCAAATCCTAATGTCCCTAGACTTCCTGCCATTGCAAACAATGTAACCAAAGCCAAACTTATAGTATACTATAAATGCCACCAACCTAGACATCTAGCAGCAAATTGTCATTCAAAGAAGCCACCTTCCCATATCAACTACCTTGGAGTAATGGAAGATGACGAACATGAAGATATGCCTGATTTCACAGAAGATGAGGACGACACTACTACTCCTTCGAATACTTTACCAGGTATGCCAACTCCACATTCTTTATTGACTATGAAATGTTTAGTGCATGGAAAGGAAAAGATTATTTTGCATGATGACGATAGTACTCATGATTTTATTTTAGCAAAGCTAGTTAAAGAATTGAAGTTACAGACTGTACCTACGCATTATCGCATTAAAGCAGTATTCTTAGGCACTAGGTATAATGGTACGCAGGATGTGCATGACTTAGAAATTCAAATTGGTCAATATAGTGAAAGAAGAAATTTTCTAGTTGTTCCATTACAGTCGAGTGACATTATTTTAGGTATGCCTTGGCATCATCAGCATAACCCAGATATAGATTATTCCACACATTCAATGAATATTAATTTTCAAGGAAAACATATTACATTGTATGGTATGCATGCATCTAATGATTTTTCACTACTTTCGCATACTCAAGCTAAACGTGCATTACGCAAAAGTAGTAAATCTTATCTCATTTGGGTGAATGAACTGCAAGTAAAAGAAAATAATATGCATCCTAGGCATAAAGAATTTCTTGCACATTTTAAAGACTGTTTTGCCGAAGATCTACCACCTGGTTTACCTCCTTCACGTCCAGAAGACCATAAGATAGATTTGATTCTTGGTACACAACCACCTTGCAAAGCACCATATAGGCATAACCAGATAGAGCAAAAAGAAATTCAGAGTCAAGTTGAGGAATTACTAAATAGAGGATTGATTAGACCTAGTAGTTCTCCATTTGGTGCACCTGTTCTGTTAGTCAAGAAAAAGAATAATACCTATCGTATGTGCATTGACTATCGCACTTTAAATAAGATCACTGTAAAGAATAGGTATCCAATTCCTAGAGTTGATGACCTTATGGATAAACTGCAAGGATCTCCTATATTTAGTAAAATAGACCTTAAGTCTGGTTATTATCAAGTGAGACTAGATAAGTCAGACATATTCAAGACTGCATTTAGGACACAGTTTGATCATTATGAATCTTTAGTGATGCCATTTGGATTGACTAATGCACCTGCTACATTTAGTAGAATGATGAACCATATATTTTTGAAATATCAATATTGTGTAATTGTCTTCTTTGATGATATTCTAGTGTTTAGTCAAAATGAGAAAGAACATTATGAGCATTTGTCATTGGTTTTCCAGTTACTAAAAGATAATCAACTGTATGCAAATCCTGAAAAGAGTGAATTCTTTAAAACAGAAATTGAGTATTTAGGTCATATTGTATCATCTCATGGAATTAAAGTTGACCCTAAGAAAATAGATGCAATATTGAATTTGTCTGTACCTAAAAATGTGCATGAGTTACGATCATTCCTTGGTCTTGCTAGTTTCTATAGGAAGTTTGTACGTAATTTTTCATTACTTGCTTTACCACTGACTAAACTTCTGAAGAAAGGAATTGTCTATCATTGGTCCGAAAATCAACAGAAATCCTTTGACTTATTGAAACATGCATTAACCCATGCCCCTGTCCTACAGTTGCCTGATTTTAATAGACCATTCTTTTTAGTAGTGACTGATGCTAGTGGATCAGGAATAGGAGCTGTTCTTATGCAGGATAATCATCCCATAGCCTATTCTAGTTGTAAGCTGAAACCCTCTGAACTGAAATATTCCACATATGACAAATAATTATTAGCTGTTGTACAAGCATTAAGATAGTGGAAACACTATTTAATGGGTTCAGAATTTATGATTAAGACCGATCAGCCTTGTATTAGACATTTACTTAGCCAACCTCAAATATCTGACTGACATATCAAATGGGCATCCTTTATCCAGAGTTTTCATCCTATCATTCAATATCAACCCGGTAAAGAAAATGTAGTGGCTAATGCATTAAGTAGAAGACCTGCCATTCATAATATTTCTGTTATATCTTTTGATTCTTTGATTGCTATGAAAGATATTTATCATTAGGATATTACTTTTCATGCTGATTGGAATAAATTAGTTCAAAATAACTTGATTCCTATTGATTCACTGTCATATAACGATGGATTTATGTTTTATGAAAAGAGATTGTGTGTTACAGTTCCATTCCGATCTTTTGTTTTGAATGAGATTCATTGTCCTCCATATCAAGGTCATAGAGGTATCATATCTACTTTACGAACATTAACTGAAGATTTTTATTGATCGCATATGGACACTGATGTATCTAATTTTGTTTCTGAATGTTTGATTTGTCAAAGAGTTAAGAGACATCATGGTAAACAGTATGGATTACTTATGCCTTTATCTATTCCATCTAGACCATGGGAACAAATTTCTATGGATTTTATTACTGGTTTACCTAATACTAAATCTAACCATGATATGATTTGGACAGTAGTAGATAGGTTTAGCAAACAAGCATATTTCATTCCATGTAAGAAAACTTTAACAGCATCACAGGCAGCACAATTGTTTTTGAAAACTGTTTTTACTAACCATGGATTGCCAACAGTTATTATTTCTGATCGTGATTCTAGATTGTGTAACAACTTTTGGATTACTCTGTTTGCTAACCTAGGCACAAAAATTGATTTCTCATCTGCATTTCATCCTGAAACTAATGGACAAACAGAAGCCACTAACAGCGCTATTCTAGATCTTTTACGTGCTTATACTATTTCTAAACCTCAGACATGGGATACACATTTGCATTTATTATAGTTTGCATACAACAATACACCACACACATCTACAAAGAAAGCACCGTTTGAAGTGATTTATGGTTATAGATTATCTACACCTGTTGCATCTTTGTCAAATAGAATTTAGAGTGCTGATGATATTGCTAGTATGCATAATACTATTTTTGATGAGGTTAAACACATGATTGCCAAAGCCCAGCAATCATATACCAAACAAGCCAATAAGAAAAGACAAGCAATGAATTTCAAAGTTGATGACTATCTTTGGTTGAGAATAGAAAAACGTAGACTACAAAGTGTAGATAGACACCCTATTGTGAAATTAGCCCCTATATTCTATAGACCATTTAGGATTATTCATAAAATTAATGACAATGTATTCAAGTTAGAATTACCACCTCACTGGAAAATCCACAACACATTTCACATTAGTTTATTAAGACCATTTAGAGGCCAACTACCTGTACACCCTGTTTATGAAAACCCACCTTTGTTAGAGGAAGAGACTGAAATACTTGAACCTGAAGCTATCATAGATACAGATTTTATGACCACTAGAACTGGCCGAAGATATTCTAGATATCTAGTTAAATTTAAGAACCATCCTGTAGAGGAAGCACAATGGATGCACGCTAGAGACTTAAATGCTTTCCCCACTCTGTTAGCTCCACATTGAGCTAATAGCAATTGAGGTCAATTGCTATCCCACCCCGGGGGTATGATGCCGGGGCTGAGGCATATTTCACAGTGGATTTCGTGCCACAGTGGATTTCGTGAGGTTTTACGGTGGATTCCGTAAACTTTGATGACCGAGGCTCATACACAAAGTGGATTCTTTGTGCGAGAAGTTGATAGGGACGCCTGTCCTTTTCGGGCATTTCATTAATTTAGTGTATACATGGGTGATTCCATAGCGGGTGATTCCGCAAAATGCATATTAAATTAATAAACGTTTATGAGTTTAGAGTGCACACTCGTAATAAATTAAGGTTAGGATTTATTTCTAACCAGTTGATTTATTTACGTAGCTGAAGACTGCTAGTATTCACTTTTGTCGATTTAATTGTATTATTTTACTAACGATTGTGAATACTTCAGTTGATGTGTAGAGATAGCAGCAGTGGCAGAGGAAAGCATTGGAGGATAGCGAGTATTCGATTTATTGATTATATTTTGATGGGCGCATACCTTAGGTATGGTGCCTATATTTTGTCACGCCTATTTATTGAGGCATCGGATATTTATTATTATTTTGTATGCGCATGGACGCATGATTATGTTATTTATACTTGGACGTTGTATTGGGCATGCCAGACTCTTTGGGCACCGTCCACTAGCTTTATTCCTATTTTGTGTTAAAGCAAACTCAAAAGCTAAAAGCTTGCTATTTTGTAATTTGGGCTATTATTTGAGCTTGAAGATGATTAATACATAAAATACATGCTTTGTGGAGTGCTCACACAAGGCATGGGGGGAGATTGCACCCAATTGGTCTCTTGTTCATGTCGTTCATGCTTTTTACCTTGTAATTTGTGCAAAAAGTAGAGTTCTATTGTTCTTGGGGACCTTCCGGCATTCACTACGCGAGTGTACAGCATCCGATCTGCGCACCAATTCATGATGACGGCTCATGTCCTATCATCTACAAGGTATCCATACCCCTCTAGGATATGTCTAAGATGTGTCCTCTCCCACCTACGACCACGCTCCTAGGCATATCCAAGAAAGCCCTGTACATCTGGTGTACCCACGAGGGTGGTATCTCTTGGAGTAGCACCCATAGGGGTGCCACCTGCGGACGGTTGAGCAAAAGCTGGAGTGAGTGGAGTAGACATTCTCACAAGTGTGACAAATCCCATAGGTGACGCAACTCTAGTAGAACGACGAGACGGAGGTACTGTGTTGGTACCTCCACAACAACCACCTAAGCCACCCTCTCTCGAACCTGCAGAGAGCGAAGAATAGCACCTGTAACTCAAGCCGCACCGCATCCACGTCTCCACAACATCCCCTAGAACCACTTCCTTCGTCTAGCCCAAGTTTGGAGCGTCGACCTCATCTACTAGAAACTAAAGCATCAGAGCGTGCCGAAGTAGATCTAATGGAATGGTTTAATGGTGTCCAAGACAACTCCCGGTTTGCTATATCTCTAAATCAAGCCATCTAATCTAGAGACATATGTGTAAAGATCTCCCGTAGCTCCTCGTTGCTCATCCCTCGACTCATCGTGCTGTCCAAATATCCACAAAGGTCACTTGCACAAATAAAAATTGATGTTAACATAATCAATATAAATATTCAAGCAAAGCACGGTAATATAACTCTTTAAAAAATGATCTTACTTAAAATGTATATTTTAGAGTACCCTTATAAGTGATTTATCAACGAATTGAGTAGGTGGATGCTCCAAGTATGACGTAGCGTATGGTCCCATACCAATCTCCTGACATAACTTCGCATACACTGGAAGGTCAATAGAAAGGTCAACAGAAAAGGATGAGTCCACCTCTTTAGGGTTTGGATAGAAAATTAGATGTTCAAAATCCTATACAAGAGAGATTTAACATTTGTGACATATATCTTGTCGTAATAAAAATTTTAAAAACATGAGTTCATGCACATGTTCACAATGGGCCAGCAATACAAATGTGTCATGCAAATCCGTCTATCTTTTTTCAGAATCTATTTAGAGAAATCCAGATGGACCTCGTCGAACAGTTGCCTCGGCTCCTTCTAGTACCACTTTGATCCACTGCACATTGAATAGGATCATGGAGAGGCTACGGTAATCCACCATGATAATACTTTGCAAGTTTCCAAAATACTCCATCTCATCTATAACGGCGTTGGGATCCGTGGCTCGTTGTTGGCTCTCTTGCTCACACTTTGCTATAATACCACAATCGGTTGTGGAGTACATTTGTCGATACACTCCACGCGAAAATGTCGTCCACGCGACCACGTCACTATATATTTTGTATTGTACATTGAAACGGTTAATTAGTTGTCACATATAAAATTTAGATATGACAGCTTATAAAACATGTGGTCACCTTTGGACTACATCCCCTCAAGAATTCCCACTCCTCAATTGATACCTCCACCCCTTCATGAGAGGCTGTGATCAAAGCTCCATGTAACCATTGCATTGACATAAACCGTAGCATCTCCTCCATGCCCTCAAGATATCGAATCGGTTGATGGAATGTACTATGTCGAAATTCAGATCGTATGTCTATCATCGTCCTTCAACAACCATAGTATACTCTTGTTTGAATCCACCATTGGTAGTCACTGTGAAATATGCACTAACACCTCAGACACGAACCAACCTTCAGCCATGCTACCTTCTGTCACACAAAGCCTTTTAGAGTTTTCATGAAGCACTCCAAGAAGAACATCCATTGCATATGGACATGTCCAGCAATCTCCACTTCATCTACAAGATGCACCAAGAGGTGGATTTGTATCATGAGCATGCTGGTGGATAGGTACTTCTCAAAGAGACAGACCGTCTCCACTATTCCCCACCTTGTAGATTCAATAGAGGATGTCTTGATCTCCTTCTGTGAGGTCCATTGCACTAAATTTAACAACCTGTAAATTGGCCAGTGTATTTCTAGAGTAAAGCATCTTGCAATTGCAATCAGTAGTACAAACTGCCACAAATGAAGAAGCATTACAAACAATGACGATACTCCAAATAGCAAAATACACAAGTCACTTACAATCCATTCATAGTATAAACCTGACATATCTTATGTCAATCATGGGATTTTAGCCCTGATAATTGATTGTCTTTAGAAAACACGGATATGAGAGAACGTATCATACCTGTCGGAGTGCCGATAGACCTGATAATTTGCTTCGCTAAGTGCTCTTCTTTAGTGGACAAAATCCAAGGAGCGTGAGGTAGTTGCAAGCGACCATTAGGACTCTATTGCGGCCAAAGCGCCTCCATCTTGCCTACCCCCTTCAAATCCATTCGTGCCCCTACAGTATCTCTCTTTCCTGTGATGTGATCCCATAGTAAACTGCCCACATTCTTGAAAATATGCATGGGATCCAACAAGTGGTTGATCTATAAATGGGTCCAATACAGCAACTCATAGAAAACTGAGAATCATCGCATTTTGTTTGGATGTGACTCCATGTGGACCATTTTGAGCTTGTACCATTTTTGGGTGTTTATTCGTGCTGGAGGTCATCCAAAAAGACCTTCCCTCAATTCATGACCCTCCGGCAATAAAGCGATGCGTCCTTGATATACCATCTTCTTCATGGTTTGTGACCTTCGGGAGCCTAACTGTGGCCCACACAATGAACATGTATGATAACCTGAGGTAACCAAACTTGTCCTAACACCTCTATCATGTGAATACAAACTTGAATGAACTATGATAGATATTACTAACAAGAATGAAAGCCTACTTACCCGAGCACTCCCTGAATCTCGGAAAGTCATGCATGGTCCACATGAGAATGACTCGTATATTGATGGGACCGTCAGCCATCGCACTTGCTCATATCTTTCACGACGACCCCCTCCTCCCACAAAATCTTAAGCTCATCGACTAATGGATGGAGATAGATGTCCATATTCTTGACTTTGTAGCGGCTAGGAATGAGCAAGCTAAGGATCAAGTGTCCTTTCTTCGTAGCAAGCCGTGGTGGGATATTGTAGTTAACAAGGACTACAGGTCACACACTATAAGAAGTTGAGCAGAGATCGAATGGGTTCATGCCATCCATAGCAAGACCGAGCTGAAGATTCCTTACCTCTCATGAAAAGCCTAGAAAGGTAGAGTTAATGTGGCTCCATGTGCGTGAATCCACTGATATTCGTTGGACTCCATCAGTGGATCTATTCTGTGTATGCCATATTGTCAAGCTCGCCATGCTTGACGTACGAAACATGTGATGTATATGGGGGATAAGTGAAAAGTATCTAAGAACTTTTTGAGGGATGGTTTGCCCTTGTAAGTCCTGTCAATACCTGTGAGCATCACACTTTCGACATGTCTCCATAGTCTCGTATTCTCCTCGAAATAGCAGGCAGTCGTTGACACATGTATGGATGCTCTTGTAGTCCATGCCAAGCTTTCGTAAAAAATGTCACATATCATCACGAAACTCATGCATGGTATTTGTAAGTGATAATATATGATACTTTAGCAACCTGAAAAGAAATCATAAACACCTTGAAAAAATACAATTGTTTTTTATAATGGTGACGAAAAGAAATCAATGAAGCGTACGTAGAAGGTACCTAAACAACTCGGTCACACTCGCATTGCTCCACCCGTATTTTGCTTGCACACTTAGGAGTGCAAGTAGCGTCTTCAAGTGAGATACTCAGCGCCCATCTTATAATGATATGGATGCTTCCTCTCTAAGTGGATCAAATGTCTCAATATCCATGGGCATCAATGCATCAATCATTGCCTCCATCTCAGGCTTCAAGATTGTGGGAAAGTCTGAAAGGTTACATGTCTCTTCTGGTATTGATGGTATAGACTGAGTAGTGCCTTCCAAGTGGTGGATTGGCTCAGGCACTCTGTCCAGTGGACGCCCACGAACTCTTCTAACTGGCTACAATAGGTGCACTCCTCCTTGAGATGAGACGTCACCTCCTTGTAATAAATTTTACAGCCACATCCAATGTTTTTGTATATGATATTCAATTAGTTTGCGAATACAATGCATGATTAATATACACTTTTCTTACTGTTTACTCAAAGTCTGAGATTGTTGATCAATGTTCTTAGATTGAAGGGATGCACCTCTCAGTAAAACTAATCTCCCAAGCACTATATGTTGTAGTCTTTCGAGTGCCTACTTAGGAGGAGTTTCTTGATCTTTAGGTGGTAATGATGGTTCCTCATCTTTTGAAACATTAGGTGAAACTTTAGGAGTCAGAGGAGTTGGAAAAGATTCTTCAGAATCAGTAGGAGAATTATAAATGGTTGTTGTATCCCCTAGAGGGACCCACATCCTGATCACCCTGACTATCAGGAACAACTTGCCTTGCTAATGCCTCCCTTCATTCTCATGATCTACTCCTGATAAGAATAGGGTTGGAATGACAAGGGTAATTGCTTGACATAAATGTTGCCCATAAAAGGCAGTTGATACATCGTCAATGCCATCAGCAAAACGGGTGAGGCAGCTTGAATCCATGTAAAACTAGTGCACGTACAAGAAGACGTAGATAACAGATCTTGCTTATTAAGTTGCTTAAAGTACAATTGGTATACTCTCTCTTCTATTGAGAGTGATATTGGCCATGTTTATATAGCCTCTGAGTGAGCTAGGGTTAGGGTTTCCCCTATCCTCTAGTCTATTCACACCTTAGCCTTCCTCATGCACCCTTGCTTACAAAGAGTTCTCATGCTATACTTCTAATACCCACCCTCAATGCCAAGGTGGCATTGGATCACATAGCATGGAAATGTTCCCCCCTCAATCAATTAGTGGGATGCCTTTATAAACTAGGTCACAAGGATGTTTATGGAAAGATGATATAAATGATACTAAAAAAGGTGGTCATCAATGTTTTCGTCTAATTGCCAGCTTGCATTGAGAGCAAAGACATGGAACACACTGATTAAGATACGCCTCGCGATCTTGATCACAACCTTTATCATTTTCCATTTGGTCTACGTTATGACAAACAATTTGTTTTTATTATCATTCTCTTTTTCTTTCTTAAATTGTTTGAGAAGGGATTTTTTCTCTTGTAACTCAATAAAATTAATGTCAACTAAAGTCTTGGTTTTCTCCCCCTTTCTTTGCTTATTTCTTTGAGCTCTTTGTTTTATGTTCTCTCCCCTTTCTCTTTCATGTTTTCTTTGTCTTTCATGTTTACTCTCTCTTTCTCGTTCTCTCTTTCTTTTCCTTTCTTCTTCTCCCTCTCTTATTTTCTCTCTCTCTCTCTCTCTCTCTCTCTCTCTCTCTCTCTCTCTCTCTCTCTCTCTCTCTCTCTCTCTCTCTCTCTCTCTCTTTCTTTGTTGCTCCTCTCTTCGTTTCTCTCCACCCCCTTACGGGCGGGCCTATAGTATGTAAAGTCTAATATGCTATGCATGGAGGCGAGGGACTAGCTACCCTACATCAGAGTGTTTCCCGTCCCGTGGTATTGCACTAGACCTCACCACCTTTTTTCTTTTGTGTATGACTCGATATCTAGAGCATAGGAGGAGATAGCGCAAAGCATGTCAAGAAAACCATCCATTTACCTCCAAGTCCAATCTCTCTTTCGCTTACTGGGCCTGGAGACACAGGCCTTCTGCACTTTCCCGAAGCATCGAACACACCCAAGGTGCACCTTTAACAAAACCTCTCTCTCTCTCTACTACTACTACTACTACTACTACAGCCACCATCCCACCTTTCATATATTGCTCAACAATTTCAGAACTCGAGAGTACAGCAGACGCGACGGCCATTTCTCTCTTCCTCTTTCTTTCTTCTTCTCCCTCTCTTATTTCCTATCTTTCTTTCTCTCTCTCTCTTTCTTTGTTACCCATCTCTTTATTTCTCTCCACCGCCTTATGTTTTCTCACTTATTCTCCTCTCTCTCTCCCTTTTCCTTTCTTCTTTTCCCTCTCTCATTTTCTATTGTTCTCCCTCAATGCACCACATTCTCCGCCCTCTCTCATTTCTTATCTCATTTCCTCTCTTTCTCCCTCAATGCACATCATTGTAAAAAGAAAAGAAAAAATTAAAGAGCAAGAACAAATCCCTCTCTTTGTTTTTCTCTACCCCCTCGTGTTTTCTCATTCATTCTCCTCTCTCCCTCCCTTTCTCTCTCTATTTCTATCTTTCTTTATTATGTTTCATGTTTATTCCCTCTCTCTCTCGTTCTTTCTTCCTTTTTTTTTTCTTCTTCTCCCTCTCTCATTTCCTCTCTTTCTCCCTCAATGCACCTCATTGTAAAAAAAACAAACCCTCTCTCATTTCCTCTCTTTCTCCCTCAATGCACATCATTGTAAGAAATTAAAGACCAAGAACAAACCCTCTCTTTGTTTTTCTCTACCCACTCGTGTTTTCTTATTCATTCTCATTTCTCCCCCTCTCTCTCTTTCTATTTCTCTCTTTCTTTATTATGTTTCGTGTTTATTCCCTCTCTCTCTCTCTCTCTCTCTCATTCTTTCTTCCTTTTTATTTCTTCTTCTCCCTCTCTCATTTCCTCTCTTTCTCCCTCAATGCACCTCATTCTCAATAAAAACAAACAAAAGAAAAGGAGAAAGAACAAGAACAAACCAAGAGGGAGCAATGCACTCACCGCAAATACCTGAGGATGGATTCTTTGTCTCCTTTTCACGATGGCGGCTCCTCTTCACCCTTTGTGCACTTCCTCCTCTTCTTCGTGAACGGCAGCGGCAGCGGTGGCCGCGGCGAGAAGCTCTCCTTCGCTCTCTTTCTCTCTCTCTCCCTCCCAAACGCACGATCTATTTCGCTCTCTCTTTCGCTCTTTGAGTCAAAATGTTGCGCTCGAGTTTCAACCCGTTTTTTCGTGTGAGTACCGTTGCTATTTGCGGCGTAAATAATGATGCCGCTAATATGCGTCGGAACTGCCCGTCACTATTCCCCTATATCCTTGTAGTGATAAACCCCTATATCTTAAATTTTGAAAAGCTTTGAAGATCAAGGTAGATGTATTTGTTACTTTTACAAGTTCAGAGTTGTTAAATTTGCATGTTCTATACCTCATTCTTTGAATTTTTAAAGGCTCGATCCATTCGACATTAAAGTTTAAATCTCAATTCTTAGTGAAAACTAAGCTATTAAGCTTATTGCCAAAGCAAGATACATTAGAAAATGATCAAGAGGAGGTTTTGTGTTCAATCCCTACATGATAATGCTTGTTGAATGGGACTTGGTATTTTCATGTTGTGAGATAAATTAGGATAGTGCCAAGTCTTTCCTTATAGGCCTTGGTTTTCAAGGCAATTGAACACTTCTTAAGGGATTTTACTCTTCAAAGAAGGGAATGAAATTTTTTACCTTTTGAAAAAAGAGTCATGACCCTTCAAAACCAAGGGCTTTTTCTTGAGACCTCAAGGCTCACAAGTAAAATACCTGAGAAAGCATAAACACGCTTTTTTAAATTATATTTAAAGGAAACGGAGGTGTGCTGTATTCTGGGGTCCACACAAGTATAAACAAGTGTATGGCCTTAAGGCTTAGACTTTTGTTCTTAGGCGTGGCGGCCTGCGGGTCTCCTATCGCCTATCTATCCGTCA
This sequence comes from Lygodium microphyllum, assembly GCF_053477565.2. Classification (NCBI taxonomy): domain Eukaryota; kingdom Viridiplantae; phylum Streptophyta; class Polypodiopsida; order Schizaeales; family Lygodiaceae; genus Lygodium; species Lygodium microphyllum. The sequence goes on along the minus strand of NC_141144.1, from coordinate 8,129,428 downwards.
TAATGTATGGAAATTGGAATCATGAACGAGCTTGAGGCTTGACACGTTTGCGACGGCCTGGTCAAAGGGACGGAGCCTTCATTTTCAAAGGAAAGGATGAAGGCTCCTTTCCTTGGCCTGGTAGGCTGGTTGTGAAATACCTGAGTTAAATGTTTGACTGTACCTGATACTTTAGGAAATACCATTACTACCTAATTACTCTTATTATTATTAGTATTACTTTTCAGTTTTCAGGGATTCTGTCATGTACTTTTGAGTGATGTTTGCTTGACTGGGTCTGATTGCGCTCTCTCTCTCTCTCTCTCTCTCTCTCTCTCTCTCTGTCTCAGAGTTAGACACGCACAGGATTGTACATCCTTTCTTTCTTAACACACACACACACACACACACACACACACTCTCTCTCTCTCTCTCTCTCTCTCTCTCTGTGCCAAAGCTCAACCTCTGGAATGAAGGCACCTGGTCGCACTGATCGTCCATGGATGCGAGCTCCAATCCCTTTGCTTCTGCTCCTTGCCAGCATCTTAATCATGTCTGCCAGCTGTATCACCCACCCACAAGACGGTAATCTCTTACTCACTCTCTCTCTCTCTCTCTCTCTCTCTCTCACCAAGTCACTTGAATTTCGTACAACATGCTTACCCAAATGTTTAAAGTAATTAGCTAAGCCATGCTGCTAATAAGGAATTTGCGCTTCTTCGAGCAACAATCACCAGCCCATGTATGATTTTTATCTGTGCATAACCATGAGCACAATTGTTCTGTTAATATCAAATATAAGCAGCTCATTGATGTTACAATGTGCTCATAACAATGAAAAATGATATACCCTTAACCTTCGAAGTCGAGCATTACCATATGCGAAATTTTTCTTGAATCAAGTATGAAGTAGCAATCACTGAGAGACACAATAGTATTTTGAATCATGCTTTTAAGCTGCCACTTAAGTTAGTTTCTTGTCAGCTCATCAATCAATTAGTATTAATGTTTGTCGCGGAGAGAAAAACTTACTTTTGTGAGATTTTGTGTTTCAAGGATTTACCCATACAATGACTTTTAGCTCCTGATTGATGCAGTTAGTGCCCTCATCGCTCTGCACACGGCTTGGTCACAAAGGCCATCTTCCTGGGATGCCAGCACAGACCCTTGCGATGATGCCTGGCTTGGAGTTCGGTGTGATAATGCAACGAATACACGTGTTGTCCAGCTGTAACCGTCTGCTGCTTCTTTCATGTTTTTAAATTCAAAACCTTGACTTTTATCTTTTACGTGAAAGCATGCGGAATACATGTTCATGTGCTGTAAGACAGGATTTTCAAGGGTTGAATCTGTTGGTTGACATTTTCACTTGCCCCATTACTTGGTTTCATTAGTTCTGCCAAGGGTAGCAATATGGCCCACAAACTCATGATAAGCACCCACAGAGGTCAGTGATATGCACATCTAATGTGATGACATATTATGTGAGAGGCAAACATTGCCAATATCTGAATGACACGGCTTAATTTCAAACATCCGTCAGACCTCTTGGGATGTTGAGGTAATCAAGGGGCTTATTTTCCTAGTTTCGGAACAGATAATGACTGCGAAGAGATGTGCGACATATGAATGACACGAACTTATTTATTTTTGATAGCATTGTACACAGCACATGGATAGAGATTCTTGCCCATCACGTTTGTAAGGGAGTGGATAAATGCAAACCGTTGTAAAGGTTACCCTATCGCTTATCTTTGGATCAATTAACACGCATCCAGTGGGAGGATACTATTGTTGATGGTTTAGTGTTAATGACAGCTGTAGCTCTCCATGGACATTATACACTTTGGAATAGCCTGAGCAGGTCCTTTTTGCCCAATCATGCATCTCCTACTCAAAGAGTACTAATATATTTTGAGTGGGTTAGATCCTTTTGTGACATTAGATACTTAGTTCATGTTTTCAGCTTTGAGTTTTCCCTCAATGGCATAACATCGCTGTTGCACTTGCATCCTACAAAGTGGGACATCTTCAGTGCTCAGTTTGCAAACTTAGTCCATTGTCAGTAATGCTGGTGAGTCCAACTGTTTCATCTGCAAGGAAATCAATATCAATGTGCATTCTCTTTTATTCAAATTGATGATTACTTGTGTTATATTTTTCAAATTTGAAGCAAGTATGAAATTTCCTAGCTGTAGAAAGCTTTCTACGGCCGTCCTTTGAAAACAAATACCGTAGCCCGTGCGCCTATGGCATTCTGAACACGTCCAAACAAATGAAAGGCTTCTAATGACTAGGTTTCAGGACTTGAGGAAGCATGCAAACGAAAGCCCAAACAAAATCCTGGGCTTCGGTTAGTTCCTTCTGACCGTCAGCCCTATCATGACACTGTTGTACGACAGACACAACTTCGCCTAGAACTGGACCTTAAAACTAGGCAGACTTTGGTTGTCGCTTTTGTATTGATTTTGATTTCTCTTCTAGTAAGAGGACGTTTCAAGATTGAATCGATGCTATGGATTCGTCATGTCAATGCAGCCTGCTGATCAATCAGGATTTAACTGGAACACTTCCGTCTGCTATTGGAGACTTGACAAATCTAACAGATCTGTAGGTTCCTCTCCTGCTTTTGTCATGCCAGATATGGAGGTTGTTAATTCTGGATGGACTTATTCATGTCGTCCTTAGCTGGCTCCTAAATGTACAGGGATCTTTCGTCCAATCCAAATCTTGGAGGCACCTTACCAAAAGAAATAGGAAAACTAACTAACATAGGGAAATTGTAAGTACCATTTGATTCAGTTTCCTATTATGTCAAGGTTATACATTTCCTTTAGGTAGCTTTTCAGGGATCCATGAATCAGTCTCTGGCAAAGTTGCATTAACTTTCTTTCCTTTAGCCATTAACAGTACCTGGTATCTCTTGTTTTTTTGTCTAGTTTTGTACAGTTTTGCAACTTTTCAGGATCTATTCCTTCCGAGATAGGAAATCTCACCAATGTGCATCATTTGTAAGTAACAAATGCAAAGACACGAACTGCTGCTGCTGCTTCTCATTGTGAGTCATGTGCGGTTGCATCTGACACTTGTATCCATTATGCTGCATGTTTAATAGTGGCTTGACTGGAAACAATTTCTCGGGAGCTTTGCCCTCCAACATTGGCCTTATGAAAAATATGTTCTGGCTCGACATATCCAGCAATCATCTGAATGGTTCCCTGCCGGTTTCTGACTATGCAAATGGGATAAGTGGCCTGGATAACCTGACACTTGCCCATCACTTGTAAGTGTTAACCTTGATACTGAATTAATCAGACCAGAAAACTTCACATGAGCTTCAAACCTGAAGTTTTGTTTTACCTCTTGTTCTTCTTTTTGATCGAAGCCACTTCGACAACAATGAATTCTCAGGCAGCATCCCACCAACTCTGTTTCACACAGATATGCAACTTGCTCACTTGTATGTCTTCAAATGCTGTTTATGTGAGCCAGTAGTTCGATTGGAATTGTCTATCTAAATGATTTGAATCTGTCATCCCCAGATTATTGTACAACAATAACTTTAGCGGGAACATCCCTTTGTCTATCGGAAATTTAACAAGTGTGGAGATTATGTAAGTTAGACTAAAGTAAGTTTACACAGTCAGGATTTCATAGCACAATCAGGATTAACAGTGCTTGTTATGAACTTTCATCTGTTCTGCAGACGTTTGGATTCTAATAATCTAAATGGCCCCATACCATCGTCTTTAAATACCATTGCAAATCTCACTACACTGTGAGTAATGCTTCCACAACCTTTCCATATTGCTCATTCACATCGATGACTAAGTGTATTCTCTATTTTAATGGCAGGCAGGTGAATAACAACAAGTTGACCGGCTCTTTGCCAGATTTAACAGACAGTTCAAACAAATCAAAGCTGCAGATGCTGTAAGACATCATTATCTGTGATCCTATAACATGACTGATAATACATCATTATGTCATGGAATGTGTGTTTCTTATTCATATGTTCATTTTTTGAAGAAATCTTGGCTACAACGATTATGATACTTCGGAGATTCCAGTCTGGATCACCAATTTGACAAGCCTCTATTTACTGTTAAGTTGTTGTTAGAGTGTGTATCTCTATGACCTGCACGATTCAGACTTTTAAAGCATTAATACTTCACAAATTTGTTGAGTTTGTGATGTCATCTGATAGCTTCTCTGGGTTTGCAGTGCCCTAGATTCTGCAAATCTGGTTGGCAACATATCCGCTGCACTTTTCTTATCTAGTCAAAATCTCCTCTCCAATGTGTAAGCCTGCTGTTGGACCTGATGCAGTTAATCTCAGCTCGACTTCTTATATGCATAAGCAGTTTGGTCCATGTATCTCTCCTGAATGGTTTGTTTAGTGATTCATTGAGAGAATACAGGGAAATCTAGAGCAAGACTATTGCCACAAATGTTATCTAGTTTTACAATTGGTATATCATCTTCAAGAATTCATTTCTGCAATCATTCACAGGACCCTCGTATCAAATCGGTTGAATGGCACATTGGATCTTACCTTAGCAGGAACAAATCTCTCTTTGGTTAATCTCACAAATAACAATATAACTGGTGTTAGCAAGGGCAATTACATACAGGAGCTCTTGTAAGTGTTCTGTCAAAGCAAGTTCACTCCTCTTTAATATCAGGTGTTTATACTTGTCATGTGTGCTTAAAATTCTCTTTTGTGTCATCTTTCTTCCTTTTTCTCCTAATTTTGACTGTGTATTTGTTAAGAAAAGACAATTCATGTACACTTACCAAGGAAGTAATTTGGGCTTAAATTAAGGCTGGCTTAAGGCTAACATGTCTTTCACACTTACAACAACCAGATTGGATGGGAATCCATACTGCAACAGTAATCCAACTGAGTGTATGGCTTTGCAATCCAACACATCTATTGCTGCACCTCCAGCTTCTTCTGCAACGTCAACTTGCACAAATACATGCCCAGCTGAGTATGCAGTTAATCGCAAAACCTCTGGATGCCAGTGTGCTCGCCCAGTGCAGGGTAGCATAACCTTCCTTGCCACTAAAATACCACTGCTGACCGACTTCAACATATCTGTAATGGAGGATATATTTTCTGTTGGGCTAAGCATAGCGCTTAATATAATAATTTTGGAGACTCAAGTGGTAGTGAATGTGCTGTCAGCAACTCAACTGAGAGTTTCAGTTTTCCCTCCTAACTCTCAAGATGCATGGCACCCGAATGATGCCACTCGCATTGCCTATACCTTGAAGAATCAGGAAATCGAGTTTCCATCGATTGGACCATTGATATGTGGATTCTTTGGCAGCCCATATAACAATGGTAAGCCAACTTGGTGATTTCTTTTTCTAAGCTCTTTATTAGAACAGTGCCCATGCTCTTATTTTGTCACACTTCAATGTATTCTGCTGGACAGTACAGTTTTTGTTCCGACTGACTTTTGATTAATAAGTTCTGTTGTTCCTCCTTTTCTGGTGTTTGTTTGTAGTGGTTGTGGCAAAGGGACTCAATACTGGTGCTAAAGTAGGGATTGGGATTGCAGTAGCTGTATTAGTAATTACGATCATATTCATTGCTCTCTATGCCATGAAGCAGAAGAAGAGGGCTGAGAAAGCAGAGTATCTGAACAAACCATTCGGTAGGTGAGCATGGATACCTTGTTTTCTGTACTGCGATTGAACAAAGCATGAACAAGCTCTCTTCTTGTTTTCAGCTGCTTGGATTGCAGCCAGCGAAGGGCCCAATCCGGATATCCCGCAGCTGAAAGGTGCTCGTTGGTTTTCCTTGCAAGAAATAACGAAGTGTACAAATAGTTTCAGTAAGAGCAATGAAATAGGCGAAGGAGGTTATGGAAAGGTACATTATTTGGCTGCTAAAAATTTCTGTTTTCTCCATGGGCCTGGTCTCCAACATCATGCTGTTTACAGTCACAAGAAGTTTTAGACAAATTCCCACTACAATTCCCATATTATAAATTATGACAACATCATGAGCTTCTCCTTGGGAGGGGCCACATGCCTAGCTAGGTGCAGTGCGGGCTGGCAGACCCCTGCTCCCAACTGCAGCTAGCTAGGTATGTGGTGCCTCACAAGAAGGAACTCATGTTGTTCGACACTACAGGGAAAAACAAGGGAAGAGAGCCCCTTTTCCCACATGGGAAACTGTCAAAAACTTCTTGTGAGCATAATCGACTGCCCTTTTGAGCTGCTGCCTTGATTTCACAGGTTTACAAAGGTTATCTGTTATCTGGAGAACAAGTTGCCATCAAAAGAGCGGGGACTGATTCTTTGCAGGGTGCTGAGGAGTTCAAGAACGAGATAGAACTCTTGTCAAGAGTGCACCACAGGAACCTTGTTGGTTTGATTGGATTCTGTTTTGAAGAAGGCGAGCAGATGCTCGTCTATCAGTACATGCCAAATGGGACATTAATGGAATGCCTCTCAGGTAGGTTTGTGGATCTATTCATGACATCAGAAGCACACGTGAACTTGGATCAAATAATGCGTTGCGTGATACTCAAAACATGCGAACACTACATACTATATTATTGTTCAAACATGCAACCACCAGATATATATATTGCACAGTTAGACTAATATGGATGGGCATTATGCTACTTGTGTGTTTGCTGCAGGTAAAACTGGTCTTCAAATGGATTGGGAAAGGAGGATAGCGCTTGCCCTAGATTCTGCAAGGGGTATTGCATATCTCCACACTGCGGCTAATCCACCTATTGTCCATCGGGATATCAAGTCAAGCAACATTCTCCTTGATGGCAAGCTGGTGGCAAAGGTTGCAGATTTCGGGCTCTGCAAGCTTGCACCTAATGGGGATGATATTTTCTCTTTCTCTACACAAGTCAAAGGAACAATGGTAAGAACTAAATTTAACCACATCTGCTTTACAACTAAGGGTTATTACAAGGAAATTGGTGTTGTTTTCCGGATCCCTTAGTTCAAAGATTGCAACTTTATTAGCATTGCCTGAAAGGACAGCATACGGCTGTGCTGGTTCAGGGGATGCAGCCTGTTCTTGAGGGGAAAGTTACCTCTAGTTAACTAGAACTTTGTAGGTTGAGGGCTTCATTCTTTCCTGTATGAAGCAATTGAGAGGCTCTGTGGTGCCTTACCCTCAGAGATGCAACATTTCAAAATTGATGCATAAAAAGGTTGAGGGTTTCACATTCTTTCCTGTAAGAAGCAATTGAGAGGCTTTGTGGTGCCTTACCCTCAGAGATGCAACATTTCAAAATTGATGCATAAAAAGGAGCCATCAAAATTATTAGGACATACAATACATTCTTGCAAGGTGGTATGCATCTGACATTATTGTTTCGCTGTTTTATAGGGATACTTGGACCCTGACTATTTCATGACCAACCAGTTCACAGACAAGAGCGATGTTTATAGTTTTGGTGTGGTGCTTCTTGAGTTAGTTACTGGAAGGTTACCTATTCAAGAGGGCAAGTATCTTGTTCGTGAGATGAAGATAGCAGTTCGACAAGGAGGCATGACGAGTGCGAGGAAAGCTATGGTAGATCCCAATCTCACAGACTATCCATCCATGGCAGTGGAGAGGCTCATGACACTGGCATTGAGATGTCTGGAAGATAACCCAACTGCACGACCTACCATGTCTGATGTAGTGAAAGAGCTAGAGTTTCTTGCACAAGAGGAAATGGCTCCCATGTATATAGATATGGACATGGACCAGGAACGTGCAGAGCTCTACGAGAACCTTGCTCCATACATGCAACAGCAAAACTATTCCTCATTTGAGTACAGCGGAAGCTATTCTGGGATGAACAACACTAATGCTAGAGCCTAAATGAGATACCTCATTCTTGCTGCGCATCATTGCGGTACAGAAGATTATTATGGCAGCAACATTGTAGATATGAGTTAGGGCAGCAACATTGTAGATATGAGTTAGGGCATTCTTTATTCTGTTACTCATACACATTGATCATCATAGAAGGGGAGAGGTAGTTGGGTTGGGTACATAAGGTTCATAACTGAGATTACTATTTTGTTGAATACATGTTATGTATCAGGAATTCATAAAGCCGGATTTTAGTTGTTGAAAATGAGCAAAACAGTTTAAAGAGTCAACTTATTACAACATCATACAACGATGCATCATGGAGACCCAACAAAACTTTCTGGCACACTTCCATGGATCATTTGCCCTGCATCACTCTTTATACACTATATAGCGGAGCCTTTTGCTTTGACCTTTCAAAGGCAACACGTACTTCCTCCCTGAGCTTACAGGCATTATCCATCTAAGTCTTACAACTTAAAAGGTTGATGAAGGCAACTCTTTTTTGGACTTTGGTCTTGAGTAGGAAACTTCACCATAACAACCTTTCACAAAACCTGATTCAACCTAGCCAATGGGGTAGCAGTTTAGACCCTTCTCACCCTCTTCAATGAGGAGCACTGAAAGTAGAAAACTTCTTTTCTAGAAATTCCAAGCTTTGAGAAAGTACTCATCCATCTCCTTGAAGAAATCCTTCTTCATCGTGCATCTCCGTAGCAAGTTGCCAACCAAAGATGATGGAAGAAACTTTGATTGATGATCCATAAAACATCTAAAAGATGTAGGCCAATCCTCTTTCTTTTTTTTACATTACGTAGATCATCCGTTCCTTCTCCTTAGAAATGAGCCCATACCGATGAGAACTCCTATCAACATGCCACCAATCCTGCTAACCCCTGTCTCACATATCAGACCTGCTAACAGCTTTGATATGCACTGACTTGGATAGTCTCGTCTTAATTCATTTGTTCTGCATCAAATGTGGACTATCTTTTAGTTTCTTGTCAACACGGCCACTATCCTTTTAATCCGAAGTCAAAAGATCCCATGAAACGAGCATGAAATAGAATGCCAAGCTTGTCTACTTCAACAACTATGGTGACAGATAATGTAAGCATGGATTTCATTAGAATCACCAACTTCCGAGCAAGACTGAGCAGAAGATTTGACTACTTATTCGACTTAAAAGAGACTTGAGATGTAATCACTCAAATCCTTGATCCATGGAGATCCCTACCCCAAGGGAACATCCAAAGTGTCTGAACACCCCGCCTTATCTAATCACTTTACAGCCACATTGCAAGACCAACTTTCGGTGTCATTCTAGCCCAAAAATACTGGTTCAGTTTTAAGCTGGCTTATCAAAGAAGTTCACAAGTTTGCAAACTCATCATACACCTGTTAAAAGAGAGAATGCTGAATCTATATATATCTACAGCTACCATGTCGGAGTTATCGTCCACCAAACATCGAGCAACTAAGGGCTTGCTGTCTCAGGCTTCTAGTTGCACCGTCTCATCCAACTCTTAAGAGATCATGGCAACCAGCAACAATGGAGCTAAAAAACACCCTTGCCACACAGATCTGTTCGTGCAAGGAGGTCCAACGTCAGCCCATTGATATACACAGTTATGAAACAAAGCCCTCAGTCAGTACTAACGATCCTGATGAATACAAGCCCAAAGCCTAAAGTCCTCCAAACTTTGTTGTATCACTACGTGGTTGTGGCAGATGTGCGTGAGCTTAAGAACATCCTGCTCGGTGGGGCATTTGGCATCTGGCAAAAGTGTCCAATGGACTGTGCTAACACTGATGACCTTATTCAACCGGTGCATTGTGTGAGGCTTAGGGGTCTGGAGCACTATAGCACCGGCACCGGCTTATTTAGAGGGGTGAACCACCCTCACATTAAGAGTCACATTAAAAGGGAGCATGTGCGTTTCAGAACTTCTCCCAATCCATATCCCTCCTGTTGCGAGCTGCCGTCTCAACAGAGTGTGCTGCCCATTCTGCCGCCTGCTTCGTTTGCAATTTCCGACGTACGTTTTGTTTTTAATTGCACATGTGTCTGCATTCGCTGAAAATCTTCGCTACGTTCATCGACAATCATTCCTCCGTGGACCTTCGGGTGCATGAACGTCTGCAGCCGCACACATCTCTATAGCTTCAGCAGCATGTTGAACGTCTGCAGCCGCGGCAGACGTTACACCGGCCACGAACGTGTTTCTAATCACATCTGTCTGTCTGCATTCGCTGTAACACTCGGAATGCGCTCATCGCCAATCAATATTCTCTGCAGCCGCACACGTCCTAGCAGATTCGGCAGCTGCTTCACGTGAATCCGCACACGTCTCAGAAGCTTCGTTAGCACACGTCCCAGTAGCTTCGGCAGCTGCTTCAATCACCGTGAATGTGGCTGTCACATGCGCTACTAGTATGGGCGGGCCACCGTAGCTACAGCGGCGGTGGAGGAGGTGGAAGGCTGAAGCTCATCCGCTGCCATGATGCCGCAGTGCCATCTCGGGGAGACGTTCGACGTCTGTGATCCGGCGTCACCCTTCACTAGCAGCTCTTTTGCATAGTGTTCTGTAATTTTTTATGGCTTTAATGCTTTCCTACGTGACATTAGTTCTAATGTTTTACTATGTTCTGTAAAATTTTATGTTTTTAATACTTTCCTACGTGACATTAGTTCTAATGTTTTCGTTTGATTAAATCTATGTAACATTAGTTCTAACGTTTTACTATGTAACGTTAGTTCAAACGTGACATTAGTGCAATGTTAGGGTTCAGAGGGGCGCAGAAAGAGATAGAGAGAGGCAGGGGGAACTACTATATGGGATTTAATAGTTCGTTTAGTCTTTTGAAATGTTACTTTACAGTAATGTTGGTGTAGCCATGGTTCTTGGTTTTTGTACATTCCATGAGAATATGGTTTGGTACAAGCAAGTTGTGTTTCGTGCAAAGTTGCAAGCAACATGTTTATATTTTACCTCATCAGTCAATGGCTTGCGAATGTCAATGACCCCTCCCGTGCATCAAGATCAAGACATCCCATCAAACTAGTTGACAGGGTTGAAGTCCCATGTCACCACACCACACATGCACATACACACCAAACGTCAAGTGCTAGGTGTGGGTTGACAACAAGGCATCCTTCTCCAGACCGTGGTCACATTCCATTTGGAAGCCCGATGGATACGGAATAGTTGAATTCGCATGAAGGCAAGGCTGAGAAGGAAACCCCTATGGAAGCGCAAGACATCCTCCACCATGGAAATGAGTGGATGTCTACCTCTTCAAGGCAAGCCGCACCAACTAAAACCAGTTGCCAAGAAATGGCCCAGCAACATTACCACTAGCAGTTTCGAAAACTTGAAAAGAAAAATGGTGCAAAGTCACGTAGGCAAAAGCTTGCAGATGGCGAGGCCTCCGCATTTAGGGACCAGTGGTCAGTAGAAGATTTCAAGGTGCTAGTAGATGCCGAATTGCGACTTGACAAGGAGATGACTCAAGTACGAGGGAAGAAGAATCAAATCTTGTCCGTGGATGAAAGATGGCGCAAGGTCTCTTGCATGGTGCAAAGAGGAGAACGTTAAGAACACACCCTTGCAACGTCATGACAAGTGGGAGAACACTTTTCTAAAGTACAAGAAGATACGAGACTACGATAGGGTTTTGCCTTTTCGTAATTAATACAATTACCTTTTACGGAGAGAGAGAGAGAGAGAGAGAGAGAGAGAGAGAGAGAGAGAGAGAGAGAGAGAGAGAGAGAGAGAGAGAGAGGCTTCATGGTGGCACATTCTTAGTTTTGATGCCCACTTTTTGATATCTTCTCTTTGTTGAGTCATTTGGTTGTTCTTGGCACTTGGTTCTTCGAAAGATGCATTGGCATCTTGCAGAGGATCGCTTGCTGGCTAATTCTTTCCAGCTACTATTAGAGCTGTTGGTTGTGTCATGGCTGCTCCCTTGGGATGGGAAAGAGGAGGATCACACCAAAATTAACCATATGGTGTGTTTGGGCTTGACTTCTATTCCTGATACCACCCTTGTCAGTCTCGTGGGGGATTCCTGTCTTTCTACACAACCAAGAGACTCTATTGGATTCCTTGTGGATATAATGAGTTGTGGCAACTAGACAGGATTCTACATCTTATGCAACCCTTTCTTGTACCTATTTTTGATTGTTCCTAGTAGGATTGGGATCTTCTTGGTCGTTTTAACCTTCAACAAGATTTAGCTAACTTGGTTTATCATCTCATGATTAAGGATCATCATTGGCTAGTCAATAAAGCAAATGTGAATTGAGCTCTCTCGTGCCACTTTGTAAGTATACAAGAGCTCTTTGGAATTCCTTTGTGTTCGTGGTGCGGTCATAGCAGCGCTAATACATGGGGTATGTATAAATCTAAGGTTTGTTGGAAGATGATTGTGATGGAGTGTTGGCTAAATTAGACACCCTTTAAATGCAAGGTCTTTCTTTGGCAAGTGATCATTGCTGGGTCCCTCTCACCTCACTCTTTCGAAGCATTGAATATCGAGTGGTAGTTGGTTATTTTGCATGACCACTGTGGAGTCCTCATGTCATTGATGTATCTCCTAACCTTTGGCCAGGAAACTCTAGACTTTCTTATCAAATATTTGGAGAACTAATGCTAATCTGTTCCTGCGCCCCTCCAATTGGGTTTTTGCTTGGCCTAAATACCCCACCCCACCGCAGTAACATATGAAGCTATGTTTCATTTTTACTCTTGCTGATTTTGTAGTTTGCTTGAACACTGCAATATGAGAGAGAGAGAGAGAGAGAGAGAGAGAGAGAGAGAGAGAGAGAGTTCATAGTCTCATGTGGCAATCTCATAAAAAATCAGTAATTTCATCTTAATTAAGTAGTAGCTAACATAGAGAGAAATATAGAGCAAATGCATTAATGCTTCAATCATGGAAGCTAAATCAAGGAGTTTTTTCAATATATTGAAAGGGTGTGCTTGCTGAGGTTATGCACCTTCTTATACATAAGCCATTCACACTATCAAAAGGAGTTGGAAATTGTTTAGAAATATGTCAAATCCAAGGCTTGTAAAATTGGTGCAATCATGAGAGCCTTTTCTAGAGCTTCATAAGAAGCATGGCATTCCTTCATCCATTCCCAAACAACTAGTAGCTATAAAGACATCACTGCTGTGGAAGTGTAGTTTAGCATGAAAAGTGGCTGTAGTATCTAATATATCCAAGAAAACATTGGATGCCTTTGTGGTTGGTGGGTTGTGGGAAATCCATTATCATTTTGATCTTAATTGTATCCATTGCAATGCCTTTTTAAAAAATATATCACATGGCCCAAAATGATGCCATGTTTAACCTAGAATTGGCAATTCAAGGGATTCAAGGACAAGTGGTATTGTTGATATTACTTGAAGGCTAATCAAAGCTTTTCAAGGTGTTTCTCCCACCTAGAATGGACACATAGTCCTCCGCAAACTTCCAATCATCATCTTAGTATACCCTTAAAAGTAGTACACATAAGTCTTTGGAAAGTGAGTGGTGTATTCATCAAGCCAAATGGTTTGACAATGTAGGCAAACACTCCCCATGTGGTGGTAAAAGCGATCTTGGGATGCTGATCATTAGGGTGAACTTGTACCTAGTTATAGCTTGAAAAACCATCCAAGAAGCTATGAGATTTCTTTCTTGCCACATATTCAATCATGTGATCCATGTACAACAATGGACAATGGTCTCGTTTGATTGCATTATTTAGATTCTTGTAGTTAGTGTATATTCAAATCTTTCCATTTTTCTTGAGTACTAGGATGATGGGTGATACTTAGTTTGTATGCTCAATCTCCTAAATAGAAATTCTACTTTTTGTAGTTTTTCCAGCTCTTCTTGCACAGTGTGTGAAGTAATGATTCATGGGATAGGGTCATTATTTAGTAGGCTTGGCATCTAGTTTCAAAGGAATAGTATATGTTAGCAAGTGAGGTGATATGCCCTTGAGGTTTGAGTAGTTCCAAGTGAACACATCATGATATTACTTGAGTAGATTGACAAGTCGTTGTTTATCTTCTACATTGAGGTCCTCAACAACATATTTTGAAGTAGGAATTTCTCCTAGTTTGACAAGATTTACCTTCTTTATCTTCAACAAGCCCTCAATGGTTTCATGGATTTACATTCTCTCATTGTACCTAGCAAAACAATGACATGGTTTCCTTTCTTGTATTTCATAAATTGTTTTGGGAGATCTTGTGGCTTCTTTTTATTTCTGAATCATTTTTGGGTGAGATGTTTTTTAGGTGTTTATGCCTAGGATCAAGAGTCTTGCTTTGGCCTTGTGAGACCTAGATGGTGGCATTTCACGGTTTGAACTGTAAATATGATCTAGTACTTTCCATCGATAGAGTGTCAAATGCTATGTCTTTCTATGATTGGCAAAGAGTATTTTAGAGGTGGGAAGCAATTCTATAGATTGATATCCCATTTATTTGTACACATCAACCGGTTCAATTTTGATTTAAGGTTGACTATGCTTGCAACAATGTGCAAACCTTTTGTCTACAAGGGCTCTAGGCCAATAGTTGAGATCTACTCAATCATTTTGGCATCAATATCATAGTTCATGGAGTCGATGTTAGCATCATTTTTGTCTTTGCCATTTGTAGGTTATTCCTCCTTAAGTTTAGTTGCATCCTCAGATGTCAAACCCCTATTCACATGTTAGGGAGATGAAGAGGTCCTTGTAATAATCAAATAAGCCTTTATGGAGTTTATTGCCATGGAGACATGGCCATCATTGGCTCAAAAACTTGTGCAATTCAATCCTATTTGTTGGAATTAGATAGCCCTTGGTGAGAACTTGTGGCAATGAGATAGGGACTATCATTAAGAGAAGTATTGAGGCACACTCTAATTAAGGGCCTATTATTTAGACAGTAGGGTCTCATACTCCTCATTGACTTAGGTGTTCATGAGCTTCTTGATATTTAGGTTCCTTTGCAAAACACAATTCCAGAGTGGCAAGTATGTGCATCTAGTCTTGCTTATCTTCAAAGGATGGAATGTAGTTTGTGCTAACTCTAGATCTAGTATCAATGATTCCTCTCCTAGTAGAGTTTGTGAGGGCTTGTGACATTTTGTATTTCCCTATAAGGTGTTAATCCCCAAAGCTTCTATAGCAGGCATAGCTAGATAGCTAGGTTGTTGATTGTGTGTCAATGGTGCAAAGTCTATGCCACCCATCCAACTTTTGAACGCATATCATTTGGTGGGGCTTCCTTTCATCAGGATTCCAATTGGGATTGAAGGAGAGCTACGGAGCTCTACCTTGAGACCTACGGACTGCTTATTGATCAAGCGTTTCAAGCCGAGTGGCCATGGCTACCTCTCACATAGCCGATGCGCAATGCCTACCTTGCGGGTGTAGTGAGCTTACCTTGATGCTCGATTGAGTTCCCTCCTCCCTCTTGCACTTCGATAGCTCCACGATCCTTGTGACAAGCTCAAGCAACCTCAAGCCCTCTTCGTCAAGCTCCATCCTCCATAGCTGCGCGAGAAAAGAGAAGAGAAGAGAAGAAGAGAAGATGAAGAGAGAAGATAGGGAGCTTCTTCTCCACGATCCCTCACTCTGACACACTCACTCCCTCAATCCCTCACTCAAGCACAAGCAAGAAGGAAAGAAACAAGAGAAGAAGAAGAAGAAGCTTTGGCCATACACAAGAATGAGCTTCTCATTCACTTTTCAACTTTATATACAAAACCCTAAATCCCTTTTGGGCGGTCATCCCCTTATCCCATTTTTTACATGGCCCTATCTTCCTAGCTTCCTTTCCACCACCCGTCTACATTTACAAATTGCACGGGTGAGAGCCCGGCACTCTTAAAATAAATCATGGTGCCCTTGCGCTTTTTTACAAAAGTATTGACTTGCACCTTTCCTTGTGCGCCCTTTTCAAAGATTTAGGACTTTTCTGCACTTCTTGCGTTTCCATATTTTTCTTGGCGCGCCTTCGTCTTCTGTTTCACTTTTGCCTTGGCATTGTCTTCTGCTTCAGCTTTTACAGATTTTCCACCTTTGTTCGTTTGAGGGTTAACATTACCCCCTCCTAGACGAGTGCTAGTCCCATGGCGCTGTGGTGGGGAGTAGTGGGGTAGTTGGGGTTGTTGCTAAGTGGAACTGGTGGGTAGATGACCACAATCAAAGGTGCTGTTGTGAATGAGAGGTGATGGAGTTTGATTAACGATGACCGGGAGAGATTCCGGCGTGCTTTAGACTTCATGAAGATGCTCGACATTTCTCACACAGTTGTAGCTCCCATTCTGCGACGGCGGCTGATAAAGGTTTTGCATGGGCATCCCTAATCATTTGGAGAATATGAGGTTCCAAAATCTATGCCAATGGTGGGTCCATCACTGAGTTTTCCTTCTACTTGATTTGGTTCACTCATGGTAGCCATCAACAGGCAGATGGTCGGTTACATCAAGCATGTTGGTCCATCCAACCATCAGACTATGAAAAATCTCCTAAAGCTGCTGTAGTGGTGTCTTGTCCGACTCACAGAAAAATTCGTGGTCATTAGCGGATGTCGTGGATGATCTTCTTTAGCTAGGTAGCCATTCCCTAAGTCATGATCATAGCCTGCAAGAGAAAGTTGTGCACTCCCTAAGGGGTGTGTTTGTCTCACGGTGTGGTGTAAGTGCATGTGTAGTGGAACTGGGAGATGGGTCTAACCTTGGGTAAGCCCTTGGTAATGTCCCACACTTGAGGACCCAGTTTGTGTGTTGTTGGAGGTACAGTGCAAAACTTAGGGTGATAGGTCTAGAAGTCCTGCCCTTGATGTGCCCTAACCATGAAGTGGGGGAGGGGCTAGGTGTAAACCCTAGGTGTAGTGAGTGAAGTGAGCCCTCGTGCTTTTTTCTTTTCTTTTCTCTTTTTTTTTTTGAAGAATTACATACAAGGAAGATGTTCTGGCTAATGCCTATCACCTTCAGCTGGATTACGAGGCGGTCACAAGCATTGGGATAGGAATGCACAACTTTGTAGATATTCTTTAATACTGGCCCAAGCCTTCAGAGGTGTGGATGGCAAGAAAGGATGATTGCACCTCATGAAGCGGGTACCACTCATATCCTCTAAGATTTCTAGGCAAAAGGAGGGAAGCAGTGTTGCCCTCATCATTAGTCTAGTCATGGCTCTACTATCTATCCCTAGGTTGATGTCAAAAAAGAGTGGAGGGAGATGGGATTCCTCTGTTGTGGGTCTATGCATTAGTAGGAACTTGATAAGCCTAAGATAATTACATGTAGTTAAGAAGGCTGGATCTGGGCAAGAAGAAAAATCTGCGAGGAAGCAGTTGATAGATGGGAGGAGATCCTCTAACCTAAAGACTAGGCATTCCTCGGGGCTCCGGGCATTAACATTATATATCTTAGGAAAGTCAAAATTCCCATGAATATTTCGATCATAGCCAACTCCATGCCTACGAGGGTAGGGCATGTAGATGGGGTCGTTGCGTTCTCCAGGAAGCGAGCTGTAGAAGGCGATCCAGGCATCAAAATTGGTATCCCAAATCTTCCTCCCCCACTTCGGCTGTGCCTCGTAGCCTTGGACAGTTTTGGGAACCGTGTTTGCCTTGTCTTGCTACTAGTCTTCATGCTCTTGCCTCCATCTGGTTATTATGAGGCTTCTTTCCTCTATCCACCTATTTGCAAGATCATTAGCCAGATCCTTGATCTTGGCTAGAATACCTAGAGGCAAAGCACAGTCCAGAGAGCGTGGATAAGCAAATGAAAGTTCAAACGGCCTTGTCTGGAACTCCCATTGATGCCATATGTCCAATTCTTGAGGCCAATCGATAGGATGGGGATCCCCCTGCAGTGGCACAGGGTCTTCAGGGAATTGTCATGGTAGTGATCGTGCTCTGCGTTGCACTTCCTCTGCTAGTTCTTGTCTTCTTCTTCTGGCTGCCACAATGCGCTCGGGCATATGGGCATCTTCGGGCTCTTCAGGCGGGAGGTCTGGTAGAGGCGGACTGGGCATTCTTTGTTGCTCTTCTTCAGCATCCTGCTCAAAGTCCAGACCCTCTGCTCGACAACTGATGGAACCGCTTGTGGTGGTGGTGGTGGCTGCTCACGCTCTTCAAAACCAAGTTCCTTAAGCTCAATAGTGGAGAGGCCGGCACGGCATAGGTAATGAAATTGCTGCTCTTTTGTGATTCCTGTGCGTGTTGGAAGCTCCCATTCTTGAAGGCCATACTTTAGTACTCGGGTGGTCAATTCTAGCTTCCTTCTTACCTTCTCCATTGAATCATTGCCCTCCGCCTGGGTGACGTGTAGTACTGTGCTGAGGAAGACTTGCCTTTGTGTGTTGGCACATACATCAATAGCTTCTGCCTTGGACTCCGCAAGTACTGTCTCGCACTCAGCCACCGCCAAGCATTTTGTTAAATCCCTAACTCTTTCAAAATTGTTTCTTTCCCACTCACTGGCTCTCTCGTCCATCTTCTTTCTTCCCTCCTCTAGCTCACTTGCCAAGGTTGTCACAACCTGCTGCTGCTCATTTGTTAAGAACCAGAGTTGGTTCCTTTCCCTGGATTTTCGAGCCAGCTGTTCTTCAGCAATTTCTTTTGCCTGATTTGCAATGTTGAATCTTTTTTCTGCCTCAGCAAATAGCTCTGACTTTTCTTGCACAAGCTACTCGTGACTTTGGATCTCTGCAAGGTGCAATCTTCTTTGGGTGAAGGCCATGGCCATGAGGGCCTCTATGTCTCCCTTGGTAATCTCCAATGCATCTTGCAGTCGTTGTGCCTCATTCTGCAGCCTTTGTGCTTCTGCTGCGGGAACTTCCGGTCTTTCCTTCTCTAGGAACTCTATTTCCCTCTCCAATCTGTCTTGTTCTTCAAGTTCATACCATAGCCGGAAAGCTATGGCATCTTCTTGTTGCTCACTTGGCTCGCCCTCCTGAGCTTCTATCTATCTTACCTTTCCAGTTCGATAGTTCTCTGTTCCAAGTCAGCATATTGCTACACTAGTAACTTCAATCTTCGTTGTTCTGCCCCACCAGGTTTTGCTCTTCATCTTCCAGCCTTTGTCTTAGGTGCCTCTCATTGTCCTGGGCTTCCTTGGTCTTTGCTTCTAGCTGATCTTGTAGAGTTTTTACTTCCCTTCTTCGGTCGGCTCCTGGCTTTGAAACTTCTAGCCTTAAGCCTGCCGAAGTTTTCTTTTCTTTCTCTAACTCCACTAGGGCTATCTTCTTTTCTTCTTTTGCCTATCCAATTGTGCTAGAAGCTTAGCCACATAAGCGTCATAGTCGGCACTAGATGGCATGGGAGTAGGGGCTATAGTGGTTGATACCTCTAGCTTCTATCGTTTTGGATCTTGCCTAGACTTGGCATCTGCAACAGCGGGCCTTTTTGCTCCGACTTCTGGTACGATTTCAGCCACTTTACTGACAAGTAGCTACATCATGTTCATCAATTGGGCCGTGTCTAGAGAGGGCGTGGGTTGTGGGGTGGTTGTGGTTGTGGTGTTGGTTGGTACTGGCACAAAGGAGGAAGGCAGGGGGTGCAGCAGGGACTTGCCCTTGCCTACAACTACCGAGGCCGTTTCCACACTGCCACTTGCTTCAGCTTCATGGCGGGGACTCAAAGGATCGATCTCTCCTCCCTCGTGGGTTTCTTCGACAGATCTACGAGTGGCCTCTACCAACTCAACAAGTTCTTTCATTCTTAGTTATTCGGCTTCCTCCTCCGCCCTTCTTTGCCTCTCTTCTTCTGCCCTCTTTGATTCTTCTCTAATTTTTTCGAGTTCTTCCTCTTCTTTTTTCCTTCGTTCCTCCTCCACCCTTCTTAACTCTCTTTGAGCCCTCTTCATCTCGGCTCGCTCTTCTTTGCTCAGTCTTTTTTTCTTCTCCTTCTGGCTCTTGTCACTCTTCTTTTGCTCCCGTGGTTTAGCCGCTTGAGTAGGTGGTACCTCTGGCTTTCCTTTGTCGCTTATTGTCCTTTCACTCGAGCCTTCTTCCTCGCGGTGAGGTGAGCTTTGATGCACAGCTTACTCTTCATCTACACCGGCATCCTTGATAGCCTCATCGATGATTGCCATCAAGGCACCGCCATATCTGATTGTGAAGGCTTTCGAGGCAGGCTTTTTCCTTGCGGATCGTGCAGTAGAAGCAGGAGACTCCCCACCAGCTGGTGCTGCGGCTGGAGCCAAGTGCGCGGCTAAACTCTTGATAGTTTTCAGCACAAAACCGTTCCAATCCACCTCCTCTGGAACTCATGCAGCGATGCTCTCTAGTAATGGCACCCGATTATGTTCATTAAAGCGTTGTATCTTTGTCATGAGAAAAGGGCGTGGACCATTTTAGCTTGCATCTTTGTTGCGAGGTCTGGAATATCAGCCAAACTGATTCCATCCACTGTGTGCATGTCATCTTTTTTGACTCCCATCATGGTATATACATCTCTTCTTGGGCGCCTCTCCTTCTTAGACACAAGCCCCAGGGCTTTCTCGGCGATAGCTACGTTAAGGAGCACTTGCACCCTTCTTTCCTAGTCACCAGTCCTTACTATGACTGTGCCACAGCTCCTATCTTCATCAAAGCTCCTTAAAAAGTCAGTGCACATGCTATAATCTACAGCCTGTCCGACCTTTTCCACATACTTTTGGAGGTTGCATTTATCCACCAACTCCTTCACTGCCGGCTCTTCTAGGATGGCATCGTCTAAATTCAGGGTATGTTTGAACGTGAACTGGCTAAATCCACGTGTCTCAACACTGATCCCATACTTTGTCAACTCCTCTTCAGTGAATGGAAGTTTACCCCCCTTTTCTTGTCCTGCCATGGTAGGTGCCTGTCATTACACCATCCCAATATTAGCATTATGAATTGACTCATCACTAACAAAAACCCAAGAAAGAATGTGTGTGACAATTTGTTGTGCTGCTTTAGAGGTATGAAACTTGGAAATAATTCAAAAGCGACATCTATTTCCTCCTTACATTCTTTCCTATTTAAATTCAGTTGATCATTTTCATCCATCACTACACCTTGCTACATCACTTGGCTCTCACTTTGCCCCCCCCCCCCCCCCCCTTAAGTTTTAAAGGAATCCTTCCTAGGATTAGCAAGGGAAGAAGGAGGACTCACATGGACTTTGTGGGGTGAGTTACTTGGCCAACAGCCAAGTATAGAGGTTACGGTTATATTCAAGCTAGGCATGACGATCAAGTTCACATGGTCGTATGGAAGCTTGGGTGATATAGGTCAAGACATCATGAAAGATGTCCCTGGAGTTGAGGCGGCTAGCAACATGCAGTTCCTCTTCCGTAAGGAATTGGTCAATGTAAGGGTGGGCTAACACATGGTCATCTAAGTGTATGTTGTGTGTAATGGCCAAAATCCGAAATGAAAGAGGTGGCACATAAGTAGGGTCATGTTCAATTGTTTTGATTTCCCTTCTTTGCGAGGCATTGGTCATGATGTGGCAGCCTTTTTTCTCCCATTGGAGTCGGAAGGCATACCACAGTTGTAAATACGAAGAATCAGAGCTGGCAAGCTACATGAGCTCCTCCAGTTCTTGTTCAGGTGCAGAGTGAGCAGGCTTGCAGTACGAGGTAACTAGTCTTCTGAGAATGGCTTGCTCCTTTGAGATTTCTCCATTAGTGATTAATTCGGTGGCAATTTTGGGGAATTTGGCAGTCATAAATTCGTAGTCTTCCCAAGTGCATGGCAATGCACGAACATCAGAAGCAAGGGGTTCATCAAGAAGCCTAGGTCAAGCCTCTCATAGCTCCTAGCGAATGTGGTGAAGGTGTTATCTAACTCCTTGATGCATGTCACTACGTCATCTCCTGAGGTCTCAGCAAGATCCTTGGCCACTAAAAGGAAAGATCGTCTTTCATATGAAGGCCTAAGACCTACTGGTGGTGATGGTACAATTGGGCTGGATAGTAATGACTCCATTGGTGGCGTCACAGATGGGAATTTGCACTCAGAGGCACTTTGAGATGCTGCAGGGTGCTCTAGTGGCATAAGAGGTGTGCTGCATTCTATCTAGCCGGCATGGGGGTGCTCAACTCCTCTGACTTGGATAATTCTGGGGCATCTAGCTTTGGACGATAAATGAGTTGGGATTCATTAATCACAACCGATGCTGGTCCAGCTTGCTTTGCAGCCTGGGCTCCGTATGTGCAAGCCTCTCTAGCTGGAGTGAGGGTGCTTAGAGTTGAGCCTCTTGAATGTCCACTCTTAGGCACCCATATCCAGGGGTTTTCCTCATAGTATCCTTGTGCTCACAAGAGATCTTTGGGGATCTATCATAGCATGGTCGTGCGCCTACGTCGATAGCGTCTGAGCTGCCTCCTAGGCTGTGACCGATAGTTTTTGCATTTAGAAGCACATTTCTGCAGTTTACAAGGAGGTGGCCCTTGTCGTTTTGGCACCCATATGAGTGTGAAATCCTTGGCCTTGTGAATAGCCTTGGTGGGCTTGGTTCTAGTTGAGCATGGGGTGAGATATCACAGCCCTTCTCCCTAGGCTTGGTCATAGGTGTGGTCGTAGGAGTCTCTATCGGTGGCTTTGCAATTGTAGAAGGATCAAGATAACCCTTGCTGAAAGTAGTCACTATGTGCACATTGCCTATAGAAAGATGGATGCGATCTAGGTTATAGTTCACATTGCAGTTCGTTTGCTTCTTAAAAGTGTGACCTAGTAGTGACTTATTACGGGCCCCTTTAGTGTTTGGCAATACATAAAAGAAGACTGGTATACTTTCAAACTCGATAGAGACAGCCATTTTGCATTTTCCTAAGAGTGAGTAAGTGTTGCCCCAAAATGGGCTGAGTTGAGCGTTTGTGGGTTGTAATTTAAGTTGACCAATGCGTGTCCAATGATCATGCGTCAAGATATTATAGTCAACACCTTCATCAATCAAGGCATCAAAAGAATACATCCGTTCTGCAATGACCCTGATTTGTAGGTAGGCAAGTGCCACTGCTTCTTTATCTTGATTTGTCAGTTCGGTAATCGTGGCCACGCAGATGTTGACAGGGGCTTCAAGCATAGGTGGCTCGTGCAACGGATGGGAAGGAGGATAGTACTTTTTCATGCGACTGCCATTGAAACAGCCTATTCCTTCACCTTCAAGCGTCTCCAATTCAACATTGCCTGTTCTACTAATTGTACGTACTTGGAAAGGTCCTAGTCCTCGAAATTTCATTTTTTGTTTGTGACCCTTCACAGAGTATAGTAGAACGAGGTTCCCCTAATCAAAGTTGCGCTATTTGACATGCTTGTCAAACCACATCTTTCTTCGTGCCTTCTCACAAATCAGAGCATGGGTGGCTAAGAGTCGAGTCTCCGTGAGACGCTCTAACTCCACTAAGCGGTTGGTCCAAGCCTCTCTTCCCTCCCAATGCTCCTGGATTGCTATCCTTAAGCTAGGGACAAAGAATTCTAAGGGTAGAATGGCCTCCGTTCCATAAGTCAGCCTAAAGGGTGTCTGTCCTACAGCTGTCTTATAAGCTATACGATAGGTCCACAAGACCGCCATTAATTTGTTATCCTAGTCACTTCGTGATGTGGATACCACCTTCGTAAGCACGTTGACTAGGATTTTATTTGTGGATTCTGCTTGGCCATTTTCTTGAGGATAGTAGGGCAAGGACCTTCTACGAATGATTAGGAAGGTTGAGAGCAGGTGGGATATCACTTCATTAATGAAGTGCATGCCCTGATCACTTATTAGTTCAATTGGACAACCAAAACGTGAAAGGACCTGCTCCCACAAGAACTTCGCAGTGGTTCTAGCGTCGTTCTTCCTAGTGGCTCTTGCCTCTGCCCACTTCGTCAAGTAATCAGTTGCCACAATGATGTAGCGTGCCTGGGAATACTGTGCCGCAGGACTGATAGGTCCAATGAAGTCAATGCCCCATTTTTCAAAGGGCTATTGTGCTATTACAGGGGTCAAATCCATCTTATCCTTGCACACAGGCACCTTAGTCCTCTGGCACTCATCGTAGTGTTTTACAAATTTAGCAGCATCACGGAATAGAGTGGGCCACCATAGTTGGGATTGTAGCACCTAATGGGCTGTTGTATCCCCACTAAAGTGTCCTCTAGCTATTCCCCCATGCGCTTCTCTCAATACATCATGCATCTCCTCGTGCTCACACACAAATCTACGCAACAAATTGTCTTGTCCTAGCCTATGGTATGGCTGGATCTTTAAGATAAGTCTCCTTAGCCTGGCTTTCTCAATAGGTCTCTCAGGTAGACCGCGCTCTAGCACTTGAACTACATCATCGGCCCAATATAGCATCAGATCGGCTCTAAACAAGTCTCTTTTGCTAGACAGGCCAAAGAGATGAGCGTCCGGTAGGTCGTTAGGTATGCCTTGTCCAACAGCTTCTCCTGTGGGTATGTGGACATGTGACCAGCCATGTAGTGCTGCTTTCCCTTACGTACAACCACAGAGAAATTGAATTCCAACATGAGAAGTAACCATCTAGCTATGCGACCTCCTATAGCGCACGGCTTGTTCACGAGATAAAGCAAGGCTTGATGGTCAACGAAAAAGACGAAGGGGGTGTCCAACAGATAATGCCTAAATTTCTTTACAGCAAACACCATGGCTAACCCTTCCCTTTCTATAGTGGAATAGTTCATCTCCATTTCAGTAAGCTGCCTGCCTGGCAAAGCTCACGGGGTAATCCTGGTTATGCTCACTAGACTGGCATAGAACAGCTCCAATAGCAAACTTAGAGGCATCTATGTGTACATGAAACGTTATGCTCTAATCTGGGGCTCGTAAGATTGGTGCAGTGGTGAGAGCCTTCTTCAACTCTTCATATGCATGCTGGCATTCCTTAGTCCACTCGAATACGATCAACAACTTGTACAATGGTCTAGCAATCAATGCATAATTCAGTACAAAGCGTCGGTAGTATCCCGTATGGCCTAAGAAACACTGAACGCCCTTGTAGTTAATGGGTGGTGGTAAGTCGACAATGACCCTGACTTTTGAGAAGTCAGTGGCAATGCCGTTCCTTGACACTACGTGCCCTAGGATACATCCGTGCTTCACCCAGAACTGGCACTTTAAGGGGTTCAACGAGAGGTTGTATAACTGATACCGTTCAAAGACAGCTCTCAACTTTTCTAAGTGTTCGGCCCAACTAGAGTGTACGCATAAGTCTTCTACGAACACCTCTAGCTCACGTCTAAGCATATCCTTGAAGATGGTGCACATTAATCATTGAAAGGTCGCAGGCACATTCATTAGCCCAAAGGGCATAACGATGTAGGTGAATACACACGACTCCGTGGCAAAGGCAGTCTTGTGCCTATCATCAGGGTGCACTTGCACTCGATTATAGCCAGAGAAGCCATCCAGGAAGCTGTAGGCTTCTTTGCTTGCTACCCTCTCCAACATGTGCTGGATATACGGTAAGGGGTAGTTCTCCCTCTTCGTAGCAGCATTAACTTTCTTGTAATTCACGCACACTCGAATCTTACCATTCTTTTTCATAACAATCACTATAAGTGATACCCAATCCGTGTGCTCAATCTCATATATAAATCCCGCCTTCAAGAGCTTATCAATTTCCTCCTTCACTGCATAGGTATGTTTGGGATTCATAGGGTAAGGTCGTTGCTTTGTTGACACTGCATCTGGAACCATTGGGATATTATGGGTCACAACCCTAGGATCGACTCCTTTAAGTTCCTCCAAGGACCAAGCAAACACGTCGACATACTCTCGTGGGAGAGCAACAAGTTTAGCCTCCTCATCCTTGGTCAAGTCGTCAGCAATGAACACAGGTCGAGGCTTCTCGCCTTCCCTTGCCAAGTTGACTTCTTTGACCTTGGCGGGTCCCTCAATTGGCTCTTTGGTTTGCCCTTGTCTCTTTGCTCCTAGTAGAATCACCACTCTATCACCCTTCTTAAACTTTGTGAAGCGTTTGGGGAGATCTTGTGGCTTCTTTTGCCTCTCTGCTTCTGAGTCCTTAGTTCGCTTTTTGGCCTTCTCCTTGGTGGATTGGAAAGTCCCCTTTGGTGTGTATGACCTTAGAGGGTTGGGGTATTTCGGGATCACTCTCCGTACTGACTTCTGACTTCGAGTTAAACTCACATCCCTCGCTTGAGGAAGGAGTTTTTCCAGGGGGTCGTAATTCAGTAGGCGTATCCATCTTAAGCACTGGAACTACCAATAGTTGCTCGTAATCCATGGCTCTTATGTGCTCCAACCAGGATCTATTGCACTCTATCCGCATGACTCCTCTTTCATTCCAGCCTACCCTTTCCCTTCTAGGCCTAGAGTTTGCCTTGATCTGTTCGATCGTTCTCCCTTCAATGTCATATTCTATCGTGTCTAACTATTCTTCACTCTCGTCTCTAATAGAGCGGTAGTCTCTCGCACTCCATCCGCATGACTCCTCTTTCATTCCAACCTACCCTTTCCCTTCTAGGCCTAGAGTCTGCCTTGATCTGTTCGATCGTTCTCCCTTCAGTATCATATTCTATCGTGTCTAACTCTTCTTCACTCTCGTCTCCAATAGAGCGGCAATCCTTGCACTCCTCATCATCAAAGTCTTGCCCCTCTGACTACTCGTCATCACCCAGGCTTTCCTCTCCAATCTCTGTTGAGAGTGGAGAAAGACTGAAATTTTGACTGATTTTTGTTGTTTTTTAGGTCTGAATGATTGATTTTTGATGAATTTAGAGTGATGTATGGTTGATAATGGAAGTATTTGAGAGTGTTTTGGATGATATTGATTATGTTTTGGAAGTTCATGATGATTCTCAGTAGAGATATGAAGCTCTATGATGTTCTGATAGGTTCTGTTGAGGTTCTGATTGGTTCTGTATACCTTCTATATAGCTTCTGTTTTGTTCTGATTTTCTTCTATATAAAGCATGGATTGATGATTGATAAAGATTGAGATCTTTTGGAAGTTTATTGAATAGTTTTTGATAGTTTGGAATAGTTTTAGTATGAGTTATGAGGTTCTGATGACCTTCTGTAACCCTCTGTAGACCTTCTATAGAGCCTTTGTCTCTGCTCCGTCTCTGCTCTGTAATTGTTCTTAGCTGCTCTGGTACTGTACTGTACTGTTCTGTAGACCTTCTGTAAGTGTTGTGTAGAAAGTATGTGTGAATTTGGGAAAGTTTTTTAACTTTTGAAAAGGATGAATCTAAGTTCAAAAGAGCTAAAACAAATGGAAGAAGTAGCTGTTGAAGACTGAAGAGAAGACTGAAGTGATAGTTACAGTAGTGAGCTGTGAAGAGACACTGTAGTGGCTCTGGTGACCTTTCATATCAGACATACCTCTTGGGAGGTGCATCCACGACCTAAGAAGGATTATTGAGAGTTATTATGAGAGTATTCTAGTGAGGATATGCTGTACTTTTGATAGAGAGAGAGAGAGAGAGAGAGAGAGAGAGAGAGAGAGAGAGAGCCAGAAATAGCCAATTCTATCAAAACAGTATAACTGTATATGAGAGATTGAGAGAGAAAAATATGAAGACATTGAAGAAGGATAATATGTGATTTATTTCCATTCAAAAATGGTGTATTCTTTTGTGTTCATTGTTATATTGAAGGATTCTATGAAGAAGTTGAAGATTATGATTGATTCTATCAAATCCGTGGGAGATATCTACTATGATGCTGCGTGAAGAATTGTTTTTTTTTTTATTTTGATGATCAAAAGAATGAAATAAAAGCTTGTTGATGTTACAAGATAGATTTTCTTGCAGTAGAATCCCCTTTTCCTTCGTGTTCCTCTTGGGGCTCCATGTTTTTGGTGCGTAGCCGGGGAAGCTTGCCATCAACAAGCATCAGAAGAGGTTGAAAATGAAGGAAATGGCATTGCCAAGAAGAGGAAAATTCAATGGATGCTTGCAAAGTTTCTTCTTCCACTGAAGAGTTGGAGATTCTCACTATCAAAGCCACTTTCCACAAGAAGTTCATCCCACAATGGCGGAAACATATTACCATCATGATGCATGCTCTATGTGGTGGACTGTTTCCTCTTCCCCTTGAAGCAGCAGAAACTTGCATCTTGGTGGACTATTTCCTCTTCCTCTTGAAGCAGCAAAAACTTGCATCTTGGTGGCAAATTGTTTGGGAACAAACTGAAGAGTAGAAATAGAGAGAATGACCATCCATGGAAGATTTGGCATTCATTGAGAAGTTTCCAAACATCATCAAGTGGAAGATTGTGAAGAAGCTTCAGGAGTTGTGGTCTGTGGAGGTTCAAGAAAACAAGAAGAAAAAGAGTTAGAATTTGTTCGTGGATGCTCAACAGCAAGATACGTGGGATGCTTGGTGCACTGACAATCTTCTGTTTGTGCAATTAGCAACCCACTGGAAGTTGGTAGACAGAGTATTTTTCACAACATACACTGTTGAAACTCTCAGAAACTGGTATTATTATAGTGGCACAACCACGATCCTAAGAAGAATGAGTTTTGATACTTTCAAAATGGAATATCTCCCCCTCTGTAGTGGTTTGAAAGCCGAATTCAGAGATGTTGAAAAGAAGGAAGTAGAAGAGATGTTGGCCAGAGAATCCATCAGAGGACTGAAGCCCCTCTCTGATACTATCCTGTTGAGTATAGACCAATTGGTTGGAGGCAATCCCCTGATGGATGACGCAATCAAGAGGCAAGCATTAGAACGAGTCGAGAGGTACGTGAGAAGGGAGAAGGCAAAAATCAAAGCTGAGAACGAGCTAGCAATAGAAGCTTCCCGTGACACCCTATAAGCACTCTTTACAGAAATTCCCATGGCAACTCAAGGTCCCCTTCCAAGTTAGATTCATCTTGGAAATATTGATGACCGGCCAACAAATGTAGTCCCATTGCCAGTTTTTAAGGGAGAGTACAATGAAGACCCTGATCTTCATGTAGCAGAGTTCATGGTAGCATGTGTGGCTAACAATGCAAGAACCCTTGAGCATTGGTTAGCGATATTCCCCGCCATTTTCAAGGGCGCGGCATTTCAGTGGTATGAGAGACAAGCAGCAGGAACTTTTGGCACATGGGACGACTTGAAGTTGGCCTTTCTTACTAAATTCAAGTGTGAAGGTTTCGAAGAGCGGATGTGAGAGGAGTTCATGAACCTAAGTCAGTCCTCTGGAGAAAGAGTAGAAGCTTATGTCTCGCGAATGGAATCCATCCTGAAGAGATGGACTAACCATCATTTGGATGAAGGTATTCAGAAATGAGTGTTTCTTAGAGGCCTACAACCAGAAGTTCGCAAGTTCGTGGAATTGAGAAGACCAGTCAATCTGCAAGCTGCAGTGGAAGGTGCAAGATTATATGATGAAGTTGAAGCAAGGCTGTCAATGACTCCAGGAAGAGGAATTTTACCTCCTCCCATGCCAGGAATGGTATACCCATCAAATGTAGTCCCAGGGATAGTTCCCTACCCCTATCCCCAGATGCAAACAGTGCTGCAGTATAATGCACCTAATCCACTATGGTCACCACAAACGACAATGCCTCAATTGATGGTTCAACCACAGCAACAGTGGCCTCCAATAGTTCCTCTAATGGCGACTCAACAATAGTGGAATCCTACCAACTAGAATCAACAACCCCAAGTCTCAGTAGGATCTCTGAATCAGAACCAAAATAGAGGATCCTCTGGATCGACTCAGCCAGTTTATGCAGTAATTACAGAAGCTTCCCAAAACCCTACCACAAGTACTTCAGGAGGTGAAAACCTGAAGGACTACTTATCCAACTCAGTTGCAAGTATCAAGAAAGAGCTTATGGATATGATAACGGAGCAGCTACAGACGCTGAAGGTGAATACCACCAATATATCCACTCTTGTGGGAGCTAGAAGAGATGTGATGCACTCTAATACATGGTGCGGAAAGTGTCATCAAGTGGGACATTTAGCCACTGAATGTACTCGAAAACCAACCATTCTTGGAGCCTTCCGTTCCTATTGTTTACGAAAGAACCATACAGAGGATATTTGCTCTATGAAAGAGATGCATGAACGAAGACAGAAGGATGAAAATGTGAGATTCAACTTGCTAGAATCCAAAATGAAAACATAGGATATTGAACCAAAGCCTAGGGAGTTTGGTCCTAATTTCGGTCCAAGGAAGTTTCCCTCTCAAAGTTACAGAGGATGATAGTCTGGCGGTGGTCAGAGATCAGAGGTGGAATGTTATAGGTGTGGAGAAAAGGGTCATATCTCCCCAAATTGTCCAAACCCTAGACGATTTGTGGATTACAAGCCCTTATGCAGTCGATGCAAAGGAGAAGGCCACACTGCTTGGACTGTCCAAGCCCAGCCCCTGTAAAGGCCAATGGCGCTAATAGCCAACAGAAGGTACAAGAGCCTGCCTCCAATTTGATAGAGTTGGAAGTTGCCGCTATTACGCGCACCAAGAAGAAGGAACCAATTGTTCAAAATGAAAATAACTCTCCTGCCAAGACTGTGAAGCTCAACCTGCCAACAGAGGGACATAGCAGTACAGGACAGAACAGTGCAGTACAGAGCACTGTAGTGCCACAGAGAGTTATAGAGACAGTCCCAGAGACAGGACCAGAGGCCTAGGAGATAGAAGCACTTCCAGAAGTAGAGAAAGTGGCGATACTGCAATTATTAGAAGAAAAATGAAAGATGAAAATGGGTGTAGCCCCATTCCCCAGCCGGCTGGAGAAGCCTGTGGATCCTATCAAAGATTATAACTTGGTAAAAGACCTAGACACTTTTAAACCAAACTTAACATTCTAACAGTTGCTGATGCTGTCTCCTAGCTGCCGAAAGAAATTCAAAAGCATCTTGACAAGAAGACGTGGATTAAGGATCGTTCCTTCAACAGTGACTAAGACCAATAAGGCCTTGGAGCCTGTAAAGGAAGCAGATGTGGCTAATGCCTTCCTAGATCCTAGAACCCCAGAGATTAGTGTATGGATAGAAGGATGCTTCATTTTAGATGCATTGATTGATGGAGGCTCATCAGTAAACATAATGACAGATGTGACAATGAAGGACTTAGGGTTGCAAGGAATTCAACCTACACAATGGCTTATCAGATTGGCAGACCAAAGCAAAATTAAGACGTTGGGCATCCTCCCATACGTAAAAACAACTCTTGCCGGAAAAGATTATTGGCCGACATATCTGGTGGTCAAACCAAATTCTTATGGGACCTCATACCCTCTGCTGTTGGAAAGAGCTTGGCTTTTTGAAGCAAGAGCCAGGACGGACTGGTTCAAAGGAACCCTAACCCTAGGCAGAGGATCCAACCAAGTGGTGTTGAAGTTGTATGGATCGCAAAAAGGCAATGGATCCACTTCCATTGAAGTCATAACTAACTCCTCCAACGAGATAACAGATGGTACATCAGGAGACGAAGAGGCTGTTAAATAGATATTTCCAAAGAAAATAGAGGCACAGTCCCTAATAGTGGGCACTGTAAGCCAACTACCAAGGGAAGAAAAATCCTTGTCCATGGGAGAATACCTCTTGCCTCAACTAGAATTAACTTCTGAAATCACCTCTGACAGTGAAATAGAAGCATGGATGTACTATTCTCCCTGTTACATGACAGTCACAGAGACAGAGCAGAGGCAAAACAGATACAGAGATAGAGCAGAGACAGTACAGAGATAGAACAGATATAGAGCAGAGGTAGAACAGAGATAGAGCGGATACAGAGATAGTAACAGATACAGAGCCAGAGCCAGAGCCAAAAGTAGAGTCAGAAGCTATGACAAAAGCAGAAGCAAATGCAGAGGCAGAAGATCTGTTCTTCTCCTACAGAGATAGGTCTATTCCCTATATCGAGGGATTAGCTAGGACTAGCTTGATTGGTAGTGGGAGTCTGAAGCTCACATCCACTTCATAGGTGCTTGCACCTATGTTGTGGTTTCACATAGGTTCTCTAATATTGCTCAATTTTTTGTGTTTGTGTTGTTTTGCTACCCTAGCCGTTTTTTTACAGATTATCTTCATTATGTTTGAATATTCAAAAACACGAATTTCCTATTTGAGAGTTCATTGTGTGCAAACAAGTGTACCACTCAATCCAGGTAGGTGCTTAGTACTTTAGTTCACAACCATCACTTTGATTCATTCATTAATTCACTCATTCTTCAGTTTAATTTTTGGAGTTCAAATTGATTTTCTAGATGAATTCCCTTGTTTGTGTTGTTTTGCTTTATGTTTCATATAGTTTCCCTTTCACTTTGGATTGTTTGATTCTTTTTGTTTGACTTCCTTGGTTGAATGTGTGTGTGCATGTGGTGTGGGGATGTGTGGATTTTCCATGAATTGCATGCCTATTATGAGGTGTACGGGTGTGTGGATGAGTCCCTGCATTAAGTAATTGAAATGGATGATGTGCATAGCTAGCAAAAAAGTGTTATAAGTCAAATGCATACATTGAATTATGAATGGTCTAGCTCCTCCACTTAGGTGCAACATGCGATGGTTAAGAACACTCTTGCATAACAAGTGTGCTTGAGGATTGCATGCATGCTGGTGTGGAAAGAGGGTGTGAAAAGTTGATGCAAGTGTGTGCATGTGCACTGTTCACTAGGGTGGCTAAGGTGATTATACATGCAATGATCTACATGAAACTATGATCCAAAAAATTCCCTAGGCTGGTCTAAGGTGGATTATGTTGAGTACTTATAACTAGCTATGGTGCTTTATGCATGTGCACGGAGCGTCATGCTCTATGCATTGTGCGCAAGTTTGTGTGCACGTGTGCATTGTGTACTAAGGTAATGTAATAGTGCACTAGGGTGTAGTGGTGAGTGTGCTTTTATACTATGTGCTATGCACTGTACACATGTATACCGTGTTCCATACACCACGCATCATGCATGGTGCACTAGTCCATGCATTAATGTATTGTATAGTGCATTGGGATGACATAGATACATGATGTTCTAAGGGTGGTGTGTATTAGAATAGATGCAAGGTGGATGAATTAATGAGGTTATTATATATGGATAGGTGCTACTGCACCATGTGCACATCTGTGATGCATCATACATCGAGCATTGTGCACATTTGCACAATGCATGTATAGTAGTTGATGTGTGAGGTTAGGTGTAGGGTGCTGAAAGGCTTGCAATGCGAGGCCTAGCATGTACTAGGTGGGGTGGATGGATAGAAGTGTGAGTGCTTGATGGGTACATTGCACTATGTACATGTGTATGCCATGCACTGTGCATTGTCCACTTTGCATCGATGCATGTACTAGTGCACGATGTAGTGCACTTATGAGAGGCTAAGGTGGTGTAGTAGTGTGATGTTGGTAAACAATGGTAGTGTTCTATGCTAGATGTGAGTACTAATGTAGTAAATCACGTATGTACTCTGTAAGGTGGTACACCAGTGCACTACAAGCTCGAGGAAGTTACTATATGTATATCCTCTACATCACGTGTGTTCAAGGCCTATTTATAAATATCCTTATCAATGAAATTTTCTTGAATAAAACATAACCCTTCTCTATTCAAATTGTAAATAATCCCTTTATTTTACACACTTCTGTATGTAAAAAATGTATAAACATAGTATTTTTAAAATACCTTATTTTGAGCCCATGTGATGCACACATATATTCATGAGTAACTTACTCGAGACTACAATGTGTGTGTTTCTTTCTTCCTCTCTTCCCTTGGTCCTCCCTTGTGATGAATAGTGTAGGCATTAGTCAAGTGTGGGTATATTGCACCATGAGTGAGCTAGGGTGGAGGTAGGCAACCACACTAATGGTTACTTGTGTATAGGTATGCTATTGCACGTGTGCACTAGTACATGTGTGGTAATCTATGTTCATGGTGCATTGTGTATCAATGTGTACACTAGTACATGGTGTAGTGCACCTAGGTGACTGATTATGTGTAGCACAACAGTGGCTTGTATACTAGGTTATGTGAAAGGAAATGCAATGTTCTACTTACAATGAACTAAGTCCAATACCTTAGGTGCAATACACTAGGATGGAATGTTGTGATTATGTGCTAAGATGAGCTAATATAGTAATTTACTATATAGTGCTCATGGATGTGCAAAGATGCAATGTGTTGGGGGTAAAGGCGCCTCTGCCTAGCCACCCGTGTATTACTACACTGATAGTACGCACCATTGCATATTGTAGGTGGCGGGCGCCCATCACTGTCACTTTATTCTTTATTCTTTTAGTGATAGTTTGAATAAAGGAAGGCCCGGTCACACATTGTGACTGTTGGAGTTCCCATTTGTGTCTCTCTCTCTTCTTGCTCTTGCTCTCCGCCATAGCTCACTTTCAAGAAAACTTCGATCATTCTCACCTTTTAACTAGTATCAGAGCTTTGGATTAGAGCTTGATCATGGAGCTTGGCCTGGCATTACTTCAGTCCGGATTGAAGACCTAGAGCTTGGAGCTTCAATGCCAGCCACGGCTTTTTCCCCCCGAGGTAAGATTTCATCTCCCGCCTCCCCCCGGCCCTCATAGGCTCTTTTGCAGGTGTTCCTTGGATTCATTGGGCACCTTGTATGCCCCCATTTTCTCCCTTATCCTCAGCATAAACAACAGGCCCCACGCTCACGTTTTTTTTGCGCCTATTTCAAAATTTGACTCAAAAATCCAATTTTTTCTCATATCTCGGGCATCCGAAACCCGATTTAGGCAAGATAAGAGTCTAACTTGGGGTTTTGCCATGCTCTAGATGCGATGGAGATGTTAGATCTGCCAAATTCTAATCACAACATTTTTTGCAACAGATCTGAGTTGATTTACAGCAAGAAAATGTCATGCTCTTAGCTTATGTAATGCTCCCGAGGCTTGGTATTTGATGCCCAAATACTTTGGAGATGTTTGCCCAATGTTTTGAGATGCTTTGGGACTTGGTTTGAGCTTCCATAGTTTGATTTATGCAGGGATTTACTGTTATATATTGTTTGGACAGCAAGGTTTTATCAGGGGACGGCTTATGCATAATGCTCTTTGTTGACATTCGGGTGTCCTATTGGATGTATTGGTGCTTGTTCATAATGGTTTATGCCTGGATATGCTATTTGAGAGCTATTGAGCCTTGATTTGGATGTAGACACTTCGTTGTTGGTTGGGATTTATGCTACTTTGGTTGATAGGTTATTTTACCTCTAGTTTGGTTATGCCTATTGATTTTGGGCTATGCCTTTGGGATATGCAATGAAGTATTGACCTTCGGGGTACGACATCGAGCTTGTCTTTGGTTTCGAATCTTCATTTGAGCTTGAGCTCGGATTTGGAATGCATTTGATGCTTCATCTTGGCTGTACATATGGCATGTATATTACCGATGTCTAACCGATCTTGACATGCTTGGCCTATGCCACTACTACATGCTACTTACATTGTTTGGAGCCAATTGCTACTAGTACCTTATCTTGGCTTGCATCTAGCTTTCGGGAACTTACTTGGGATTTATTGGCTTGCCAAAGCTGTATTTGGGATACAGTTGATGGCTATGGATGCTCTAATTGGAGGCTACAGAGCCTATGTGCTCATGATGTCTAGTCTTGGATCTTTCATCACTAGTGCTCTCATATGCCCTTCTTGAGTTTCTTCGCTTGATCCATACGGCTTTTGTGCTAGTGGGAGCATAGTTGGATGTTTGACAGACACTGAGTAGGTGGTTATGCTATTGAGCTTTGAGTCTTCTGAGATTGGGATCTTCTTCACTTGGATATTGCAAGATTGATATGTCGTGGCCCGCATACATGTACTTGGGCTGATTTGGGCTTCACACTCCCTGAGCATACACCTCTTTGTGTCAGGTCTTGCCAGTATTGTGTATACTTTGCCCTATTACATAAGGGGTATGCCAGCTTACTGACAAATTTGTTTGACATGCTTGGGTGTTTGCTCGATGTTCGTATGATTGTCATATGCTGATTTATGCCCACTTGATGGTGGTTATGCTTTGACAGTCAATGGTTGACTTGGTGCATTGATTTTGCCTACAGTTTACTCTCATTGTACCTGACTATAATTTATTACAAGCAGTTATGTATGGATTGATGTGGAATTTTCATGCCAAATCATCTTAATTTTATGTACTTTTGATGGTACTTGATGGGCAGCATTATTAGCTATCAGTTCATGGTCATTTTGCCTTGGTTTAGGTGGTATTTTTGGTTTTTTACAACAGAAAACACCAAGAAGAATTGAACTATCTGCACAGTTTTGGACTGCATTATGGGTTCTTCTTCCACTGATAGTGCTATCTTTAACATCACTAAGCTTGATGGTACAAATCATGCCTATTGGAAGAGCCAAGTTTGGCATGTATTGGTGCAAAAATCGCAGATAAAGCCACTAAGGATGCATGGCGAGCAGCCTGAAACTATGACTGATGACGAATGGGATGAGCTTAATGAGTTATGCAAGTCCACCCTCATCTTGTCTCTCACTGAACATGTGCATTACAATGTGGTTGAGGAAGCACAGAGTGCTTGGCAGCTTTGGGATAAGATGTCCAGCTAGTTAGATATATTGGTTGAAGCAACTTATGGACGTGTGCATGAAGGAGAATATGACAATGTTTGCTCACTTGAGCTAGTTCCATGCTATTCTCAAGAGCTTGAATTTGTAGGGTATTACCTTTAATGATGAGGTTACTTCATTTTTTTTAATTGGGACTCAAAGTGAGTCATGGGATATATTCTACACTGCCTTATGTGCTCCTGCTACTATTTTGAACTTGCCTAATATAGAGAGTGCTCTTCTGCAAGAAGAGATCAACCGTAAGAACTTGGATGCCTCTTGTTTGTCGCATGCTTTGATTGTTAGAGGCAGAGATGGTAATAGCAAGAATGACCGTGGGAATGGCCATGGCAAAGACTTACAAAAGTCTAGGTCTAAGTCGTGCAGTAAGTCGTGCAGTAAGTCTCGTGGGAGAAATGCTAATGTGACATGTCATCATTGCGGCAAAAAGGATCATATATGCCCATAGTGTCATGAGTTGTGCAATGAGAAAAAACAAAGAGAAGGGGAAAGACAAAGTACACGGAAAGTCCTATGATTGTAGCATTATGCCTGGAAAATCCAATGTGAAAATCGAGGAGATAAATATCATGTAGACTGATGACTCTGATGAGGAATACATACTTTCAGCTAGTTTTTGTGATGCTACGTCGTTGACTGATGTTCACTTTATGTATGCGTAGTGTTGGATTTTGGATTTTGGTGCTTCATTTCATGTTACACCATGCCATGAGTGGTTCCACTCCTACCGCATTGTCTCTGGTTCAGTTCGCTTGGGTGATGACATGTCACTTGCTATTGTTGGCATTGGGGATGTACAACTGCAGTTCTCTATTGATAGTATTTTTTTGTTATAGGATGTACGTCATGTACCTGTGCTTACACGCAGTCTTATGTCTGTAGGGCAGCTTGATGATGCTGGGTTTCATGTTTCATTTGGGGATTCTGCCTGGAAGATCACCCGTAGTAGACTTGTGCTTGCTAGAGGTGCCAAAGCTGGCAACCTCTATCCTCTTGTAGTTGATGGGTCCTCTGTTGACCATGTTTTGTCAGTGGGTTCCATGCCACATGTAGCCGAACCCCTGACATGGGACGAGTAACAACATGTTTGCTCCCGTTATGTATCTATCACTGAAGAAGTCACAAAGGACATCCCAAAAGCCACAACTAGAGAATTGCTCTTGATACCCTCATTCTATACTACTCACTGTGAGACAAACAAGAAAAATCTTGAAGAAATCAAATGAAAAGGAAAACAACAAGGTAACTTTGTGTAGAAAAGGTACTCCAACCAAAGTTTGGCACCAAAATTAGCCACCGACTAATGGCGCTTGCTAAGCAAAGGAAGGCCCTTTGGACATCAATACATGATCCCACGTATGTTACCCCAACCTCATTAAGAGTGTTGGCAATGGTTCATGAGGTCTAGCTTTTTGCCACTGTCCAAAAACATCCCTTGCATGATAAACTTCTTCTAAAAGAAGATCTATATGTGGCTAGTAGGCTAGGAGTAGGGAGCATGGTACTTGTTGTTAGTGCATATGTCTTCTACCTCACTCAAGACCCTACAATCCTAGATCTCTATGATTCCCATCAATACAACCCTGACTTCTTCAACTGGTTTCATCCAAGCGTACATGATAGAAACCCTAAACCATCTCTTGGTTCTACACTAGAGTCACTCGAACCTCGTGAGCAAGAGAAAAACAACTCTAAACACAACGCCCGCTCTGATAAGAAGCAATGGAGGCATGTTCCAATAGGTAAGGATAAGAGTCTGGAGAAAATGCCCGATCAGGAGTAAATGCCAATGCAATTGGATGAGCAGCTAAACGGAGAGAATTAGCTGAAGAGCTAGACTCTCCAAAAAGAGAGATAGTTGTACCCTCACAACCTAGCAAGGCTGTTTAGCAAGCCGCAATTAGCTGAAGAGTTAAAATCTCCAAAAAGAGAGATAGTTGTACCCTCACAACCTAGCAAGGCTGTTTAGCAAGCTGCAATTATGTCCCATGAGGACACACCAGAGAAAGAGAATGTTGAGGCCCAACCAAGCACATTAACACAACTGACCTAGTTCATGGCCTTGAGTCTTTAAAGGATACACCTCGATTGCCCAAGAAGAAGAGGAGAAAACAACAAAAACAATGATAGTTGCAAGTGGCTGTAGACGCCAAGAAGATTGAGACCAAGAGTGCTGAAGAGCTGAGGAATAAAGCATCTAGTCCACCCACGAATGAACCCATTGCCATCTCTTCTAACATTGGTGAAACCTCAGACACATTCATGTATTTTGATAAGTCAATGGTTGCTTGCAACACTCAATCCATTGACAAAAAAACTTACATTAGCCAATCAAGAGTGGATACAACACTATCAAAACAGGTTGACAAAACTATACTAGTCGCATCCAAGGAGAACCATAACACAATAGAGCAGCAAAGCCTCATGAGAAACATGAAAACCCTGAGGACATGAGTAATCCTAGCATTGACCAATATTGCTCATCTAGGCTTGAACCCCTAGCTTTACTAAAGCCTAGGGAA
Organism: Lygodium microphyllum; assembly: GCF_053477565.2. NCBI lineage: Eukaryota > Viridiplantae > Streptophyta > Polypodiopsida > Schizaeales > Lygodiaceae > Lygodium > Lygodium microphyllum. The sequence continues at coordinate 8,090,560 of NC_141144.1, read as the reverse complement.
ACTCCTAGAACCTTGCATGAGATAGCCTTCATGGAACATAGAAGTGTCACAAAGTGCTTGACCGAGTTGGAGGCTAAACTCAAATTATTTATACGTCCTTGTTCAGTGTGTTCGGAAGTTCATTACGCTTTCATTTTTGCCATACGTTCAAAAGATTGTTTTCTTTCATTTTCATTTCACTACTATTTACTAATCCTAAAAAGAATGAATGAAAAGATGATAATAGTGCTTCACAAAGCCATTGTAACTTGTATTTCTTTTGTAGATGGATCGTTCTTTTGCAAGTTGACAATATGATGTTACATTGTGAATATACCACAAGATGCGCACATTATTAGTCTTCCAATGATGCTTTCACATTTTGTCTTCCAAGATATGTCGTACCAAGTATAGCAAATGGTTTTAGTAATGTCTTTCTAAAAGCCATAGTTTTCGCTTTTCTAGAAGTCTTGAAGGATGCCTTGTGACTTTATTTCTTCCTAGTGGTCCATTGATGCTAATGAGAACAATATGTTTTTATCATAAAACTGTTGTACACTTATTCACAGAAAAACATGCTATACTTTGTAATTTTATTTTTTTGAAAAGATAGTTTATTTTTTCAATGTGCAAGGATGAATTTTTTCTTCTTAATAGTAATACTAATAAAATAAATAAATGAAATCAATAAACAATAACAATAAATCAAAAACCTAAAAAAATAAATGAAATGAGAAAATATGCTATATAGCATGTCAAAGAGTTGGCACAAATCTCTTCGTAATTAAATAATTATGAGAGAATGTGCCATTCCCCCGTCCATTCAAAATATCCAGCATGCCGAAGAGTTGTCACAAATCTCTTCGTAATTAAATAATTATGGGAGAAGGTGCCATTCCCCCATCCATTCAAAAGATCTAGTTTATTAAGGTTTTAAATTTTTGTTTTTTTCAGTGTGTTCGGAAGTTCATTACGCTTTCATTTTTGCCATACGTTCAAAAGATTGTTTTCTTTCATTTTCATTTCACTACTATTTACTAATCCTAAAAAGAATGAATGACAAAGATTTGAATCTAACCTTAATAAACTAAAAGGACAAAGGACAAAATTGTTTAAACTAAACTTAAAAAGAACGAACAATGAAGATTTGAAACCTCTTAGCTTGTAAAATTTTGATCGAGGAGCTCATGTATGCATCTCCACACACTTGTGTATGACCTTCCTCTCTCCTAAAATAAGAGATGAATTTCATAATGAAGAGAATGGCCCATACTACTTAACTCTCACCCCTTTATATGGGCTTAAAGCTTCCCAATGTTCAAAGCTTTCCTTTAAGCTTTTTAAAGCTTTTGTAGTTTACAAACTTGAAAAGCCTAAAAGCTTTCAAATGTTTAAGCTTTTCTTGGAAATATTTTCTTCAATTTTGAGTGTATGCTTATGTTTTCCTTCTTTAACCCCCAAAAAATAACAAAAAAGATAATTACAAAATGTCACATAACTACCCTTGTAAAAACTATGTGCCTCCTTGTTTTCATCATGATCGTCGTCTTCAATTTCACCATCATCTTGTGTCATTCACTGCCTTGCTATTCGTGATTGCCACCCTACTGCTCAGCGTCTCCATTACAAGCATTGTCTTCATCATTGTCAACATCAACTTCATTATCATCTTCTACAACATATTGTTGAGCACCTAGACTTGTAATCATGTTGTTGCTGCCTAGACAAATGGATTCACTCATCGTCACCACCATCATCATCATCGTCTTCTTCTTTATCACACTTTTTGACTCTATGGCCCTCTAGTATTCATGTTGATGTTCACCATCTCTACCATGAGCAACATCATCTTCTTCATCAACATCATTGTTGTTGTCTGCCCTATTGTTTCGCTACTCTTCCTCATCGTAATCATTGTTATCACCAACATCCTTATTGTTTTTACAACAATCATGTGGTTGTCCATGTTGCTTTGTTGTGCCTTGGCTGCTCATCATGATCAACATCATCTCAATAGCTTCATCATCACTTTGCTTTTGATTTGGAAGCGCTTCTTGTTGCTCTTAATGATAATCTCCATCATCAACTCCTCAATATCTCTCCCATTAACCCCACCTTCTCCTCTGTTACACTCTATTCCCTCTCCTTTCCCATATTTCTGCTGCCCCCCCATGCTCTTCCTTACTCCATCGGCCATACCTACAACCCAATGTTCACTATATGCATCAACACCCCAAGCAGGAGGAAGAACTTCTGAAAAGAAGAAAGAGACACCATAGAAGAGATGTTCAAGCACATTCCAACTATTAAGAGACCCACTACCAATGTTGTAATTAAAGTTAAGAAGGAGGAGGAGTCGTTGGGGTAGGAGCCAATATCAAACAACCAACAAACACATAGATGCAATTTATTTCTACCAGTCTTCTCTGCTTTAAGATTTATTGTCACATCAGGGGAGTGCTACACATTGAATAAACAGAGAGTGGTGGAGAGGCTATTTGATGCCCTGGCTTCCTTAGCAGTACCCTCCATCATGTTCGCAAGGGGGAGGAAAGAGAATATTTTAATGCAAAATGGCCTCAAATGCATCTGATTATTTGTGTTAAATATTCCACATTGTGAGGTCATTTTTAATATTCCTACTTGTTGAAGTCATTTAAATTTGTAGTGGATTGAATGCTACTTATGAATACACCATCATACATAGTGCACAGTGCACATTGCACAATGCATGTGCACACATTCACCAGTGCACATCAATCACTACCATGCACCTAACACACACAAGGCAATGAACACATGCTAGCATGTTAGGCCTTCTTTCATATTTCTTTTTTCCGCCTAATATCCATCTTCTTTGCAAGGGAGGAGGATTGTGGGGAGATAGATAAAGAAAGGCGGTATATGGTAGTGTTGTCCATGCATGCACTCAGTACTAGTGTATAATGCACAGTGTGAGGTGCACATATACACATGCATGATGCACAATGCACACGTGCACAAGCATCCCTATACTAGGCCACATCATTAACCCCACCTTGCACCCTAGGCCTTGCATTGCATCTTGCCTTCATTCAGGTGTACATCTTGCCTTGATCTACTTGGCACACATGCATGTATGTCCCACAACTCTGGACACAGATAGTTGTGTACATGTTGTGTATTCTATTTTGTTTTTCTCTCAACCAGCACCGACCCTATTTGCAAGGGGAAGTTGATGGGGATAGGAGGAAGAGGGAATTCTCATAGTGCCCTATGTAGAATCCTCACACACCAAGAACTCTACACTTAGCCCACTTCACACAAGAAACCATCCTAGTGTACACACATCGTGCACTGAATCTACCATAGTGTGCTCCACCTAGTGCATTGTGAAAGGTGAGAAGGATCGAAGCTTGCTTGGAAGTGAGCTATGGCGGAGAGCAAGAGCAAGAAGAGAGAGAGACACAAATGGGAACTCCAATAGTCACAATGTGTAACCGGGCCTTCCTTCATTCAAACTGTCACTAAAAGAATAAAGAATAAAGTGACGATGGCGGGTGCCCGCCACCTACAGTGTGCAATGGCAAGTACCGTTAGTGTAATAATACACGGGTGGCTAGGCAGAGGTGCCTTTACCCCCAACAACCTCCCACTTAAAGGTGAATCTGCCCTAGTGAGGAGTGAAAAGAAAAAGAAAAAACAGCACCATGCACACATGTACAACAAGATGAGGAAAAACATCATCTCATCCAATGCCCATCAATCTCCTGAGGAAGGCAAAGCGCTCAATAGTGAGGCTTTTCGTGAGCAGATATGCAGGATTTTTGTCAGTGGAGATGTTGACAAGGTCAATAGACTTGTCCTCCACAACCCCACGTATGAAGTGATATCTCACTTCAATGTGTTTCGTCTTCACATGGAAGACCGGATTCTTAGCTAGCTGAAGATCAATCCCAAGGTCATGAACCAAACGGCCCAACCATATGGCCTCCTTGCAAGCCTGAGTGGCCGCAACATACTCGGCCTCAGTGGTAGAGAGAGCCGTACACTTTTGAACCCTGGAAATCCAAGAAACAGTACCTTCAACATAGGTAAAGACATAGCCGGAATTGGACTTCCTACTATCTCCATGTCCTGTATAATTAGAGTCTGTGTAGCCCACAACTCATGTATCCTGGCTGCCATAGCAAATACACATATGTGATTTTCCCTTCAAGTATCTCATGATACCCTTTACGACATCCCAATGCTTTTTGCCTGGTGCAGCCATATAGTGTGCCACAACACCAACTACAAAGGCAATATCTGGACAAGTGGCTATCACGGCATACATCAAACTTTCCACGGCTGATGCATAAGGGATCTTGACCATCTTGGCCCTCTGCTCCCTTCCCAAAAGGTCCCACTCCAAAGAGATGCAAGGCACCCGTCAAGGAAATCCCTATAGCCTACCAGGACCTCAGAGACGATGGTTATCTTCTTTTGGGTTTTTTTTTTCAACCTTGCACTCTCAGGGCTTTTTTTTTTCTCTTTCTTTCTTTTCTTTTTCGTATTCTTTTAGAAGAATAAATAGATAGACTCTCCCAAGCTTAATTTATTATTATTACTTTAGTTTTGAGTCTCGTGACTTATAGGAATGGCTAGAAGGCTAGGGATTCATTACTAAATTGAACATTCAAACATTTTAGCTCAATAGCGTCGCGCGAGGAATCTAATCTAGCACATAATATCAATTACCTTGCCTAGGAAAATGACAAGCAAAGAGACTCACGAGCTCAGCATCTCTCTTCCACACTACTCCTAGTCAAATTTCGTGGAGAGAACCTTGTTATTCAGCTACCCCACATCACTAAAAAAGCGACAAATAGTCAAGGGAAAACTCTATTGGATTCCTAGTTAGACTTCCATACCATGAAATTCACTATGTCATGCACACACATCACCCTCTTTTAAACACTCCCTGGTGCTAAGTCCCATCCCATGTGAGTGGACTCTCGTATAGACTAAATTGTTTACGTATCTTGCAGTGTATTTGTGTTTTAAATGTTTTGGGTTGTGTTCCTTCTGTAATTACTTGGGTCTTGAAATCTCCAAATTATTTCAATCAATATATATATATATATATATATATATATATATATATATATAGTGACTGTCCTTTATTTCAAATGAATATAAATAGATAGATTACATATGAAACAATCTGTTAAGTACGTTGACGTTACAGCTCCAAAATAATGTGAGAATAAACACGTAGTGTTCTCAAAAATATATACAAAATCATTAAACCTACACAAAACTCAACCACTAACCACTAAACCATTAATAGGTTAGCTCAATAAAGAATAAAACTCTTTTAGAAACTGGCCACCTAGTCAAAATCCCTTGTCATAAGCTCCTAGCACTAAAGGAGTACCCCAACCGTTCGTGCAACTAACTACCTAACCACATGAAGACTAACTAAGATAAAATGCACAAAAACCTGAAATGTAAAGGTATCAACAAATCAAAAGTTTTTTTAAAAAAAAGATTATATGTTTTGTGTTGTATTTTTCTTTTTTTTAAATGTAGAATAAAGTAAAAACCCAAAAGACTCTAAGAAAACAAAAGATCTAAACTAAAATCCTCAAACTCTCTAAGATCTTCGACTACAAACAATAACCCTAATCCAAAATCATTCACCCTATCTAAGTCAATCCTATCAAATAAATCATCAAATAATGGATGCTCATGAATAGCCTCTACCGTAGGCACATCAGATGTCATAGACCTGCTATCAGGTGCATCGCTAAAAACCTCCATCACATCATGGAGTGGAGCCGTAGCTGCATCATCATAATAGGGCATAGGTGCCACTAGTAAACATCCTAAAGAGTAGCCCTCGTTCCTATCCATATACCAAGAGATATACTCCCAACAAGGACAACTGACAGTTACTTGATCATCGGGATATGATGGAGTAAGACAGTAAACAGTAGCTTGATATCGGAAAAATTCTTGCTGCTCTCTAACCACCCTATATTGAGCAACGCCATGCTCAGGCGAGAATACACTATCATAATCATGGCGCTGGTATGTATAACCTATCATATCCTGCATGACAGTGGTACCATAACGTCGAAAGTATGTGCGACACTACCAACACAGGAACTGCGCATGCACATAAAGAGGCCGCTAACACTACCTACAACCAAATGGTGGATGATATTGCAAACAAAAAATGATTACAAAAGAAGAACCACAACAAGCCTCTCCCCTCGCTGCATACAAAAACATGGTACGCGTCTGAAAACACGGAATACTATATGGATCGACATAAATAGGATCAGAACTATCAGCATCCAGACGAGGGTAAAGTGCATCCATCCACAGGAAAGCCATACCTGCACCCCATTAAAATCCCCCCCCAAAAAGAAAAGAAAAGAAATCCAAATGTAGATTAGTCAAGGATTGTTTTAGCCACTAACCTAACTATACTGAACTATCCTAAGTCACAAAATGTTTAAGGCGGAGGCCATTGACTCTAAATATTTCATTTTTAGCATGAATATCTTGTACATCTAGAGAACCATTATCATAAACTTTAATAACCTTAAAAGGTCCTAACCAACAAATTTTGAGCTTTCCAGGAAATTTGTAATATCGACTGCCATAAAGTAAAACTATATCACCTTCTTTAAACTCTCGTATTTTAATGTTCTGATCATGCCATGCTTTACGACGTTTTTGCATGGCTTCTAAGCTTTGTAAAGCTAATAATCTTTCCTCATCTAACTTCACCAATTGTAAAATCCTTTGCTTCAATGATTCAGCCGCACCTAATCGTAATGATAGGGCTACTCATAAAGTGGGCAACTCTTGCTCAATAGGAAAAATAGCATTAGTTCCATAAACTAAATTGAAAGGTGTATTTTGCACTGTCACCTTATAAGTGGTTCTATAGGCCCATAATGCCTCATATAACCGTTCATCCCAATCTCGCCTATGAGAAGCAACCGTTTTAGTTAAAATTCTACAAATAATTCTATTAGTTACTTCAACTTGGCCATTAGCCCTTGGATAATAAGGTATTGATTTGCGATGCTTAATTTGATATAGTTCTGTTAACTCACTAATTAGACTATTCAAGAAATGGGAACCTCTATCACTTACTAATTCCAGTAGGCACCCAAAACGGGTAATGATATTCTCATACATAAACTTAGCCACCTCAATGGCTTTATCTGTCTTAAGCGCTTTTGCTTCCACCCACTTTGTAATATAATCAGTACAAATCAAGATATAACGATTAGAATGATATCTGGTAGGTGGATCAATTGTGCCCACAAAATCAATCCCCCACTTCTCAAAAGGTACTAATGCCAAGATGGGTGTCAAAGGTGTAGCAAAACTCTTAGAAGGACGACCAGTCCTTTGACATACATCACATTTTCGACAATAATAATAAGCATCCTTAAATAAAGTAGGCCACCAATACCCAGCTAATAAAACCTTTCTTGTGGTTAATTCACCGGCAAAATGGCCACCACACGACTCATCATGCAATGCCTTAAGAACCACCGGGACTTCATCTTCCCTTACACATCGCCAATAGATTCCTTCCCTTTGAAGATTCATTGAATCTATCGACATGTCAGTTCATCTAACGCACGATGGCCACAGCAAGTCTATCTACTAATCTATCGCAGGAGCATTATCGGGCGGCTTGGAGCAGTGCATTGATGAGGATTGCATCATATATAGTGGGATTGGAAGCTTAGTCTGGTGCAATTGGTGTTCAGGGCAGCGTAGATACATCGAGAGAGAGAGTCTCTTGCGGCCTCATGCACCTATCTTTCAGCATCGTGGGGTTTATGCCAAGAATGAGCCTGTGACGGTGATCTATGGATATAATTGAGTTTCAAATTCAGAATGTCAAATCTGTATGACTTGCATATTTGATTGTTGACGATTTCTCGATTGGAGCTGAAACTCAGACAGAGAGAGAAGGCAACAAGTTGACGCCTCAAGGGGGGGCACCATGTTGCCGTGGGGGGGAGTAAGATCATTCTAACATGAACAATGGTAATTCAAGCTAATGCAGTGGGATGTTTGGTAAGCTAATATCCCTTGTTGGACTACGAAGACGACCTCTTGGAGACAGCGACTATGAACTCACAAAGTTCCAAGTTAATGATGAGCCACACTTTATGAGAATGATATTTTAAAATCATATACACCATTGCTTATCACTTGAATGCATTGGAATTCTAAGAGAGTGTGATGGTTATTGGATAAAAGACAATGAGTGGATAGTGACCAAATGGAAAGAGGACACGGCTCCCAAAGACGGAACGTCAACCCGCGGATTTTACAAGTATGCGCCTAGATCGTTTAACAAAAATAGAGGTTATAGCATGAGTAAATATTCAGTTTATTATTTTTAGAAAATGTTTTGAAACGTGATTTCCTACGCTAAATGGTTATTTGTATTTATGTGGACATGTTTCTATTTTCTAAAAATAAAAAATAGTCGAAAATGCTTGAAAAAGATTTAGAAATGTTACAAATAATTTTTTAAATAAAATTTTTGATTGAAAAATTATAAGTTATGATATTTTTTCCATAAAGATAGTAATTTTGAAAATTTACTGAAATTTTTTCATAATTTTTAAAGACTATTCAGTATATTTAAAAATTCAAAAATAGTTATTTTTAAGAGAAAAGTAACAATTTATATATAAAAATGGATTTTCTATCAATATAAAAAATTATGCGATTCATGGAGAGCTGAAAAGATAATTTCTGATGTGTCAATTGAGTTTTTGTAAATTTAAGAAAAAGGGAATCAATTTAATTATATTGTCTTTAAAAGATGTTTACATTGAAAAACATGATGTTTTTATTTTGAGAAAATTAAAAGATATGTGGTGTGCTATTTAATAACATAGGGAGGGGTAAAAATAAGAATTGTAATAGTATTTTATAATAATCGCTTATGTTAAGGAAAAACTACAGTCCTAAATTAACAAAACAATTATTTGATGGCATGAGTGGAAGCTTTAATATCTAAGTTGGAATTCTATATTTTATTTTTCTATAAATATTATTTGAGCGATCAAAAGAGTTAAGAGTGGAGGGCCATTAGGATAATTGATAACTAAGGGGATACATTGGGTTTTTAAAATGAGCTATGTATATGGACTTATAAAAGTGTGGAAATAACTTGTTTTTGTCATGATTAATGTTTAGTTAGAGAAGAAGGAAGAAGAGATGTTACTATTGGAAAATAAAAAAAAACAATTAATTGTCTAAACATTAATAGCAAAGGATGAATTGTGCAAAACAAAGAAGGGAAACATTTTAAAAGGGGAATCAAAGTTTATGAGTTTATCGCACGTTAGTTGATTTGTTTTGAAGGTTTGCTGATTAAGACAATACAAGGAAATAATCTTATAAAAGGTGGAGAAGGAAACATTTAAGAAGGAACTAAAACGAAGATATATTTATAGACTCTATTGAATCTATGTGGTGAAACAATATTTCTAAAGTCAAATATAAAATTTCCTGGGAAAATAGAATAATTAAGTAACTTATTGGACTACCTAGTAGTAAAAATCACCTATCTAGTGCAACAACTCTTAGGAGTTGGCTTGACAACTCGGTTAAAAGTGGCTTGGTCATTGGCCGGTCATTTTTTGGTGCGTCTGCCGGGAGCCAAGTGCACTTGAATGGGTGGTGAATCTCCCTAGTATACTCGAATCTTAAGCACAAGACACAGAATTAGTAGAAGGTGGTACATATTTTGGTCCGCAATTAACATTAGATGTTGAATAGCTATCCTCTTGGATTTGGGGTATAATGAATGCGCACAAACCATTGTTCTCTTAGCGGCACATTTTGGACAAAAAAAAACCCTAACTTTGTAGCTTTAGGGGGAAAACGTATGAGTCACAAGAAATTTGAGGAGAATGACATTAGTGGGTAATAAATTAGTGGTGGATGAGTTCTGAAGGGAGGCGGAGACAACAAGCGAAAGCTCGAGACCAACATGCGAGGGAACGAGCCGCTCGACAGGAGGCTTGGCTACTAGAGAGGTTAGAAAAGGTGAATGCTTTGTTGAACTTTGGAATAGACATTGCGTCAAGCTCAAACGTGGAGCTGCTAGGTCCTAACATACCATTTGATAGAACCCCATCACAAGCAAGTGAAGAAGATTCCTATCAATGGGACCGGGCAGTTTCGGGTACTAGTAGTCCCACTAGAGAGAGAAGTAGACAAAGTAGCGAAAGTATAAAAAGTGAAGCTAATGCCATAGTAGGAAGTAACGAACCATCCATTGATTGGGACTTAGAGTCAGATTTTGGATTTCGCCAATTATTTAGAGAGCCAGTGGAGGTTTCGTGGCTAGAGCGAGTAGTAGATTTTGGATTACGGTTCTTATTTAGGACTCCTCGCCAAGGAGATTCATTTCAAGACATACGTGATCTAGGGTTGAGATCCCTATTCAAGGAGTTTAAGGAAATCGCGTGGGTTGACTCTATTCAAGATTTTGGGCTAGGGTCGTTATTTAAAGAGACAATGGCTCTTTAAAGATTTCGGGCTAGGGTCGTTATTTAAAAGACAATGGCTCGTAGTCCCATAAGATTAGCTGATTTTACCCAGTTTGGGGGACTGTGGGACGAAGATCCTGATGCTCACATGCAAAGGTTCGAGGTGACTTGCGTAGCGAATGAGATAGTGGATGATGATCAGAAGTTGCATATATTTCCAGCAACGCTAAAAGATGAAGCAGCTAGATGGTACGGTAACCTTGATGCTCAAAATAAAGGGAGCTATGCTGCCTTGTCAGAGTGTTCTTAGAAAAATTTCAACAGCAAGGCTTCCAAGATCGATTAGCTCTTCAATTGGATTATTTATCCCAAGGGGCAGTCGAAAGTGTCGAACATTACATTGAGCATATGGAGACAATTATTCGAAAGATGAATCCAGCTCCTAACGACCCCACGCAAAAGCGTAAATTTATTGATGGGCTTAATCCTGAAGTTCATCAGCATGCTAGTTTACAACGGCCAGCCACATTAGCAGATGCTAAAACACATGCTAGATGGTGGGAAGAAGTGCAGCTTAGTCAACAACGACGAAAGGATCTATTCAAAGAACCTCAGATGGAATATCCAAGCTATCTGAGCACTTCAGGCGGGTTACCTAAGAACGTGTCTTATGTGACCGTTCCCTTGAATCCATCGGCAATTGCAAGTTCCAATGTATCAAGTGTACCTTTAAATTCGTACACTTCAATTCCAGCCTATATGATGCAGACAGGAATGCCCTCTATGCCTCAACCTCAGTCCCCTCTTGATGAAGGCAAAAGTAGCAGATATTATTGCAAAATCTTTAGGAAAGTTGAAGGAGGAAATCATGGGTGCAGTACAAGCACCCTTAAAAGAAATTTATTCCGTAACAACACAAGGTTCTAATGTGCAATAGCCTTCGAGTAGCTCGACCTTAAACCCACCTAGATCAAATATCTGGTGTGGTAAGTGTCATGGTTATGGCCATGCTACTGAATGCCCGACGCCTTCAAGATTAATGCCCGATCATCCTCCATTTTGTACTTTTTGTCTAAAAACAGGCCATTTAGAAACATATTGTTGGCACAAGATCGGCCAACAACAGCAACAAAATCGTACAATGCACACGAATTACAATTACATGGATCGCAATAATACTACTTATGAGATCGGGCCACCCAATCAACCTTTTAGGCCCCGTGGATTGCCTACCCAAGGTAGACCTCCAGTGCCATGAAACAATTATAATAGTGATGGAAATCGAGGAAGAAATTCTCCTTTTAGGAGAAACAATGGTAGTTTTCGCAATTCAATGGGCCAGAGTGGACAACAAAGGCCTAGAGAACCAATAATTTGTTATCGATGCCAACAGGAAGATCATATAGCTACATACTGTCCAAATGCATGAAAAAATCAGGACTATACTCCTCTTTGTAGGAGGTGTAGCGGTGAAGGGCATCATGAAGAGAATTGCCCGAAGCAAGAGGATAATAAAAATAATGATAAGGGCAAACAAATTTCTAATGAGCCCTCGACCTCATCCACAAATTTAGTTGAAGTAGAAACAACAAGGCAAGAGATTGGGTTTAGGTCTAAATTCATACCACGTAGGGTGACCTTTAAGGCTGACCCCATGATTGGTGTTGTTACTAGACCGCAAAAGCAGCAAGAAAAGGAGCATGGTCTAGAGGAAGGAAGTCCCCAATCAAAAGAAACCATGAAGGATAAATCTAATGGCATAGATCCTAACATAGAGCTACTTGAATCGAATTCTCCTCAGTAGTCTTCTCTAGCAAATCCTAAGATTCAGTTAGGGGTAGCTCCTTTTCTTGAACGACTCATACCTCCAAAAGAGGGGAGTAAGAAGCAAGCGAAAACAATGAAACAGACCTATGATCTTTGGGCAGCATTGGAGGAAATAAACTTAACAATTAACCTGAGGCAGCTGCTTGAAGTAGCGCCTATATGTCGAAGGCAGCTTTATCATAAGCTAGTTCGACGTAGGAAGAAAAGGATGGAGACTAACGCTTCTAAAGTAATTACAAATGCATCTAAAAGGAGAATGACTAAGGAAATAAAAATAGTAGATTTATTTGTGGATCCAGGAGCACCAGTTATAGACACTACCATCAATGGACATTTGCTCAGTGAAGTACAATTGGATGGTGGTTCAATAGTGAATTTAATGACAGACCAAACGATGCAAGAATTAGGGTTGAAGAATCTAGAACCTACTCATATAGTTTTACGTATGGCTGATCAAAGGAAAGTGACTCCTTTGGGGTTACTTCGTAATGTGAAATCTGTAATCGCTGGATTAGAATTTTATGTAAATTACCTAGTAGTTCGCTCATTGTCAAATATCTCTTCATATTCTGTGTTGCTGGGTCGACCTTGGTTGTACCAAGCAAGGGGTGGTGCACTTAGGATTGGTATAAAGGTTCAATTTTGATTGGTCCTCAAAATGATAGGGTCAAGATTCAAGTTACCACAAAAGGGTTTTTGAGGGAGTCAGGAGATGAAGTAGTTAGTGAGAGGGATGAAAAATCCAATAGTGAGTTCTATGATTCAGAAGTAGAGAGGACCGATAACGAAGGGCCTTATGCTTGGTTATTTAAAACACAACGACCAACGAAAGTAGAAAAATTAGATGTTGATATTGTGCATCAACCTAACAAAGCAGAACAAGTGGGTATTGGTGAATATGCTGTTAATTTTTCATCAGATAATGATTTTAATAGCAATATTACTCGTTGGTTGTCTACCTCGGAAGATACAACCCTAGACTATTTAATGGTTTCAACAAAGGAGGATAAATATCCTGTGGATGTAATCCATGAATTCAATGATTTGAATGATTCATTTTGTAATGCATGTCCTTAATGACTTAGCAGAGGAGAGGGAGATTGAGGCAAGAACATTAGACTTAGATGAAGTTTCAGTAAGCTCTTCAATAACTATGGGGAAAGTCAATACTATTGAGAATGATCATGATGAATCTGAGGAGAGTTTAGTTACAACATTTCCTTATGAGGTAGATATTCTGCCTTTTGGGTTCGAACAACTTCCAGTTGTTGCTAAAAGATCTTACTATCGTCGGCTAGAAAAGAAAGAAAGAGAGAGAAGAAAAAGGAATAATTGCAAACCTTTCCAACAGTCGATATTACATGATGATAGAGATGACCCATCTTCAGCTTTAAATAGATTTGCAGAGACTTTTAATTAATGTTATGGTAGTTGTGATAGGATAATCAAAGATTTAAATGAGACTTTGGAAATAGAACGTGAGGCAGCAATAACAGCTGTGAATGAAGCAATGAAGAAAATTGCGGAGTTACAAAAAGAAAAGTCAGAATTCCAATTTAGGGAGAGGCGATATCTAGAAGAAATTTCACTTCTAGAGATGTATTTAGAAGAGCAAGAATCTAAATTAAAAAATAATGTGCAAAAAATGGAACAAATATCGCCTATTTCTAGGAAATGCTCAGTGGAATGTGGGCAAATGGATGAATTTTATACAAGAAGTAAATCTCTGGCTACTTCTAGAATTGGATTGCAAGAGAAAAACTTCACTACCGCTCCTTGGCTATATCATTCCCTTAAGCGTTCTGTGAGTAGTAGGCAAAAACCGTATCATTATTTTAAAGGGTAGCTAGGGAGATATCATAGAAGGCAATTGCAATCAAGCAAAGCTCATCTGCCAAGTTTATGTGAGATAGTCTTATCGCATCCGAAAGAAAGAGTAATGGATTTTACTGTCTATGGGGATGGAGTTGAACCGGAGCTTTGATGGTTTGAACCTCTAGCACCTAAGAATTTTCTGGAGCTAAAACGGGTTATACACTATTTAGGGTGTCGGATCCAGGGTGAGGAAGATGAGGATTTACACTCATTAATTCTTAAGCTTAGCAATACTCAATGGTCTTGGGATTTGAATGACCAAGAATGTTTGGAAAAGCAAAATTGAATTTTATGGCATTATCGTCGCACATTACATGCTCAATTTCCATGTGATCCAGAGCAGGTTTCACAGATAATAGGTTCTATAAATACCACATTCACAATAAAGAATAATGGAAATTTGAATTCCATCTCACATGGCTTGAGCAGAAGACAAGGAAGTTATACCGGTAAGCTATTTCCTGATATCTTGGATGTCCATATGATAGAAATGACTGAGGGTACTCGGGATAATTTAGCTATTGTTCCTTATAGGGCTTTACCCTTGGTACACTCTGTGAATTCGAGGGAAGAAGAACCAGAATCTAGTACAAGGCATAGTCTGCTGGAAAATGTATCAATGGAGATATCGGAAGATGTGCCTACGGTCAAGCCTTGAAAAATAGCCTCTTTGTTTATTGACGAGTCCGAAGTGGAAGTAGTTAAAATAGGCATGGTAGAAGGGAAATATTTAAATCTAGGAGCTCGATTGAAATTCCAAGATTGACAGAGGTTTGAAGAAGTACTACGAGCACATGTCGGAGAATTTGCTTGGTCTTATACAGACCTTAAAGGCATTAAAGCTGAACTTTGTCAACATTATATTGATCTTGAACCAGGTGCAAAACCCATCTGTCAACGCCAACGACGAACAAATCCTGTGTATGTAGAACTGGTTAAAGCTGAGATTACTAAGCTTCTCGATGTGGGATTTATATATCCTGTTGCATATAATGAATGGGTGTCTCCAATTGTGGTAGTATCCAAGAAGAACAGCAAGAAAATCTGCATTTGTGTTGATTATAGGAAGCTTAATAGTAAGACAAGGAAATATCATTTTCCTTTGCCATTTATAGATCAAGTACTTGATAAGGTTGCAGGCCATGAGCTATATTCTTTCATGGATGGGTTTAGTGGTTACAACCAAGTGTTAATTCATCTTGAAGATCAATCCAAAACTACTTTTACTTCTGAATGGGGTACATTTGCTTATAAAGTAATGCCTTTTGGCTTATGTAATGCACCTGCAACGTTTCAAAGAGTTATGATTGCAGCTTATCAAGATTTTCTTCGACAGTGGATGGAAGTTTTTCTAGATGACTTTTGTGTCTATGGAACGGCAAAAGAAATGCATGATCAATTAGTGCAAGTATTTGAACATAGTGATGAAGTAGGTATATTGTTAAATCCTGATAAATGTGTATATCGTTAAATTGTGATAAATGTGTTGAGTTCCAAAAGGAATACTGTTAGGGCATATCGTTTCTAAAGAAGGCATTGCTATGGACCCCACTAAAATTGCCAAGATTTTTGCACTTCCTCCACCAACAACTCTTAAACAACTTCGAGGTTTTTTAAGACATCTAAATTATTATTGACGATTCATTTCTGATTTTGCAAAGGTGGCCTCACCTTTAACCAATTTTGCTACAGAAGGATACTCCTTTTTAATTGGGATGATACTTGCAAGAAAGCATTTGAATTTCTTAAGCAAAAATTAATAGAAGAACTGGTATTGGCACACCCAGATTGGATGAAGGAATTCCATATTCACGCAGATGCATCTATGAATGCCGTGGGAGCAGTTTTATGTCAAGCAGATAACAATAAGGTAGATCATCCGATCTATTACGCAAGCCGTAACCTAAGTGATGCGGAAAGAAATTATACTACCACTGAGAAAGAATGCTAATCAATGGTTTTTGCGGTGGAGAAATTTTTTCATTATTTATTAGGAAATAAATTTACTATTTATGTTGATCATGAAGCATTAAAGTATTTGCTCAATAAAGCAGAACTTTCAGGACGTGTAATTCATTGGATGCTCTTATTTCAAGAGTTTGATTTTGAAATAGTTACTCGTCTTGGTAGAGCTCATGTTCTAGCATATCATCTTTCTCGATTATTAACATCAAATAAAGAGGAAGGTGTGGAGGATGACTTGCCAGATGCATCACTTTTTACGATAGAGACGCGAGTCCCATGGTATGCTGATATTGCAAATTTTCTTAACACAACTCGGTATCCACCGAGTGCTGATAAATGACGAAAGCGACAAATTCTAGCACCTTCATCCTTGAAACCAAGCTCTACACCATATTGTGTCACTGCATAACGAGGTTTTAGTCCCTTTAACACTCTTTCATAATCCTCCTCTATATAGTCTTAAATTTGAAATCTTAAACAGTTGTTGAAGGCTTGTGTACATCAATTTAACTGATCACAAAATGCATAGTATAATGTTCCAATGTGATCACACAATTGCCCATTGAAGGAATATTTTAGCTTATCAATCAAAAACCATTCTGATTCATTCAAAAGTTGTCTCATGTAATTAACTGGTTTTGACAGGTACACACTTGGAAAACTGGAAATTGTGTATAGAACACAAGATCTCCATGTAGCCTCGCAATTACTATTTTGTCTTCAGTTGTAGCAATAACATCTGAAGGAGTTAGTGTTATTCTGGACAGTAGAGTGTCAAAGCCAACAAATACTCCGATTGTGATATTGAACTCTATTGTTCCCAATTCTATTGCATATGTTGAAAACCACTGTGGATCCAAACCCAAATAGTGTCGAGTTCCAGCAACCTTCTTGCTAAATTGACTTTTTGCAGTCTCAATAAATAGACAATAATCACAATCATGATGCTATGTGTTCTTCATAAGGAATTTAATCATTGGGAGGTAGGAGGTAGCATAACTGGTGAAATCCCTCATCCCTTAAATTAATACTAAGATATCCTATCAACCTGTCAAGACCTTGCCAAGTCTAAAATTCCCCCGAAAACTCCTAATTTATAATAAGGTCTTATCTCCTCTAAGTGATAATAATCCCTACAGGAAAATTTCAAACAGTCATAGCTGAGATTCACTAAGTAAACCTTTCAGATTTTGTCTAAAACTCCACCTTCCTCTCGTACAAGAACTTCCTTGTACCAACATCTCCTGGCTAGACTGCAAGGACACAACCTCCAAAGACAACAACTATAAACACTGCATCTGCATGAAATTAATGTAAAAAGATGGTAGTAATGTATCAGATGTATACAATGTTGTTGAAAATTTTTGCAATATATGACATGTTTTTAGGTGTTATCACATCCATCTGTAGACAATCGGCCTGTGAAACCTTCACATAAGAAGGTAATGGACAGCCAATAGACTTTACATCCTGCATGCGAAAATGCTCAAGGACTTTATGAATGTACTCCCTCCCTCTATGAGAGGTAGAGTAGTCCCTGATGCTGCATGTTGCGCTTAATGCGCATACCAAGAATGTGAGAGGCATGTCCCAAATCCTTCATCTTAAAGCTCTTCTTCAGCTAATATTTAAGAGCATCCAGCTCATCATGAGCTTTCCTTGCTTTATCAGCATATCATCCACATAAAGTACCAAAATAAGCAATGAGCCATCATGGGCTTTCTTGTGTAAAGACACGAATTCATCACTTCTACTGTAGCCCTGTGACTGCATAAAGGCATCAAACTTATGATACCACTCCCTGGGTGCCTGCTTCAAGCCATAAAGACTTTTCTTCAACTTGCACACTAGGTACTCCCTGCCAAGTTCTGCAAAGCCCTTAGGCTGCTCCATGTATATCTCATCATGAAAATCCCCATGCAAGAATGCAATCTTGACATCCATCTAGTACAAGTCCAAGTCAAGCTACACGACTAAGGCCAAAACCAAGCGTAAGGTGGTCATCTTGACCCCAAGAGAAAAGACTTCATCAAAGTCAACTCCATGCTCTTGTTTAAAACCCTTAGCGACAAGTCTTGCCTTATAAACTGGCTTGGGGTTTCCAGGGGTACTTTTCAGCTTGTACACCCATTTGCATGGCAAAGTCTTCTTGCCCTAAGGAAATGCAACCAAATCCTAAGTCATATTCTTGTGCAGGGAGTCCATCTCAGACTGCATAGCCCTCTCTCAGGAGTGAGTGTCACCCCTGCACATAGCCTCATCATAGGTGAGAGGCTCTTCTGCATCTATAACCAAGACATAATGCATCGACGGCTCAAATCTATCAGGTGGACATCTATCTCTGGTAGACCATCTCACGGCAGGCTCTATAGCCCGGTCCAACACCCTGGCCATGTGTACCAAGTCCTAATGCATGCTATCCAATTGGCTGTGTAGGAGCATATAGCTCCTCCTGGAATATAACCCTGTGTATCTCTACCACCTTTTCATGCTGTCTATGCATCTTGTCTTCGTAGAAGAATACATCATGGCTACGAATGACTTTTCGTGCTTGCGGATCCTAGAGGCAGTAACCCATCTCGCTTGCATCCCCATAGCCAAGGAAAATGCATTTGATACTCTTAGGATCCAACTTAATACGCTTGTCTTTGGGCACATGGCAGAATGCCTCACATCCAAAGACACGTAGATGCGCATAAGATGGAGATTTCCCAGTCCGTACCTCCTCTGCAACCTGGAAATCCAAACGACTAGAAGGTGATCTATTTATGACATGCACAACTGTATTGACTGCCTCAGCCCAAAAGCTCTGTGGTAAGCCTGCATGACTAAGCATACTGCGTACACGCTCTTGGATGGTTCTATTCATCTACTCAGCCAAACCATTCTGGGGTGGGATATAGAGGGTGGGCATGCCAAAGACTCATCTTTACCTAAGTGACTTGGTAAAGATATTGGCTATTTGGTCTTCGATTCTAACATGTAGGTGTTACACCCTCGGAAGACCAAGACAGAAAAGCCAAAAAAGTGAAAATGGAGAACAATCCAAGGCAAGAGAAAAACAAAAGAGAAAGGCACACTTAGAAAAAAATCTGAAGACATAAAGTGTGCAAAAGGAAGTACACAATAAGAAGTGCACTGTGAATGCTAGCAAGCAAAACACCAATTGCATTGCAATTTATTTTGTAAAAGAGTGTTGGGCTCTTTCCTGTGCAAATTATAAAGAATGAGAGGTGCAGGTTGAGGCCTATGCTAATAGGAAGGAGAATAAAACATAGTAGAGGAATGGACCAAAAAGGGGATGGTTGCCCAATGAGGAGATAAGGGTATGTACAAAAGTCAAGACATGAATAGAGAAGCTCATTCTTGTGTGTGGCCAAAGTTTCTCTCTCTTCTTACTTCTTGCTCTTGCTTCCGTCTTGTGCATAAGTATGAGAGAGGGAGAGAGTGTGTGTGAGGGAGTGAGGGACCGTGGAGAAGCTCTTCTTCTCCTCTCTTCGTCTTCACCTTTTTCTCTTTCCCCTTCTTGCACACATGGCTGTGGACATCAAAGCTCAAAGCTTGGAGATGGAGCTTGCTTGAGAGTGCATCTTGAATCATGGAGCCATCGATGGATTTGTGGTACCTCGTCGTGGGAGGAGGTACTCAATTGGTTTCGAAGGTAAGCTCACTATATTGGTGTGTGGAAGAGTACACACAGCTATGTGAGAGGTAGCCATAGCTCTCGGCCTTGAAACACTTGAAACAATAAATGGTCCATGGGTCTTGGTGGTTTGTCCACAAGGACGATGACATTTTGGTTTCGTTGCTAGGACCTACGGGTTTAAGCTTGAGTGCTCCAAATCGAGTGATGAAGTAAGAGCTCATCTCTAAAATGGAAGTTGGTTTTAGGCAAGAAGCAATGGAGTTGGAGGCTATTTGATCCCTTTTGTGGATTAGTTTAGGTTTAGGAAGCTTTATGTACATTGGTTAGAGTAGGAATTGTGCATTTTAATCAAATTTCAGATATTAAGGTTTGGGAAATAAGAAAAAAGAAGGAAAAGATAAATCTTTAGATAACGAAGAAGAAACAGGGAAACTAGGGAAGAAAGGAAATAGATTTTTTTGTGTCCAGGAAGGAAAACAGAGTGTGAGGGGATAAATAGAGAACAACAAAAGGTGAAAAAGGGGAAGAGAGAGCTCATTTGCACTCAGTGAGATTAAGAGAGAGCTAGTGAGATAGAGATAGAGAGTGCCATGTCTACAGGCAGTGGCACCTACCTTGCCATTGACACATTCAGCCCTTCCACGTATGCTCTGAATCCTTGTTGCTAATTGTTGCATTGTTTTGGAATCCTAAGTGCATTGGATAGCGAGCATTAAGTCATAAAAAAGAATATTTGTGCCATTCCACAAGTTTTTGGGTGGGCTACTCGGATGGTGACCCTAGGCCTTGGACGGTTGAGTTCAGACATGCAAGCCATTTAGGGTTGAATCACTCGGATATTCGACTCGGGCGAGGGTTTGACCACTTGGCCCTCGGATGGCCACTCCGATGCTCAGACGGCCACCCCTCATCGAGTCTGAGTCTGATTACTCGAATGGCTAGATACCTTGATGAATCCACTCAGACGGGGTCAAATTTGTGACTTAGATGATGGAGTTCGGGACTCATACGAGTTGTCTAGAACCCTGTTTTTGACCGATCTTTGGCCATTTTGAAACTTTTTAGGGCCTATTGCTAATTGACAACAACAATAAGGTTGGAGTTCAGACCAGTAGTAGGTGAAACCATAGAACTATTTACACTCAAAAACCTTGACCTAGCAAACCATGGGGGAACTAAAAGGACTGACCATTGGCTACTACCGTGGTGGATAGAGACCTAAGTTGACCCACTCAGCTGAACAACCCTCAGACTACTTGTCATAACCCATAGAGGATCCAATTCAACTGTTAGGACCAACAAAAACAACAAGGATAGGAAACTGATTGGATATAGTTGGCTTCATCAAAGGTTACACTTGGCATTGTAGACATTTAAGCACATGTGAAAGCTAGAAAGCCTGATTTTGCATAAGTGCACATCGAGTGGCACTGCTAGTATTTAAGTGTTGTACATTTGCAAACTATTGGATTAACAAGGAACACACTAAAGGGAATTAAATGAACCCACCAATAATAGGAGTACAACCTTGATAGTCATACGAGTGACCCAAGACATTAGAAGCAAAGACCTAGAGGAGACACACCCATCAAATTGCTAAGGCAAGGAAAGGCTAGCCAAGATTAGGGATACATCTTTAGCTGGTTTGGTTGACCTCATAGACACACTAGTGGATCATGAGGCAACTACTATGGTAGGCATCAACTCGAATGAGAATAATCTCAACTAAAGCCTTAAGAGACACACCAAGAAAATGGGGCGTCTACTATAAGAAAATCTATCTTGTATAAACAAGCATTTTTTTCATATTTTAATCAACTACAAGAAGAAAAACAACACTAATCTACTCAAGTCTTCACACAACATCATATAGCAATCCTCCCATGGATTTATCACAACAAACCTTCAACACATTCTTCATATTCTTGATAGAAACCATCAAAAGAACCACAATGATACAAAAGAAAGATCAACTTGGAATAGAAATTGTCACATAGTATCTATCTTTCATCATCTTTATAGTCTTCATAGTCTCTTTCATGTAGATACAATGTTTCTCATTGAAAATCAACTATCTCTCATACTCTATCTCTTTCACATATGCTCTCTCTAAATAGTACATTGGAATAATGAATAGTAACCATCCATAATCCCTCTTTGGTTGTGGATACCCCTCCCAAAAGGCATGCCTGATATGAAGGTTCACCAAAGCCACTACATATCCTTTTGTAGCTCAACAGTGTCATTGTTACATTAGTCTTCACTTGAGTCTTCAGCAGCTACTTCTCCCACTTATTTGAGATATTTTGAACTTGTATTCATCTCTTCCAAGACTAGAAAACTTTTCCAAGATACACATTCATCCCATAGAATACTTACAGAGGCATACAAAACAAAAACAAAACAGAGATAGAGGCTCTGTAGAGGGTTTAAAGGGTCAATAGTACCATACAGAAGGTCATCAAAAAGCATTCAACTCAAGTAAAACCATTTAAAGCTATAAAAAATCATTCAATAAAGTCCCAAATACCCTTAAAATCCATCAATCATCATTCCAATCTCTCATTCAGAAAAAAATCATATAGAACTAATCAGAACCTATCATGCACTCAACAGAACATTTTAGCACATCATATCTCCACTAAAAAACATCATGAGCTTCTCAAATCTATTCAACCTTATCAAAAACTCTCTCAAAAACTTTCAAACCAATCAATCATCATTCAAATCATACAAAAATCACCCAAAAATCCAACAAAGAACATAAAAAAACACAGTCATATCAACCCTCAACATATCCATACACTTAATCAAGGAGAATCCTCACGACCTTAGAAAAAGAGAATAAAAGTTCAAAATAATAGCTCATCACTTTATCTTCAAATATCCAATTAGCAAGAAGAACTCTAGCTCCATCTCTAGAAAAAAACATGTATTTAATCTATTATTCAAGGAAAAATCCCAAAATAAGAGATCGTGGACAATACTTAATCAAATCGACTAAATTTAAACAAACTCTTAAAGATATGAGAGTTTCTTCATTTGCATCCATCCATTTATCATCACCACGAATCTTCAAAATGTATCTTTTTGAACAGTGATTATCCCATTATACAAATAATATACATAATATAGACACTAAACACAAAACAACCATTTGAATGACACCTCCAAAAGAGAGATATAACATTATAAATCATCAAAATACATCCAATGATATCAATGAAGGTGATCCCTCTTAAAATCTTGGTGGTTTTGGAAACGATCCATGGATAAAGATTCATATGCAAAAGTCTTGGGAGGATTTTGGAAAATTGCAAGCAACACATCCTCTCCACCAATACAAGATACCAACTAGGCAAGTAAAGGGCATGAAAGTACAAAATATCCAATTGTTGGGGATCAATATTCACATTCACATTCATACACAACTTTGGGATTGCCTTCTGATCATTATGTGAATGCTGATGTATGTAGGCAAGATACCAAGCAAAGTGAGTAGTCAATCTCACTGAAGAATATGAAGACTGAGAATACTTTTGAGCAAAGTGCCAATAATTCTAAAAAACTTATCCATTCCCCTAGAATCAACAACCAATTTATTTGAGGTCCTATTAAGGAATTTGCTTAATTCCATCCTCATCATCTAAAGATCTTAAGATCACAACATGTATAACCACTAACCAACTAAGGGGGATGAGGGATAACAGTGGTAGGAGATGGAAGAGAAATAAGCAAGAGAAGGTGAAGGTATGGATAAGCAAAATCATAAAATGAGGAATGGGTTAAAGAAGAATAGTCTGTTAATTTAGGGGAATCAACTAAAAAGGTTATTAACAAGTATTTTGGAAGAGTGGAAAGAACAACTGTGGATAGGGAAGAAGAAAAAGGAGGAAAAAAGCACTATCCTCAATAAAAGAACAACAAGGAAAAATAGGGATCTGAGGGGCATCTTGGGGTTGAAAGAGAAGGGGTAGAATAATCTGAGTAGATTGATACATAGAAAGGTAGGCTTCATATCTATGGGCCATCTGTTGATAATGAGATAAACAAGGCACTGATGGGGCCTATCACAGATCTGAAATGATAGGCATCAAAGAAAGAGGAACCAAATGGAGATTATTTGGAAAGGTGGGCTAAGAGATCCACCCTCATTTGCACATGAGTAGAGGCTTTGTTTTTACGTTGATTCAAAATCATTGAATCAATCATTGTATGCAAAGAAGTTTTAGGGCAATTAGCAACTTTAGAGAAATATGTATGAGAAACATCTGATCTATCTGCAACTCTAAATGTTTGATATATAAAACAACTTGCAATACCACATCTTTGACATACCAAGATAAATCTTCATTATCTGGGATCAACAAATCACCTCGCAAGTACATGTAAGACTTAAGCATGGTATCTGGAGTCGCGGAATCTTCAAAGACCATTCTAACCACCTCAGTCAATAAATTAGAAGACCAAGCTCCACTTAGCTATCCTCTATAGTAGATCAATCCATAGTGGAAAACTTAATATAAAATGCTAGTTTATGTTGCTAATATAGTGCACAAAGAAGGAGTGATCTGGAGGAATAAATTCTTGGAATTGCTCAAAACAAGTCCATTCTTGACTAAAGCCTTTTCACCTTGGCTTGGAATAAAGGACATAATGTCGCATTCCTTTGAAGAACAACTAAATCTGTAGGGGATAAGAAAGAAACTGGCTACACAAAAGAACTCCGTGAAGTAGATCAAGACTGAGCCAATTATTCTTTAAGTTGTTGAATTTAAGTATTATTCTGGCCTATGATAGTGTTGGCTGATTTGAGCTCTTTTGTTTGGACAACTTCAAAGCTTTCAGATCTTGGGCTTCCTTCGATAACCTATCCCTCTCATCAGTGTTATAGTAACTACTTTAGATTTGGTATCTACCAACCGAGCTTGCAAAGTAGATGTCTCTACTCTCTCGACATCAATGACCTTAGTTTGTTGCTCCATTTGTGTATAGAGGTTTAAAAAAAATTATATGGCAAAGGCTAGCTCAGTATTAGCCTTGTTCAACTCCTTCTTGGATTGTTATATCTCCTCATAAAAAGAAGAATAGAGTTGTTGAATACAAGCTTTAATTGAGAGTTCGATAGAGCTTTGAATGTCTTTTCACAAAAATGGAATTGCATCTCTTGTTACCACACCTTGCAAAGATTGGATAGGAACTAGAACTAAAGGAGTGGAAATTGGTGTTGATTCAGCCACTCACTTAAGACATTTCCTTTGAATGACCAAAGGAGGAGGATCAATATTTTCAATTATGACATCAAGATCTTCAATAGGAGGAGGGATTAATGGAGGATCAATCAATAGTGAGGGGATTTCTTCACAAGGACAACATATGTCAAGAAAACATAAAGGTAGGAATCAAATGTGACATTAGTCACATTATGCCTCATGACTCAAATAAAATGATGATCCACTTTAGTAAGGAGATATGAACTCCAATCAATAGTGATACCCTTTAGCACCATGTGGGAAGTTGTAAATAATTCCTTCAAAAGATAATTAGAAGGGGTTTTGACAGGCATGAACCTGTTCTAAAGGAACTGACATAGCTATTTCCAGAAAGGGTTAGAAATCTTGGACGTACTAACTCCCGAAGTAGTAATGATCCGCTTAGGATCCAATACATTTGTGGTCTGCTTTTGCAAAATCTTTAAAATGTCCTCATTTGAGAAAAGTTGACGAATAGTAGGAAAAGATTCCCCATGGTAGGGTAAAGAAAGAGCTTTGCCTAGGGTCTTAAGAATCATGAGGATAACTGTGTTACAAAATAGAGTCCGACCTCTTGTTGTAAGAAGTTAACAACTGATCATACATGTCAGAATCATCAGGGACAAGTGGCAGTGTAAGAGCCAAAAATTTGGATAAATTGGCTACCTTAGAAATAAGGTTCGAGTCTAGAAATTGTGAATAATCATGAGAAATTGTAGAAGGATCTCATGCTCAACTGCCAAGACCCACCAACCGCTTATCATTCAAGCATTTCAAGCCAAGCACTAATGGCTACCTTTCACATAGCCGACGCGCTATTTGTCTCTACGAGTGTAGTGAGCTTACCTCCATGCCCGATCAAGTTGCCTCCTCTCTCGAGCACTTCAGTAGCTCTAGGATCCAAGTGCAAGCTTCAAGTGAGCTCGATCCTCAAGCTCCACGCTCCAAGCTCCATTGCCGCGAGCAAGAGAAGAGAAGAGAAGAGAAGAGAAGAGAAGAGAAGAGAAGAGAAGAGAAGAGAAGAGGAGAAGATGGAGAGCTTCTCCACCATGATCCCTCACCCTCACACACTCATTCCCTCACACTCTCACACTCCCTCTCTCAAGCACAAGCTCAAGCAAGCAAGGACAATAAGAAGAGGAGAGCTACTTTTTGCTACACACAAGAATGAGCTTCTCATTCAATTTTCAACTTTATATACAAAACCCTAAATCCCTTTTGGGCAGTCATCTCCTTATCCCCTTTTTTACTTGGCTCCGGCCATGGCCATGGCCATGTAAAAACGGGTCGTGACCTAGGCCATTTTTCCCATTGTTCTCCTTTCTTCCTAGCTTCCTTCCTACCACCCATCTACATTTACAATTTGCACGAGTGAGAGCCTGGCGCTCTTTTACAAAATAAATCATGGTGTGCCTTGTGCTCTTTTACAAAAGTATTGACTTGCACATTTTCTTGTCCACTTCTCTTCTTGATTTAGGACTTTTCTATATTTCTTTTATTTTTCATATTTTGCTTGGCACACCTTTTTTTTCCATTTCACTTTTTCCTTAGCCTTGTCTTTTGCTTTAGATTTTCTAAATTTTCCACCTTGTTCATTTGAGGGTTAACATTACCCCCTCCTAGATGAGTGCCAATCCCATGGCACTCACCGTCATAGGTAGCAGGCTTTCACATACACCAAAGACGTGGGTGGAAGGGAGTGTTGTGGTTTGCCGTGGAGGAGTTTTGGTGGTGGTGTAGATGAAGGTCGTTGGGGGAACGTTGTTGGCCTAATTGGATAGTGGTGATTGGGTTGTTGGAGTTGGTGATAGGGCTATTTTTTGTTGGGAGTTGCACTCATGGCTGGCACAGGTGTTGATATTCTAGGGATTCTGTGTGCGATGATTCTTTGGTGGGCTTGCATGATGATAAATGATAAGAATTCAGAGTTGAGTGTTGATGAAGAACTGACGATACTTTCGTTGGAGTCTTCAATACCTGCAATTGAAAACCTATCATATGTGGTCTCTCCCTGGGGGTAGTGCTAGTCTTCTTATCATGTATAAGACATAGTTTGATTAGTTTTGGAGATAGGTCAAAGAGCTGAGAGTAATGGCTTGCACTTTGAGGACCAAAACTGTGTATAGATTGTGGTGCAAATATTATGTGAGTGTACGGGCATACTTAGATATTACGTAGTTAAAAGACTGCTCGTCTGGTTCCTCGTATCGATGTGTGGATGAAGCAAGGGTTCAATGGGGTGGAAAAATTTGTCGATGTTGGGATGAAGTACACTTGAAGGCTTTGAGACATCATTTGTGATTTTTTCAACATGATGTAGCATAATTGAGTTCATTGACGCCTTAGCTTTTGGTAGTACTTATATTGTTTGAAGAGTACGATGTACTTTTCATGGTCTTTTGTGCCTTGCTCACCACTATTGATTGCAATGGTACTAAGGTGGAGTGCGAAAAAGAATTGTGCAACTGATTCAGGGTCACAGGTCTCAAGCTCCCTAGGTATGTCCTACCCTTGATGTGCCCTAAATAATTGTGGGGGATGTGTAAAGGGCTAAGGGACTAGGAATGGAGCCAACTGACCAAGGTCACTAGACATACCTAATTTGAGGACCCCTAGGTGTTGTGCTGTGATCGTGGGTACTTTTTTTTCTTTTCTTTTTTGGTTTTCTCTTTTTTTTTAGGATAAAATGAATACAACCATTGCAATACGATGAGGCTATCAGCCTTTCATTTGGATTGGGAAATGTCGAGATCCAAAGGTTGTGAAAAATGGATATTACAAAGATGATTGTATTACTAGCCTCGATGCTAGAGGAACAATTGTTGAGATGGAGAGATACACTTGAGATTTTACAAACCTCTTTGTAACATGTGAGACATTGGTACAATTGAGGTAGCAACTACAGTGAGCCGAATGTAGAGTTTGGCTAATAAAGAGAAAGTAGCCAATGACTATGCTTTGGGCCATGCTTAAATGCAATGAGTGCTTTCTACAGGGGTGATTTTCTCTTCTAGCAATGGGGCTTCCATCATGGCTCTTTGTTCTTGGTATTTTTGTTGCTTTTTCCATAATGGTTCTTTGTGGGGTTGGTGGTCTTGTGGTGACTTGGACATTGAACACTTTCATACAGAGACTTGTATCATCTTATATTCACTTGGCAACTCATGAGAGTACATGCAAGTCATATACTTCAACCATAACAAACAGGTGCATCTCAAAAAGACATCACATATCTAAATCCCATAGTGTTGACTTCGATGCATATCACCTGCACTTAATTATCATTACTTGTGTGTGTGGTGGCTTTGTTTCTTTTGGTATTATCTATACACACTTGCAAAACACATTGTTTATTTATGTACATGTTTTATGAATCCATGTCACTTCGTGAGGATAAAAAGCAAATGTAGAACTCAGGATTGTAATGGTGTGTGACACATGCATCTAGTAATCATGACAGCCCACTCAATAAGAATAGATATTTTGTAACATCGAGTAGCATGGTACCGTGTCCGAGTCTACTCGCAACATGTAGCTCCTCCTCAGTGAGAATTTTATCAATTAGAGAGTTCTCTTGGCTAGTTCTAGCTAAGTCCATACCCCAAATGGTAGTCAGTACTCAAAAGGAAGTTGGCACCACATAGGTCAACGGGTCTCTTTGAGACCACCATTTGGTCAGTCGCTCCTCTAAGACTCTGTCATAATCTGGGCTCCAAGTTCAGCCATTGTAGTGCAATTTTCAAACCAACATTTTTCAAATAGATTTCAACCCTCTAATTGTTGCTTTAGTTGCTCTATCTCTAAGAGGTTTGGTTGGCAAAGTGCTTTGTTGAATGTCACAGTTAAGTGTAGTTCGTCGGCTTCCTCATCAGAGATGAGCTGCATGCATTCATGTAGGAGCTTGTCATAGTGCTCACTAAGATATTATTAACTCTTCGGCATGCTATATAGCATGTTTTTCATGTCCTTCGTCTTTTAAGTTTATTAAGGTTAGATTCAAATCTTCATCATTGGTTCTTTTTAGGATTAGAAAATAGTAGTAAAATGAAAATGAAAGAAAACAATCTTTTGAATGTATGGCAAAAACAAAAGCATAATGAACTTTCGAATATTTTGAAAAAAACAAAAATGTAAAACTTCAATTCTCATTTCATTTATTTTTTTAGGTTTTTGATTTATTGTTATTGTTTATTAATTTTATTTATTTATTTTATTAGTATTACTATTAAGAAGAAAAAATTCATCCTCGCACATTGAAAAAATAAACTATCTTTTCAAAAAAATAAAATTACAAAGTATAGCATGTTTTTCTGTGAATAAGTGTACAACAGTTTTATGATAAAAACATATTGTTCTCATTAGCATCAATGGACCACTAGGAAGAAATAAAGTCACAAGGCATCCTTCAAGACTTCTAGAAAAGCAAAAACTATGGCTTTTAGAAAGACATCACTAAAACCATTTGCTATACTTGGTACGACATATCTTGGGCGACAAAATGTGAAAGCATCATTGGAAGACTAATAATGTGCGCATCTTGTGGTATATTCACAATGTAACATCATATTGTCAACTTGCAAAAGAACGATCCATCTACAAAAGAAATACAAGTTACAATGGCTTTGTGAAGCACTATTATCATCTTTGCATGCCAACAACATGGAGTCAACATGATGCTAACTAAATGCCAACCATGTCTTGCGAAGAAAGAGAGAAACAAATACGTGGTGTCACTCTTACGAGACTTCACAAAATGATTTCTCAATGCAAAGCTGTTATAGCATCAACTATTGAGCATCATTGATACATCCATCTCGTTCTACAAAATGACAAGAGTGATTGTGAATGGAACCTTGAACCATTGATCTATTCTCAATAACTCTCTAGTCTCTTGGAATGATGGATCACTTTCACAACCATCTACATTGACTTAACTATATCTGATATTGCGGATGTGTTTTCTTTCAATATGCTGCATAATCCACTAATCCAAAAGTACATGGCTATAGCATAACATCCACATCCAAGGACAGGGTTTTGCATACTCAACAGGAAATCCATCGAAAGGATTATAGAGCTCCATCATGAAAGCTCTCCATTTGACCCAATGCTCCAAGCAAATCATGAGAATGAAAGATGTTATACTTTGCTTGAAAATGTAATCAAGCCAAGCTAATGACATGCATTCTAAAGAGCCAATCGACATGAGTTTGCATGCACCATATTACAAAATAATAACCATCTTGTTGAAAGAACAACGATATTCAAGACGCTTGGCTTGCCCACATGAACCTCACCCTACCTAGATATCCCCTTGGAAAATGAAATATTTCCGTTCTTATTCCCACTTGGCCATGGCACCTACAGCCAAAAGAAATGTGAACGTTCAAAATCATGATCAGTGACTCGAACTACATATGTATACATATTCTCCTTTTGGCATCCTCCATGTATTTAAACAATGCAAAAACTTAACTACAAACGTACTTTGCTTCGAAACACAATGCATGTCTAAATACCATCAGTAAAACTGCTACATAATAAACATGCAAGAACTGACTCTAGAACTTCAAACTCCTTTACTGAGTTGCACATGTCAACCTAGTTTTCTTTTTTGCTTTATGTGTGTGTGTGTGTGTGTGTGTGTGTGTGTGTGTGTGTGTGTGTGTGTGTGTGTGTGTAAAATTAAAAAAGAAATGATGATAAGGAGAGAATCTCTCTCTCTCTCTCTCTCTCTCTCTCTCTCTCTCTCTCTCTCTCTCTCTCTCTCTCTCTTTGTGGGTGTGTCTCAAGTGCAACCTCTAATTATGAGAGCATTTGTTATGATTGTAAAGTTCCTTAAGAGATTCAATGTGCTTGTTCCTTTAATTTTCATTTGATATTTTCTTCCTTAAGCATATCTAAAGTTTTCTAGGAGGATGATTAGACTATTCTTCTACCTTACTTGTTACTTTTTGTAAATAGTACAAGTAGTATTATTTTGAATATGAAACCTAAGACTAGGATCTAATTACTTACCTAGATTCTGGACTTAGCACAAGAGTATCTTATCCTAATCCATGGATTGACAAGAGTGAGTGACTTTGTAGCCAAAGTATCTTGGTCTTAATAATACAACCAAAATATTATGCTCTCTATGAGATTGATATTAGAACCATTGGACACACTCTTATTGTTTTAAGAGTTTTAGCACAGGAAGCATGTGACTAATTCTCACCTACTTTACTCACACATCGGATCTATGTCTAATGATAGGAGAATATGGTTACCTATACTTACCATATTGTAGTCATTTTAATATAATAATGTAGCCACTCTTTTTAGATATATTAATTAGTTTTATCTATAAACTATCAATATTTGTTTTCTTTGTTATAGTTGTGGAGAATCTGTTGGGAAGAGAATGGAAAATTATTAGTGAACTTGGTGATGATGATTATAAATGTATGGCTTGTGTAGATGGAGAGGCCATTAAAAAACCAAAAATTTTGAGATGAAGAATGGAGAGGGCATAAAAAATTACCAAATGTATCCTCAAGTGATTTCAATGGTCAATTGAACCCTGCTAAAGTCTTGAGTGGTCAAAGCTCAATCACAAATCATAAATAAACATCATCATTGGCCCCTACAATTGATTTCACACACACACACACACACACACACACACACACACACACGAGAGAGAGAGAGAGAGAGAGAGAGAGAGAGAGAGAGAGAGAGAGAGAGAGAGAGAGAGAGAGAGAGAGAGAGAGAGAGAGAGAATTTGTGTGCCCCTATTGCATGTGGTCAACCACAAATCATATAATATGACATTCACAACCCATTATTTGTGCCTCCTTTGCCAATTCCATCTCTAAGTCTCTAAATTTTTGTCTTGTTTACTATTGTGCAAAAAAGTTCAACTCAATGTGTTCCGAAGAACAAAGGTTTAGTGTCAAGAAAATGAAAATTTTACCTTGATACTTTGAGGTCTTTGGTTTCTTCGTACTAGGCCATGATCTATTGGGTTACCAAAATTTTTAACCTTTTAGGGCTAGGTGCAAGTAAAATTTCATGTATTCTCCCAACCAATAACTTAACCTCTTAATTTTATTGATGATACATTTGTGCAAGGGTATGTGAGTATTATAATGATTTGCTACCAAAGAAGAAATATTGGAAATGCTTTGAATAAGGATAGGGATGGTTCACAGCCAAAGGAGAAATAGTGGGACATTGATTGCATGAAATAGGTTTCATACAAGAAGGCAAATCATACCAGCATGATAACCAAAGGTATAGTTTATGCAACATTTGCCAATGTAGGTGCTTATATTAGGGTGGTTAAATTGAGTGACAAACAGCCAACCCTCCCTAAAGTGTAGCTATGCACATCTTTAAACTAGGAGTGCACATGGGCACAATATACACCACAAGGACGATATCATACTTTGCAAAAAAAAAGAGAGAATAATAGTAAACCTCAATATCTTTCTTATTGGCTCCATATGCAAAAATGCATCACTCTCCATCAAATTTAATGCATGGAGCATGTGCTTTATTCCATGCAAGACTACTTTTAAAAAAACCACCAAATGATAGTGCTCTTCTACACAATAGTGTGCCCTTGTTGTAATTGGTGATGGCTATTTATGGAAGAGCAAACAATAAAATGTAACAGAAAGAGAAATGACTTGCTAGTATCCCCACCAAATGATATTTTTGTTTTAGTTTGATCAATTTATATACAAATTGAAATGCTCCATAGAATTCTTTTATCCATACCTATTCTCTTAATTTTTAAATCAAACCAATCCATTGGAAAAAACCACTTACAAACCATGATTATGTGCTCTAGGTCTAAAATTTGACACGATGAATGGCTAATCTTCATCCTAAAGATATGATTTCGGCCACTATGGATGCATTTTCCCAATAGAAATATCACAATATCTAAATGCTGAACTTATCTTATGTTTGGCTCTTTATGCAAAAGTCAATGATTTCGTGTCCTTGAAAAGCCCTTTGCTCCAGATGTCAAAAAATTGTGAGTAGGAACAAACAGTTAATTTATTGGCTAGTGAAGATGATTTTTACCAAATATCAATTGGAAATTTATTCAATCTAAAGAACCTAACAAAAAGAGCACATTCGTATCAATAAAAATTTCCAGACATTACATAGGAACAAGCCTATTTTCATAACATTCATATTTAAATTTACAACATTTCTAATCGAAGCTTCTCTTATTTCTTTTATTCAATATAATGAGGCAAACCATACATTAATGAGTTCCACCATGTAGAAATGACAATTCCACTTTTTAGGCTTGAAAGATGCATTGTGGATATTGGGTTGAAGGTTAGGTAGCTTTAGATTCAAGAAGTGTGACCATATCTGAACAATAAAGAAGAAGCAAATATTTGATGGTGGCAATATAGGTTATTTCTTTTTATAGCAATGAGAAAAAGATTGTAGGCTGGTTGACCTTAAACATGCATTAAACTTAAAGTAGAAACAAATGTTTATAAACATTGGAAATTGACATAGCCTAAATAAGGCTTTACTATGCCATAATATTTTTGCTCTTTGGTTGAAAATGTATTTTTATTAATGGATCGGGTCAAATATTCAACAATTTTTATGATTTTTTTTAAAGGAAATTTTTGAAATGGAAGAAATATCATCATTATGTTAATGTCAATTGAGCTAATGTTACTAGTTGTCCATCTAAACTTCCTAGTATTTTCCAATTATTTAGGTGATATGATGTGTCAATTTTTTGTTTTCTTTGTGTCAATGATGGTAGTTGTGGATTGCAATTGGGCATGTCATTTCAATGATAACTTTTAGAATCCATGGAACTGTTGTTAAGGATTTATTAATTGCATGAAAGGTCAAGCATTATTATTTTTTTGGATCTTGTTTTTTTCTTTTTCACACAAATCTTGTTTGCTATTAAAAAAGAAATATAATCTAAATTTATATCTTAAAATATAGCAAATTGGAATCATAAGATTCTTTCGCTCGACCACTTTCCACTCTAACTCTTTGAGACAAAATTAGGCTATGAAATGGTGATAAGAAATTTTGATGAATGGTATGCTTTAGCTTTATAAATGAAGCATCATAATGTTGACAAATTGTGGTCGTCATAGGAACCTTTAAGAAGACATTGCCTAGCTAAACAATAAATTTCTCACATATGTTTAATCATTGCAATAGTGCATCAATTGAAAATATTATGATATTGGTGGGTTTCAAGATTCTTAAAAGTGCTTGCTATTAATGCTGATATAATGACTTAGTTTTTATAATAAAAGCACAAGTAAAATGACCATGCCATGCATTAAGAAAGTTTAATAGGCTAATGGATAGCACTTCATAGTTAATTGATGGAGACTCTGTGGCAATTGATTGGTCAAATTAGTCCTATGCATGCCATATGGCCTAGCCAAAGTGCACCACAAAAGATGCTATAACATTCACATCAAAGCTCCGAATGGGGTCATACTTTTGAGCTCATTTATGTCCTTAAAATAATCAAAGTCGTCACTAAACAAAATCCATAAGGAGAACTTTCATATTTTTACTAGTGTTTGTCTTGCATCTCAAATTTTGGCTCATGAGACTATCTTTTTCTTTGGGCACTTATTCTTATAATTTGTTTAAATATCATTATGTTATCCCAAGCAATTGTCTTTTCTTTTCAAGTAATTGATATCACTAGTGTTTACGAGGCTTAATGTGATTCTAGGTCAGGTGGTGGTTGATGTTAGGGATGAGGCTAGTCCACAATACTTGATTATCTATTTAGAGGATACACCATATTCCTCCATAGAAAGGACAATGAGATCAGGGATACAACAGTCATGGTTCTCCTTTATCATATTCTATTTAGTTATGATATGTACTATATTGATGAGAGAGGGCTCAATACTTATGGAAACACATTCAAAGTGCAATATGTACACAAAAGAAGGTACTTTGGAGGATAGATCCTATGACACATAGATATGCACTTTGAATGTGTTCTCACAAGTCTCTCCCTCCTCTTCAATTGCTTTTTACAAGTCTTGAGTCCAATCTAGTTTAATCTTAAAAAGTTATTTTTGAAAGTATCTAATTGTCATTCTACCACTTGTGATAGTTGTAGTGGATCCTCTCAACTTGGAAAGGCTAATGCAAATATAATGGACTTCCTTCAGTAGGAGGTAAACCATAGGGACGTCCATTATGTTTTCATTCCTTGTTGGGGCCCGCCCGAGGGGGGGGGGGTTTTAGTGAAATCTTTGTTTCATGGCAAGAGTTGATAAGAAAAAGTGGTTCGAAATGTTTTAGGTACGTTTTATTATTTATTCTCTCATGTGAATCAAACTAGAGTATTGTCATCTTGGAACTCAAATTCACATGAGCTATCTCATGAATCCCCTCCATGTTTCCATGGGGATGTCAAAATGTGTGTGTTACAACATAGTATCAATCAACCACAATGGGTAATAATCCAAAATTGTATTAAGTATATAAGAGTGTATACATTGTCAGCATTACAAAGGGTCAATAAGGAACCAAATGGGAGATACCAAAAGCATGATGTAGCTAGACCACAAACAAGAATAAAATGATCAAAAGGGAATGCTATCACCTGTTACTTGCAAAATCAAACACATAGTCTATTAGTAAGAACTAAATAAACTAGCCTGCACTATAGGTGTTAATGATAATACCTAGTTTCCATTCCTGTCACCCCCATAGAACAAGTATATTGTGTTCATGCCATAATGCGAAAAAGGCTAGAGGTACTGAATTGTTGACCTTCAAACTAGAAGTATGGTAGGAAGAAAAGTGTTGATGAAGTTTGTGCACTAAGGGCCATTAGGAATAGGTATATATAAGCCCAAGGTAGAAGAAGACACATTTCTATGAAATATCACAAAATGGGTAATATTTAGAGTGGAAAGTAATAGCAAGTGTTGTTTATGCCCCAGATGGTGTATTCCGTATTGTGCACGGATGGTAAAATGGGTTAGGTATAAAGATATGTTACCATGGAGCCATGAATATGGTGGGCATTAAAAAAATATGAGGTGATTATGTCACTTTAACTAATATGTGGATAAGTATGTTAGGTTATGATTCTTTGACACCCATACAATAATAGGGATATAACACTTACAAGGAAGTCAAATTCACCAATTTATTAATATATAGGTAGGTTAAACCAAAATCATCCCATCATGAGTTATCATGGTCAAATCAAGAAAAAATGGGTAGACAAGCATCGAATTATTGAGGC
Organism: Lygodium microphyllum; assembly: GCF_053477565.2. Taxonomy (NCBI): domain Eukaryota; kingdom Viridiplantae; phylum Streptophyta; class Polypodiopsida; order Schizaeales; family Lygodiaceae; genus Lygodium; species Lygodium microphyllum. The sequence goes on along the minus strand of NC_141144.1, from coordinate 8,054,227 downwards.
ACTTAGTTAATACATGATCCTATTAAGGTGGGTCTATGAAAAAATTTTAAGCCACTACAATTAGGTGATGGACACCCATAGTATGTTTGATGAAACCATCAAGAAGATATGTAGTTTCTCAAAGAGAATAAAGACTAGTAAATTTTGCATTATTAATTATAACATCTCTTTTGACTAATGTAAAAGGGTTTTTTAATTTAATTTTAAACCATAAATTTGCATGAGAATATTAATAATCCCCACAACCCCTTTTGTTAAAAAGTATGTAGTTGAAAATCACTAGGGAATATAAACTACATCAAAGCTTTAAATTAGGGGAGATAGAGGGCTTAGGGATATAGAAATTTAGACAAAACCATCCCATCATGAGCCTTCCTTGGGTGAGAGAGGAGAGTTGGAATATAAGGGGATAGGGATACAATGTGAATTATCACAATATAAGCATCTATTATTAATTGCATCATATTAAAATGGATACCTAAAACATCTAGTAATCCATGAAAAAATGGTAAATCACAACCTCATTATATTTGACAAGGAAACAATAATTTCCACATGAGAAGTAAGTACTGCATGAAAGAATCAACATGTTCTCCTAAAAAGTATAGTCATTACAAAGTTAATTCTCTATTTAAAAAAATGGGATTTCTTATAAACTACCACAATCAGCTTGTTGAATAATAGTGAAATTAGCATTCAACCACTTAATTTAAACTAATAATACATAGATTTATGAAATATAAATTGCAAAAAAATTATTGAAATGGGTGAGATTGAGGGCTTAGGTATATAGGTAGGTTAGAGCAAGACCATCCCATCATGAGCCGTCATTGGGGGAAGGGGATTCTATATGAATTGTCTCAAAAGAGGTTAATAATTTAAATTATTCTACAACATCTAGTTTTAAGGAAATTAGTGACTTATGCAAACTAGTAAATCAACAACATCCACATTATATGTTGTTAAAGGGACGACATAAATAAAAAAATTTGCATTGTTTTTAATTAAACCCTACAAAATTAAGTAGAATCATGTAGTCCATTACGAGATTAATAAAGAAAATATATATCATTATGACCTATGATGAATTTGTAGAGTAGCCGCCATATTAATTCACAATAAATAAGACTTATCGGGCAATCATTAAGCACATAGATTGTAGTGCTTCATTAACTATCCAATAGTTCAACTTTGGAGTAAATAAACGACCATAGGTAAATAGCCCTAGTTGTATAGAGCCTACCGAATTCTAAGCATTTATCTAGAAATTTTTAATTGGGAAGAAAGGGGGAAGCATGATTTGCCTATTAGGATCATTGAGCCAAATAAGAGATTAGATTGATTCAAGCACATGTGGGCCATGGGAGTACTACCAATCAAGAAACACAATGCAAGATTTTCATCAAGAGGTAGGGATGCCCTCATTGTGAAAATTAGATTGTGAGACCCAAGAAGCTATTTGATATCCACAAGGCTGCTGCATGCTGGGGCGATAAACAAGAAAGAAGGGCTCTCTGCTGAACAATCTAATTGTCATGCCTAGTGTCACTACATTAGGTTTAATTGCATCTTTAGAATCAAGAAGGTGATTGCTACAAAAAACTATAGTCAAGAAGAAAAGAAGAGACAATCATTAGAGCTCACAGACCTCTGAGGGATGAATTAGGTGAGGGGGCTGCTACACTAGACAGATTTAGTACGGTGGATAATCCTAAACATCTAGTTCATAGGAGCAGTTGTTGACAAAGGAAGGAGGGAAGGTAGGATAGTGGGGGTTAGATTATAAGGGGTAGGGGTAGGGTTAATTATGAAAATTTAGGGTAAGGATAGAGTTAGGGTAGGTATGATATGTTAAAAAGGGGGGATTATTGGGGTAACAAATTGACCCTATGGGCTTAAATTTTTGGTAATCGAATGTCTCATTTCTCCTAATATTTGGGAGAAAGGAGCTGCATCTTTTGGATGAGATAAATATAAAAATAATTATTTATTTAAGGGGTGTTAATGAATAAGTGCTATAAAAATTAGTAAACAAGTATGTAAGAGATGACTAGTAACATGCATGAATAAGTCATTTTCTACTAATTGAAGCACATTGTTGAAAGAAAGGAAGATGTAACATATCTACCTCAGAGTGAAATCAATAGTTCAACTTTGAACTTGCCATCTGCTTGTACATTTTGGGTTGTGATTGGGTGTTAATGCACAAGGAACCACCACCCATCATAGGGGTGGTCCCATGTTACACACCATATATTGTCTTACAACAATACTTGTAACCATAATAGGTCTAGTTTGAGCAAAGTTAGATTAAATTCTTTTAAAGTAACTGGCTATAAGCTACCATAATCTTACCTTTTCAAACCATTATAGGTGAATCATTGCACTAATGTCCTCATTTGTAATAGTGCATTGTGTGATAAGTTCTTTGAATAGATAAGAGGACCTATTTGTGATAATATGGCCTATGAGATCGATTAGATGGTCGGTTACTACTTCTGTGTATGTAACATATGCATATGAAAGGGAGCATGTCCTTTTTGCCATATGTATCAATATTAAGAGCCTCAAGGAAACACCTTATATGCACATTTAGAAAGTGGGTTTCTAGGGATATGAAGTGTTCACTATTGAGGAGCTGGAAAGATTTTTCTGAAATATCAAACTATAGGGGGACCTAGGGTAAGGGAATATGGCATGTCACTATGGATTAAGGTAGATGGTGGGATCGAGGATATATATCAGAAGTAGATTATCATAGAATTTATAGGCAAATGTTTCAAAATATCAAACCTGCTCTCCATAGCCAACCTTTTGCAAAAATTGTACTTGAAGAAATATAGATAGTGATTACACCACATGGGAGAGTAGCAAAACTCCCATGTATATACCATGATATTGCCTCTTGATTGCTCTAGATAGTTTTATAAAGGTATTATCTATGACCCAAGTGTTTAGATAGAGATATTCTTTACGAGTGACAGATAAACAATTACTTTTAATTTGGTTGGTCTACCAATCTTTCTTCCTACCTAGGTTAATAGCCAAGAAGTTGGTATTATTATGTTTAAAAGCAAAGGAATTAATTTTCCCAATTATTTCAAAAATGATAAATTCCCCATGACGTGGAAAAGGATTGTGTATAAAGTCAAATGTCAAAGTAGATATGTTTATTAAAAAATCAAGCTAAATTCATTAAGAAATCTTTGCACATTTCTAAAATGATTGTAAGAATAGTAGTGCAATCAATATATATGGAAATTGCAACATTAGTGAGCCAATGAAATTCATTCTTATGAGCTTTAAATGTACTCATAAGAAAAAGAAGCTTGCCTAACATATCACTCGTAACTAGGCAAATGATTGAATATTATTAGCAAAGGTACATATATCAAAGACTACACATGAGAAATATAAACCATTGAATCTTTCTTCAACAAGAAGTGTTATGAGTTTCTTACAAAAAGAGGGGTTATTCATAGCATTGTCTATGCAAACTATATTAAAATCATTAAGAAGTATGTTGATGTCATGGGAATACTCAAATATATCACAAGTAAATTGATCCTTGATAGGTATATTTTGTAATTTTTTATATTTAAAGCATTCAAACCTTGCCAAATACCTCCGTTTATCCAATCCAAGGGGTTTGAGAAATTCTAAAAAGCCAAGGATGGCTTCATTTCGATTGAATGCATGAGGGGATATGGTTAAGACCTTTAGACAATTACTTCCTTAGGTATACATTGGATATGATATTCAAGTTAGTGGTACCCACATGCTTGTATTCCTTAAAAGTAAAAGGAGATCGAATACAATTGGAAATTACAAGAGTTAATGAGAGGTAGTAAAGGTGGCCCTTGGTTTATAAAAGATGGATTTTAAAGATGGAAGGAATCTTCAACCAAAATAGATATCTTGAAATATATGGAAAGGGAAAGGCTCATCAATGAGGAAGAAAAATTCCTTAAAGCATTTTCTCAAAAAAATTATCGAGTAAGGCATTACAAAAGGTAAGGTGGATAATAGCATCTGATTTCCTTTCTCTAATAAATTGGAATCTACCATGAGGTTGTTGAACCAAGACTTGCATACATCAATCAAAAAGTAGTTGTTTAATAGTGGAGCTACATTCATCAAGTTGAACACCTTTTCTCTTAACACTTTATGAGGTAAATTTGTTTAAAGATTGAGCACAGATGCTTACTGTATTGTGGCCAAAGTTTTTGGCTTGTAGTGTCCTTAAGGATGCTTACTTCCCCTAGAGATCATAAAATTTTTGCTACCAAAAAACCATTTCTCTGAACTAGGCGAAGACAAGTGAGGCTTTAATGGCTTTATGTGCCTCCTTTGCAACCCAACTAAGGAAAATAAGTGTGGAGCCTCATAAAGTTTTGGTAGGGAATATAGCATCAATATTATGCATTAGAAACCAAAGAGCATGATCAAACCATAATATGGTATTATTTTTGCATTCAGGCTTTGCATATCCCAAGGCAAGAAATTCCAAATGCCAAGCATTATGGTACAAGTGCACATGATGGGTCAAATAGATGTTAGGAACAAAATATTAGAAATTATAGAGAGTAACTACCTTAGCGTTACCCTCATGAGTGCGTATTACAATCTAGCATCAATCAATCACAATGGGTAAATCCAAAATTGTATTAAGATTATAAGAGCATATACATTAACAATGTTACAAAGGGCCAAGAGGGCACCAAATGGGAGATACTAAAAGCATGATGTAGCTAGACCAAAAACAAGAATGAAATCATCAAGAGGGAAGAGTATCCCCTGTTACTTGCAAAATCGAACATGTAGCCTATTAGTAAAAACTAGATAAACTAACATGTGTTGCAGGCATTAATGGCAATACCCAATTGCCATCCCTATCACCCCCATAGAACAAGTACATCTTGTCCATTTCCATAATGCTAAAAAGGCCAGAGGTAGTGCATTTTTGACATTTGAAATAGAAATATGCTAAGAAGCAAACTGTTGATGGGGTTTGTGTGCTAGGGGCCATTGGGAATAGGCATATATATAAGCCCAAGGCAAAAGTAGACCCAATTCTATGAAATATCATAAAGTGGGTAATACTTAAGTGGGAGAGTAAGAGAACGTGTTGTTTATGCCCAAGAAGGTGTATTCCCTAATGCCCATAGGTTGGGTATAAAGATATGTTACCATGGAGCCACGAATATGGTGGGCATTAAAGAAAGATGAAGCGGTTATGTCACTTTTATTGATGTGTGGATGGGTACATTAGATTATGATTATTTAGCACCCATACAAATAATAGGGGTATAACACTTACAAGGAAAATAAAAATATAGAGGTTGGTTAAACCAAAATCATCCCAAAAGGGGGGTTTCTTATAAACTACCATAACTAGTTCGTTGGATACAAATGAATATTCAACATCCAACCACTTAATTTAAACTAATCATACATACATTTATGAAATATAAATTGCAAAAAATTATTAACATGGGAGAGATCAAGGCCCTAGGGATATAGGTAGGTTGGACCAACACCATCCCATCATGAGCCGTCAATTGGGGAAGGGGATTCAATATGAGTTTCCTAGAAAGAGGTTAATAATTTAAATTATTCTACAACATCTAGTTTTAAGGGAATAGGTGACTTAAGAAAACTAATAGATTAGGGTCATCTACTTTATATTTCCTTAAGGAGAATGCATAAATAAAAAATTTCTACATGACAATAACCAGACCTATTGATGTGCAAGAAAGAGAAAAATTACAACCGAGATGAATTTGCATCATCACCCCCATTATGGTAATATCCCCCCCCCCCCCCCCCCCCCCCGGTGCTCCCCCCATCCCTTCCCCCATAAGAACCCCCCCTTAGAGAGAGAGAGTGAGTTAAGGAGTGAGAAGGGGGGGCATGTAGCCCCCAGGTGGGAGGGGTGGTGGCTGATAACGGCCGTCTCCCCCCCCCCCCCCCCCCAATCACCTCCCTCCCTCTATAAAGAAGAGAAGAAGAAGAAGAAGAAGAGGAGAGAAGAAGAAGAAGAGGAGAGAAGAAGAAGAAGAGAAGAGAAGAAGAAGAAGAGGAAGAAGAGGAAGGGTGAAAGAGAAGAAGAAGAAGAGAGGAAGAAGAAGAAGAAGAAGAGAGAGAGAGGAGAAGAAGAGAAGAAGAGGAGGAAGGGAGAGAGAAGGAGAAGAAGAGAAGAAGGAGAAGAAGAAGAAGAGGGAGAGAGAGAAGGAGAAGAAGAGAAGAAGAAGAAGAGGGAAAGAGAGAGAAGGAGAAGAAGAGAAGAAGAAGAAGAGGGAAAGAGAGAGAAGGAGAAGAAGAGAAGGAGAAGAAGAAGAAGAAGAGGAAGGGAGAGAGAGAAGGAGAAGAAGAAGAAAAAGAGAGAGAGGAGAAGAAGAGAAGAAGAAGAGGGAGAGAGAGAGAGGAGAAGAAGAGAGAAAGAGGGGAGAACGAGAAGAAGAGAAGAAGAAGAAGAAGAAGAGGAAGGGAGAGAGAGAGAAGGAGAAGAAAAGAGGAAGAAGAAGAAGAAGAGAGAGAGAGAGAGAGAGGAGAAGAAGAGAAGAAGAAGAAGAAGAATTCCTGAAGATACGCCCCTCCCCCTTCATTATTTTATTTTCCCACTCAAGGAGAGGCAAACAGAATCTTGCATAGGAGAGTGCGAGAACCCCATCACTCGTACACGCATCTTCGAGTATGGCCCCAAAGCATAGTTCCACAAAGATGGCCGAAAACCCTGCAAGCGTGGATGGAGGTTCGAAACAAGGTGGCACCGCAACCGCGAACGATTCATCAGTCATCAATACCATTGGCGTCACAGCATCACTCCAAACCCAGGTTGTTCCGTTATTGAATCATAGGTTATAATTATCACGGCAAAAAATCATATTCACATGCATCACATTAAATTGCGTGTTTGATAATTTCCTAGGTATGAACTTAGTTGTGATATAGGTAACGAGCAAGATAAAATCCATTGAAGATGGCATCACAATAGGTGAAATTGATTAGATAATTGCATCATAATTTACCAGAGAGGTCTTACCAGAATTCCTGCATAAAGTGCATTGTTCCTTGCACAGGTTCTTGCTTAAAATGCATTTTAGAGGACATTGAAAGAAAAAAAGTGCATGTCCATATCACAAGATGGATTCTAAGGTACATGTAATAATCTGCTAAAAAGATTAAAGTGCAGCTAGGCTCATACAATGATCACATAAATTTTGATCATTCAAGAAGTTTATAGATCGTGTAAATAATTACATAGAGGATAATGCTAAGATTGCATGCATAGAAAGTATCTTTGCATGTGTGGCATAAAATAACGCATGGATTATGTCAAAATTGTAAGTATTGAAATGAAGGCATGGCATTACATTGCGTGAATTGGAGTTGTTGAGAAAAATTCAACGTTGTTTGTAATTCACCAAATGGGACTGAGATCCATAAGTCCCATGTCAAAGTCCTTGGTGACTTCAAGAGGAATACGTAAAAGCTTAAGTGCCTATGAGCATTTTTAAGTGGGCTTAAGAAGATTACACTTAAGTCGGAGTAGGATCTATTCTAAACAGAACCATCTTGACCAACCATGGTCAAGGGAATAGGCCATCTTGATCAATTAAGATCAAAGATAAAGGTACATAGATACTACAAGGGATCTAGGAGATAACCAATAAGTTGACCAACTGAGGACAACGGGGTTGTCCATGATCTATTTTAAAAGAAGACCTAAGGTAAGGATAATTAGGTCGGTAGGGTACAAACCCTAACCCAAAGATAAAAGGGAAACAGGCAACCTAGCTTGCTAAGCCCTTGGAATCTTGCCACGATCCAGGATTGAATGTTGGGAGCATTGGGGAAAAAGGAATCACACCTTAGCAGTTGGTCATACAAACGACCTCTGAAATGATCGTGATTGTACACTTAGGTACATTGTTTGAACTTCTTTGCTCAAGGAACTAACTCAAGACAAAACACTTAATGCTTCAGGTTAAAATCTTGGAGGGAGAGGCATGTTTAGTTACCTCCGACAGTCTGCCTGGCCCTGTCCAAGGGGGTTGTTAGCCGCGCTGGGTATATGGTCCTAACCCGCTGCGAGAGGTCTCTCCGTGGGTGTAGCTTGGAGCAGGAGGACGCTTGGGCGCCAGGGAAGGTTCTGGCTATAAATTCCTTGCCTCCGAAGCCCACATAAGAGGTCAACGTGACTCGAGATGGGATCTTGAGGCCCATGTACTAGTCTACGAGCAAAACTTGGAGCAGCAATCCTGTAGATTGCTGGGATAGCCTTCGGGCATGATATTTGATGTATTCTGGGATAATGATAAATAAAGATCAAATATTTGAAAAAGGAACTTGCTTGACATTGTTTTTGTGTTAGTGCCTAAGTTACGTGAAGGAACCATGTTTAAGTTGATTAATTAAGGAAGCTGCCTTTGCATGTCAAACATAATGTGGTAGGTAATTATATAACTAAGCAAATCGAGAAAAGTGCGGTGGACATGACTTGGGTCCGTCCTACGGAAGGGTGGTCCCGGTTAGCTATGAACTTTTCTCAAAAGACGAGATAACAAGACTATAAAGACCTAGCATTAGTAGAGTTAGAATCCCGATTTATGTTGTTTTAGGGGAAGGTAATGGGACTACACCTTATGGGCAGAGGGGTTGAGCTTCACATCCCTCTCATTTCCCATTCTCCATGAACTAAGTGCAATAGAAATCCGCTTCGACTCCATTGTTCCTACGCAAAGTGGTTCATCTGGAGCTCGACGCTAGCTACTTTCTAAAGACTTTGCTGATAGGAAATAAACCCTGACTTTAGGTCGGTCCTAAGTGGGAACGGCTGGGCACTTCCGCTCGGGGCAGACTAGAGAAGACCTAGATCGCAAACCCTGTGACATTCCTTGCAAGTGCTATGCAGTGCTTTCTAGACTCTCTTCTTGATGGGCTGCTAAGACATGTCCCACAAGTGGACAAGCAGACACGTTACAGTTGGTATCAGAGCAAACCAACAAGGTCTAAAGATTATAAGGGAACTTAATGGAGGAAAATAAAGGGAACAAGGGAATAAATAGGGGAAGGTGAGTAGAATAGAGCAGTGTTTTCTGTTGAAAACATTTCTTTACTCACTTATGGATGCTGGGTTGCAGAGTCATGAAGCATGGAACAAGTTCTTGGTGTTCCAGGTCATGTTCATGACTGCAATGCGTGCTTTGAATTATCACCAGAGGCTTGGCATGATGGATATCCTGGACTGCATCTATAATCCTTCGCCCTTGTATGCAGAGCGGAGATGGATGGGAGATTCAGGAATTACTACATAGCAGCCCACCAACTCGCGTACCTTCAGACCAACTTGAAGAGAATCAAGTGGATGGAGGATTTAAAGATCATGAAGCTATTCATCTTTGTTGAAGCTCACGTAAACGCAACTTTGCATGTTAGCAGTCGGCAAGTCAAGCAAAACAAGTATGTCTATGAAGAAGTGACCCGGGTAATCTCTGCTGTGACAGAATCAAAGTGTTAGGGTACTACGAGAAGAACAGGTATCAAAGGAAGGGATATCCCAAGCTTCCTATGACTTACAGTTTCCTGAAAATCCATGACCCCACTCCATATTACTATTCCATCCCTGTAAGCGATTGTAACACAATCCTATTTTTCCCAAATTGATGTATCAATCAGCTTGTCCTACTTATCCAAAATAAGTGTACTCAAGGGGTTATGCCCTCATGAATAAATAAGACTTTTTACAATTATCTATCTTGATCATAAATGTTAATTGTGGTGTTAAGTGATTAAATCACTTAGCAAAAGGTTATCCTAGCCATATTAACATAATATGGGAACGTATGATAAGATGTTAATATAAAGAATCTTATTGCCTAGACGCAACCCCAAGCGCAGGTTCCAAAACTGACTCTTGCACTAAGTCCAACTGTGGTTCAAGAGAACAAGTTCCTTCTCAAAAAAATTAAGCCACCTGAGTTGATGGCAAGGGAAGGACTGTTCAAGCCGATATCGAGATCTGGTTTGAGTCCATGGAGGACTACTTTGAGGCAGCAAGAACTGCACTTGCTAACCAAGCCATGCTTGCCAAACTTAAGCTTACAGGCAAAGTGAGACTTTGGTGGAAATAGTGGTGTAGAGACCAAGTGATCTCAGAGGGGATAGTCACTTGGGATAAGCTTAAGGAAGCTATGCGAGGGAGGTATCTGCCACCTGCCTACCACACACAAAAGATTCCAATGCAAAGCAATGATTGCAACCCACATTGCTTCCATTTCAACGAGCCCGGACTTCTCAAGAGGGAGTGTCCCAAGCTTGCAGAGGACATTGCCAAGGGCAATTTCAAGGTCAAAATAGAGCCGCTCATGGCCAAGGAACCACCGTTATGGCTAGAGGGAGAACCTCCAGTGTTTCCAACAAGGAGCTGGACAATGAAAAAGATCCGTCCATGGATGCTGACATTGAGAGGGCAACGATTTACACCACTCTTCACAAGAAGGGTCCAAATCACCAATTCTCGGTGATTCAAACTCCATCAAAATATCAAGCTAAAAGCTTCAAAACCCTGATTGACTGTGGCAGTATACATTCCTCCATCTCACCAATCTGTACAAAAAGATTAGGGATAGCCACAGTAGATGCATCTACTTTACTTGTGGAATTAGCAAATGGTCATGAAGTCACTTGTACTAGGCAACTGCTAAGGTGAAACTCCTACTGGGTGGAAAGCCAACTTCTATGAGATTCAGGGTAATGAACCTAGGTGTCCATGAATGTTTACTCGGAATGGATTGGCTAATACCCAATGATGCCCACATCCACCATGGGAAGGGCCAAATCTCCTTCCGAAATTCTGAAGGGAAACTAGTCACGATTCAAGGTGAGGCTGGTAAGCCAAAAATATAGTTGGCAAAAGCAACACGGATAATAAAAGGTGTTCAAAAGGGTCTACCTATCTATCTGATTAAACTGAATAAGCTAGATCAGAATTAGGAATCTGGAGAAGAACCTTCATGGTTAAAGGAATACGCAGATGTATTTCCTGAAGATCTGACGGAACTTCCTCCCCAAAGGGAAGTCGACCACGAAATCAAACTTGTGCCAGGAGCTGCACCGATTGCAAAGAGGCCATATAATATGTCCATTCCGGAAGCCATCGAACTAAAAGAGCAACTCAAGCCACTATTAGATCAAGGCTACATCTGTCCTAGCAGTTCACCATAGGGAGCTCCAGTGTTGTTCCAAAAAAAGAAAGATGGAACGCTTCACCTATGCATTGACTACAGAGGGTTGAATCAAGTAACCATAAAAAATAAATACCCCATTCCAAGAATAGATGAATTAATTGACCATCTTCAAGGAGCGAAGATATTCTCAAAGATAGATCTCAGAACTGGATATTATCAGATAAGGATCAAGGAAGAAGATATTCCGAAGACTGCATTCAGTACAAGGTATGGATACTTCGAATTCCTAGTGATGTCATTCAAGCTGACGAATGCTCCTGCTACCTTCAACAGATTAATGCAAGATATATTTAGGCCCTATCTTGATGACTTCGTACTCTTCTTTTTTGACGATACCCTAGTCTACTCAAAACAGGAAAAGGATCATGAACCCCAGCTTCGCATTGTTCTTGAAATAATGAGAGCACACAAGCTTTATGCCAAGAAGAAGAAGTGCATATTTTTCAAGCGACAGATTGAATATCTAGGATTAATTGTATTAGCAGAGGGAATTTCAGTAGATCCAGCTAAGGTCAGAGACGTTCTGGAATGGCCAACACCAACTTCTGTCAAAGAAATACGTAGTTTTCTTGGGATGACAGGATGGTATAAAATTTTCATCAAAGATTATGCTTTGATTGCAGCACCTTTGACTGATCTACTAAAGAAGCAAGTAGCAATTGTATGGTCACCTGCTGAACAGACCAGCTTTGACAAATTAAAGCAAAGCTTAGTATCAACACCCATCCTGAAACTTCCTGATCTTAGTAAGGAGTTTGAAGTGGTAACTGATGCTAGCGCACTTGCTTTAAGATGTGTACTTATGCAAGAAGATCATCCCAAAGCATATTCTTCAAGAAAATTGAAGAGCCATGAAAGGAATTATGCTACCCATGACTTGGAGCTGTTGGCTGTCATCCATGCTCTCAAACTTTGGAGACATTACTTGCTAGGTAACAAATTTTCCTTAGTAACGGACCACAAGAGTCTTAAATGGATCTTCACCCAGAATGAGCTTAATATGAGGCAACGCTGATGGATCGAAGTGTTGGAAGAATATGATTTTGAAATCAAATATAGGCCTGCAAAAGAGAATGTGGTTGCCGATGCACTCAGTCGCAAGGCATTTCTAAATTCTCTTATTTTGCAAGATCCATCAACAGCAAGGTCTCTAGCCACAAAGGTATCAATGCCAAACAACCCAATCCTTGAGCTAGCAAAAGAAGAGGCATATCATGACCCAGTCTATCGGAAAATGCTAAGGGAGATCCCCATCAAGGATCAAGACCCGAAGCTAAAGACAAAGTATCAAGAATTCTCCATCAATAGTGGGCTTGTCTACTTTAGGACAAGATTATGTATCCCTGCAAGCCAAACTCTCAAGCAGAAGATACTTTGGGAAGCCCATGACTCCCCTTTCTCAGGACATCCTGGTTATGCCAAGACCCTTAATGTGGTCAGAAAGAGCTATTATTGGGAAAGGCTCAAGGATGACGTACTCAAATATGTCACGGAATGTTTGTCTTGTCAACACATTAAGGTAGAACATGTTAAAATGCTGGAAAATTGCAACCACTTGACATTCCCCAAATGAAATGGGAATTCATTAGTATGGAATTCATTGTTGGCTTACCCCAAGTTCAGGGAGGATATAACTCTATTATGGTTGTAGTAGATATGCTCATCAAGGTCGCACATCTCATCCCTGTCAAAACAAACTATAAAGCTTCAGACATCGCAAGATTATTCATCAAGGAAATATTCAAGCTTCATGGGTTACCCAGAAGAATCATTAGTGATCGTGACTCTCTTTTCACATTATACTTCTGGAGGGCTATCTTTGAGGCTATTGGAACTCAACTCTGTTTCAGTACAGCTTACCCATCCCCAAACTGATGGTCAAACGGAACGAGTCAATCAAGTCATTGAAGATATGCTTAGGGCATACTGCTGTTGCGAACCCAAAAAGTGGATTCAATACTTACTACTGGTTGAGTTTGCCTACAATGCTTCTTACCAACAGAGTATTTAGATGACCCCTTTCCAAGCATTGCATGGGCATGATTGTCATACCCCTGTGAACTTCTCAAATCCAACTTTGAGGGTAGAAGCTTCAAGGCAGATGCTGGAAGACATGGATGATCAAATCAAATCAATAAGATAAGACATTCAAGCTGCTAAGGATAGACAGAAGACTTACGCTGACTTGAAACGACAAGACAGATTCTTCATTGAAGGTGATATGGTCTTCATCCGTGTACGTCCTAAAAAGAGTTCACTATCCTTGGGAGAGTACAAGAAGCTAAGTCCAAGGTATTGTGGACCTTATAAGATCACCAAGTGCCTAGGGCCTAATGCTTACAGACTACAACTGCCCGCAACTCTAAAGATTCATAATGTATTCCACGTTAGCCTATTGAAAAAGTATCTACCTAATCCGAATTATGTACTTGATGATCAACAAATTGTAATGCCTAGCCAAGAAGTCCTTGAGCTATGGCCTGATAGAGACCTAGATGTTAGGGACATGCATTTGAGATCAAGGACCTTGAGAGAATACCTCATCCAGTGGAAAGATTATCTCGAAGAGGATGCCACCTGGATGGATGAAGATACTCTCAACCAACAATACCCCCACGTCTTCTCGAGATGAGGACATTTTGATTCCTTCCCCCATAAGAATCCCCTCCAAAAGTTTTTTTTTAAATTTAAAACAATTTTTTTAACTCTCCCTCTCTCTCCCCCTATTGTCTACATGGCAGGGAGAGAGAGTGTGTGTGTGTGACTTAAGGAGTGAGAAGGGGGGACATGCAGCCCCCCCAGCTAGGAGGGGTGGCGGCTGATAACGGCCATCTCCCCCCCCCCCATACGACCTCCCTCCCTCTATAAAGAGAGCCCCCTCGTGGGGCTGAAGGACAGCACCCTTTCCCCCCTAGTGGTCTCAACAGCACCCCCTTGGTCATCCGTAGACAGCAGCCCCCCCACACACACCCCCCCCCATGGTCTCCAGTAGGCTCGACCCCCCCAGCCGTGAGTGAGAGAGAGGAGAACAAGAGAAGAAGAAGAGGGAGAGAGAGAAGGAGAAGAAGGAGAAGAAGAAGAAGAGGGAGAGAGAGAGAAGGAGAAGAAAAGAAGAAGAAGAAGAAGAAGAGAGAAGGAGAAGAAGAGAAGAAGAAGAAGAAGAAGAGGAAGGGAGAAAGAGAAGGAGAAGAAGAAGAAGAGGGA